>NC_071515.1:23472500-24097500 GCF_027887155.1 Malaclemys terrapin pileata | reverse complement strand
CCATTTCTCACCCTCAGTAATGGTATGCTGACATCTCCACTGACTGAAACGGATTACACTGGTGAGAGATGAGAATTGGAACCCTGGTAACCAGAGGGAGACCACAAAAACACAATGAGAGTTCCAGTAATAATCCCTGGGGACTGGATAAACAATCTGAGTACTAATGGAGTGAAGAATTTGCTGCTCTTTAAGCCTGCCAGTACTGCCCTGGAACAGGGCGCACAGTGATCTTGTAAATGCATTGGAAGAAATATTCGAATATGGTTAGTCACCCTGTCACAAGAGCTGAGTGAATAACTGATGTTTTCAGTTTGCTGACTGAACCAAAAATCAACCTGAAAGAAATTTCTTAAAATGTTTCAGCAAACTAGAAAGTTTCATTTAGGAAAATATCAGAACAAAATTCTTTGGATTTTTTTGACTGAAAGAATGTGGGGAATTGGACATGAATTCACAAAATATTTTGGTTGATCAGAATCTGCATTTTTCTTTGAGTGGGGGGGGACTTCCCTCTGAACTTCCTACAGCCCCTCATGTCATGCTGCATGTCTCTGCAGATGTTGTCATAGATGAAGTGAGATATTGCAAGCTTAGTGGGATATGTATAGAGAGGTGCCACAGAAATTGGTGTTCAGTCTACTCTTTGACATATTTACTGATGACCTGGGAAAGTCAATAAGCAGCTTGCTAACTAAGCCCTGATCCAGCAACCTAGTCCCTGTGGGCAGCCTGCTGGACCCACTGAGGTCCATGGGGCACCACATGCACAGAGATTTCTCACTGCAGATCAGCTTGTAGGAATGAGGTCTAAATTTGCAGACAACGCTAAGTAGAGAGGTGTTGCCTACCATTAGGGACAAAGAAATAATGAAGTAAGGGATTGTGAGACATTAAAAGCACGGATAAGAAATAGCAATACAATTTAGCTTGGGCAAAGCCAGGCAAATGTTTGTGCACAAAACCAAAGCAGACATTTAATTAGGGTGAGACATTTGTCAAGCAATATTAGCAAAGGAAACCTAGGTGAATCTTAGACAACAAATTAAACAAGACTTTGTCTCTAGTTTATAACCCTGCTCTATAAAGCTCTGCTGACTGCATTTAAAATATGGTTTCACTTCTGGGCACTCACTGTCAGAAAGATGTAGACAAACTGGAAGGAGTTTAGAGAAGAGCAGCAAAAAAAATATTAAAAGTCTGGAGGGAATGGTGAAGAAAGACTGAAAGAGTGAAGCATGGATAGTTTGGCTAAGCTATGACTATGGGAGGTACAAGTCATTTGAAGAGTTACACTAAAGAAGGAAAGGGATTAAATAGACCTGCAGTGGGATATGTGTGGGTGTATCTCTGTGCCAATCCAGAGCCCCAGTTAATTTAATATGTTGATGTCTGTGGGACTTTGTGACTGTAGGGTCAGATTACAGGATTGGGGCCTTAGTGAGATATAAGAGTGTAACTTACTGTAGGAGTAAAAGGATATATTGAAGCCAGTGTAACATTTTGGCTAACATCAGAAAGAGAAGAGCTAGAGAATGAAATATGTTACATTTCATTTAGAGTGAAAATGGTAGAAGCCCCATTGCTTCTGATATTTTAGAACTAGACTAGAGAAAGCACTAGAAAATATATAGTATACAGAATCCTATGTTAATAGGAGAAAGGCTAGATGACCCAATAGAGATGGAAAATAATATAGGACCAAATCCTTTCTTCTTACTCATATTAGTTATTCACTTGTTACCATGGGGTGCATTTGAAAATTTGGCCCTCGGGCCTTAGCTACATTACTGTTTTTGTCATATGCAAAAATGGAAAAGTTGAGTGAACATACAGCATTTTAAGTCAAGCCAACCCATTACACGAACAAATTCTGAACGTATCCTAGTTCCCTCTACAATCAGAATGAACTTTTCTTTAGGAAAGTAATTACACAAAGAAAGATATGTTGCCATGTAAATCAAGGTGTGTTTTTTAAAAAATACTGTTGGTTTACAAGAAATCTTGATTAAATTCAGTGATGTGAATAATCTCTATTTACAGCAATCCACCCTGCTCTGGAGCTGGCAAGTCTTCAGACAAACTAAGAGGTCTTCTTTGCTTTGCACAGTGTTTCCTTCCAATAAGATTTTTACTTGTTTCACAACAAAACAAAGACAGAAAAAAATCAACCCGCAGAGCAAACAAGCTTTTCAGCCAACTCCAGTGCTCTACAGCAACTGTACAAGCTCTACCCTAGATACACATCAGTGGTTCCCTGTTCTGCTTTTGGGAAATCGTGCAGGATTCTGCTCATTCTTGCCCATGGGTCCTGTCCCAGTCAGCAGCTAGCGCTCACTGGGGACTGCCTGAAGGAAGGCTACCTTTCATTTAGCTGATTTAAAGTAACACGCAGGGCTGGCTCTAGGCACCAGCAAAGCAAGCAGGTGCTTGGGGCGGCAAATTTGCAGGGGTGCAAGAATCCATTATGAGAGCTGAGAACCAACAGGGGGCCCTGGGAGCTGTAGTTCCTTGGTTAGTTCCCTGCCTATAGAGCCAGCCCTGGAACAGGGGAAGAACTACATTTCCCAGCATTCCCTTGGCCGCAATAAACAGGAAAGGGAGGGGGAAGGAGTGTAGAACTGAAACCTCATGCTGCAGCTTGCTGTAAATGGTAGGGACAGAGCCAGCTCTAGGTTTTTTGCTGCCCCCCACCCCAGCCCTGGGCTCCCCCTGCACCCCTGTGTTGCCCCAGCCCTGGATTCTCCCCCGTCCACACCCCCTGCTGCCCCAGCTCTGGCCCCCACCAACACCCCCCTGCTGCCCCAGCCCTGGGTTCTCCTCCCACCCACATCTCCTGCCACCCTAGCCCTGGGCTCTTCTCCCCCCTGCACCCGCACCCCCTGCCGCCCCAGCCCTGGGCTCTCCCCCAAAGTAAGAATTGGGTGGACTAAATGGACATTGCACCTCTCTATCTGAAGCCTAGCAAGGCAGGTACGTGGATCCCACTAGAATTTAAAATGAAAAGTAAGGGAGGGGAGGCTCTACTAGACTGGGCAACTTTAGATACAGTACCAGGCACGTAGGAGGATTTACACTTCTGAGCCATGGAAGCAGAAATTAACTTTTCTTTTCCAGATTTAGCTAATATTCAGAAAGGGAATCCAGCACCTGCCTTCCAGATTTGAACACCCTCAAAATTCAGGAGTGCTCAAGCTCAATTTGGGCAGCTGTTACTTCATTTCTCCCAAATCAAATATACTGATCCACTGTAACTTGCTGTAGGAAAAAATAGAATAAATTGAGCAAGAAATGCTTCCCAGTGGTCATTAGGACTGGAATTACTATTTTCAACAGCCATTGCTTTTTTATTATTATTATTTATTACTATTTTTAAGTTTTAGTTTTATTTGTTTAAAAGGAAGACAGCGATATTGCATTGGCAAATTCCCCATAGAAACAAAGAATGGAACAAAAGAATAATAAAGGCACCTCAACTTTTCCTCATTTATGTAGGACAGTCTTATAATATGCATCCAGATATCCTTCAATCACACAAGCTGAAAATTGTTCCACTTTACTGCAGTTCTGTAACCATATGGGAATCAATCCTGTCTGTGTTCTGTGCACATCCAAAATTCCTGATGAATGACCCGCCCTGGGAGCGAGTTACCAGTGACCCAGGACTGGGGCGGCAGGAGGGGGGTGGGGTGGGCGGGTGTGGGGCAGCCAAAATTTTTTTTGCTTGGGGCAGCAAAATACCTAGAGCCGGCCCTGGTCACATGGCCCCTTCCTTTTAAAGCTGTGGTCCCATGCTGTAGACATCCACAGCTTAAATACAGGAAAGAGAAAACTGGCACTTTTCTATGCCCATTAGGCAATCTCCTGCTGTTTGCATGCACACATATATATCACAGCAAGTTTCTATCCATTGTCAGGGTGAAAAGAGAAATAAAAATGACCCATTGCTCATATATTCAGTAATATCTAGATGTTCGTGTGCACAGTCCCTTCCCTTACCTCTGTCACTGCCTGGGGGGATGAAGGTGCTCTGTTGCTATGCATATGCAGTCATTGACACTTCTGCTGATATTACCAAGAAGAAGCCAGTTATTATAGTTCCTGTGGCATGGCCACCCATCTTATCGAACTAAACTACTGTTACCACCGAACAGACATCAAATGGTAACTACTTTGTCATTCTTAACCTGAATATAATTTGAACCAGTGTCTTAGAAGTCAAGGCTTCTTATAGCATGACCAGATCCCTCCTACACAGGTTTACTAAAGCAAAATAAGAAAAAAAACCCATCCTAGTATCTTCAGACCAGACAGAAGTCTACCATGAAAAATCAAAAGGTGAACCATGCTGGGACTTACATTGCTTAAAATGTCCCAAACTATCTAACAGTGTCAAAGATCCAGTGAACAGTTGATTGAAAACCACCTCAAGGTAACTTGATTGATCTTCTCATCCGTTTGCTGGGAAAATCTCTGCAAGCAAAAACTCTCTGGATGATGGATAGAGTGAAAGAAAAAGAGTGCCTAGGAGGACTGTGAGAGGACCCAGGAGATAGATGTTACAATCTTACCTCAAATATATTTTGAGGAAAGCGCTGTAGAATGTTAAGGAAGGTGCGACTTTCTAGAATAATCTTGTGATTTCCTAAGTAATTCTAAACAAGACATAGGACCAGGTCCTCGCCTGATAGAAATCAGTATGGCTGTTTTGATAACAACAACTGAGGAGAATCCATCCATCCCATAAGGGTTATTGGACTTTTTATTTGTCCTTTATGTTGTAATTTATATGCCATTGTATGTTCAGAAGGCCTAGAAAATGTAAAAACATCTGATCTTTAGCGCTAGCACTTCCTTGTACTCTCTGATATCTTTTGAAGTAAAAGTTAGTGTTGTTCTCTATGAACCCTTATGTATATGAAGTTTCGGCCAAAAGGAATTTAAAAATTACCATATAAGGTAATTGTTTGGGTTTAAAGGTTCTTAAATTGCTAGTTACTATTGCCTCATCCCATATTTTCCACTGATTATTTTCAAATTTAGTCACTCTGTGCTCTGTTTTAAGAGAAATGGCACATACATGATTATATATTGTGTATATAGGAGGTAGAACAAATCTTGTTTCCACCTTAACATATGTTGTACCTCCTCTATACCATAGATAATAAGCATGTATGTGCCATTTCTCTTAACATCTCAATGCCTTTGAAAGCAAATGCTTTAGAAAACGACTATGTATTAAATGGAATAAATCTATAAAAAATGTCAAGCTTCATCAGAATTCAACAACCCCCATATTCCCTAGTTATCTAGGAACAATGGAAATTTTTGGGACATTGGTTAAGAATGAAACCAGAGCATCTGCAGTGCCAGGTGTGCTGTTGGACAGCTGGAGCAATGTGCACAGGGCCTGTGAGACACATTGCAATTCTATGCAATATCTTTGAGGACCATATTGTATGAAATTTCTGAATGGTTTATGTATGATTCTATTCTACTCCATAGGGGAGGGCTGCCACAGCTACTACAGGAACTATAAACAGTGTGGGGCTGGTGATTAGAGTTGTTTGGTCTCAGTGATTCACCTTAGAGAGATACCACCGCCAGCGTGGCTTGCATATTGGTCAAGCTGGGTTTTCCAGCGACTAGCAGACAAAGAAAGGGCTTTTGGTATAAAGACATGAGCTTGAACAGATACAGGCCTTTCTTTCTCATCCAGCAAATGGACAGGTCCTTCTTTCCAAGGAAAGACCCAACCCTTGCAGAAGGGTTGGAAAGACTTTGGCCTACTAGGGCTTCAGAAGACTTATGGGTGACTCCTAGTATGTTTTGGGTGTGTTTAAATCTGTTGTTTTTATATATTTTTCTCTGTAATGCTTTTGCCTTAAGAATAAATGTGCTTGCTTAGAAAGAGCGATGTGGTAATTTAAAACTGCTGACAAACACAGTGCATAGCCCTCAGAGAGACCTTTAAGGCATAGCACAGACCTTTAAGTAGACTGACTTGCTGGGGATATCACAGTGTAATACAGAAAGTTGTGGATCCTTAAAACCCTGGTTAGGAAGGAGAGACACTGGTCTTTGCCCAAGACAGCTGAACCTGAAGTGGGTTCCCTCGAGGGACCATGGAAAGGGAATACAGATGCAGTTGCCCAAAGTGACATTTGATGGTACAGGAAGGACTCCTGAAGGAGGTACAGAAGATTTTTTTTTTTTTTGAGGTGGATGAAGAAAATATATGATGAACAAAATGGATCTGTTACATACCATACAGATGTTGCTTTTCACACCGAACACATTTGCCAGTACTTCTAAGTGACTGTCACCATTTTGGCAACTTCAAACTCTTCAATGGGTATAAAACATTCAAACTAATGAAATTACTGACAACACATGGTAGAGGCTCTGGAAACGTATAATAGCTTGTTATTCCCATGTTCAGTTTAGCCTAGTTCAGCTTGTTATACTGCACATTGTAAAGGAGAAATCATAGATGGTGGGGATCTGATCCTTGAGCTTACAGTGTGTGTAGCAGATCAGTATGCTCCTCTATTTAAACACTTTCTTCTGTGGAAATGAAATATCAGAGGAATATGTTGCCAGAGACCAGAAGTGAACAGGATTGTATTACATCAGAATTATACTAAATCTGGATTGACTGCCTAAATAAAGATTTGCACAAACACCAAACATCTTCCCCACCCCCGCACAGTTAGGTCTAGATTATGCTCAGCCTGTGTGTGGGTGTGCATGGTAACTGGGGAGAGGAATTTAAAAATGGCTAGTGTGGCTGGTCTGGTTGGTTCATACAGTACATTTTCCAATCATGTTGCGTTGTGATTGGACAGTGAGGGGGAAAAATGTCAGATATAAAGCCTTAGACTTTTTGCCAAAAGCAATTCTCAGTAAAAGTTTACCAGCTTTGTATTTTTCATGGTGAGGGAGGACACTTAAGGCTTGATTCAGCAAATCACTTAAGCGTGTGAATAACTTCAAAGCACTCTGGGGCTGAGCTTTAAAAAAGATAATCACGTGCTTAAGTGATTTGCTGAATTGGGACGTTTTTGCTAGATTGTAGCTAGGCCTTTGTGGATGCACAAAGGTTAGGGGGATGGAGGGGGAGGCCACAAGGTATTTCCACTCACCTTCACCTGTTTGAGGGGAAGCCCTTAATCCTCACATACTGGAGTGTATAAAAAAAAAAAAAGAGGCGGTGGGAGGTATGAAGGACAAGATTCCTAAAAAGAAATGAGAAAAAGAAAAGAAATTCCGCTCCAGCGGCTGAATCAAAGCCAGCATAGTGATACACAAGCAATGTATGTCTGTGGCCATTCAGGTATGTGTTCCCCTAGCGTTCCCTGGGGGCATTTGAGCTGTCTCAGCATGGACGCAGTCAAAAGAATACCTCCAGGTCTTGCTGCTGCACCAGAATCCCTCCCCATCCTCTAACATGTGCTTTTGGCATAAAAAGCCACACTCGAACCCTTAAGCTCTATGTTGCACGGAGGATCTTCTGATCAGAAATTCATGTTGCGTTTCCCAAGTGATTATACTGAGGTTGTTTGGTAGGAAATCTGCAACAATGCAGATTTGTTTTCAATGCAACAGTATGATGTATGGGCTGCAATGGGAATCTGGTTGCCTGGCAGCATCAACAGTTACTTCATAGGTGTCTTGTCATTTGAAAAACTGTGAAGCAGAAATGATCGCCATTTTATTTAATTAGTGATTTTTTTTTCTAGAAATAATTTTTTTCTATGTGTTGCAGGTTTTTACTAGATTGGCTTTACATGTCCATTTAAATAAAGTCAGAGGGCTCATACAGTATAGGCAGCCCTGGCATTTTAGACAGATGATATATTTGGTAATATTCCAGTTATGGTTAGAGTCAACCAAGAAATTAATAGTGAGATTTTATTAAATGTAACTGTTACTTTCTAGGTGAACATTTAATTAGTTAACTTAATTGCTTTTTGTTACTCACTGTTGGAAAATGTAACAAAGTTCCAGTAACTCATTACTGGCAATGAGTCATTTAAAAATACCTGCAGTTCATCTTGTTCATTTCATGAAAGTTATGTCACCACGATAGTTTATAGAGAAATGTCACATTTACTCTCTAGTTGTGTCTGGAAAAGACTATTTCATAGGTACTGAGGTAATCTGCATGAAAGTTTGAAATGTGATAAGGTAGCTAATGCTACAAGTTGATTATGAAATTGTAAAAAAAAAATTGTCAAATTGAAATATGAACAGTTTAATTGTTTATTTTAATGGGGCTTAAACATTTGAAAAACTACTGTGTGTACTCAGAGGAAGAAAAACAACCCTTCTCCCTAGTTTGTAATTAGCAAATACTTTTGGTTTTGTATTTTTTACATCAGTTACATTTAGGTAATTTTTTCCTCATTTGTTCTCAAGTGTGTGATTCATGTCTCATATCTTCCAACATTATTTTTAGCTGCCTAAAATTAAAATTCATGTTCCTTTATGACCTCTTGTGAGTGAGGGTTGTAAGCTGGTGGCCCAATGCACCAGCCAGGATGTCCGCTAAAGCACCCAGCAGTGACAGAAATTCATTCCCTTTCTTTTGGCTTTTATTTCATTAACAAGTTCATTGACAGTGCAACTCAAAACGAATCTTTGATACTCTCTGTAGTTTCTTTCCTAAAACCCTGCACCTGCAACCTGACTTTTCCTGCTGCCTCTCCTTCAAGCTTCTGCCTCTGCTCCTTGCAGGAATCTCCTACCAGACCACTCACCTGGCTGGAAGGCTGCTCCCACATCCTTCCTTCTGACCGGTGATCACGTGACTCTTTTTCATCTGACTCAGCGAATTGGCCAGGTTCCTGAAACAGGGTGCTGAGTCATGCACGTGCAGCCCAGGGCCAGTGCCCTGTTACAAGGGTGTTCAGTGCTCCATTTGAAAATATCATCCAGTACAACTCATTGTAAAAAGGAACGGGTGGAAAGGAATTTTTAATCAGGCAAAACATCAGAGGGAGTCTTGTCTGAGTAAGGCCTGCAGAACCTGGCCACAGTGCTGTCAAAGTTAAAACATTACATTAGTATTGTGTATACTAGCATATGGCTCAAACCTAAGAAAGCAGTTTTAGAACTTTGACCTGTTCTGTTGCAATATATTCAAGGATAGCTTGCAGATTGGCAATGCCTACTTGAACCAGCCTTCAGAGGGTAACACCTGTTTAATCAGAGAAATGCTATGAGTAGTTGTTACGTTGTTAGAGCCATTGCTAACTGAAGTCCTCTGTTAATGAGATATTTCACTTTCCAGCTAGTGGCATAGAAATTTTTCTAATGATCATGACACAGAACTGCTTTAATAAAAAAAAAAAAAAAAAAAGGCAAAATAAATAAATAAAATAAAACAGTGCAGAGCAGCAGCTGCTACATGTAATGAAAAAGTGCCTATAGATATTCAAGTGGACATGTGGTGTCTGTAAGTTTTATATGAGAGTCTGGTTTCTGAATTTACTTTGCTAGTTGCTGACCTATCTATGTGTAGGAATCTATCTGTAGTGTCTATCAACTAAAATTATATTTCAGTCTCTTTGGGGGCAGAGACTGTATTTTACATGCATGTTTATACAGCACCCGGCTCAATGGGACCCTAATCCTGAGCTACCACAATATAAATAATAATTAACACAACTCTTTAACTTACTCTGGATGTCATGTGAAGCACCTCCTTCATAATGCTCAACTCCAGTGAGCCTGGGAAATGAGAGACCAGGGCCAAGGAGCAAACTCCAGTCTCCCACATGGTGGCGTAGGAAACTACATTCATTTTGGGTCCCCTCTTTTAAGAAATGACATATTGGAATATTTTAGAGAAGTCTATAGAAGAGCAACAAAAAATGAGGCATGTGGAGGCTTTTCTTTAAGGTGCCTCAGTTTGGGTGTCCAGAAACACCAAGTCACTATTGAAAATCTGGACCGCTTTGTGTGAGTCGAGCCAAACTCCAGTGCACATGAGATATGGCAGGACAGAAAATAAATAGGACAAATGTTTAAAAATGTCTGCCTTACAGGGATGTAGTTTAGTTTATTAAGCTCATATATGTACATCAAACTACTAGCAGTTAACATAGCAAAAAAAACCAAAACAAATAAACCCAGATCATCAATAAGCAGAGAGTAGTTAAAATCTGGGAAAGCTGCAGGTGAAAACCAAGTTACTGGGGAAATGTTGAAAACTTGTGGTGATGAGACATTGATAAAATCACCATTTTTTTTTCAAAGTATGAAACCAGGAAAAAACCTCCAGAACAATTGAAAAATGTCCTTATAGTCAAATACCAAAAAGAGATGACTTATGTGACTGGAATAGTAGGTATGTTGTTGCATTCCTGTTAATGACAGGTAAAGATGTCTTCAGTATAATTTTTAAGCATAATGGCAGAAACCACATATTAGAAACTTCATAGAGTTTAAGAAAGCGTTGACAACTTCCATCACAATTCACTCTGGAACATCTTGTTATCTTATGGTATGACAATAAAAATAATTAACATCAATCTTTTTATACCCAGGTGCAAGTAAACGCAGACGAGCGAACAGTTAAACATAAACACTGGTGTCAAACCAGATGTATTCTTTCTCTAGTGAAGACCTCCTAAATTGACCGCAGAGCGCTCTTCGGTTGACTCGGGTACTCCAGGTCCCCGAGAAGAGTAAGGTATGTCGATGGGAGAGCGTTTCCTGTCGACGCAGTGCAGTGAAGACATTGCAGTAAATCGACCTAAGCTAACTTAGGTCAACTTACCCTGGTAGTGTAGACAAGGCCTGATTTTGCTGATGATATGGCTCTAAGTGACAGCTGAACCAGCATGCAAATGAAGACCAAAAGACTGCCCAGCATCCCATAAAAGACAGCATTCATAATGAGTTATGAAAAAATTAATCTAATGAGAATCCCAGCAACTCCCAACTCAAGCCTTACATTGGAAGACAAAGGATCATAGAATATTAGGGTTGGAAGAGACCTCAGGAAGTCATCTAGTCCAATTTCCTGCTCAAAGCAGGACCCACACCAGCTAAATACAAGAGGTGAGTCCTTTCACATACCTTGGCAGCAACATGCAAGACAGTGGGAATGTCCAGAAGGAAATAACATCATGGATTGGCAAGGCGGAAGCCCCGTTTGCCAGTTCACACAAGATTTGGTGATCAGAAATCTACGTCTTAAAGACTAACTACTTGTTTTCAACTCAGATGTTGTTTCCACTTTAACATATGGCTTTGAAAGCTAGCAATCCACTACAGACAGATATTTAAATGCCTTCAAAAGCAAATATCTCCAGAAAATACTAGGTATTAAAATGAAATGAATTTAAAACAAATGCTGGGATACGTCAGAGAGTCCAACAACTCCTTATCTCTAAAGTTGCGCAGAAAAGAAGATTGAAATATCTCGGACATGTGTAGAGCATAAAGCCAGTGTCTGCCTGGCAAGCGTGTGATAGGGCAGCTGGAGGAACACGTGAATGGGGCTGACCAAAAGAATCCCTTTGTCGAACAGTACTTAAAGGGGAAAACTTATGGGATTTAACAACACAGAAGACAAGTCTGATTTGCCCTAACTGACATTTGCCGGCATGGAAGGATTCAGATTCAGTAAGTGGTAACAACATCCCTGAAAGCTTCGGAAAAGGCAGTCGTGTTTTCTATAGGGCTGTAGCCTTTGTACTGAAAGATTTGCAGGCACCTCTCTCCTGCCAACAGGAATGTGGAGGTGCTCCTCTGGAAGGTCTGAGTAATGGAAATCACTTTGTTTCAGAGAATCTTTCTATTTTAATGGGAGCGATACAGATACATGTTTTAGAGCTTCCCTGCCCTTCCATGGGGATACTGTTGTGGTGAATCTAGGCATTCTCTAGGAATGTCAAGATCGGCTTAATAGCCTGGTTGTGATTTTTTAGAGTCTTTACTAACAGCTGAGGGGAGCTATTCTTGTGGCCATTGCTTGCAGCAGGATCTATAATTAATTCCCTTGGCTCGTTAAACCACTGTACAAACTTGCTGTGGTTACATTTTTCTTCAGTCTTCCGCAACACATCATTAAACGGCTTAAGAAAATGAAGTTATTTCCTTCTTTAGTTCAATCTTGAGGATATCACATATCAGATACTGACCTTAGGTTTGTGCTGCTAAAGTGCAAAGGGAATCATTTAAAGGGTCCAGTAGTAGATTTTGGAAGAATGTATTTACTTCTTTTTTCATTTGCACCAAATCAAAATACGAAGGCCAAATTCTGCTCAGTTATATGTGGGGTGACTCATTGTCTTCAAATGTGCTACTGCTGAAGACAATGGCCCAGAACTTCATCTGGTTTAAATTGGCACAGCTCCATTGACTTCATTGGAGCTGTGTTGATTAAACCAGCTGAGGATGTGGTCCAAAGTTACTCTGAATTTACACTGGTATAATCGAGAGCAGAACTGAGCCCTGTAGAGACATTGAGATCCTCTTGAACAAATTAATTAATTAAAACCCAACAACCGATGGAAGAGTTGAGTTTGTTTGTTGTAATAAGCTGGCTGAAGTTCATCCCTATTAAAAGAATAGCTGGGCTATCAATCATTGAGCTAGCTCAGTATTATTTTTTAGTAATGCAGTGTGCTGCCATACGAGATGCTTGAATTCAAACTTTGAGTGCACCAAACTGGCAGGGACTGGAAGCTCCCTGCATAGGTGGTGCTTTGAGCATTAAGAACAACACTTAATGGAATTCTTGAGCAGATGTCTTCTGCTTGATGTTCAAAACAGTGAAGTGGTAAGAGTGGTGGTGATGAGGGGGAGAAAGGAAGGTGTGAAGGATATGGGGGAATATCTATTATTTTTGTGAATACTATGTGGACCTCTGCTTATGTGGTGGTGTTTATGCTGGTTGCTACATGGGTTCAAAGGGTTAACACTTGCAGGAGTCATCTCACTTCCCCAGGTGCCAGACAGTGGCTTTAGATAACCCAATCACTAGTACATAACAGACAATGCAGAGAGAACAATTGCTTTGATTCCCTATCCCTGCTTCCCTCCTCCGCTCTGGTGGGGTGCATAAACCAGTTTGACTAGGTTCAGGTAGGGTGACCAGACAGCAAGTGTAAAAAATCGGGACGGGGTGGGGGGTAACAGGAGCCTATATTTGAAAAAGCCCCCCAAATCATGACTGTCCCTATAAAATCAGGACATCTGGTCACCCTAGATTCAGGAGAACCAGGGCAGACAAAGAAACTTGGAAAGGGATAAAAAGTAGACCCTTTAAAAACAGGAGAAGGCTGTGTCTGCGGGGAAATAGATGGAATCCAGTTCCCTAGAAGTGGGGGTACCAGGGGTAAGTTGGGCCTGCCTGAACTTTGAGTGAAATACTAAGACCATGCTTAAGACAAAACAAGATGTGAATAGGCTTTTTTATTGTTTTAACCCTTTTCTCTGAAAGCTGAGTTCATATGGATAAATAAAAAAATACTTTGTTTTGAAGAAGCTATACTGAGTAACTACATTTACCTACTGGCCATAGCTTCCGAAGAGAAGTCTTGTGCATGTGCTAAACTCAGTTGGGCCTGCTGAGGAATCACAGTTTGTGCAGGACCAGCCCTAGCTAGTTTTACTGGCAAGGGCAGAAAACATCCTCTTCCTCTTCCTCGTCCCATGCCCCTCCCCCCATCCAAGCCAAAATAAAATTCAATAAAATGATCCACCGCTGATTAATTGGCAGAGCAAAAGAAAAGCTGCCCAATCAGAGAAGCAAAAACAACTGATCAATCAGGCTGGAGGAAAAACAAACACAAAAACCCCAGCCGAATGGTGCACTGGTCCAGTGTCCTCTAGAAGAAGGTTCTGAGGGCAACCACCTTGCCTGCCTGCACATAGAACTGGCTGTGGGAAAGTGAACAGGAGCAGGGCCGTCCGGGGAGCGGGGGGGGGACGGGGACACAAGTGGGGCAATTTGCCCCGGGTCCCACAGGGGCCCCGCGAGCCCTGGCCCAGCGGTGGTTCGGGTCTTCGGCGGCATTTCGGTGGCGGAGGCGCCCTTCAGTGCTGCCGAAGACGCGGAGCGACTGAAGGGCCCCCCACCGCCGAAATGCCGCTGAAGACCCGGACCGCCGCCAGGTGAGTACAAGCGCCACAGCTCCCCCACTTTACCCCAGGCCCCCTGAATCCTCTGGGCAGCCCTGAACAGGAGTGCTGTAGCCTGGGGACCTTGCAAGTGAGTAGGAGAAGAGTGGAATTCCACCCTAAGAGGAGTCGAAGGTTGCAGGACCTGTCATTTGAAAGGGTGCACATAAGAGAGCCTGAAGAGGGGCCAGAGATGCAACTAACCTTGTAAAAGTGACTGTGGGCCATCCTGGAGAACCTCCTTTTAACTCAGGAGGATGTTACTGAGGATGATAGGCAAAAAATGTAATGTACCTTTACTAATCTTTTCCTTTAGCTCTTGTAAGAGCTATTAATACTCCTCCAACACAGAGGCTGCTATGCTAGATTTTTAGCAAGGCCAGTACCTTGCCTGTTCACACGAACAGGGCAGTGAGGCAGAGTGGGTGAGCTGGTGCGATGTTCCGTGCACACACATGCCTACGATACAAAGCTGTTGTGTCTAATTTTAAGTTTCCCAGCATTCCTTTAGGAGGACACATGTTCTGGGTGTGATCTCCTGAAAGTGAAGAAATATGTCTAGTTTTTGGATATCACTTCATCCTGAGGGCGCACAGGTACTGTAATGTGTCTGGTGTAAAAAACTTGTCTTACGTTTTAAAAACTTTGAATATGTTTAAATGGGAAGGGACAAGTTAACAACCATCTTGGGCTTGGATTTTTTCTCCTTCATACGTTCATCCCCAGATACATGTACTTTTGTAGTGAGTGTGGAACTTTTAAAAATATATCTTCAGCTTTATGTCATTGAGCGTCTCTTCCCAGGCAGTGATAGCATATGGGCAGTTTATACAAGGGTTAAGATATTGCACTCATTACTACTACGAGTGGTGAATATTGTACAGAGCTCATATTGTAAGTGGGTTCAAGGCCTTTCTTTGTGGGCACTATCCACCGGGCCAAAGAGGACTGGAAGTAATGCCCTTCTGAGCCAACCTACATGGCTTTTTAGTGTCTGGGAGATCAGCAGGTGAGCATTAGGAGGAAACTTCTTCCTGTCTGTACTGGAACTGAGCATCCTGTATTTCAAACACATGGCTCTTGTCAGCCAGGCCCAGAAATCAAACCCATCTCTCCTGCAGCACAGCACATGGTGTTACTTGACTGGCACAGCAGTGGTTTTATTAAGGTTAACAAGCCTTTTTCTGTCTGACATGTGCCATTCTTTTCAATGGGCATTTTGTGGGGATGAGGCATAAAATGAACAATAAAACCTTCCTAATTCGCATTAATGATTGGCAGACCTGTTGCAATTGTTTTGCATTTTCTGAATGAACGAGCAAATTAACAAACACAATAAAAAAGCCAGACTGACGGATCACAAACTGTACTTTTCTCATTTATTTGACAAGTGTAATTTTAAAATTAGATATGACCATTCTTCCTACTAGAGCAGTAATTATTCTGTAGCACATATAGTATCAGAGCATAACAGTGAAGTTTTAGTAATAGCAGAGCTCACTACAGATTTCTGCTGAAAAGTGGGGAGAAACCATTGGGTTCTGAGCACTTCTGGATTAGGTTGTGTGTGCATTAATGCTGCATGGTTTCATGGGGTCCAAAGTACCCCATTCGGCAAGTAGCTGGGTTCCTGTGGCTAATCTTCTTTTTGGAGGTGCTTGACCATTTCTGCACTGGTAGTCTGTCTGTCTGTCTGCTCATGGGCCTAATTCTCCTTCCTCTGGGCTGTTCATTATGCAAAATGCAGGGGAAGGATCCTTAGCTGAGTTCAGTGGTTTTTTGAAGAATGTTTGAGTGAGCTGAAATGCTATGAAGGTATGATGGAAAAAGTTTTCAGAGAGGAAAATCTAGGACAGTATAAGTAACACTGAATGTACCACTATGTGGGTTTTGTCACTAACATATCTAGTACCAGACATACTAATAGTTTGAAGGAATTTAAAAAAAAAGTCTACACCTAAATACAGATTGCGAACCGTATGCCAGTTGAGCCATACTTTTTCAATCAATATTTAAAAAAATATCCATGATAGCACTACAGATCCCCCACCCAGTCCATTTCTTTTTGTTCAAACAAACAACCTAGACAATAACATTTGTTTTAACTTCTAATTGTCTCTGGTTTAAATTTAAATTTTTATTTTAAAAATTGAATGTGTGTGTATATTTAGAGCATTTGAGAGGCACTCTTTAAAAAATGAACCAGACTTTTAAAATGTTGCTAACATGTAGGCCGTGATCCTGCAAACACTTTAAAGATATGTTTAATTTTCCTTCTATGCATATTCTCATTGATTTCAATGAGCCTATGTGTGACAATACACTTAAGTACATTCCTAAGTGTTCGCAGGATTGGAGTCTTGAGGCACAGCCTAAAAATTAGCTCAATTTTATTTTTAAGAGCCTTTCCTGAGCATTTCTTTTAAAAAATGAACATGCTGAAAATGGAAGGCAGCCATTGAAAAGAGAACAATAGTTTCCAAAAATGAGACAGTAATTTTGATTGCTGTGCTGTTATACTGTAGATTTTATCTGCAGTGTTATTCAGCTCCCTAGGGCTGTGTATTAAGTCCTTTCTTATCTACCTTAACTACATTGTTTTAAAGACTGAATTTGCTACTATTTAGAGCATACTTCATGCTGTCAGACAAGACTTACAAAGGCTTCCCTAGGTATTTGGCAGTAGAGAGAAATATGACCATAAATAGGTAGAATAGCCATTGTCCACCATTCTTAGCTGTGTTATTAAGAGCTCTGCTTCTAACTGTGCTTTACTTAGAAAAGTGCACTCTCCATTGTATTAAAAAGTACTAGTTATTTTGTGTGTGTGTGTGGTTAGTGGGAATACTTATCTACCAGTGGGCTTTTACCTCACCCTTCCAGTCATGACCATGGGGGGGATGCAGAATATTAGGTGGGACTAAGGAGAAAAAAGTGGTGTTGAAGGTTTTCTCCCACCCATTTAGGTGGCTGTTCCACCTCTGCCTTCTAAGATTACCCTCTCCCCTTTTGTGTGTTAGAAGCTGCTGAACAAGCCCTGAAGCTAACCGAGGTAATGTCCTCCTTAAACTGTAATGCCCGTGGGCGCCAGCTGCTGTGGAGACGAAAAGATCCAAGTTATTTAAAGTAGTCCATTTCGCTAAAAGAATAGTAATATTAGATCCTTGTGGAGGTCTAAAGTACTATTTCATTTTAGGTGTGTCAAGAGATAAGAAGGATGATGTACAAACTGTCACTTTTGCAACTGCTGATAGGAAAGGCAGGTAATGTGTTAGACAGTTTTAGAGTCAATAGACACAGGGGTGAAATTCACAACTTTCTAAAAACATGCTATAATTCCAGGCACGCACACTTAGACACCCTCTCTGCAACTTGATTTGTCCATTCAAAATGCAGCTGTGCACACAAATCAGATGAGCTGTCTACGTTCTCTGATATTCTACACGTGCAAACTGAGTTGGGAGGCATTCAAATTAGGGTGCCCAAAGATTAGAGTCCAAGTGGGGTGTGTTGTCCTTTATATATAGAAGAAGAGGGGGAAATAGTTTAAATGAAGATTACCCAAGAATTAGCAAAGGTCAGTATGTGATATTCATGGAGTTAGTTTACACTATGTAAAATGTTTCCAGATATTTTACTTAGTTTAGAGGACTACCGAGTAAAATTCAATGGGATGGATTCCGGCCTTAGTGTAGGAAGGCTGTGCTAGAGAAGCTGTTGAGCTCTCTTCCCCCTACATTTCTATGAGTCTATAGTTGATAGTATCTGCTGCAGGATGACACATTGGATTGAATGTGCAGGGTGGAAAATGGCGAGATGGAAGATCACTGTTACACATGTGCTGATATTCAGGTTTATTGAAAAAGTCACTATTATGTCGTGAGTATCTCTATACGTAGGAAAGAGAGAGATGTGAACAAATTGGCTTGGCTTTTATATTTCCAATATATTCTCTGGCTAGGTCCAATCAGTGATATGTTGCCTTTATTAATAGATAATATTTTACACTTACATAGTGTTTTTCATCTGAAGATCTCAAAGCACTTTACAGATATGGGTGTTCCTAACCTCAGTTTACAGTAAAGAAGAGGAAAGTAACTCTCAATGTCATACAGAAATCTGGCACAGAACCCAGACAGAATGCCAGGTGTCTTCATTCGCATTTCTGTGCTCTAATCATTTAGAGCATGCTGCTCTCATAAAGGAGACAGGCTGAGAGGCTTAGAGCACACAGAAAAATATGATCTCCAAATGTCCCTATTAATTTGAAAGGTTTGCCTTCTCCTCAAAACAGCCTAATATCCTAGGTCACTACCCCAGGGATATCATAGCCTGCCTGGCTTGTCATGTTGATTGGAATGGTCGGGGAGGAGCATCCTCAGCTCAGATACACAGCTTCCATGCAGCCAGCAAAAATGAGCTATTTTTGTGTTCTTTGAGCTTTCTGCTTAATGAAAATTGTTTGGGTGGCCAAGAACCATAGGGTTAAGTTAAGGAAAGTGCAACATGTATTTGACTTCAGGCATGTTAGTTAAGGCAACACCAGCTAAACTAATGTTCCATTTAAAAAGAAAGACACTGATCTATGATCATGTCATATTAAAAATAAAGAGGCTTGAAAATATCAGGTTTTTATCAGTAAACGTTGATAAATATTGATTTCACTGTACACACACCAATTGATGGGAAAAAAATCTTTCCATCGATGATCATCAAAATTTACAGATAGAGTAAGAAAAATGCGGCTTGAGAACTTATTAGAGGTTGGTTTAAGAATATTTACATTGTATAATTTGACATGCGAAGTTGACCATTTGTGTTTTAATGGTTATAAAGCTTTAACTTTTTGAATCTGTGTTTACTGTCATTAAATAATTGTCTGCCGCCTATAATTTCCCACAACATAAATAAATGAAAATATACATTTATACAAACAAAAAAAGATTAAACCCCTTAACTTTGTGAAACTTTAAATAGCTAAAAATAGAAAAAATACATAAAAATAAATATCAATATTACCTGTTAAAATTATATATTAATAAATACAATCAAATTCTACCAGGCTCAAGTATAAGGAAAACTGACTATGATAGTAGAGTATACCTTTTGAAGTTTATGGCTTAGATTTTTAGGGAAATATTCAAGGCAAGACCAGAGAAGGCACTGAAAATAGATATGCAGCTTGTATGTGTGAACATGTTAAGTACAGTATAAAGTTCCTCTTTCTGATTTAGGTTCCTATACAAAAGCTGTATAATTGCACCTATTACAGCAAAATTAATGGCATTTTTAGTCATTGTAAATTAGAGATTGAAAAATAGTTCTGTAAAATTGGACTATCTCTTTGTACTCTACTCTGTTGGAGCACAACGTGTTACATCACATGATTTATCACACGGTAACAAAGAATAATTGTCATCACTGTATACTATTTGCCACCTGACTATTCCTACTAAAAGCTTCCTTTAGGAACAAAGGGACTTACTGTGTGTCATATATTGACATCTTATGCTGTACACAGAGTAATTTGGATGCTAACTTGCCTCACCATTGTATAAAGTTCTTCAGTAAATAAAATTCAGTTCTTGCTATTGAGTGATTTTCTTTTAGAAAGCCTGTGCCAGTTTGATATCACAGTGTTCATGAAGTAGCACGTGAGCGAGAAATAGAGGGAACAGATCTCCAAAACGAAGATGTCTATTTTCACATTGCTACTGATTTTAGGGTGAGGTACCCTCTGGAAGTCTAGCCTTGTTCTAGTTTTAGTTTTTACCAAGAGATAACGTCATTTCATAACACATCTGAGTGCCAAGTGAAACAGTAGAAACCAATGAAATGATTGCATAATGCAGTTGAGAATGTGCTGTAAAATATCCAGAAAACGTGCCAAAATTAGCATTGTAACTATTGTGACTAACTCTTGGAGAGAGAAGCATTCGATATTTTTTTTTCTCCTTAGGAAAATAAGAAAGGCTTTGAATCACTTAAAAAAAACCCCAAAAAACAAAAAAATAATGATTGGTTAAGAAAGCTTTGAACTAAAGGAGGCTATAGGAACCTATAGAAATAGGTTCTCACTAGCAATCACAATTCAATATGATGGTCTAGATCTTCAGCTGGTATAAATGGATGTAGCTCCATTGAAGTCAGTTTACACAAGTGAAGGATCTGCCTCAACACTTCTTAAAAACAAATCTCACTCACATGGGAACGATTTTGAGTAGGCAGAATAGATTTTAACTTCCATAACCTTAAGCAGTTTGACTGAAAGTGAGCCACTTAGCTTGTTGGAAGAGAACATAATTTCCTAGAAGAACTCAGAGATTCACATTAAAACCAAGTGTAATTTGCAAATTGGTGAATATTATATAAAAGCACAGGCATCGGGCACTTTTGCAGCTGCTGTGTGCTGCAAAGAATGGCAGAATATTTATGCGCATGAAACAAATATTATGAAAAAGTAGGTTTTTGCTATACTGCTATATAACTTTATATATTTCTTTTTTTGAGCAGGCACAAATGTTATCTTAAAGTAATTTGGGTAAGCTGCCTTTCATCCGGGCATTGAATATAGAATATTAAGACTTGTTTGGGACTACATTCAGTGCAGGCATGAGTATTTAAATAACATTGAAGGCAACAGGAGTTGCACCTGCTTACCTTGGTGGCTGAATTTGGCCCTCAGTGTTCATGAACTGGGAATGAGTAAGTGCTGGTTTGGTCCTTTCCCTTAAGCGAACAAGAATGGCCTGTAGTTAGTAAAGGTTGTTTGCCTGACTGGGTAAACTGATGGTATGTTGAATATGTATTTAGATTGTGCATCTTTACTGGGTTACTGAAGGGAAGAGCCAGCCATAGGATTGTTTTTGGCTTAGTGATTGTGCGGGCTTAATTTGATGAATTGTGTTTGGAAGGAAAGAATTACTTTGAGTAGACATACTATTCCCATTGGATCGAGTCTCATGAATCGGATATGCGTGGGTGAGGAGATGTTAATACAGTTTCAAGGGAAGAGATTAAATGGTTTTATTTCTATGGAGATCATAATGTTTCCTGTGATCAACATCAGTGTACCGTATGTTCCAGCAATTGCAGTAGTCTTCATACATTTTCCAGAGAAAATGACCATAGCAGATGTTGACAGTTAGCTCTGAGAAAAGTATAATGAATAGGACCATGTTAGAGGTAGAAAAGGGAACAGGATATACACCACATATATTTCCTTTTGGTCCAGCACGGAGAAATGTTTTATCTAGCAGTGTAACTTGAATAAAAATGTACAGCTAATCATTTAAACATATAAAGCAGGTGTAAATTCTACAGGTCGGATTTTCAGTGGGTATAACTCAGCATAGCTCCATTGACTTGACTGGAGATCTGCCCATTTGCACCAGCTGAGAGTCTGGTCTGTAATCTTACAGTAAGTCAAACAGGCATAGCTGTAAGAAAAATAAATCTTCTGGATTAATTTTGATCTGTAAAATGTGCTGCCAGATAAACTCTTAATTTGAACAAGCATTTTGATTTTAAATTACATTATCGCTCACTTACACTGCTTGAATGACTCTTGGCAAGACGAGCCATCCTGGGCTCTGCACTCAGAAGCACTGTAAATGGTGCTTGTTTTTTAGCATAGCCATGACTGTGAAGAGAAGAGATGAGTGGAGCTCCCTGTGGTTAACACAAGCCATTATTGGCACTGAACAATTTTTCCTGACCCTATTAATCATGAAAGCAAAAACCCAAGATAAATAACGTACTAAACAAGCCTCAGACTTGGATGCTCTTCATTAGTATTAAAGGTGCTGAGCATACATGCTGACATTACTGCCAAGGATGTAATTTGTAGTACTTTTAACTTCTCTAATGGATTATCTCTTTTTTTTTTTAAGAGCACTGTTAACATTCTGAGAAGGCCTTTCTCACTTCAGTACATGAACAATAATATTCATTAATATCAGTAAGAAGGAAGACTTTTCCCCCACCTCATTAAACACGCTGCCTCCCCCGCCCTTAGTAAAAGGTTATTGTTACTTTTTCCAACTTGAGGAAAGTAATTACATTGTAAAGTAATCTTTATGGTAAGGTAGAATGGGACTTAATCTACATTAGAAAATGCTCACCAATATTGCTATGCAGGTATAGCAATACTGGCAAAAACTCCTAGTGTAGACACATCTTATATCAGCAAAAGAGTGCTTAGCTGATGTTTATACCAGTTTCCCAAACTAAATCAATAGTGGAGAAGGACTTTTCTGCTCGTATAACTGCATCTGCACCAGGGCATTTGCTGGTATGGAAATGTGGAATAAGAAAATCAAAACCCTGACCTATATTGCTATACCAGCAAAAGTTTTAAAGGCCTGAGGGACAGTGCATAGCAGAAACAGACCAGAGAGGGAATCGTGAATTATCTCTCTGGCTCTCCTACTTTGCTCCAGGAGGAAAGTAATTTGCTACTGATCTATGCATTAGCCCAGCTGCACTGTCCAGTGTGCCGAGGGGGTCCGAGGCAAGGTCTCTGCCCACAATTCCCCACCCACATGAATCGGATGGTGAGTCGCAATCCTGTGGATGCTGTTGTCTTTACACATGGTGGTCTGGCAGCAACCTAGCCCATAGAAGGCAATTTGGGAGGCAGCCTGCACCCACTTACTCCTCTGCACAGGTATGTGGGATAAGGGACAATTTTGTCATTAATGTTTATTGCCTAACTGAAAAATGTAAAAGTGCTTGAAAATCACTGTAGACATGCCAATTAATGAAAAGATGCAGAGACTCAAACAGTATAATAGGACACCAGGATAGGAAGAAGAATGTTTTTTCACTTTCATCTTTTAATCACACCCAAGAATATCTCCTTATACAGCTGTTTTCTGAGGAGCTAGTGTAATCAGCCATGTATAAAGTGCACGATTTTAAAATCTGTGGTGAAACAGATATGGTTAATATACTAAACATGTCAAGGATTTCTCCCCCACGGCACTTCCCCCTCCTCCTCCAAAAAAAAGAGAGAGAAAAAAATGGTCAGCTTGAAAGGGCTTGGAAAATCAACAGGCCTCTTAGAGTGCTGTAGAAAAGCGGCCTTTTGGCACTTTGCCCTTAAGACAAGAGATGAGTTCTGCAGAAGATCAAGAAGCAATAAACAGGCTGAGTTTTTACAAAGAACAAATTGTGCCAGGCAGACTTGATCACTCTTTTTGGATTGAATTACAAAATTCAAGGGTGAAGAGTGTGCTTTAGGACATAACTTAACTGGGCTTCAATAAAACGTTTGATTGTCTTACAGAATCCTGTTGGAGTAACTAATTCAAAGTAGCTTGGGGCATAAGCACTATGATGAGGGATTAAAAACACGCTGAATAACTGTTCGAGGAAAGAAAAAGAAAAGATAGCAATAAACAGCAATCTGTAGAATTGGGGGAGGTACCCAGTGAGGTGCCCAGGGGATCAGTGTGAGGCCCTGCAGTGGCTTGTACAAGTATGGGTTCAGACTGCAGACAAGACTCAGCTGTGAAGAATATAATAATCATTTGTTATTGAGGCTTCAGGACACAGACAGGTCCTGGAGTTCTTTCTGGTTCTCCAGCTTCCAGACTGACTGACATAGCCTGTGCTGCCTGTTATCACGGCAAAGGGTCTCCTTATGTCTTGGTCTGTAGTAACTGGTCATGGAATGGACCCGAGACTACACAATAGGCCACATATTATTTCACATCTTCACTAATGCTTTGAAAGAAAGTGGTGAACTGCACATTTAGTTAAATTTGATGTTGGTACTAAATCGGTCCCATTGCAAACACTAACTGGGAGGGCACAGAAAGAATGCACGAGGAAACTGGAGAGGTTAAAAAGATGCTCAAGAAATAAGATGAGATTCAAACTGGAAAAATAGCTGCTAGTATACCTGGTGGGAAATAACTCAAACCACAGATGAAATGAGAAGTGAGATACTTGGGAAGAAGTAATGCTGTAAAGGCCTGAAAGGGGAGGAGGGTCCTGGGTAGGAAATCAATGTGTGATATTGGGGGGGGGGAGGAGGGGGAATAAATCAAAGTAAACTGGCAAAACCTCTGCAGGGCTCTCCAGGGGCTGCTGCTACTCCCTTCTCCCACCTTGGTCCTACCCCTGAGGTGGGGAGAAGTAGAGCCTTAAGAGCAGGCTCCCTTCTGTGGCTGTAGGGATTCCTGGAGGCTGCTGTTCCAGCCCAGTCCTCAGTGCTCCCAGTTCAGGAGTGCATCCTTCTTTGGGGGATGGGAGGAAGGACTTTTAAAGGCAGATTCCCCTCAGTACCAGAAAGATGAAAAAATTAGAGGCAGAGAATAGCAAATAAAATGGTTAAATTAATGTAGGGGGCCTGCCCATAGTGAGTCAGTCACAGGATTGGGGTCTAAGAGGAGGAAGGTCGGTATGATAATGATGTAGTTATTTGAATGATATAAAAACTAAGGTGTGAGGGGGGATTGTTTTGGGCACTCTAACATGTGGGACGGTGGTGGTTATACTTAAGAGTAATAGCATGACATTAAAGAGAGGAAAACTTAGGGTAAATATCAGGAAACAATATTCTAGGTCCTGGTTTAGCCAGCTACTTAAACATGTAGTTAACTTGAAGCATGAGTAGTTCCATTGTCTGCAATGGGATTCCCCCTGTGGTGAAGTACTAGAGCTGGCGGGAAAAAGGTAAACAGTGTTGCAAAAAATCTTTAATATGTCAAAGTTTGTTTCACTTTACAGGGTTGGAAAGAGATCCATGTTTTTGTGACTTTGTAATCAAACACTTCTGAAATGTTTGTTGACATTTTGATAAAAATTGATAAAGTCATGAATCAAAAAACATTTTCAAAACATCTTTTTTCACATAAGTTTTCATTTTCAAAAAAGGCTGTGTTTCTAGGAAAAAAACATTTTGTTAGAAAAATTTCAACCAGCTCCATTAAGCACCTTGCTGAATTGGGGCACCAGTGATAAGATCTATTAGACTGTGGGACAGTGTCTGAAGAGAGCTGGTAAGAACAGTTGTCAGTTCGCATTTTAAAATTAGACTAGATGACATATATAATATACAGCAGTGGTTCTCAACCAGGGGTCCAGGGCCCCCTGTGGGGGCCACGAGCAGGTTTCATGGGTTCGCCAAGCAGGGCCAGCGTTAGACTTGCTGAGGCCCAGGGCAGAAAGCCAAAGCCCAACCGCATGGGGCTGAAGTCCAGGGCCCTGAGCCCCGTCACCTGGGGCTGAAGCGAAAGCCTGAGCAATGTAGCTTTGTGGGAGTCCCTGTGGTGTGGGGCCCCAGGCAGTTGCCCTGCTTGCTCACCCCTAATGCCGGCCCTGGCTTTTGTATGCAGAAAACCAGTTATTGTGACACAGGTGGGCTGTGGCGTTTTTCTAGCATGTTGTAGGGGCCTCAGAAATACAGGACTTTAGGAAACAATCTTGCACTATGGGCAGAGCCCTACCAAATTCATGGCCGTGAAAAACACATCATGGACTGTAAAATCTGATCTCCCCCTTGAAATCTGGCTATTATAAGGGAGGGGCAAGGCTGGGGGCTCCCCAATGGGGTGCTCCTCCCATGGGCCAGGCTCTAGCTGCTAGTCCTGGCCCAGGCTGAGGAGGGACAGAAATTCCTCTTCCCCCCTGCTGGGTCAGACCCACCTCCAGGAACCTCCCCCGGCTGCAGGAAGCTCTGTGGCTGCTGGCTGGGAGACAAGCTCTGAAGGCAGTGTAGAAGGGAGGGTAGCTGTCTGCACCCAGCCCGGGCGAATGGGCTGCAGCCCCAGCTGTCAGCCACTGACCCAGGTGGAAGGCTGCTGGATAAACCCAGACTCATGATAACCCAACGCCCCATACCCCGCGACCCTCACTTCTGTGGTGGTGCTGCTGCTGCAGGCGGTGACGCTGGCTTTAGAGCTTGGTGTCTGGCCAGCAGCCACTGCTTTCTGGGTGCCTAGCTCTGAAGGCAGCACCTCTTCCAGCAGCATCACAGACATAAGGGTGGCAATCCCACAACCCCCCTATAATTGCTTTGCAACCTCCATGATTACAACACCATGAAATTTTGGATGTAAACACCTGAAACCGTGGAATTGACTATTTTAAAAAATCCTATAACTGTGAAATTGACCAAAAGGGATCATAAATTTGGTAGTGCCTTAACTAGGGGTGAGGCAGGGAGGTCATAAATTAATTAAACTTTTCCTTGTTTAACTTCTGTGAGTATATGTGTGTGCAAGTAGTGGGTGAGACCTTTAAAAATAAGGTCCTAGTAGTGATCTAATTACACTGAAGGCAAGAAAGGTTCACTCTATCTTCACTAATTCTTATTTTTATAATAGATCTAGTTTGTTTTGGAGGAACCTCTGTTTGACCCTGCATGTCTATTCTCTTCTAAATATGCCATAAAGGGATAATAGTCTGGAACTCAGTGGAAGGATTATATATATCATATATCACAAATGGTAAGAGCAGATATTGGCATTTTTGAATCCAAGGTTTGCATCCAAACTCTCTCCTTCAGAACATGAAGGGGTGCGTGACTTGACCTTTCCGGGCATCTCTCAGGGGGCCTCCGCAGAGATTTGGGGATTCACAGGATTGATCCAGATCTGGCAACTTCACTCTGATGCCTGGTATAATGCCATCAATTCTGGTCACTCTGGCTGGAACAATGGTTCTCAGTAGACTATGCATATTTGATAATTTTTATAGTGTTGCTTATTTTAAAATGCTATTTATAGTTTTTTAAAAAAATCATAAATGGAGTAGTTAACATCAGAAATTTCTGCTTGAAAGAGTTCCATTTTGGAAACATGGTGATTCTAATTACCAGACATATCCTTCATGGAGAAGAATGTTCTCAAGGAGCGTGACTGCAATCTAGCCTTACATGTGGATGTTTCTTATGTTCAGCAGTCCCTACTGTTGCAACTGAGAAATAGAAAGTGTGTTCAGGGTTCAGGAAAAGATCTTTGCAATGGGCAAAATCCTTCCTGTTGGCTCGATCTTGCAAACACTTAAGCATGTAAGTAACTTTATTCCCATAGGTGAAGTTATATCTGTGCTTGTTTGCAAGAATGTACCTTTGTGTTATCATCAAGTACTCAAAGGTTGGGACGAATGATGGTGACCTTATTCAGGTTCTCTGTGCAGGACGCAGGGATAACTCTTGGCCTTTGTGCATGGTTCTCAAACCACAGAAATGTATGAAACAAGTAAACACATGTTATCAGGTAAAAATTATTGTATATCGATCCTAAATGTAACAGGGTTTTGGGGGGATGCACAGTATTCCACTATTATTTTAAATACAGTGGATTTCCCCTAATATACTCTTTTGACCACTTCATGTCCTTAGTCACTACAGATAAGGACAGATAAATGTGTAATAATTACCACTCCTGATCAGCCATCCAGGGCCAAATATGGACCTCCATAATGTGCCTACTCTCCATTATGGTCTGAGAGTGCTGAGGTCACCCAATGCCAAATGAGCATTCTCCATAGCTAAGTGGCGAATGTGATGTTCAGAGACATCTCTTTCTAAACACATTAATTTTGGAGGACAGGCATATGAATTACGTATATTGCCACTCCTTTTTCTGCTGTTTTCTCAAACAATAAACAACCCATCTCCTGCAAATGGGCTACTTTCAGACCGTAAAGAGATTTAACCTGAACAGTACAAACTCTGCACAGTTTTAGCATTGTTACTTATGTTACATCATCTGTTCAGACAATTGTTCTGAGCATGCATGCATTTTGATAGCCTTTTATAGTGGAGCATTATGCAAAAAGCAAGATACAAAGCACCTTCAAGTTATATTCTCAGAAGTGGGTCCCTGGGGAGAGGGGGCAGTGGGAGGGAGCAGCAGGGAAGCCTCATTTTCTGTAAATGTGATTTATGCTCCACTAGCCTTGTAGGCTAATCCTACTGATGGTAGTGGACTATTCAAGGTACATGCCTGCTTAAATACCTTGCTGAATCAGGGCCTATGTGTGTCTATCAACATGCTTACGGGAAATGCCTCAAATTATAATCCTTATTTAATAATGAAGAAAACCCAGTACTTTTGTTTCATTTTAAGACTCAATTGTGTTTTCTTACTGGTGTATATTACAAGGACATGTGTCTTGAAATAAATATTTTACCTCTGTCATCTGGGGTTGAAGGTCTGTATGACGAAATGGACGAGACATGAAATGGAAAAGGAATTATTCCATCTATTGACTCTGTGTAGCATTTTATCAGGCTCTTTGGAACTGAGTCAACCATCCAGTGTCTCTTTGTCAGAGTCATAATATCCTTTTCCTAGTTATTTATTTGTAGAGGACCCTTTGTTCTCTTTGTGAGAGAAGTGATGTTAATACATTGGTTAATACACCCTTTGGATAATATTGTGCTCTTATTAGGTTTTTAGAAGAGGTTTAAACTTATTTCTAACACTCCCTTTGTGGGGGTGGGAGGAAGTTCTAAAACTTTTTTTTTAAGTGATCTTTTAAAGAAGTGATGTTGGGCCTGGGTGCATCTGCATTGGCCAGTTTCCTGAAAAGATCACTGGGTTCCTTAAAGGGGCCTAATCAATGTTGATAGTCCAGAAATGTCCCTTCCCAGATATATTTTGGATTGTAGCATTATGTTCTTTCTCTCTTTCTCTCTCGCTGCCTGGAGAAGTAGGAGATTGCTGTCCCCAGAACCCACTGAGCTGTTTTTCCTGAGCCTGCATCTCATGGGTAGAACGGCTACATAAGCTTCTGCTACAGCTGCATTCCCACCAACTTTTTCCCATTGCTCCTCTGGCAACAAAAGCCAGATCTTAGCCCTGAATGTATCCAGTGATGTTACATCTCCCTCTGTTTTAATTTTCTCACGGTTTTTCTCCTTTCTGCTGAATGGGATCTAGTTTCCTTATGGTTCTTTGCTGAACTTTTCCTGCTAGACTTTAGGGTTGCCAACCCTCCAGGATTGTCCTGGAGTCTCCAGGAAATTAAAGATCAATCTCTAATGAAAGATGGTCATGTGATGAAACCTCCAGGAACACGGCCAACCAAAATTGGCAATCCTACTAGACTCCCTCTTATGGAGCGGCTCTGAAACTCCTTTTTAGCAGATATCTTCTGCAGCAGCTGTTGTCAAGGAATTTCCAAGGAAGCAATAATCTCTTCAGTCATGGTCCTCCTATTCAGCTACACCTGGTTCTGGCTGCTCAGTGTTCATTAGCGTGAGGATGCAAACAGTAGCTGGTGCCTGTTGGTGGTAATTGCACAGAAGAAATCCGTACTTTCAGTTCTGTGCTTAGTGGGAGTAACTCCCTAAGCCGGTCGGGGAGCATATTCTCATTTCAAAAGATTGATATTATTACATTTCTCTTCACTAAACTTTTCCGACTATTTCAGAAATGAAGCAAATGTAAATTCCCCCTCCATGTCCTCCTGGCTTTTTCTTCTTTCCTGCTTCCTTTCCCATTCCGTTCCTCTCTTCTGCATTTCTCTTTGATTTCTTCTCCTTCACTTTTCATTTCATGTGGCTCGCTTGGGTGTCGGTCGAATATTGGTAACTTGCGCTGCAATGCCATGTTTTTCCCTTAAGGAATCTGTCTTTGTTGCCAAGGGCAAATTGTGTGGCCCGGCCTGTGTGGTCATGCGGGGGAGCAACAGGGCATAAGAGGGCTCTGTGCTCCCTGCATGGGCTACACATGCTGTGGGAAAGTACAGGGGGAGACCTAGCTTCAGCTGAGCCATTGCATTCTTCTTCCCTAAGCATGTGGGTGGGAAAAGGCAATGAATGGCTCGGCCACCTCCAGTGCACCATCTAGAATAGCTGTGCTGGCACAACAGGGGAAATAGGCTATGCCTGTGCCGGGGAATTCTTGCTGCTGGGTTTTCCCTACAATCCCCACCAGCTGGAGGAAGGGGGGAAGAGGGAAAATCTGCCTTCAGTGCTGCCTCCTGCACAAAGCCCCTGGCAAAATCACGGCTTGGCCTTAAATAATCCGTCCACTGGCAGCCCCGGCGTCGGTGCCTATACAAGGAGCCGCATATTAACTTCCGAAGAGCCGCATGTGGCTCCGGAGCCACAGGTTGGCCACCCCTGTTTTAGATAGCATTTAAAGTTTGTGTGTGTGTAAGTGTGTGTGTGTTTGGGGTCTAGGAGGCTGGAGAAATGAGACTTTCAGTGGAAGTTTTCATGCCTAATTCTCCTTTGGGGTTTTGAATATGTCTCTCTAAATGCTTTTCTTAATATAGCCCACAAGGACAGTGTAAACAAGACAGGCTGATTGATAGGGACTGGTATAATATATTAAATGTTGCTATATATAGCAAGCAACATTTAATATATTATACCAGTCCCTATCAATATATATATCACCCTATATATAGCAAGGGTGGCCAAACTTACTGGCTCTCTGAGCCGCTTACGACAATCTTCAGAAATTCGAGATCTGGGGCGCACCTGCCAGGGGCCGGGGCTTGGAGCTTCAGCCCTGCAGGAGGCGCCTGATGGGGTTTGGGGCTGAACTCCTGCAGAGCTGAAGCCCAGAGCCCCCCTTCCCTGCTGGGCAGAAGCCCCTACCCCACCACCCTGCTGAAAGGCAGAGCTCCTCACACCCCAGTCTGGTAGGTGGAGAATGGGGGGAAGGGGAGGAGGGGGACTCAGCGAGCCGCACTTTAACAGTAAAAGAGTTGCATGTGACTCGCGAGTCACAGTTTGACCCCCCCGACATATAATCTGCATTTCCTAAATGTGTCCAGCATAAACTGAAATGGCTGAAGAGACTGAGTTTGGATTTGGATTAGGTTTTGATTAAGATTCAGTAGTAAGGCTGGATCTAGGCTAGGGTTCAGTTTTGGTTGTGCCGGTGCCCTTTTAGAGAGAACAGAACTCCTCCATGACTGAGTGTACTAAGCACGATTTGGCCCATCTGAACCTGAACAGGAAAACTAATCCCCCTCTGGGTGTGAATTCAAACTGGAATCCAAAGAGCAATGGTGGGTTTGGATTCTGGCAATCAAACCTGAGTCCCTCGCTCTTGAAATCTGATGTGGTTCACATTTGTTTCTGGTTTTGGCCCATTTCTTGTTAAAAGCAAAGACAAATTGTGTACTAATACAGATGTATTCAGTGTTAACACACACAGTCATTAGAGAATTGTTACATGCAAAAGGAATTAACCTTTGCCTTGTAATAATAACTGATCCATGGGTATCAGTTCCAGTAAAAGCAGCTGGCTTTGCATGTTGCTATTGCTCTGTAATGTTTTTAGTCATTGTGTGAACTTTATTATTAATTGATACATGTGACTGTAGTATTTCACACCAATGCAGCACAATGTATCATAACTCTCCTGGCAACAGTTTCCCCGAGGTCTTTAATCTGGAACTATGTTCCCATGGTTGGTTTCCAAAGAAATGTGCTATAATACATAAACTATTTCAGAATGTGCCTTTCAGAAGGAGGAGCCTTGTTAACAAAAATAATGGGTTGGGCCAAATTCTGACCTCAGTTACACCTGTGAAACCCCACAGAAGTCATGAGTTTTGTGGGTGTAACTGAAAGCAAAATTTGTTCATTTATATTCAAGACTCTTCAGAATAACTGTGATAGTCTGGGAAGAGGTACTGTTAGAGAGATAATACTAAGTATATTACTTTCTTGGAGGATGTTTTATCAAGATACTAGAATGTCTGGGTGATCAGTGTCCTGTTTCAATGGAGTCTTCTGAAATGTACACCAGTATAGGCCTGCCATGTGTTTTTCATTTTAAAGTACATGAGAATTAAAATAAGGTGGTCCATTTTCATTCATGAATATTTTATGAAATCTAGTGATTCTTCAAGTATGTGTTAGCCTGGAGCCATCCTGTCATCTTGCTGGAACTCTCAGTAAATTGGGTCAGACCTAAAAAAAATCCCTAAGTACCACATGAAGTTGTATTAGAATGGCTTCCACTGAATCCCTTTCTTCTGTGCCAGTACTGCACTGTTACTTCAGTGGGGTTAGAGGGCACTGTGGTGTTTGTAGTGCGGTCTTTTGGATGAGATTTAAATTCTAGGTCTTCTCCACTTATGGTCATTACAGATCCCTTGGCTCTTTACATGAGCATAAAGGTACGAATCAGAGTGTCCTGACCACATTCCACTTGAATGTTTATATTTTGCCTACCTAAATACTTCCCTTGCTGTTTAAAGTGACTAGAATCATCTTCATTTGGTCCTGAATAGCGGTCTGCTCTTGCTGTGTTCTGTTCAACCATTGCTGTGTAAGTGGTTGGTCAAGTGGTTCCTTCAACGCAGTTTATATAGGAAAGTGCTGTATAAATGTAGTCGTCATTATGGTTATTGACTAAAATGTGCTTTATGTAATTAAGCTATGTAAAGTATTCTGTAAGAAGCCAGCCTTTTGCACTGCAGGATTTGAGTTTAGGTGCCAAATTTGCCCCACAGGAGCCAATCTGGCCACTGATACATTCGCTAGAGGGAATAGCTAAAGTATACAAAAGGTATAGATTGACTACACAGAGAGCTGCATTCAGTGTTCCTCCTTTACAGAGTAGATTGTTACATTGCAGAACCTCCGAGGGAGAAATGACAAAAGAGGGGATAAACAGAAGACATCTCAGGGCTCAGAGGAAAACTGGTGTGGGGTAGATAGCTCTTTGAGAAACCCCATCCTCCCATCTCATGACTGCTGATGAAAGAGCCTTCTCCTCTACAGATCCTGCCTTTGGAAACAGCCATCCTGAATTTCTCCACCTCATTTCAACTTTTAGCTGAAGATATGTTCTTTTTTTCTTTTCTGTGACTGAACCACTTAATTTGGCTGTCCTTCTCCTGTTATCTTATTGTTTAACTCTGTAGCTGCATTATTTAATTTCGCTAAACATCTTTGCAGTCTAATTTGGTTAAAGGACATTATATGAAATAAATGGTTTTTAACTGTAAAACATTGCTAGTAGCCTGTTGCAAAACCACTTAGGTCCTATGGAAAACTTAATTTGACAACATAATTCAGTAATGGATCCATCTGGCATATTTCATGTTAATGTGAAAACACTGTAAACAAAGATATCAAATGTTATGGTATATAATTTGACAATGAAGGCAGCAAACTAGGCCCATGCATTTTCCCCATCATTCTAGTGCATTAATTCAGTCAGTTAAAGATTGTTATGCACTCCCCTAGCACTGTTTCCTCATGCATCATGTTGAGTCATATAGGACTACACATGGAGGAGGGGAGTTTGATTCCCCCCCCCCGCATATTGTCCCTGTGATGAGTGGCCTAATAGAGCTAGAGTTCTATAGTCACCTTACTCTGGGGCTACAGTGATGCCAAGGTTTCTAAAGCAAATTGCAGTGACAGATAAAATCTGTTCGGTATGTGATTCACATGGGAAGGAAAACAAGTCTCTGTGGAGCAACTAGCTTTGTTTTTTTTTTTTTTTTTTTGTAGAGAAGTACATCGGGGTGTGCTGTTTAGTGTCTCATTTTTGGGCTTTTTCAGACTGTGGATCAAGCCTAACTTTAACCAAAGTGGCTGAGAAAAATTTTGATCAGATGTCTTGCCAATATCATAAATGCATTGAATGTGGGGGGTTGCAGATTGCTTACTAATGGATTACAGTCTTTCTCATGGAAGTATTGATTATAATCAGCTTATACTTCCATGGGTCTGTGATGAAGACAAATGGATGAAATTAAAAGGGAAAATCAAGTTAAAGTTTTGGGGGGAGAGGAGGCAGTGTGATGGAGCTTAATTTCCCTTTAGGCACTGAGAATAATTAGACTTTGGAATTCTCTCCCTAGGGAAGTAGTCACAGATCAATCACTTGGGACATTGAGTACTAGATAAATACTGGAAAATGGTGCTGTAGGAGCAATCCAGCATTGGTAGTGGGATGGATTTGGTTAAACTAATACAGTGATTGGCATTAGACAGTCAGTGTTTACCATACCAACAGATAGCACACTACAGTGTCTGCCATAGCATGGTGAGAGGCAGTGCCTGCCCCACGCAAGCCCTGAGCAGGCTAATGAGGGCCAGAAGGGGCCAATTAACTTTACATGCTGCACCTGCTGGGGAACCAGGGTTTGATAAGGCCTAATGGCTGATGAAGCCCAGCTGGACAGGGAGCTGGGCTAGGATTAAAGCCCAGAAGTGAGAGCAGGAAGGGGGTTGCAGACAGGGAGTCTGCAGTCACTCCCTGGTAATTGAGAGGTGGTGTGGTGAAAACCTGCTGGGGAGAATAAGCCTCTGAAAGCAGAGTAAATCCAGAGAAGTTCTAGGAAGGAAAGTCTGAGAGAGGTTGGGTAGGAGGAGGTCCAGGGAAACAGAAGCAAGGAGTGGGACTGTATTGTCCTTGGCTGCTGGGTATAGGGACCCTAGCTGGAACCCAATGTAGAGGGAGGGTCTGGGTTCCCCCGAGTAGCCACTGGGAAAATGGCACAGGACCTGGAGACGTGGGATGGAAGAGTGTCTGAGGTGGCATCTGGTCAGCCTGTCTGGTGGGACTTTATTACCTCAGAAGGCTTTATGAACTGGCCAGAGGCCTGGGGGTAGCCTTAGTCATGGAGAGGGGCCACAGCATGAGCAATTAACAGAAGGTAGTACCAGATAGGGCAAAAGCTAATTCCCAGACCCAACCCCAAGGTGGTGTATTTGTGAGTGGAACCCCTGTTATTTCCTTTTCAGGGAAATACTGCCGTGTTCAGGTACCAGAATCTTGCTTGTCAATGGTGATGACTGAAGGTCTTTTCTGTTTCTTGACTCTGACTATTCAGTGGGCAGGGTTCATCTAGAAATGTAACTTTCCTGTCTTTGAGAGATTCTTATAAATAATTCCAGGATCTTCAAAGGATGGGAACCACAATATTAATCCTGAACTTGCTTCTCTTGAATGCCTGTGGAATGCTAGAGATCGTGATACCAGCCTATTGTACAATTGGGCGAGTGATGGGAGGACATAGGATATACTTAGTTGGCCATGGGGCTTGAGCCATGATTGATATATTTTACTTTAAAAAGGTGCATAAATCTCTATGCATGAGACATGCCAATAAATGGAAGCATCTGAAAACATGTGGACTAGTGGGCTGTAACATACTGAAATGTGTTTAATAGCTTTTCTGTTGAGGAATATTGGCTAGTTGTCACACTGTTTATAAGCTTTCTGGTGGTGTCTGCTAATCCCAAGAGGATCTTTGACTTGTCAGTTTATTGCATTTTTAATTTAAAGGATGTGGGTCAGTCATTCCCATGGTTGCTAGGGGATTGACATGGTCTTGTGAGAGGAATAAGTCTTGAGTGTGCCGCTGTAAATGAAGGGTGACATTGGAAGGAGGTTCATGGAAGTGACTAAAAGTGCTCTTGAAACTCACTGGTACATCCTCAGAGATCAAGGACATGACTGTGGCCCTAACTCTTTAAAGAACTGCATTCTTTAAAGACAAACTTGAATTGGTGATTCTAAAGCTTCTTTAAATTCATAGTTTAAAAACAATTTCACTCAAATTCTAGAGTGCAGAATCTCTACTGTTACCCCTGTTCAAAATCTGTGGTTTCTCTTGGGTTGGCCAGGTATAAATGAGAGCAGAATTTAGCTCATGGTGTTTAATCTTGCAGTTACTGAAACTACTGCTCAAGCTTGATAATTGGTGTGTGTTACTCATTAGATAAAATATTTCTCCTTTATATAGTGTTCAAATCTACATTTAAAGGACTGCCACGATCAGTCAGGAACTAATAGGTAACAGTGAGACAAAAGGGTGGCTAGATTTTAGCCTCTATTAACTAACTATATTTGAGGAGTGTTAGTTTAAGAATTGGATAACATTTCTTGGCTCAGAGATAGGAGAGCTAATTCACAGTAGTTGAAAAGTGATTTTCATTTGTACTGATAGGTCATGATGAATGGGGTGTGACATGACTCAAGCTTTGATAAATTACATTCATATGGTTGGCTTATTTTGAAAAGCAATTTGGAAATAATATAGGCCATAACATATCTCCCTTTCTCTCTCCGTGAACAGTCCCATAGCACATATGCTAACTACTTATGCTAAACCAGTGGTTTTCAACTAGGGGTCCATGGCCCCCTGGGGGGTCTGTGAGCCATTTCAGTCTGCAGCTGAAGACTAGAGCTCTGAGCCCCAAACCGCAGCTGAAGCCTGAGCCTGGTGGGGTTGAAGCTCAGAGTCCTGAACCCTGGTGCCCCTGTGAGGTTAAATGCAGGAGCAATGGGGCTGAAGCCCTGAGCCCATGGGCAGAGTTGCAGGGGGAGGTATGGAGGGCATTGTCCCTCAAACTGCAGTGCCTTACCCAGAGTAGGGCAGTCCCAGGGGCAACTCTGCATCTTTCCCCCGGCCCCCACAGAGGCCCTGCCCCCTGACCAGGTCAGAGGTGGGAAGCTGGAGCCAGGCAGTGCAGGGCGGCTTCTGCTCTGGCTGGTGCCATGGAGCTCCCCTGTCTCCTGGTACCCAGGGTTGTGGCTGTTCCTCAGCTCCTAGCCCCCTTTGATGCTTGGGAAGCTAGTAAGAGCCACTCGGGCCGAGAGACCTGGCTCCAGGGCTGGCAGAGCCCTCAGGACTTGGGAGCAGCAACCACTGGGGAGGGTCTCTAGGGCTCCTGGCACACAGCCCCTGGCTACCTTCCCTGCCTGCACACATCTCCTAGCTACCCCCTGCCTACACTATAAGCCATTTTCAAACTTTTTTGAGCTGAGTTGTCTTTCCCCCCTCACACACACACACCTTTTGAGTTATAATTTTTGGTTGCACCCCACCCCACACAACCCAGACAGACTGGGTGTCCTGCTGAGGTGAGTCGGGGTGGAGGTGGCGTTCCCTCCCTGGGCCCTGCCATTTGGCAGTGGCCTGAGCCCCACCAGGCCCTACCCCTGCCCCTCAATAGAAATCAAACTATGTTTACGCCTGAGGCTCTGTCCTGTGGCCAGAGGCCCTGAGTCCCTCTTCACATCTCCCCTCCTCTCCTCCCTGCTGGGCCCTGAAGTTTTTATAGCATCTTGGAGTCTCACAGAAAAAGGTTGAGAACCTGTGTGCTAAACAATCTGTTTGATCTTGTGGCACTCTGAGTACCTTTCCCCAATCTGAGGAAGAGCTCTGTGTAGCTCGAAAGCTTCTTTCTCACCTGCAGAAGTTCGTCCAATAAAAGATACAACCTCACCCACCTTGTCTCTTTAATGTCCTGGGACCGACATGGCTATAACAACACTGCTTAAAAGAATGGTGTGAAATTCTTTATTTTCGGTGTTCTCCTTTCAGTATAATGAGAGTGCCCCAGACAGTAGTAGCACAGCAGTGCTAGAGCTTCCTACAGGCATAAACTGCTGCAACTCTGACCTTAATTTAGAGTACTCATTTACCACCCCAGTGGGAGGTTTCCATGCAGGTCACCTTGTAGGATCCTTTAGACCTTCATCTCTCTGTCGCTTGTGCAGGCCGTATCAAATGCATCAAGATCATAGCTGTCATAATAATTGCTCATAACCTAACTGTGAGGTGAAATGCAAAATGGTTTTTCTGAGTTGAAAGATTGTGAGAGGATCTAGATTAAACAAAGCACAGTTTGGCCTGTATTTGTTAAAGTCATGAGTTACATGAAATTCTTGTCAGGCACATCTCTTCCTGGGCTCCATGTTAATCTGGTTGGTGTTAGGATAGCAGGATTGGACCCATAGTAAATAAATACACATTAATTAGAAGACAATTATGGGTGGCTGAATATTGTCTATCTTACAATAGTTATGGGATTGCCATTAGAATATTATCATATGCCTACCAATGAATCATTAAATAATAGCCCCCTATATAGATTATCCTAGCTTTCCCTGCCCCTCCCCCCCATTGCCTTGGGAAAATGGTGGGTCTCTATATCCAGGCTCAGTCAGGTCACCAGATGGGGCAATGAATTCCTTAATGAAAGCACCATCACAGAGGGGATGGGGTCAATAGGGAAAATATATGCTGAAAAAAACTGCAACACAACATTTATTATGACAGCAGCAGACTATAATTCTGCATTAGCCACCAAATAAATAAAGCGAGTTTTATTTTTTAAAAGCACATTGTAAATTTTTTTGGAAAAAATTGCTCATTTGAGGTTTAAATACCCTGAAGATTTGTTCACTAATAGATTTCTCAAACTGTGCCATAAGATGGGAACTCATGCACATAAATGGTTTGGCTTTTTTATGGGAAAAATATTCACTGTGTTATTCTGTATAGCTGTGTTAATGGGGGGACAATCAACTTACAGATGTTTCTCTGAAATTAGTGTGTAGCATGGTATTTGGAACTCAAGGCAGTGGTATATTCTACTGGAACCGCCTTATTTTAGTTGTTACTACTATTATCTAACTTGTTTCTGATAACACTCACACTGTGCTAGGCAATGTACAGAACTTAAAAGAGAGCATTGATCTTGCCTTGAAGAGCTTACAGTCTTAACTAGACAGAAGACAAAGAGCAGAGGGAAAAGGTACTACATACAATAAAGTGATGACGACTGGCTATATGGGATGGTCTAGATAATACTTAGTCCTGCCATGAGTGCAGGGGACTGGATTAGATGACCTTTCGTGGTCCCTTCCAGACCTATGATTCTATTATTCTGTCTGAAATACAATGTTTAAAGATGTGTAGCTCATTCCCAGTTACCCACTCAACCTGGTCATTATCACGCAGCTAATTTTCTGTACACATTTCCGCATAGGATTTGAATGCAGGATTTTCATGCAGCATGGGTGTCATCTGGTCAATTTCTGAGGAATAGACTCTAATTATTCCATGGAAATGACTTCAGTGGGCGTTTCACCTGCAAAAGGCAGCTAGGATTTGACTCTATGGGCTTGATCTTGCATCACTGTCAGTGAATTTAGTGGAAACTTCTCCATTGATTTTAATGGGTGTAGGACCAGGCTGAATCTATATAACATCTGTATAGCTGCCTATTCCTTGCCATGGCCCTTTTTCCCCATTGGGTCTCTCTACAGCTGGTGGGATGAGATAACAGAGTTACGAACACCAGAGTTAGTTATGAACTGACTAGTCAACCACACACCTCATTTGGGACTGGAAGTATCCAATCAGGCAGCAGCAGAGATACCAAAAAAAAAAGGGGGGGGGGCAAATACAGTTCAGTACTGTGTTAAATGTAACTACTAAAAAATAAAGAGAAAGTTTAAAAAAAAATTTGACAAAGGTAAGAGAACTGTTTCTATGCTTGTTTCATTTAAATTAAGATGGTTAAAAGCAACATTTTTCTTCTGCATAGTAAAGTTTCAAAGCTGTATTAAGTCAATGTTCAGTTGTAAACTTTTGAAAGAAGAATCATAACATTTTGTTCAGAGTTACGAACATTTCAGAATTACAAACAACCTCCATTCCCGAGGTGTTTGTAACTCTAAGGTTCCACTGTACCGGCAAAGTGGTGGACTTGATGGTCTGTGACATTTTCCCTAGTTATGGTCCAGTTTCAGCAAGTACTTAAGCATGCGCCTGACTTTAAGCACATGGGATTACAGATTTACAGTTTGGCGTGTCTTTAGTTTGCTGTGTTGGGAATTGCACTTCCTGGGGATGGTGTTACTTTGGATTAGAGACTCCCACTGGACTAGATCCAAATTTCTTATCTTAATGATTTATGCTCTCAGTATATAAGCTTTACTTGTGGGGTGTTTAAATACTTTACTCGCTGGAATTGCATATCAGAGTTAGCATCTTTGTAGATTTAATCCAGCTGCCCTTTTGTAATGGGCCTACGAGAAGCATTGTGATGTTTTTTCTCCCTGTGACTGGAAATCCCCATTCCAGTCCCATGTTATGGTAGGCTGTAGAATTTTGGTACTTGAGGAGAACTGTTTTCTTTCTTTCAGAACAGAGGAATATCTGTCTGTGCAATCTTTCCCATAGAGAGTTTCTCCATCACTGTGCATGAGTGAGTTGACATAGAGTGGTCGTATTTCAAAAGCTTACACATGTTTAGATAAAGTTACCTTAGTACAGGGGTCCCCAACGTGGTGCCCGCGGGCGCCATGGCACCCGCCGGGGCTTCTAAGTACACCTGCATACTGGCCAGTGGACGAGCATCCGCTGAAATGCCACTGAGAAGCAGCGTCCTCCAGAGGCATCGCCGCTGAAATGCCGCCAAAAATCGGTGGCATTTCGGCGGTGACGCCTCTGGAGGACGCTGCTTCTCAGCGGCATTTCAGCAGCGACGCCTATTGACGTTGCCACTTGTCGGCGGCATTTTGGCGGATGCTCGTCCGCCACCATGGTCCTCCGTGGCTCATCGTCTGGTGCCCGCCAGATGAAAAAGTTTGGGGACCACTGCCTTAGTATGTGATGTTTCCTATGTTTCTCTATGCTTTCCATTGGGGATATCGCAGATATTTGAAATAACCTTATTAAGAGCCAGATTGTGGCCTGGGCTACCCAGTAAGAGCCCTATACTCAGTGTGGCCTCCCCAGACCTAGAATTGAAGCATATAGGGTAAGCAAGTGCTGTGCATCTGTTATTCACCCGCCTGGCAAATGGGCCAGGAGTGGGCGGACCTTGACTCTTATGGCCCTCAGTGTGCCAGCCAGCACTGCTGAGCTGGTGGAATGCTGTGTGGGGGGTCAAGAAAGCTGCTACTGCGAAGGCCGGAAACAGGTTAATAATCCAACCTCTGAAGCAAGGGGGGAGCAGGGCAGGAATCTGGGGCCAGAGTCCTTCCTGGTACTTACTCCTGAGGCAGTGCAACTTCAGAATTATTTGCTGTATTGCAGTTGGCAAGTTTTTAAGGATGTTACTGTCCATGAAACAAACCAGCCCTGGAAACTTCAGATAGTAAAGTTAAACATGACTAGGAAAGATACATCCAAATGCTGGGTTTGGGCCTAGTTTTCTGTGCTACTTTTTGATAACTAGATTCAATATTTCTTGAAGGAGAAAGGATGGTCTCTAATTCTATCCTATTTTCATTTGAAAGTGAGGAGGAGTGAAATGCAAAGTATAGTAGAGGGTTGTGCATAGGAATGTTCTGTTCTGCAAAAGATAACTAGTGAAAGTGGTATGCAATACATATTCTGCAATTCCTTTCAGTGTCTCTCTGAAGGAACACAGTTGTAAATGATGATGATTTGCTAGGTTTATTTTGGCTCTTATATAGTCCCCAAGACAGTTAATTCCCATGTAGAATACTAAAAGGGATTGTTGTTCCATTCCACAATCAAATGAGTGTCAGAGGAATAAATGGCTGGTTTAAATTGTAGTTTTAGATGGATCTTTTATAGTGAAAAATCTTAATTTTGTAAAAATTCCAGTAAACAGATTTCTGTTTGACATGGTACAACTATGTGAAATGGCTAGGTTACTAGGGCCTGTGGCTGGGGACTGTTAACACTGGATTGAGTTGATGAATCGGAACGATAACCGGAATGAATTCTCTTTGGATTTGAGAATGGGTAATAAACTATCTGTGCACTAGCTTTTATGCCAGTGAGTTCATTAAAAAAAAAAAAAGTATTGCAGTTTAGAGAGCACAAAAAAAAAAAAAAGACACACAAATGGAGTGACAGTGATACATAAAAGCTTTTTATTGTATTGGACTTGAACTATAAATGTTATCCAATCCACAAAGTGCATTTCACTTTTTGATCCACTCCAGTCAATGAGAGCCAAGTCTGGCCAATACTGAATGCTTGTAAAAATCCCACTCTCGCACTACTCAGAACAAATGCATCATTCAAAATCTGGACCAGTCATGCATAACCCCATCCATGCCAGGCAATGGTGCTGAGGTTGAGTGTCTCTCGAGTTCACTCTGTGGTGTGTAGGTAGGGTAGCCCACTGAGACGTAGTGGTTATGGTAAGCAGACCTATAGAATTTGCCAAATCATTAGCATGTAGGCCCTGATTCAACTGGATATTTAAGTACTTGTTTAAATCCTATTTTCTTAAGTGGTTTGCTAAACAGGGATGAATTCATGCACATACTTAAAATTGAGCATGTGTGTAAACGCTTTGCTAAATCAAGGCCATAAAGAAAAACTTAAAAACAGCCCAGAGAAAGCTTTTTGGTTGTCCTGGTCAAAAGAGAATGAGCAGGGAAAACTTAATTAGCCTCAGTGGTTCTCAGATTACTGAGCCATCACCTGTTTCAACATGTAAGTATAGGGCCCAGCTGTGACCTTAGATGCAGAGTGTCAGTCTAGAAATCTATTACTGCGGTTGAGCAATGAGTGAGAAGTGGAGTTTTGGAGATGTAATCGTGTGCTGTGCACTGGAGATTATCATCAAAATGGTAGTAGAGATGCTCCTCCCTTAGCTTGCTGCTCTTGCCTTCTTGGAACCTGTCCCAATTTAGAAGGGAATGTCTCTTGTGTTTGAGGGGACTGCTCCCAACAAGCTCCAGTGTTTTCCCCCACAATATCATTATTTTACTTTAATATTAAGGACCCAACTTTGATCTTTTTTTCCATTACCTGTAGCCCTTTGCAGTGGGGTTGCATTAACCTCTATGACCCAGCCTAAGGATGAAGAGAACCAGAATCAATGACTAGCTTCCTTGGAGCAGATGAGTCCTGGTGCACACACGTGTACGCAAGCCTCGGTTGATATCAGTATTGGTTGGGATGGTGTAGTATGCAGCTTCCTGGGGTTTATGCATCTCTTGTGGCCACATAAAAAAGGACTGGAGGCCATCCTGAAAGTTTGGACACGTGGAACTTATTACTCATCAGTTGATACTGTTGTCCCTTGTCTTATGTGCATACCATCTTTGTGTAAAGCTGTGTACATTCAGAAATGTTCCCCTCTGTACCCAGGAGCTGTATTGCATGTACACAACTGGCTGAATTAAGGATGTTGTTTTGACCTTAACTCTTAATTTCCTGTGTGTGGGTTGTTTTGGGGAGGGTTTGAGTTTGTTGCATGTGTGGGTATACAACAGATTGGCTTTTTAGATTGCAGATATAGATAGATAGAATAGATAGACTGTCTGCTAAGCACTCATAAGAATAGACTGGTGGGGAAGAAAATGTGTGAACTTGATCACACTCACACAAATGCTGTTGTGCTTTCATTTGTCATTTCTTTTTCATTAATCTCCACTGATTGCAACTACTTAAGTGTCTCATGAAGAGAGAAATGATCCTTCAGGTAACCCAATCCCAAACTATTTAGAACTTTATAGGCTGAAATCAACACCTTTATCTCCTCCTCAAAGCATGCACCAAAAAATGCAATCTTCAGTTCATGTTTGTTACTATAACTATGAACTCAGCAGAAAACTTCTTTGAAACACTTGGTGTTAATTATTTGTATGGAAAATCTTGGAAAAGTAGTTGAACTTCTATATCTACAGTGACATTCCATGTTTTAGCACACTCTGTATTCTTCTAGTAGGTTCATATAAATAACCTCTATTAGTTATGTGGCCCAGTATATCTAAATGTTAAGATATATCAAAATGATGGGTAGCATTTGCAATGAAAGATGGCAGTTTCTCTAGAAGGCATAATTTGTTTAGGCTTTGTAGTCTTGGAATGTTAACTTATCCATGGGTTTCTTGGAGATGGTTATTCAATGGGAGGGGTACTGATGTACAATTATATAGGCATACTTCCAGGTTGAATTTGTTGATAACTATATATAATGCCTAGGGATGTCTCTTTGAGATCGGGACTCCATTGTGCTAGGTGCTGTACAAACACCTAACAAAAGATGGCCCCTGCTCCAAAAAGCTTACAGTCTAAATGTTGCAGGCTTTCATTGACTGACCATTGGGGTCGTGATAGATGCTGATGCCAATGAAAAGGGCAGAGGTGGGGGGAATATTTTGTAAAATTATAATGAAGCAAATTAATCTCTGGTATAAGTCAATTGAAGTTAATGGGGTTATATAGCAAGGTTGAATGTGTCCTGTTCTGTTTTCCTGAGAGGTACTTAATAGATTTTAAATGCCACAGGCTTAAACAGTTATTACATTTTTTACATGTGTGGTTCATATCAGCTGGACCCTTTTTATATTTGCTTTATGACTGTTAATCGTAAAGTACTGCATCATGGTAAAGTCACACAATACTGCTTGTAAATAACTTTATTACAAAAAAAGAGTAGTTGTCATAGTGGTGAGGTGACAGTTGAAGAGTCAAGCCTGTGGTTAATCTAAGCATATATAAAATTAGACTGTAGTCCTGGAGTAAGTCAAGCAGATTGTTAGCATGGCTGTGTGCCAGCCTTTTTCTTCTTCCCTGGTCCTAAAAACTATCGAGACATTGGAAAGAGGGATGAAATGTTAAAAACGGTGAACAAAGTCTATCGATCCTGTAATCCGAATTAATGGTTATCAGTAACTGAGAGACATTTTAGTAAAAATAGCTTTTGTAAAACTGCCTTAAAAAATGAAATAAATTCAAATGGGAACAGGGTTCCCCATACTAATACAATAAACATAACAGGATGGGAGTGGCCCTCAATCTTGTGCTAACCTTTTAAAAATAGGAAATAGCATGATACTCACAACATGAAAACAAGTAATCTCATGGCGTTATACTGTGTAAGCTCTCCTGTTCCACTTCCTTGCATTTTGCTATCCCTCTCTGCACTGTAAATTACTTGGGGGAAGGGACTGCCTCATTTGTCCATGAAGTGTTACGTACACCACTTTTGATGCTCATACTCTGATGGGTGCAGTACAAGAACCTAGAGAGGCAGTATAAATAACAGGAGTCTCCACATTAATCCTACAACAAGCTGTCCATGATTACACTGCCTCCCCACCTGGCTCAATAGGTGGAAAACTTTGTTGGACTGTATGGGGGGGAGGGGAAGGGGAATTAAATGGGGGGGGGGTGCATGCCAGAGAGATGCAAGGGTAGCACCTCTCCCATGAGCTCTTAGCCTGCTATTGACTAGCCAGAGACAATGGAGTGGATTGACTCCTCGCTCCCCTTCCCCCCTGCATTAATTTAAATTCTTACCCAGGTCTTTTGGAGCCTCTAGCTCTCTTCCCCCCCCCTCCCTGTTTTTATGGTATATATGAACTGTGTTCTTTGAGATGCCATGGGTTTGACCAATTGCCGGTTTAGGGGCAGAAAGGAATTTATTTCCTGTCAAGGCCAAATTGGCAGAGGCTTTGTAGTTTTTTTTCTGCCTTCTAAATAGGATTTAGACTTATTAATATTCCAATTGGTATGAATGTTTAGTTCATCTCAACTTGTGTCTAGTGTGGAGACAAGGCCAAAAGGGCCAGTGCCCAGAATGAAGAGAGATGGGATTTTGTGGGCGAACCTTGGGCCTACGGGAAAAGGGGAGACCTGAAGTCTTAGACTGAGGTCTCTTTTGGGACCTGTCGTGGGGAGGAGGGTGAGAGGATACAGCTGAGCGAGGTGAATACTAAGAGTAGGCAGAAGAGAGTCTACCCCAAGTTATGGGTTATATAGTAGCAGTCCTGTAACCTCCATTCTGGACCCACTTAAATGCCTGCTTTGGGGAGATGGGAGCAGATAGCACCCCGCCCCAGTGTTAAGTTAGGGTCTGCTGCTTAAATCTATCCCTGTGTCTGTTCCAAGCACACATGGATATGGCATGGAAGGAGTTGGTCAGGACATGCAGGGGAATGAGGATAATCTTTCATTTACTATATATCAAGCTGCTTCTCTCTCATGCTTAAAAAATAAAACTCCTGAAAACCCACCCCATTTCTGCTTTAGTGACTGCACACCATTCTCTGTGTGCTCTGTATTGTACTGTGCTGTTATACCTGATCATGCCTTTAGGACTTGTTAATGTTTGGTATGGCTCACCCTCACTACAGCGTTATGTGCGCTTTAGGGCACTCCAGTATATAAATAACAATACAGTGTGGCTTTCTCGTACTGAGAAAATAGAATGTCTTTTTGCAACACCCTCTTTCCTTGGTTCAATCATGGGAGATAATATTTTTGGGAATAGAGCTGAGTATAGCGTAAGTCCTAAAATGATGATGGCTCTCTTTACTAACCTTGGATTGGTACAGCAAGTCAAGAGACTGTCAAAGAAAAGTATCCAAATAAACAATAATGAAAGGAACAAACTGGTTGCGTTCATCTAAAATATAAATAAATAATAATCTATTAGTACAGGGCTTCCAACCCAGCACTTGCCCAGAACAGAGGGTCTGGTCTCAGGAGGTTTTCAAGTGTATGTGGGCTAATGTGTCTAAGTCAAATATTCACCATTTGCGGATGATGTAATCAATAAGCAAATTAGGTGAAAGCAAATTAATGTGATGAAATGTTGGCTTTGTAATATTAAAGGAATAGGATTCATTCTTAGTCTGACAGTCCTGGCAAAATTATTTTGATGTGGAAAAGCTTCTCTGGTGCTGTTGTAACCCACACACCTTCTGGGTATGGTGTTCGTTCCCATCTAGTGGCACCAAGAGGGGGCGGGGGAGAGAGTTTAGAGTTAAATGACTCTGCTTTACAGCCGTAGCTAAGAGCCGGTTGGCTTTTCGCTCATGCTGTAGAGGCTCATGTACTGAGCTCCAGAGGTCCCCGGTTTGATCCTGCCCGCCGGTAGGGTTACCATTCGTCCGGATTCCCCCGGACATGTCCGGCTTTTAGAGTTAAAAATAGCGTCAGGGGGGAATTTGTAAATGTCCGGACTCTTCCCCCCCCCCCCCCCACCATGCAGAGCGTGCACGGCTAACAGGGCAGCCGGCCGGATGGTGCCATTTACATGGGGTTCCGACAGCCAGAGAGAGCCCCTCCTCCACTTCCCCTTCCTCTCCCCTGCAGCTGAGAGCACTCCCTCCCTCCCTCCCTGCATTCGCAGATCACCAGCCGGCCGTTCGCACCGGCAGTCTGGAGCTCCTCCCCCTGCTCCTCCTCCCCGGCAGTTGGTCTGAGAGGCAGGGTAAGGGGGCCAGGGGGTCGGAGAAGGGGCAGGGAGGTTCTGGAGGGGGCATTCAAGAGACAGGGAGCGGGGGGGGGTCGGGAGTTCGGGGGGGGCTTTCTGCGGGAGGTGTGGATAAGGTTTTGGGCAGTCAGGGTACAGGTAGGGGGTAGGGTCCGGGGGGGGCAGTTAGGGTGGGGGGGTCTCAGGAGGGGGCAGTTAGGGGACAAGGAACAGGGAGGCTTAGGTGTGGATGGGGTTCTGGAGGGCAGTTAGGAGCAGGGGTCCCAGGAGGGGGCAGTCAGGGGACAAGGAGCGAGGGGGGGTTTGGGAGTTGTGGGGGGGCTGTGAGGGGGCAGGAGTGGGGAGAGAGATCGGAGCAGTCAATGGGAGAGGGAGCAGAGGGGTTTAGATGGGTCGGGAGTTCTGGGGGGGCTGTCAGGGGGTGGGGAGTGGTTGGATGGGGCGTGGGAATCCTAGGGGTCTGTCTGGGGGTGTGGATAAGGATTGGGGCAGTCAAGGGACAGGTAGGGGGTAGGGTCCTAGGGGGCCAGTTAGGATGGGGGGAGGGTCTCAGGAGGGGGCAGTCAGGGGACAAGAGGCAGGGAGGCTTAGGTGGGGGTGGAGTCCTGGGGGGCAGTTAGGGGCAGGGGTCCCAGGAGGGGTCAGTCAGGGGACAAGGAGTGGGGGGAGGGTTGGGGGTTCTGAGGGGGGCAGGAAGTGGGAGAGGCAGGGGCGGGGCTTGGGCGGGACGGGGTGGGGCTAGGGCGGGGCTCCTCACATCCTCTTTTTTGCTTGCTGAAATATGGTAACCCTACCCGCCGATGACTGGGGTCTGTCGGCGTTACACTGTTTCACCCACAGCATTGTACTGCATCTGAGCGGCTTGCTGAGTGTGTTAAAGCATGCTTCAAACACAACTGTGGCTGAATCATTGTCAGCACAACTCAGCCCATCCGTATGTCCGAGGGGGGATAATGTTCAAAATGTGATGGTTGCTCTGCGTTCTCTCTCCCAATATTGTGTCACATGATCATCAAGTAACAGTATTATTTCTCACTGTACACAGAACTGTTGATGTGGCTGCATATGCCCCTCATCTCCAGGAGGCCGAAGCCATGGCATGTCAGACAGAAATCCTATCCTGCTAGATGTTAGTAGTTCCATCTGGCTCCACAGCAGAGATTAAATTGCCTTTTCTTCTTCCCTCATTTCCCACTTGGAAAGGTACACCTCTGCTGCACCTCTGAAGGGAGAAGAGGTTGATAAAGACATGGCAGACAGGAGGCAGCCATGGGGAGAGAAGTGATAACATCTAGGGCTGGCTGTCTTTATACTGGACAGTTACAGTGGCTCTTCCTACTTGGGCTTGGACATTCTGTATGTCTGTTGCTTTACATTCAGAAGAAACCCTGAAAACAGGCATGAATGGTCACGAAACTGCATTCTGGTATTAATACATCACCCAGATTGCAGCACATCACTTTGCTGAGTTGTTATCTGTCAAGGTCAAATGAACTTCCATTTTGGCTTGCCACAGTTGCATAATTGAAGCTAGAGAGCTCATTCGAGAGTGAATTTCAGGTACCATAGAAAAGAGAAATTGTTACCTGGAAAAGAATTTCAGGCATCAAAATTAACATTTCACTTAAGCAAAAAGGAGGTGGCCATAGAAGGGAAGAGATATAAAGTGTTGTGATATGGCTGCCATGCATCTCAAAATAGTAACCGAATCTGCTTCTGGCTCCCTCTCAAGAACTTAGATGCACAGAGTATGTTCAAAGGTTGAGAAAATACAGAGGTAAAGCTGTGTGTGATTAGGTCTGCTCCTCCTAAAATGTGTGGAGTGAGGCCAAAACTACTAATTAGGCATGCTAATTTCATTTCCAAAGGATTTTTGAGGATCGAAGACATCTGAAAAGGAGCCTAGATTGGGTCAAAACTAATAAATACAGGATGAATGTCTTGCTCATATTACTTAAGATGCCACTAGGGATTTAACAAAATTATGATCTTTCCAAGGGTCAGAAGGAAAACCCAATGTGCAAATTGACAATGGAATATCTTTTAGTCCATTTCTGGCTCTCCTGAACTGTACTACAGTTTATTTTAGTTTTCAGGCAGTAAATTGTATAAGAGATTTACGATCTATTTAATGATTAAACCCTCCTCCCCCTGTATTACACTTCCTCAGCTTGTGAAACATTGCTAGTGCTTCAATTGGGCACTTTGATTAAATTAGTAATATTGTTAACTATTCTTATGGTCAAGGACATACAGTTACTTTCACCATAGATTAAAGAAATCAGTTTCTAACTTTTCAAGAAACAGGTTTTTGAACCTAACAGCAACTAAAAGATATTTACCCACAGTGATCAGTCTTTACTGTCCCATTTATATACAGCTGTGACAGCAAGCTATTAATCATCATGCTACATAAGTTCTAGGAGCATGTGAAACCAGAAGGGGAGAGAATGATGCCTGAGCTTCACAATGGTTAACACAATAGGCTATGACAGTCATTCTGTTCCTTGTGCTAAGATGCACTCTGGGACTTTCATGGCATCAGTGTCCACACGGCACAAGCTGGTGCATCGTAGATTCACACCCTGACTTGCTGTTCACTTACTTGCTATGTGGACAAGCCCGAAGACTGAAGTGGATTACTGAAGATTCTAGCATTGACTTTTCCCCCACGCTTTAGAAGCAGCAGGTGTTTTTGTAGAGAAACCATAGCACTTCTCTAGCTGGGGAGACTGGTGCACACGCTTGACCAAATCATATTCACCTCCCTTGTGATGGTAGTTCCACTGAACAATTTGACCTTTTGTGCATCAGTGCAAGTGACTGCCTTTCACTAGCCAACACGTCTTGTCATGCACGTAGGATTTGATCCTGCTCCCATCTAATCACTGGAGAAATCTCCCATTAACTTGAGTGATGAAGGATCAAGCCGATTATTGATTTAATCATCAATTGATTATTGATTTAATCATCAATAATCTATTCCAGGGTTTATAAAGAGACTGAGAATTCCCTGCATGCCTAAATCTCCCACTCTAATCACTGCAAGTTTTAGATGAACAAAAAATGTAGGTTTGGTGCCAAAAAGTTTCAGAGAAGTCAAAGGTTAAACTAACTGCAGGACTTTAAATTTAAAACTTCACCATCTGAACAATGTTAATGCCACCTAGTGCGCAGGGTTTCACAATGATGTGAAAGCGTAAATGTTCTAACTGTTATAGTGATTTATTACAAAACATTAACAATTTTAGCATAGATCTGTTTTTTATTAACGGAGTATATCTGTAATGGGAATGTGAGAGATCCAAATCAAAGGGATTATTCAGATTCAGCTGTTAGAATTTGAATATTTATTCCTTGTATATACACACACCCCTCAAATCTTTTCTTTGTTTGATATCCACAAAAATGTTATGTTTTAAATGAAAGATTTTCTAAAAATAGGTTTTATTAAACAAAGATTGCTAGTAACCCAGGAATAAATCAGAAACTTTCTCATAAAAACAAATATACTAACATTTATACCACAGTGTTGATTTAAAGAGTCTAAATGCACAGTACTTGCCGTGCTTAACAATGTAATGGAGTGTAATAGGGCGCCTGATGTTTTCGTAGTTTCCAGCCTCACGACGGCTTACATTCATGTTTTTTAGAGCTTTTGAGTTGTCACTAGAAAGAACTGATTGTTTTTTTTCTTGCAATATCATTTACTTTTGCTTTTATGAAAGCATTAAAGTAAATTTAAAAAGCACTTAATAGATAATGCCTTTAAGTAAATTAAAGGAAGCTGTTTGTAGCCCAACTACAGAAGATTTTGATGTGTTCAACTGTTTAACAGATCCATCTGCTTTACCACCCAATTATCTCTGCTTTGTCTTACATGTGTAGAGCATGAAATTTACTGCAGGTAGAGTGTCAACAATAGCTAGCCTAAGTCATTGACTTTGTATTATTCTAGAATTGAAAGATGATTAATCAGAAAACCAGGCTCCTACTCACACTGTCGAGTTTCAATAGGTGAAAAGGTAGATACCTCTCCCCTCCTCGTTTTTGCTTCAAGGTTCCCTCTGTCTGTGACCGACTCTCTCTCTCACTAGGGGTGCTGGAACTCAGGGTAATAGGGGCAGCACCCCCCGGCTTGAAGTGGTATCCATCATATACGGGGTTTACAGTTTGGTTCAATGGCTTTCAGTACCCCCACTATACAAAGTGTTCCAACGCCGCTGCTAATTGTACAGGTTAGAACCAAATAATGGTTTGACAAGTGCTTTGCAAAGTCTCATCAGCTTCAGCAACGAGCATCATTCCTAAGCTGCAATATCTCTGCTGTTCTAGTACTGGTGATATCTCCTCCCCAGAGGTAAATTACTCTGGGATGCACACTCTGTTTCATGACGCTCGCTGAATTTTGTTTCTACATTTACTAATGATAAGAAATCAAATTGGATTTCAAGTACAGCGAGCTCTGTATACACAGGTCTCCTAGATGTTTAAACTATTCTCTCATAAGTCTGTACTCTGGTGCCATATAAACCACAGTGTGAGGTCCTCTGAGAAAGGTATTTCCTCCCATTTTAAAGCTCAAGTCTTGTTTTACTCTAAAATGTGAGGCTACATGTGTGATTCTCCACTCCCACATTCTAATGGCTTCGCATACAGCGTACTCTAGTCTAAAGAAAGTGAGATTTTGATTTATTTACCAAAATATAAAGTAATGGGTCTTTACCTTGTAACAAGGATGCTGCTATAGGGCTTTAACTAAAGCTCATTAAAGAAATGGCAATCCTTCCATTGTCTTTGGATCATGCCCATATTTGATATCTTTGTTGGTAGGGATATGCAAGTGTTGCTTGACCTGCTAGAGGAAAACTACTGTGATTTATGACCTTTACAAAGGTCTTTGGTTTTTCTGATTGTTCACAGTTTCTCTGTGAAATTATGAAAGTGAGAGGCTGTATATGGATGCAGAATGTAGAAGTTAACAGTATTGTGGCAGTGGAAATACACATACACAACCAGACATCTGTCAGCTGTTCCGATGTTTTTAGTTCAAATTGCAGGGAAGTTTTAACAAAATAAAAAGAAAATTAGGTCTTTAGCAAAGAGAAGTTGGATAACTTTTATGTCTGCCTCTAAGATAGTCTCCAGACTTGCTCTCTTGAACATGCATCCTCTTCAATGTAATTTCGGCCAGAATTCCTTTAATTTCATGTTATAACTAATCAGAGCAAATGACCCACACTTCATCTTCTAATATGCTGCTGGATTTCATTGTGTAAAAGCTTGCCTAATACCACTTCACAGTGCTGTGATTCTTAATAGTATTGAGGAGTCAATGACCACTTGTATTCCTGTCAGTAATTCAATATTTCAAATGGGCTGCCCTTTTTTTTTTTTTTTTTTTTTTTTTTTGGCAAAGAGTCATAAAACCAGTATGGCGAAAGCTGTTCAGAGATATTGAGCTTTGTGAAGATAAATCTTTTATTATAGTAGGACTTTTGAAACGTTAAAACAGAATCTTTCAATCAATTCCTCTGGGCTGATCTGAGAGAAGTGTCAGAAGTATCGACTAATTTTTGTTCGTCACTTAGTCTTCAGATGCTATTGGATCGGCTTCTCGTGAGGCTCCAGTGCAATTGTAGCATCTCTTTTTTTGGCAACCCACTTGTGATATTACTTTTGGAAACCTGTCTGGAAGGTTTTTGAGTGGTATTCATTGAAGTAAGAGTGCAGTGGCTTCTGTTCTCACGTTGGCCTGGATCAGTGTATTGCAATCATTCTTGGGTTTGGCATTGAGTTAACATGTGGACACTTCTATTGACATGTTAGTCATATAATCATGAGTTGTCCATTAAGTGTCTTGTATATTATCCAGTACTTTAGCAAATAAGTTCCTTGACCACCAGTTGGTTGGCCTTTGTAAAATTTTCCATGTACCATCTCTCTCCTGCAGACTTCCACCATTTGTGTCATTACAGAAGCATTTGCACTGTGTATCTTTTTATGTGTCAAAATTTTTTTAACTTAGTGGTAGAAAAGAAGATACAGATGGCACATCTAGTTGTCTTCAAGATAAGTATGCAAGAGGTCCATAAAATGGCCCATCATCATTTAAAAAAACAGACCAATAATAAAATATCAGCTATTGGGAATGACCAATATCATGGTAAGCTCAATAAGATCTTAGTAACTTAAGACCTCCACCTTTGTGTCTGAATGGTAGATTTGGGCCTCCTGTTGGAGCCTATGGGAACGATCAAATATCAATGTCCATTTGAATTTGACTATCAAAGGTAGGTAGCATTCTCTGGACAAATTTAGCTAACAGATTATTTTGCAGGAGAAAACTATCTGGATGGCTAGAACTCCTTTGTAGTATTGTAAACACTGGCTACATCTCCGTAAAATATATCCAGTTAACATGGATGCTGATGAAATGTCTTTTTTGCAGGTGTTTTCAGAACAGATTATCCCCAGGCTACGGTGCTTTTGTCCCAATTTAGGAAAACAGGGAACACCTAACCATGTGATTAAATCCACTACTTAGTTTAGAGACTAAAGCACAGGGCTAGGACTCAGGACACCTTGGTTCTGTTTTCAGGTCTGCTACAGACTTCCCTGTGTTACTTTAGTCAAGTCATTTAATCTCACTGCACTGCAATTAAAAACCCATGTCTGGCCAATGCCAGCCTGCTCAGGCTAAGGGGCTATTTAACTATGGTTTAGATGTTCAAGCTTCAGCTGGAGCCCAGGCTCTGGGGCACTCCCCTCCTCGCAGGGGACTGGAGCCTGGGCTCCAGGCCAAGTCCGAGTGTCTACACTGCAATTAAACTGTCCTTTAGCCTGAGCCCCCAGTTGGCACAGGTTAGATGTGGGTATTTAATTGCAATGTAGACAGACGCACTGTCTCTTTCCTAGTCCATAAAAACCGGGCCGATACATATCTAGTTCAGAGAGGTATTTTGAGCCTTAATTAATTAATGTTTGTGAAGCACTTGGAGATGGAAGTCACATATAAGTGCCGGTTGTTGTTGTTAAGAATATTGCCATCCCAGAACTGTCCTTTGATAGTCAGCAGCCTTATCCCAAGAAAAGATGCTTTTATTTTGAAAGAGCAAAGAAAGTCCGAAGTCACAACAATAGGTCACTTGCTGGGTAATTTTCTTGTTTCAGAGAAGTATTGCCAAATTATGCTAAAGCAATGCCAAGTATAGAATTTTATACATAATCTGCTTGGAGGACCTGAGGCCATTTTATTCTGAAAATACTCCAGGGACCATTTTGTTGAGATAATATTCAATGTCCATAGAACATTTCTAATGAATGGTACTAAAGAAAAATCTTGCTATGCAAAAATTGTGGTGGGAATTAGTTAGAGGTAAGAGTATAGCTATTGATAAAATATTAGCTCTTTCTGGACCAATCCTGAACCACTCTGGCAAAATTCCCAACCTCCCTCCTCCATCCTCAGAAAAGAGAGAATCACATCTTGGTTCCATTGACATCAGTAGGGCCAGGATTTCACTCTAGGGCTAGAACAACATTCATGAGTTGGATGCCTCCAGCAGGGCTTTGGGGAGGAGAGAGAAGAGGAGCATACCTTGGAGACAGGGTACAGGCTTACCACCTCCCATTCAGCACAACTCCCTGTCTCCACACATCAGATGTGCTATACCATTAGCTGTTGAGTCTTTCCTCCCCAATTTTGTACCATCCCCCTTGCATATGTTAAATAACTACATAGCTGAGAACTACATGCTTTTGGGGCTCTGGGTAACATTACCCAGACTTTATGCACTTTAACTACAGAACTGTTCTCTCGGGTACTGTTATGACACATGCATAGTTGCTCGCGCGTACACTTACAACACTATTAACTTTAGAAGTTCATGCATGTAAAAACTGGGATCAACTAACGGAGTGGCAAATAATGAATACAAATCTACATGTTTTCTCATTTTCCCTTCTAAAACAGAGTAACCGATTTTCCTTAATCTGTTTTGCCCTTATGTATGCAGATCGAGAAAACCATGTCATCAATTCAGTGTTGCCAACTCTCACAATCTTATCGTGAGTTTTGGTGGGTTTCTTAAGCCCTAGCTCCTGGAATCAAGAGATTGCACGAGAATCTCAGCTTCCATTTTAAAATGTTTCATGGTTTCAGAAAAAACCTTGCAAATGTGAAACACGTGCACCCTGACAGCTCAGAAAGCAGAAGGCAAATTGAATGAACCTAAAAAGTCTCATGATTTTTAACCCAATCTCATGATATTTTGGGGTAATGACTCATGATTTTTGAATGCTTGATGCTGGCAATACTGCTTTAGCTACATTAAACATGTAAATGTCTCAGGGTATAAATACTGCAAGTTTAAACTCTATAGTGTTGGCATGCCTTCAGATGAATGAAATAGAGAACAAGTGACTTTTATACTACTTAAATATTTATAGTTGCAATAGGAAAATATAGTTGTGAAAGATGGATTAAATGAATGTCTTGCTGTGGGAACATTGTACTGAATTGTGGCTACTATGTCTGCCACAATTTTATATTCATGCTCCAATGAAATGACTGGTGGTGAGAATATTCCTTTAACAGTGGGTGATATTCCTCCTGATGTATGTTTTACTCTACTCAACATCTGTTCCAATTAAAAATAACTCTAGAAAATTTACATTTTAGGCACATCAGTTTTCCTAGGGACTGGAAACTTTTTTTTTTTTTTTAAGTCTACTTTATTTTTTCAGTGTCAATGTCCTGAGGCACATGAGTAGCCAAGTGTTGTGGATCTTAAGAACTTTTAGCTTGGACACTGCTATATAATTGTTGGCTGTAGCTTGTGTATTTCCCCTGCCCATGCAGGTAATTCTTGCTGGAAGGAGTAGGATTTAGGGACAACCAAACCAGGGAACACTAGGGCAGGTTCATTCTATTGACTTCAATACATCTTCTCCATGGGTCTTATCACAGAGGAGCTATGAACACCACTGGTTTTTGAATAGATTCTCTAACAGTTGTAGCTCTCCTAATAGAACATCTTGGCACATGCTTGGATTTGTCACATTATAATAAGTTGAATCCCTTGGAGCCAGTGCAAGTTTTTAAGGAAATATCCCATATGTCCCATCCTATTAACTTCTACTGTAAAGTCCAAAGAAGCCAAGATGTTGAAGTTTTTTTCAGATGAATTGTCTCTTTAAACTTATTGGGCCGAATCCTCCGTTATTTTAATTCCTGTATTTAATATTAGAGAAGTTTGTATAAAAGCAGGATCTTTGCTTCATATATGGTCATCACTTGCCGTACTTCATTCCAATGTGCCTATATATTAATTGCAGCACTCCTGAAACACTGCAAGAGCTGTTCTGAGGTTACTGCAATATCTAGGCCAAATGGCTAGAGTTAATTCCAGAAGGGCTCGTTTAAGTGCCTCTGTGAAAATAGCTTTGTGGAGATCCATGTTTTATCGTCCTTCAATGGCTTATGGATTAAATTTATACAGTTTTCAAGTAGAAAGGTGACTTGCCTATCTGTCAGACCTCTAATCTCTGCCTGGGTTCTGTAAATCAAACTGTTTGCTTGTTAACCTGACTCCAGCATCTTCACCAGCAGCGGAGAGGCTGCCAGCCCATATTTTCATTCACTTTCAGTTTTGAATGTTCTTTTGCATTTAGTTAATTTGGTATTCAAACAATATAGGTGCCTGCAATTGCTTTCTGGGTACCTCATCTGCAATACACCTATGAAAAAAAGCTTACAAACTCCTATGTTTATATCCTTCTGATAAGAGCAGTCTGTCTGCGTTATTTTGTCCCCATTTAAGACACCGTTTTGTGAGCTGCTGATGGACAGCATTGGGCATTAGAGTGACCAGCCAGTAAAGAAGAGGCACTGGGCATCTCACAGGATTCAATATTTGTTTGTTTGTTGTTGCCAGCATACGGGCAGACAGTCGAGAGTGGAGTGGAGCCTACATTTGTAAAAGTTGGGCAGGAAACATTTCTTTTGTCTTCTGCACAACACAGAGAACTGTACTGGCACTGTACAAAATACACTTTTTGTTTAGGTGTCGGATCAGCTTTAGTAACAACAACAAAAGAACCCGAGATCGGCGGCACTTCGGTGGTGGGTCCTTCCCTCCGAGAGGGACCCGCCGCCGAAGAGCTGGACGTGCCGCCCCTTCCCCTTGGCCACCCCAAGCAGCTGCTTGCTGCGCTGGGGCCTGGAGCCGGCCGTGGTAATATTACTTTAGCTGAGTGGATATTTTATGCAAATGAGAATGCAGCGATTGAATTGACAAAAGTGGCAGAGTGAGAACAAATCAATAATCTTAAAGTACACATGACCTCTCAAGTCTCCTTTCTTTTTTTCAGTTGGAAGGGGGCAGATGTTTTCTGTTTCTCTCTCTTTATCAGACTTTGATTTGTTTTTCTGTTCTCTACTTACATTAGGTGGAAAGGCTAGATCTAACCATATTAATTAAATTGTAAAGTACACTTACCTAGAAGTTGATCTAGACCAGAGTTTTATTGGTAAATGTTTTGTCCCTACCTATCTCTTGTTGATTTCAGTGGGATTTGGATTAGGCCATAAAGTCTGAAGTCCTTATTTGTGGCTGAGACAACATGCTTATGGGACTACTCCTTCATAACTATTTGCAAAAGTCTGAGATTTTTATTTTAAACTCAGTCAGAACTCCCATTGAACTCAGTTAAAATTGAATGGGAATGAATTCATGGGATTTTTGCCTGATTAAGACTGAGTATAACCCTTCTTTGACAGGGTAACTGGTTTGGTGGATAGGGGGACTGCAGAGGCAAATAAGCAAGACTTTTCACATAGTCCCACCTGACATTCTGGATAAGTAAGAACTACCATTAAGTGGATATCGGTTAAACAACCGCAAACAAAGAGTAACTATTAATAGAATGATATCAGATTGGAGAGAGGTCTCAAATGGGGTTCCACAGTGATCGGTTCTGGTTGTATTTACACTGGAGGGTGGGGCAAACTCCAGAAATGTAGCTTTCTTCATGTGAGAGTTCTGGACCCACTGCTCATCATCCTTGGTCTGCAAGGTGATGTGGTTCCACCAGTCTGTGCTTGTGGCCCTGCTTCAGATGCGCTGGTCTGTGCAGGAGGCATCAGGAGCTATAGCGAGTGTCCTGCGTGGCATCACCCAGTTTGAGTCAGCCTTGTCTGTATCCTCTTCCCCTTCCTCCTACTCCATCATAAGCTTTGTCAGGTGTCTTGAGTGGGCCAGAAAACATTGCCAAAACGTCCACCAGCATCTCTTGGAAGCTCTGCCCATTTCCTAAAACAGGAGTGAAAGTGCAAGCAAGATAGGCTCTTCAAATGATACCTCCTCCTTATTCTTAGCTCTGATAGCTGGGAGTGCACAGAGGAGAGTGACTGCTTGGCAGGATGTATTGGCAGGCTGTTCAACCTTTCTGTAACATGCAGGGTGGACAGTCCAAGTTGTTCCACACTGCACCATGGTCAAAGGGCTAGAGCAGCCACATTTAGGAGGGTGCTACGGAGTCTGGGTTGTGGTTGGATTTTACTCAGGTCTGCGTGCTGCAGTGTGGACGCCAGAAGGCCGGGTTAGAAGATTGTCAACCCTAAGTTAAGAATCAGTGTAGACATGTAAGTCCTGGGTTCTCTAACCCAGGGCCCTCTGATTTGAGTCCCATTAACCTGGGCTTACATTGCAGTGTAGACAAACCCACAGCCTCAGGTTTGTGAGAGATAATCCTCTGGCTGTATTATCTTTCCTACCTAACTTTTCCCAGGGCCACAGAGTGGAAAATGTGATTCTCCCTGGCCCGGCCCAGCCCACCCACTCTTTTCCCAAGCTACCCAGCTTCCACTCTTTTCCCCAACCTACATCTTGGGTAATGTGGGGAGCAACTCCGCAGGGCCTAGATGATGCTTTGGAGGCAGCTGAGACCCCTTCTCCATGCAGACGGTCTCTTCTCGGCAGGCATCTAAGGGGATAATCTGGGCCTTTGGCACGACAACTTTGGCTTTCCTTGAAATTGGTATTTTTAGGTAATTGAGGGGCAACACTTTAAATCATTGTGGATTGTAGATGGCAATAGAGCACAGGCTAAGCACCTCCTGTGCAGCATTTGTAGGTGCAGCCATCTGTTCTTTGAATATAAAAGAAAGAATACACTTAAGAAAAAGTTATATTTAACTCACTAAACAGACTTGGGGGTGTTTACCCATTAACCAGGCCTGGCATGGCCAGAGAGCACATTTTAGACACGTTGTGCCTTCTTCGTAGCTGTGTCTAGCGAGAACCTGCTTAAAGAATAGAGTCTTGTTGCTATTGACTACGTCGTGGCTTGGGAGTTGACCCAAACTATTTCGGCGAGACTGCCTGTCACTCTGAATTGTGCTTCTGTGATGTCAGCTCTTCAAGTGTGTTTGCATTTAGCAGGCTAAACTCAACCAAGGTAACACAGAGAGCCGCCATTCAAGTCACTTCAGTTATTGATATAGATTATGCCATAAGGACACTCAGCCGAAGTGGAGGAAAGTCACTTGTACTGGGAGTCTGCTGATGGGCCCCTTTTGTGTGCTGAGCCTAGTTGCATGTTGGGCTTTGCTGTCCTTTACCATTCCCCCTGCTGTTCAAATAAGGACGGCTTTCCATCACAGAAAACGGGTCTCTGGTGCAGAGTCTGTCCCTGGAGCCCTACCCCATGAGTTATGCTTGTGTTAGCTTCTGCACACCCTTCTGTTAAAATACAGGTGGTGAATTTAGATCGACAAGACAGGGAAACTCACATGTTTTTCAATGGCGATATTACAAGAGGAGTAAAGGAGTTCACATTTTATTTATATTGATATCTGTACTTGATGTGTTTGCATGTGTCCAGCTACATCGCTGCAGTTCCACCAGTGTAAACAGCAGCTCATCCTCATGCACAATAGAAAATGATTTCCTACCCTGGTTCAAAAGGGGGAGGGGAAAAAGAAGTTGCTGAGTAGAAGGTAAAGGCATAATGGGAAGTGTTTTGACAGGTTTAATGAGGTGACTGCAGGGAGTATTGGCAGTGCTGCCACGTGAGGTAAAGACTGGATACCATGGTTATGGACTGGTTGGTATTCTCTTGAATATTAGTGAATGTGGGAGGTCCATTAGTAATGCATGGCTGGTTTTAGATATGGAAGGAGTTGAAGCAAAGGAAGAAGAGGACCAGATGCATGACTTGTAAGAAGATTGTATTGGTGGAAAAGCGTAGGAAGTTACGGGGAAGTCACAGAGGAACTGTACAGACTGAAATAATAGCTAGATCTTCTATAGTACTTTTCATTAGTAGGTCTCAAAGAGCTTTATAAAGGAAGTCAGGATCACTATTACCATTATACAGATGGGGAAATCGTCAGACAAGGGAAGTGGTATTAGTAAAGAGGTAAATGAAATCATGGTTTACAAAAATTTCACACACTGGATAGCACTGAATGAGAGTTAGATAACGGAATTATAAGGCAAAGGTAACTTTTCGGAGTACAGTAAATATAAGTATGGAAAATTATTGGGAGAAAGTCATCTGAACTTCTACACTTTTACTTCATTGGGGACATACTTTTGCCTTGGCACTGAAAGAAGTTTTGTGCATCGAGTCTAGTACAAAGGGGGAAAAATATGGGTGTTTTATATGTCGCTTTGTCCTTTCTGTTTCTGTATCTGTGTGAATTCTGAACATTTCTTAAAGAAGAAAATACTGCTTATTTAAATGTTAATCAACCAAGGTAATAAGTTTAAACCATATTTTTATCCAAATTGACCATTTTCATTCCCTTGCTATTCTGTTAAAAGAAAAGAAGAAGATATACTAGCTTCCGGTTGTTGCAGCTTGGAGCCTATTCTGAACAAAGGTCCCAGTTTCTGCTTTTTTACTATGGATTTAAGTCAGATTAGGGACCTCTGATGACAGACATGAAAACCTGCTAAATAGAAAACTATATATCTGCCTTGTGTTAGGGAGATGTGCTTGGCAAACCTGAATTAAAGTGGTTATCTTTTGTCCGTGTCAGAGAGGAAAATAAGATCCATAGTCATTATTTTTACTTGTCTTGTTTTCATGTATTGTATAAACTGGGTTATTTCAATGTTTTATTTTATACAAAGGAGTAATCACTTTTTTCCAGGTTGAGATCATTAATCAGCATTGATTTAAAAAAAAATACCCCAGCATGGATAGCTGTTTCCTCTAGTACTGGACTTCTTGATGAGAGAGGAATTTGTCAGCTGATATACATAGAATTTATGACCATCAGAATCCACTGATTCTAGAGAAAACTTCATCAACTCAAGTCACTTAAACTGTTAAACATATACTGTATCAATTATATTATCGGGCAACTCAGATATGAACAATGAGTGCATGGTAAACAGGGGTCCAAATACACTGAGTGTTAGCCTTCCACACACGACGTATCTGTCTGTGTGGACCCTTCTGCTGCACATTAAAAGTTCTCTGGTGTGCTTTAATCTGCTCCCACTTCAAAACAAGAAACCTTGATTAAAATAATTGTTTTTAATCTTGTTTTGCATTGCTACTTTAGTTATTTCCCTAAAGAAAGGCTGACTTTCTTTCTGGTTGGTTTAAGCTGGTGCTTCTTTTTGCTAACAATGAGGATACACTATATCTGTGCTCACTTGTTTGAGCAATTAAATAGCTTACATTTATTCAGACTCTTAAGTTTTACATTTTTATTATGTTAGAAAATGATGAATGACACATTTATTTACTAGTGGGTTGTGTCAAGTTGCATTTGGGTGGAAATAGGAATTCAATTTAAAATGCACAAAAATATTTTAAATTTTGTTTAGTGAGTTTTTATTTAACTTAAATGTGCTGATACATAAGAAAAAGGTGTTGAAAAATGTGTTTTATTTAGTGCTAACTGATTTCTTAAACAAAAGAAGTACTATCTCTAGTTAGTGAATTGAGCTGATTTCTGATCACTATGTCCCTCAGCTTTTATAGAAGTGGTATATATCATCATGTCACACCTAGTTTTTATTGATAGATTGGAAGAAAAAAACAAGCTTTCCTGCTCCCCCCCCCCTTTTTTTTTACTCCCAATGAGTTTTTCAACTTTGAGTGAACAAGTCATTGAACTGAACTAGCTAAATAAACCAAAATGAAGGAAATATTTTCTTTGCACCTGCAGAAGAAGCTACTCTTGTCAAAAGCTGGTTTAGCCCTTCAATACATTCTGGTTCCACAAGCTTAACCAGTGACTTCCACCAGTTCGGTGGTTTGACTTCCTTTAAAACTTTGGCTGAAAATGTGTTGCTTGATATAATTTAAAAAAAAAATGAATTTCAATGATTTTGGTAGCTTATTATAAGTTTAGGCTTTAAGATAAGTTGCCATATTTAAAAATAAATTTGAATGTAATAACTTTTAAATAATATTTTTCTTTTAATCTTTTTAAAATTTAAATTAAATATCTAATTTTTAAACAAAATAATGATTTATCCATCCTTGTCCTATATGGATATGTAAAATGATTGGAACAACTGCTCTGAGTTCAATGTTTTAAAAGATCCACTGACCTCTCCGGGTACACTTTCAAAACTTTGTATGACAACTTTTTATTTCTGCTGGTATTTTCTGTATTGCTCATCTCCCATGGTTATTTTTTAATTTGGAAGATTTGTGTGAATACAAGATCTTTTGTTCCTTTAGCTTTTATATACTACTGTTCAGAGTCCTCTGACATCATATTTAGCAGCCATGGAAATGGCTGACATCATATCTTAAGGAATATAACTTCATATGGGAATTAAACAATAGGAGCAAATAAACTTCTAAGCAATCAAGACTGTTTCCTTCCCTCAGCAGCAGCAAAATAAATAAATAAAAAGTGAAGTGAGAGGTGAGGGAGAAAATATGAGAGCAGATTTTATTTTTCTAAATGGAATGGATGACCGCTCCTTAAGCGTCTCAAACCCATCTTGGTAATTCGCTGCTGGCGTCTAGAAATCACTCAGATCAGGTAGCTGGTAATGCTACATTAATTAGATAGTGTGTTGTTTTTCAGTTATTTCAGATAAACGCAGCCAAAAGTATTTTCTGATTTCACTAGTAGACAACCCAGAGCATAGCTGCTCTGTTTCATGCAGCACCATTTTAGGCAAACTGTCAACGAGAACGTGAATATCTGCAAATAATTTCTCCTCCCCTCATCAGCCACCTCCCTTCTGTCCCCACCCTTTTTAGCCCTGACCCTTGGTCTCTTTATTTTCAGACCATGGCCCATTCTCTTCCTCTTCTCAGCCCCTTAATGTCCCCATTCTATCTCCCTACCTTTCCCAGATTCCCCTCCATAGCTTAGTCATCCCATTCTTCTCAACTGCTGCCTCTGCCTCCTCCCCAGGGCCCTGGCACTAGCAGGGCGAGGTCACCTGGCAGCCTACATCCAGGTGATGCCGCAGCCCCCAGCTGCCAGGGAATGAACTACAGCTTCTGCACACAGCAGAGGAGGCTGTGAATGCAGGAGATGGCTTCTCAGTCTGTGGGTATCTTGTGAGCTGTGTTTTGTTTGGAAGCCCCACCAAAACTTGCCTGAAATCTTGGAGATCATGGAGGTTTTAAGATGAAAGTTTCACTTCTAGAAATGTAAAGCCACTGTATACCCCATACATATTTAAATGAGGAATGAATTACTGTAAATAGTCACACCTGATTAAACCTGTGCTGCAAGGTTTAAAGCTTTAAATAGTCTACCAGAATGATATTAATTAAAAAGAACAGGACAACTTCCAAAGTAAAAATATGTGACCTAAACTATCATATTTGACAACATGCTTGTATTAAGAAAACTATATGGCATAGCTCTGCTTAGCAGAAAAAATAAAGCTTTAAAATAAATGTCAAATTTCACAGTTAAAAATAAAATAAAACCGTAAACTATTTTAAATGTCAAAACATTTTTAAACAATAGTTTGGTGTTTAAAAATTGTGTTCATCTTCGTTGTGTCATAAATTATACAATGAAGTAACTCCTATGTTGAAAGTCGAGATGTCATTTTTCATCCTAGTGACATTGGTCATTACTAAATTAACACGATGTGGACTGTGTTAAAAAGATTAATAGCAAATTCACCTCTTTCTTTACTTTCAAGAAAGACAGAGCAGGGACACCTGGGCAGTCCAGTGGATTAGTCTATCACTTCTTGAGGAATTAGCCCATGCCAGCTATGACAGGGAAATATTTAACTAATTAAAAAAAATTCAGAATGAATTGGCCATGTGAGAATAGTGTTATGGGGCATGGAGTTAGACACCGTATTGCTGTACCCAGCTGTCCAGATTTGGGCTATTTTCCAATGTTTATTCAAAAGAGGCCCAGACTGAAGTATACATAGAAAGAGAGAGCCTCCAAGTCAGAGTGGATGCAGTATTATAACACAGTTGTAAATGTAGAACTTTTGTGGCTTATGGCTAAATAGAGGAGTTTAGCGTTCAGGACTTTACTGTTAATCTTTCTGTTTATAAGCACTAGATTAATCTCTTAGAAGTTATAGAAATGAAAAGGAAGTAGTGAGAAAATTATGCCTTTGCCAGTTTGTTACAATCTGAACCAATAGTGGAAAGTACTTTTTTTTCCCCTTTAGAAATAATATTTTTAATATTCTTACAGTTCTTATCAACTAAAAGTCATCTGAGTAACTTTCAGGATTTACCTCCCATACTGTGTATAAAACCTTTTTTTGTAATGCCCCTTAAGAGATTCCAGATTTGCCATCTGGTGTGACAGATTTGACAGAGTAGTTTTAGCTTGTGTATTATCTTCCCACTACATATTACTTAAATGCACCCAGTTGAACAGTGCAATAGAACAGTGGCTAGGGCATAGGAGCACAGAGTTGAGATCATGGTGATGTTTTTGGAAAACAGAATGAGAGTGCAGCATGTGTGTCAAGGCTGATTCCCCACTCTGTCACTCCGAGTGCGGAAGTGGGGCCCGCAAGGATTTTAAAAATTAATACTGGCCACTCCAGGCTTTTTATTAAACTCCATAGGTTACAGCTTTTCTCTGACTTTGGCTTGGTAAACGCTGCCACAACCTAAATGCAAAAAAACTCCCAACCCTTTGAACCCAGGAAGGAGCACTTGGGAATTCCTCCCTGTGGGGTGCCCTCAAGCCCTTTCACCCCCCCCTCCGGGGAAGAGCTGAGAAAGAAAACACAGGAAATTAGCTGTGGCTACCAGCTAATCGAACAACATGCACAAACCTCCTAGAACACCAAAAATCCAAGCCTGTTCTTAAAAAAGGTAAATTTGATTAAAAATAAAATGAAAGCAAATACATCTGGACCTTAGGCTTTTGCTAGATTTTAAAAAAGCAATTCCAAAAATCAAGCACCCAAAATAGCTTTCTTGGGGGTTCAGCTTAAAGGTTACAAGCAGACAAAAGCATCTGGGGTTATCACAGAAGAGTCCACAAGCCAATAAGAAATAAAAGAAATAACCCTAATCGCATCTAGCTAAACATTCGGATCTACTTACACACTTGGAGCTCACATAAGTGGTTCTAGGCATGATCTGATGATTTATGATCATACCTGGCTTAAGCTGCTTATAGCATAGCTGCTCTGTCCCTCCAGCCCAGAGAACAACAGACAAAGGGAAAGTTTCTTTCCCAATTTTAAAAAGTTCTATCTGGTGCCACAAGTACTCCTGTTCTTTTTGCGGATACAGACTAATACGGCTGCTACTCTGAAACCTATCTTTCCATTGGCTCTTTTGGTCAGGTGCCCACTTTTTTTTCTTTACCTGGGGGACTTTTTAACCCTTTACAGGTAAAGCAAGTAGAGAACAGCTACCAAGAGGGATTTTACACCTAACTGGCTGGGCTATCCCCCCCTTTATTTATCACAACATGTTCAAGATTTCAACTGAGGGATAGCTCAGTGTTTTGAGCATTGGCCTGCTAAACTCAGGGTTGTGAGTTCAATCCTTGAGGGGGCCACTGAGGGATCTGGGGCAAAATCAGTACTTGGTCCTGCTAGTGAAGGCAGGGGGCTGGACTTGATGATCTTTCGGGGTCCCTTCCAGTTCTATGAGATAGGTATATCTCCATATATAAAACTACCAAGATATTATTAAGGTTATTCTGTGCATTAGGGGTATGTCTACACTACGGGATTAATCCGAATTTAGATAATTCGGATTTGAGAAACAGGTTGTATAAAGTCGAAATGAGTGCGGCCACACTAGCACAGTAATTCGGTGGTGTGCGTCCAAGTACCGGGGCTAGCGTCGATTTCTGCACCGTTGCACTGTGGGTAGCAATTCCATAGCTATCCCATAGTTCCCGCAGTCTCCCGCGCCCATTGGGATTGTGGGTTAAGATCCCAGTGCCTGATGGGACAAAAAACATCGTCGCAGGTGGTTCTGGGTACAGCCTCACTTCCTCCCTCCCTCCCTCCCTCCCTGCATGAAAGCAACGGATGGCAGACAACCATTTTCGCGCCTTTTTTCCTGGGTGGGTGAACACTGCAGACTCCATACCACGGCAAGCATGGAGCCCGCTGAGGTCAAGACAGCACTCATGAATATTGCAAACACCTCGCGCGTTCTCGTGGAGTTTATGCTCAGCCAGGACCAGAAAAACGAGGCGAGGAGGCAGCGGCGGCGGCAGCGCAGCGACAAGCATGATGAGGACATGGACATGGACACGGACACAGAATTCAGTGAAACCACAGGCCCCGGTGCTTTGGAGATCATGTTGTTAATGGGGCAGATTCTATCCATGGAACGCCGATTCTGGGCAAGGGAAACAAGCACAGACTGGTGGGACCGCATAGTGTTGCAGGTCTGGGACGATTCCTAGTGGCTGCGGAACTTTCGCATGCGTAAGGGCACTTTCATGGAACTTTGTGACTTGCTGTCCCCTGCCCTGAAACGCCAGAATACCAAGATGAGAGCAGCCCTCACAGTTGAGAAGCGCGTGGCAATAGCCCTGTGGAAGCTTGCAACGCCAGACAGCTACCGGTCAGTCGGGAATCAATTTGGAGTGGGCAAATCTACTGTGGGGGCTGCTGTGATGCAAGTAGCCAAAGCAATCACTCAGGTGCTGCTACGAAAGTTAGTGACTCTGGGAAATGTGCAGGCTATAGTGGATGGTTTTGCTGCAATGGGATTCCCTAACTGTGGTGGGGCAATAGACGGAACCCATATCCCTATCTTGGTACCGGAGCACCAAGCCACCGAGTACATAAACCGCAAGGGGTACTTTTCAATGGTGCTGCAAGCACTTGTGGATCACAAGGGACGTTTCACCAACATCAACGCGGGCTGGGCGGGAAGGGTTCATGACGCTCGCGTCTTCAGGAACACTACTCTGTTTAAAGGGCTGCAGCAAGGGACATACTTTCCGGACCAGAAAATAACCGTTGGGGATGTTGAAATGCCCATAGTTATTCTTGGGGACCCAGCCTACCCCTTAATGCCATGGCTTATGAAGCCATACACAGGCAGCCTGGACAGGAGTCAGGAGCTGTTTAACTACAGGCTAAGCAAGTGCAGAATGGTGGTAGAATGTGCATTTGGCCGTTTAAAAGGTCGCTGGCGTTCATTATTGACTCGCTCTGACCTCAGCCAAAGAAATCTCCCCATTGTTATTTCTGCTTGCTGTGTGCTCCACAATCTCTGTGAAAGTAAGGGGGAGACCTTTATGGCGGGGTGGGAGGCTGAGGCAAATCGCCTGGCTGCTGATTACGCGCAGCCAGACACCAGGGCGATTAGAAGATCACACCATGAAGCGCTGTGCATCAGAGAAGCTTTGAAAACCAGTTTCATGGCTGGCCAGGCTACCGTGTGAAATATCTGTTTGTTTCTCCTTCATGAAAACCCTCCCCCTTTACTGACTGATTTTCTGTAAGGAACCCACCCTGCCCCTTCCCCCAGCTTTCTTTCAAACCAAATAAAGTCACTATCATTTAAAAATCATTTATTCTTTATTAATAGATTAGAAAAAGAGGGAGGGAACCCGGGTGGTATTTGGGAGGAGGATTGCTGGGAAGGAAAAAGCCACAAAGAAAAGGTTAAAAAAATGACAGCCTTTTGCTTGGGCTGTCTACTGGGGTGGAATGGGAAGGTGTACGGAGCCTCCCCCCCCGCGTTCTTACACGTCTGGGTGAGGAGGATACGGAACATGGGGAGGGGGGAGGGGGGAACAGGGGCTGAAGCGGCAGTCTGTTTTCCAGCAGCCGTTCCTGAACCTCCACCAGACGCCGGAGCAGCCCCAGCGTTGCATCCTTCATCCTCTGGTCTTCCTGCCGCCATCTCTCATCTCGATCGTCTCTCCTCTCCTCACGTTGGTCCCTCCTCTCCTCACGTTGGTCCCTCCTCTCCTCACGTTCACTGACTTCTTTCCTATACTTTGAAACTGTTTCCTTCCACTCATTCAGATGAGCTCTGTCACTCCTGCTGGATTGCATAATTTCAGAAAACATGTCCTCCCGCGTCTTCTTCTTACGACGCCTTATCTGTGATAACCTTCGGGATGGAGGAGGGAGGCTTGAGGAATTTGCAGCTGCTGTAGGGAGGGGAAAAAAGAGAGAATTGTTTTAAAAGCTACATTTTGCAGAACAATGCTTATACTCTTTCACGGTGACCAACACTGTTCACATTACATAGCACATGTGATTTCTGTGCAAGGTCGCATTTTGCCTCTTAATGCTGAGTGCTTGTGGCTTTGCTGCTAGAGATCACAGGTCTGGGCAACAGAATTCGGCTTGCATGCGGCCATGGTAAGCCATTGTTTTACAGCTTCTGCACCCTCCTTTCCCACATACCGAGCATAGCCTGTAGAGTGCTGCAGAAGCCTGGCCAATCTCAGCCAGTTGGGGGGGGGGCAGTGTGGGGGGGCTTGTCTGGGCCCCTTCAGGCAAGTAGAGTGCTGCGGTTTTTCTGTTAACATTCAGCAGCACCAGAAAACAAACTAACCCCCCCCCCCCGCCATGAATTCTCTGGGATGATCACGGTACCCCTCCCCCCACCGCGTGGCTGGTATCAGGGAAGATCCCTGCAGGCACCAAACTACCCCCCCCCCCCCCGCCGCCGACCCCCCCCCCCCTCGCCATGAATTCTCTGGGATGATCACGGTACCCTCCCCCCACCGCGTGGCTGGTAACAGGGAAGATCCCTGCTAGCCAAACGCGGAAAACTTCAGGGCCAATTTCCCATCTGCACTTGGCTAACTGCAGGGAAGGATTTATTTTCCGCCACAGGCAAACAGCCCAGTAGGAACGGCCACCTCTGTCCCCTTAATTAAGTTCCCGTATTTCAACCAGGTTACCAGGAGTGATATCACTCTCCTGAGGATTACACAACAAGATAAAGAACGGATGTTGCTTGAATGCCAGCAAACACCGGGACCATACGCTGCCAGGCTTTGTCAGGCAATGATACCAGATTACTTGCTGCAAGCATGGAGTGGTCAAGTGTCCTACCATGGAGGAGGGAATAAGGATGCACTGCCCAGAAACCTTCTGGCAAGGCTTTCGGAGTACCTCCAGGAGAGCTTCATGGAGATGTCCCTGGAGGATTTCCGCTCCATCCCCATACACGTTAACAGACTTTTCCAGTAGCTACAGACTTTTCCAGTAGCTGAACTGACCGCGAATGCAAAGTCAGGCAAAGTAATCATTAAAAACCGTTTGCTTTTAAAACAAGTTTTATATTTTAAAAGGTAAACTCACCTGAGGTCCCTTCCATGGGGTCAGAGTCTTGGGTACTGGCTTGGGAGGCTTGGGAGGGTACTTCAGTCAGGGTGATAAAAAGATCCTGGCTGTTGGGGAGAATGGAGTGCTGTGTGCTCTCTGCAAGCTCATCCTCCTCCTCCTCCTCCTCCTCTACCCCATCGGCAGAATCCTCAGGCGTCGAGACTATCCCCGACCCAGAATCCACGAACAAAGGTGGGGTAGTGGTGGCAGCCCCCCCTAGAATTGCATGCAGCTCGGCGTAGTAGCGGCATGTCCGCGGCTCTGACCCGGAGCGACCGTTTGCCTCCTTTGTTTTTTGATAGGCTTGTCTGAGCTCCTTGACCTTCACGCGGCACTGCTCAGAGTCCCTATTGTGGCCTCTCTCCATCATGCCCTTGGAAATTTTTTCAAAAGTTTTTGCATTTCGTCTTTTAGAACGAAGTTCTGCAAGCACTGAATCCTCTCCCCATACAGCGATCAGATCCAGTACCTCCCTCACGGTCCATGCTGGTGCTCTTTTTCGATTATCAGCCTGCATGGTTACCTGTGCTGATGAGGTATCTGTGGTCACCTGTGCTCTCCACGCTGGGCAAACAGGAAATGAAGTTCAAATGTTCGCGGGGCTTTTCCTGTCTACCTGGCCAGTGCATCCGAGTTCGGATTGCTGTCCAGAGCGGTCACAATGATGCACTGTGGGATAGCTCCCGGAGGCCAATACCATCGAATTGCGGCCACACTAACCCTAATTCGAATTGCTAAAATCGATTTTGGCGCTACTCCGCTCGTTGGGGTGGAGTACAGAAATCGATTTAAAGGGCCCTTTACATCGAATTAAATGGCGTCGTTGTGTGGACGGTTACAGGGTTAATTCGAATTAAAGCTGATAAATCCGAATTAAAGTCGTAGTGTAGACCAGGCCTAGGAAAAGGAAATAGAGAAAGGGCAAGATTTTTCAGATAATTTAAAGAGCAATTGAAATCTTCTGGAAATGTATAGAAAACATTTTGTTGAGGGGAAAAAGTTCTACTCTTTGTCCTCTGTTCTTTATTGTGTCTCATTCTTTATTTCTAAGGAGTCACATGAAAGCAGGAACTTGGTCTCTTAAGAGTTTGTCTATTTCCACTGCCGATCTTCCGTTTATGATATCACAGTAATATCGACAGCCACCAATGAGGAGGTGTGTGTACCTGCAATAAAAGACTGATGGCATGGCCCTGCTGACCCAGATCAACTGGTGTGGTCTTGTGCGGAGGGGCTAAAAATTGTAGTGTAGAGTTTGGACTTGGGCTGAAACCCCACAAAGGGGGTTGGGTTCCCAGGCTCTAGCCTGAGTCTGAATGTCTACATTTTAGCCCCGCAGCCCCAACTAGTCAATTGCTCCAAGCTCTGAGACTTGGTGCTATGTGTTTTTATTGCAGTGTAGATGTACCCGCAGAGGACTAAGAGCAGAAGTCATATCCTGCTTGTCTAGCACAAATAGTCCCACTGAAATCAATAAGACTATTTGTGTGACTAAAGGAAGCAGGATTTGTCCCAGCTGCGGGACAAGTAACTACAGCAGCAAGGGATAGCCCAGTGGTTTGAGCTTTGGCCTGTTAAACCCAGCGTTGTGAGTTCAATTCTTAAGGGGGCTGCTTAGGGATGTGGGGCAAAAATCAGTACTTGGTCCTGCTAGTAAAGGTAGGGGTCTGGACTCGATGACCCTTCGGGGTCCCTTTCCACCTCTATGAGATTGGTGTATCTTAATTAATTTAAGAGCAGATACACTCTTAAGAAGCAATAATCCTTTTACCTGCAAATGTCTTGGGTAATAAAGAGCAAGGGAAGGGAAAAAAGGGAGACCTCACTCTGAACAGAATAGCTCCCAAATAGCATGGTTTTCAAGAAATATCATTTAGAAAGGTTCTCTTCTTTAGTCTCAGATGATACAGATAATTTTTATTGGTATAAATGTTAAACCCTGCTATATCTTAGACATGCAAGTAGTCCCATTGGCTTCAGTGAAAGAATGCTGTTCATTTTTACTTCTGCATGCCAGTGGGTTTGAGTGTGCTCCTGAAAGCAAGCATGAGAAAAATAAAGAGGCCAGATGAGGATAAAAGCCAGTAAGCATTGGAAGGAACAGATTATATTAATGATACCAGTAGGTGCAGCTTGCTTGCAGTTTTGTAAATGACAGAGATGCCAACATTCCTAATCTTGTAGGTGAGATAGAAGGCTGAGAAGAGTGAACAAGGTTTGCATTCTACCTATTTAAATTGATTGGATATTCTCCACTATTCTTGTAGTGTAGGAGTGAGATAGGAAGTTTTCTGGGGCAAGACGGAGTCTTGCTGCTTGCATGCTGCGAAAGATGGAGCTGACACTTTATTTATTTCTGCAGATCTAGAAAACTAACACAAAGGCGCCTCTTTTACACTCCAGGCGCCTTGAAACAAATATTTAAAACTACAAATGAATATAAAGGCAACGGCCAGCAACATTCTCAACCATATATAGCAATTGCTAGTTCAGCCTTATAACTGGGGGCAGGGTGCAGGGATTGGAGGGGAAGGATATGCCTTCCCTCATAATAGCACCTGAATGAAAATTCCTCCCTTCCCAAAAGGCCCTCTAATGGGGCATTGTGTCTCGAAGGTCAACAAATGTGAATTGTTTTGGATTACATTCCTAAGGGAGCCCTGCTGCTCAATGGCCTTGCCATCAGCTCCCTTTCTTTTAGATTGGAGGAACTCCAGGTTGAGCACCCTGCTGATTCTCCATTGCACTAGGTGTGGTGTGGGGGGGTATCTCTCAAGCAGGCCACTCCCATGATAACATTTGGAATGTTTCAACTGAGCAAGCATGATGCCTATTCAATCAGAGAAATCCACCCACATGTGTAGATCCTGTCTTAAGCTCCATGGTGTGAATTACCAGGTGAGTACCTGCAAGGTTGTGGTGGGTCCCCACTCCTGCATTTGTACTGAAGAGAGGATTTATACCAGATAGGTGCAAAGGGTACCTTTTGAGAATAGGCTTTTGGGTTGGTGATGGTGCAGATCCATTGGCCCTAACCAGGCCCGCCGACAGCAATTCTGGTCCCCTTCTGGCACGGCGCTCTTCTGGCACAGCCAGGTCTCTCACATGCCTGTCCGGCATCCTTCGCTGCCGCCGGTACCACCCCGTGTGCGCCGAGGGGCCCTGCAGCCTGCCTGGGCAATTTAAAAGGGCCTGGGGCCCCCCGCTGCTGCTGCCACTACCACAGCAGCGGCGGTGGCTGGGGGCCCCCAGGCCCTTTTAAATTGCCCGGGCCCCTGGGCAATTGCCTCCTTTGCCCCCCCATTGGCAGGCTTGGCCCTAACAACCAGCAACACATGCAGCTGAAGTAGCAGTTGGGATGGGAGGGGGGTAGATTTTTTTTCTTCCCAGTCCCTCCTATGGGACCTGGAATTTATTCAGGGTATGTGAATTTTGCCCCTGATAAATTGCACGGCTCCTTCAAAACAGTGTTTGGTTTTGGTTTTTTTAATCAGCTGAATTACCAATTCTGTCTTCTAGGTGTATAACCCAGTTCTGTGTTTTGAAACTGGCAATTCCAAGGTGTTAGATGCTCTAGAAAGAGAATTCTTTTGGGTTCTTGGGAAGAAGGGGTGTTGGTACACAGCTGCATTATTTTATAAACCCCAGATATTTGTGTTGCTCACACCCTATTGTATCTCCATATTATTTAAATCAGTTTTTCCTGTCTAGATAACTCTGCTAGGAATCATGCATTATTAAGTTAAAAAATAATACTCAGCTGGAACTAAGACTTGGCAAGCGCATAGCTGTTCATTATTTGGTAATAGCTATTCAGAAATAGCGTTGAGTTTCTCAGAATACTCTATAAGGTTAGCTGACTAATGTGTGCAAATCATTCTGTAGGACATAAATATGTGACTCGCAGGTTAAAGCTATCTCATGCAGAAAACGGCTTGCTGGTGCAATGATTTAAGGAAGTGATGCATGGAAATGATGTTAATTTAAATGTCACAGTTTAGAAAAATTAAAGGCCAAATCATTCAGTTAGAACACTAGGGAGCCCCCTGCTTTTTGTTTTTGTACTACATATTATAATTCCCTATAGCGCTATTATCACTATTATTTATTGTTTAAATTATGTTAGCATCTAGAGACCTCAGTCATGATTGTGGCTGCATTCTGTTAGGTACTAAATACACACATGAAAACACTGTCCTTTTCCTGAAGAGCATGCAATTTTTCTCATGTTTATAATTATAGTCATATATGAATGTGCATATTTACATATTGTGGTGTATATTTTATAGATATATGTGTGTGTGTGTGTGTGTGTGTATACGTGTGTATGCATGAAGAAACATTTATCAAAGTATAATGTATAAACACTTTTGTCTGGGTACTTGTGGGCATCATTGTATCAACCACATGTGCTGCATTAACTTTGCCTGTGTTATGGAAATAGTAAAATTGCAAATCATGTTTGTAACTCCAGAAATCTGTGGAATTGAGCTACGGTAATATCGTTTTATCATCACTCAATAGTACAGACATAATATGAAAGAAAAACCATCTCTTTCGCTCCTTGTAGTCCTATGCTGAATTAAAGTCAGCAACAGAGCAGCCCATGGATGTTTTTTTTGCTAGTCCTGGAACACTATTTACAGTGTGGTTGCACAAAGTTGATAAAATGGGCCACATTTTGCTCTCAGTTACACCTTGTGCAGTGATATTAAACTAATGGAGGGTAAACCAGGGCAGAGTTGAGCTCATTATGTTATTTCTGCCATGTAGACATCGATCAAGTACTGTTGCAAAGCAAATCCCTCTTCTTATGTTTCACTGATCCAGGACATTGATGACAGTGCTAATGTTGTCAGGCTAAAATAGGGTGGATCCACAGATCCCTCTTCCTCCTCCCCCTTTGAGTCCTCCCAAGATATGGCACTACAGGCGCTGTGAAATCTCGCTGTCTCTTTCTCAGTGGCTCCCTTTGCATCTCACAAATGCTTTTGGCTGCAAAAGGTGGGCTTGCTGAGTGATTTAAAAATGTTTTATCTGTAGTATTCCTCCCTGGGCATTGATTATAGAGCACCACGCAGCTCTGGGCACAGTATCCTACTGCTGGTCACTTTCTTAACTCATGGGATGATGATTATGATCTTTCACCAATAGCACTTAAAATATACGGAATTAGTTATGGGGATCTCTTCAATTTAGCACTGAAAAGATGACACAGCAGCTGTTTAATGGTACTCAACAATCCCACGCAATGTGTTAGGATAAGTCAGGAAAATTACATTTCCCAGAGGAAATTGCAGGAGGAATTTAGGTGAGCAAAATGCAATTGCAGTACTTGAGTTGGATTTTGCAAGGCTGGTGGGTTTAGCATCCCTACGGCTGTAGAAAGTGCCATGAGCTCTTCAATGGACAGGTCAGTGGTTTTACAGTTCAGCTGACCTGGACCACCTCTGCTGAGCTTGTGAGATCTGATCAAGGTCACAGCGTAAGGTTGAATGCTGAGGCTATAAGTTGCACTGTAAAATTACAGGTTATAAAATTAGCGTTCCACTGTAAGCTTCTCCTTCTGTCACCCCCCCCCCCCCAAGTCTGTAATATGTCCCCTAAATACAGCAGTGCAAGTAGAAATAATTTCTTGCTGGTACTGCACTCATGGGAGGGACACCAGGGGGGTACGTGACCTCCCCATTTGACCCTCCATGTGACTCTTCTCTGCCCTGCCCCCAACCCGGGACCCCCACGCTCTCCCCATTCCCTCTGACACCCCCCTTTGTACATACAAACATCAACATGCTTAACTACTCACTTCCCCCCAAATACCAGTATGTAGTATTCACTCTGCTTATATGGAATATGGGAGTTGGGTGAGGAGCCATTTCAGCGTATGAATGACTTATTAAAAGCCAAATTTTAAGTAGAACTGGGAGATTTAACTTCCTTTATAGGAACAGACTCCTGAAACTCTTACTAGCCCACAAAAGTGGTCCATAGTCATGCAAATAGTCCCATTGTCTTCAATGGGACTGATCAAGTGATTAAGGGTTTACAGGATTAGGTTCCAAGTTTGTATATTGTTCTGGATGAAATTGACAATGCTTGAGCTGTCAGATCAGAAGGAGCTTCATTCGAATAAAGGTGGGCAAATGTGTGATAAGTCTTAGCTCCGTTGCTAAGATGAGGAACATATTTTCAGCAAAGTTCTTGACAGATTCCCAAGGCAGCTGGCTTAAGGTTGTCAGTGTCTGGCATTATAATCTTCATTTATAGTTCTCTCACCCACAAAGCTGGAAAATGAGGCATTTGTTTTCTTTGTTTTGCTGCTCCAGTTCCAGTTCGCAAAATGCCTGTTTGGCTGCAAAAAAGAATTCTAGATACCTTGGGGACAACACCTGATTCCCATCAGGCTGCAGAACTGGGCAGACATCAGAATCCAAACCTCCTCTGGTCAGTGCAAGCAGAGGCATTCCTCTAATGATTTGGACTTGATGTGATGCAGTCATGGATAATTTAGACCAATCGGGAGAAACTGAATAAAAACCACTGTTTAAACACCTTCAGTCCCCCCACCATCCTTTCCCTCTTGAGGACTCCTGACCCATGTAACAGCACAATACATATGCTAACAAACTTAAACAAAGTGTTTGCTTGTTAGCATATGTATTGTGCAGTTAAAGCCATATAAAGAATGAATGTCCTCCCAAGCCATGTTCTGCTCCTTTAAGGAGCAGAGTGCAGCCCCTCGGGGATGGAAGGTTTTTACATATTAAACCCTCTATCTGAAACAGGATGGAACAGTCTTGAATTGTTTAGGATGCAAACTTTTTTCTTATATACGATGCTAACTTAATTGCAAGAAAATACACACACACACTATATACACATAGACCTATATATATATATATATATATATAGTAAAAGTTATAATTAATGTACATAGTTTTTACTGCATTACATTTTACAAAAACAATAGATTTTGTAAATAGAGAGAATCTATTGTAAATTGTAGCTATAAAAACTGTTTACACAATTTATAATGTTTACTTTATATGTGTGTGCATATAATTGTGTGTGTGTGGGGGGGGTTTCTGGTAAACATTAATGGAGAAACATTGTGTACAAGAGAGAGGTTTGCATTGCATCCTGTTTTAGATACATTTCGAAGTGCCAAGAAGCCATTTTAGGCAATCTGAAATAAAACAGAAGAAACCAGAATGGCAAAAACAAATGCAATGGAAAAGATACTGAAGTAGAACAGCATCTATCTCAGAAGTTTACTGAAACATGAGATTGTGGGTAACCATCAAAGCCAATATTAGTGGAGACGGCCCAGTTCTGAGTGTGTAGAGGATTGAATTCTAATGCTCCTCAGATTAGCTATTACAATGTAAAGATCAGAGCAGCGCAATTTATGGAAAAACTCACTGTGTCGGTAGATAGTGCTGTAGTAGCTGACTAGGTAAGCATTGTTTTGTCCTTCTACTTTTGCTTTAAAGACATGCTGATGAGACAGCTAGTGGGTTGTGAACAACTTTAACACGGGTCTCAAGGTGTTTTTACTTAGCACCGCAACCTGGTCTCTCACGGTAGTCTGATGTATAGTCTGTGGAAGGGAAAGATGTTTGAAAATGAAGTTTTATGTTGTAATTGTTATTCCTGCATCTCCTCCTGGCCATGACCATGAGAGGTGGCATCTTTTGTGCCAGTTTTCATTAAATGCCCCACCCCCTATGCTGCATTAGTTTATACTACTATACTATATGAAATGCTTCTCATGCTGTGAAATGTCAGACTGGTGTGCTGGAGCAACATAGTCACAATTTTCTTTTAACTTTCAAAGCTGTTGGTTTAGTTGGATGGTAAAGAGCGTATGTCAGCACCATGCAGCGTGCGCAGACTAGTGAGGAAGTGGGAAGCTGTTAGGTCTGATTTACCACTCTATCACACTGCTTTTACATCAGTGTGATACTATTGATGTCAATGGAGTTTGACTAGCATAACACCGGTCTAACAGAGAGGAGAATCAGGCCCATTGTATACAGAAGCAATGAATCCAGTTACAGTTTAGCAAGAAGCTAATGAAAGGTGCAGAGCTGACAAGTGAAGTCTTTCAGTGTTGCACTCAAGTGTTGACATAAAATTGAGAAGAAAAAAGTGGAAACTCCACCACTCCATGATAGCTGAATTGTGCACAGAAGTATTGGTCTCTGACACGTGAATGTTGCTATGATTCCATATGCTGTCCAGGAACCAAGAGTTAGTCAATACTATTGTAAAGATCATTGAGCAGAACAGCCAAATTAATTCCTGGTGTAACCCCATTAATGTAAGTGGAGTTTTATACCAAGCGTGAATTTGCCCCATTGATGATGATAAGATGCAGGAAGCTTCTGATCTACTAAACAAGGCTCACAATGCATTTGCTGAGCGGGGCTCTGAGGGATGTGAAACAAGTTGTCTCCTTATGTTAGAGGCTGGCTTGAACATTCGTTGAACGCTGCCCTTTCAAATGTGCCAGACTGCTGAGGCATTCTGGTGAAATTCTTTGATAGGTAATAAATTAATCCAATAACCACTTGTGAGCCAAAGACTCTCTAGGGAAATGACGCAGTTACTTATATTAACAGCTGATATGAGCTTTATACCTACTGGTTCAAGTCCAGCTGCAAGCCTTGACACTAAGGTGCTAAGTTCCTAGTAGCCAGTAAAGGGAATTTGGTGATTACAGTGGGTGTCGTTTTCATGATTTTGTTAAGGATACAAAAACTCTTCTTATTATGGTCCTGGAAAGCTAAACAGGATCTTGGACCAAGCCCTGTATTATATTCTCTTCAGGATATACACCTCTACCCTGATATAACGCTACCCGATATAACACGAATTCGGATATAACGCGGTAAAGCAGTGCTCTGGGGGGGCGGGACCGTGCACTCCGGTGGATCAAAGCAAGTTTGATATAGTGCGGTTTTACCTATAACGCGGTAAGATTTTTTGGCTCCCGAGGACAGCGTTATATCGGGGTAGAGGTGTACCATGTAAGACGTAATGATGGAAAATTAAGAGCCGCCATACAAGTAGGTAACTTCTTTGGGCTCAAGAAAAGTAGCTAAATTCCAAGAAAATATTTTAAATTTATTATTATTATTACTTAGTATTTTTAAAGCTGTTTCCCCCCCTCCGTCCTACAAGCATAGGAGAATGAGGTCTTTGCCTTTAGTATCTTGCAATGTAATGGCTCAGTCCTGGGACCCTTACACAAGCAGACCCTGATATTGCAAACATTTCTGCATGTGTTGAATGCATGTAGTTCTGTTGGCATTAGGGGGGCACACACATCAGTAAAGGTGAAGACATGTAAATTTAAGCACATACACAGGATTGGGGCCATATACCTTACTCTTGTGAGTGATCCCATTGACTTCAAGGAGAGTATTCTGTGAATAAGGACTGCTCTCTTGAGTAAGGGTTGGGCTCAAAATTAGGTATTGTACAGGTAATGGAAGTGGAAAAGGACACATCTGAACAAAACGTGATTTGCCTTGCTAGACACTTAGAGTATTTTTTATGTGAGTTAAGAAAATTAGCTCAGATGTGATGGCAGCTGTAGTTGATATAAGAAAGGACACTTGCGGGAATGTAGCAGAAAAATGAGAGAGGCAAGGCAGGGTGGTTGGCATAGGGAAAATTGGCACAACCCTTCTCTTTTTAATACTGTTTTTACTTCTCAGATATATATCATAAATAGAGGAACATACTGTTTGCTAGTGCTGGTTTTTTTTTTTTACAAAAGGGATAAGAAAAAGTCCTGGCCTGCCAATATGTAGATTAAAATCACAATGAGCTGTATTTCCTGGAAGGCAGCACATCAACCGTAGCCTTTGGGGGGGCTAGAGAGAGCATTTCATTCATGTGCTATTTCGACAGAATGCATTGTTTTGAAAAGCCCTGGAAGTTAGTCTCAAAACATTCAGCGGCGTGCATCTGTGAGGCTCGGTGCAGAACTCTGTGTAGCCATTGTTTAGTGGGCCATTTAAAAAGCCGGACATGAAAGCAGTCTGGAAATCCTCAAACAGAATCCCAAATACTGTACAATGGTATTTATTTTGGCCTAGATTGTGCCCAGCCCTGTGAGGGTGTGCAGAGGACAGGGGTGCTGGGAGGTGCGGCTGCACCCCCCCCCTGGCTTGAAGTGGTTTCCATCATAGACAGGGTTTACAGCTTAGTTCAATGGCTTTCAGCCCCCCACTATACAAATTGTTCCAACGCCGCTGGCGAAGGATGGCTGGGAGGTGGGAAATGAGAAAAGTGAAAGAATCCTTCCTTACCTTAAAAGCAACAGAGGGTCCTGTGGCACCTTTAAGACTAACAGATTCTGTTAGTCTTAAAGGTGCCACAGGACCCTCTGTTGCTTTTTACAGATTCAGACTAACACAGCTACCCCTCTGATACTTCCTTACCTTGTATGCCTATATAGAAGTCAGGCAAACGTAACCTCCGTCTGCTCCAGGCTGAGCGACTCAAGTACTGGCAACAGTATTAACACCCCAGAGTTCAGGTGTGAGGTTGTGGAGTGAGGGCAGGGCCATATCCCGCTGCCCTGACTGGCACCAGGTTGACAAGCTAGAGGGTGAAGCAGCAGCCACACCTATGTGTTCTTGCCAGTACACTCCCACTGTCTGCCTCAGGCACAAGGCCTCTGGGAGCTGCTGTTATGGGTAGTATGTCTCCACACACACTGCAGTTCTGGCTGGATCGAATGCTACAATCTAACCCTTCTATAGGGAACATCTTTCTTCAATAAAATATAGCAAGTATTGGTCTTTCACATAATTTTACAATGGAAAGTGAGGAGAGGTTGCTCTAGTGTTACCTGGAACTGTTTTCCAAAGCAGTCATCTCCTTTGTCCTCCTAATGAATGACCACCCCTGCCCCCACAAAAAAAGTTTCCCCCCCTCAATCTGAAATGGGATGCGGGGATACCAATATGCTATTTATGTATAACTGTATTACACTCCCTGTTTTCCTGCACACCTCTCTTCAGGGTTTCTCAGAAAGCATAACACAAAGTTAAACCTTAGGACTATTGTACATAACCTGCTGAAAGTAGGCATTAACAGGTCCCAAGCAGCTTCAAGAGAGAGAATGTATCATACAGCTTCTTAATACACAATTAATAAACACAAGAACATTGTATTATCTAGACCATCCGTTATGCCAGCATTTCTTAGCTCCAAGGCCTAAAATAGATAAGCTAAAATCTTGTAGGCCTCAGCCTACAGGTCTTGAGTTTCAGCCTTCCTTCCTTAGATATCTAATACATGATTATTCCTTCTAAATACTGATCAATCTTATGCTTCTATAATTCTACAACTTTGTTTAACATACAATGATTATACTGTATATAACATTACATGTTAATTAATCATAACATCACACACAATAAATGAATAATAAACTAAAATCATTGGCTACAATATTGGCAAAAGCCATAGTGTAGACGCTGTTCTACCAGCAACAAACTGCCTTTGTCAGTATAACTTATTTTGTTCAGGGAACTGGTATAAACTGGACTATCAAAAGCACTCTTGCCAGTATAAGCTGGGTCTATATTGGGAGGGTTCACTGGCATAGTTATACTAGCGAAGACATGGCCTAAATTGTCCTGCCTTGCTCTCTGTATGTGTGCAGACATGCAGAGGATTCAACTAAAATCCATGTCTCCACTCCACTGCTTCTCTCCCTTGCTTTGAACCTCCAAAAAAAAAAAAAAAAAAAAAGGGGGGGGGGGCAAAAAAGCTGCAGTATAAGCAAGTGCATCACAAATACACGTGTACAATTCCTTTTACCACTGATGAGATGTACAGCACACACTCACTTTGCAGAGAACAGACCCTTTGGGACCATCTGGAACATGGATGAGCTGTAGATCACAGCACAGTATGCTATCCTGGCATATCTTATAAATAATAGTGGGCTGGAAATTGACTCTCCTTTTGGAGCAGTGAAGACTCCACACCTGTGCTCTGATCAAAATGGGGGAAAAAAGGAAAAACTGTCAAGATATCACTCTTTGGAACATAAAATATGCTTATCGTTCTGCACAGTGAGCCAAATTCTGCTGTCAGATAAACGCAATTGCAAATCAAGTCAGCAGGACTTGGAAATGTGTATCTAAGGGCTGACATTTTTTGCCCAATTTACACAAATAAGATATATGTTGTTACACATAAAGACTTAAGCCCAGATACTGAAAGGGCCTTAAGGTCCTAACTTCCATTGATTTAGGAGCTGGGCCTCAGACCTACATTTTCCAAAATGACTAGGGATTTTGGGTGGCCAACTTGAGACATCTTAGAGAGGCTGGATTTTCAGAGAGCAGGTGCTTAGTACTTACTCACAATTATCCTCCTTTAAGGTGTCTGCATACTTTAAAATTGAGGTACCCACAATTGCTAGTCACTTTTGAAAATGTAGGCCTGAGTCAATTTATATTTACTCAAGACCTGATTCTGCAAACACTTCTATGCATGTGCTTAACTTTACTATTTGAGAAGCCCTAATGGGGCTACCCCCAGTACTAAAGTTAAGCATGTATATAAGTATTTACAAAACTGAGCCCCCTTTTTTTTTTTTAAATTAACAATTAGATTCCATAATCAAATGTTAGTGAGGTGTGGTCTACTAGTTTGAACACACGTCTGGAAATCACGGATAATGTACTATTTAATCCTGGTTCTGCCATGACTGGTTCTATCATCTTAGGAAAGTCAATTAAGTTCTCTGTCTCAGCATCCCTGACGGGAGAGGTAGAGGTGGGAATGATAATACTTACCTACTATAGGACTGATCTGATCCAAAGTCTGCAAAGAAGCTCCCATGGACTTCAATGGACTTTACATCCAACACTGGATAAGGCTGCTGTGAAGATTAATTTGGTCATCTTTAATTTCTCTGGTGTAGATAATACTTAGTCCTGCCATGAGTGCAAAGGACTAGACTAGATGACCTCTCGAGGTCCCTTCCAGTTCTATGATTCTTTGACCATGAAGAGCCCTACAGAAGTGCTAAGTGTTGTTACGTTACATAGCCTGTTATGCTGTGAGAAAAAGAAAGCAGTAGTAAAAACTCTTTTTACAAGCTTCCCACTCTGTATCATTTTTAGAAACATTAGGTCAAAAGGCACTTGTGGCATAGAGATCCCATCAAATGTGTGTCTAAAAATATTCCTAAAACTTCTTTCTGCCTGTAACTGCTGTAACCTCTTCATAGCCATAGACCAAAACATTGTTCTAAACCCTTTTGGGTATGGTTAAAGGCCATATCAGGAAATGGAATAGCTTAAAATAAATAAGTAGTAAAATGCTCAGAAATAGAAATAGAATTCTCTAGAAATCCCTAATTTAGATAGGCAGGTATAATGTATATTTCAGAATCAGTAATTTTACAGTGAAGAAATTGGCCTGACAGATTAAAAATGGGATAATTACTTTTTAAAAAGCCTTATATTTAGAATTCCTCAGAAGTTTTTTGGTGTTGTGCCAGATTCATTCCTTGTGTTGTTTCATTTCAAGCATCTAATTTTGGATCTCCACTGTCATTTATCAAGTCTTTCTCCTGAAAACTGCTCTTGTTATCAGCTCTATCATAAACACCGTCTTTTTTTGTGTATCTGTTTTAGCAAGGCTTTTTACAGCTTAGCTAAAAGAGTTTCTGTGTATTACCTGAATTAGCAGCAGTATTCACAAAGCCGCAGGTCTAAACTGACTACTTAAAAAGAATAATGTGAGGATCAGAAAAAATGTGTTTATTGTAAAAGAGCTGAAACAGAACACTGTGGGCATATCTACACAAACACTGCATGGCAAGCTGGGGTGTAAACCTACTGCACCCCAATGTACCATGCACTAAGTGTCATGGGAACCCTACTGCTGTGCACTAATTCCTAGTGTGCATTGCAGTGCGTACTAGGGAACTTTCAGTGTGCAGTAGCAGGGTTACTGCGTGGCACGCTGGAGTGCTGTGTATTTACACACAAGCTTGCTGAGCAGTAAATGTGTATGTAGACATGCCCTATATGTGTATTACATACAACAAACCAAGTGAAAAGAACATTGTAAAATCAAGTACTCTACAGTTAGGAAATGCCTGAATTAAGTTTGCCCGTGCAACCTTAATTCCATTCCCTGGTATGTATGCATTATGATACAATCTTTACATGGTCACTTACTATTTTTTCCACACAATCTCAGCCTCATATCTGTTCTGTGGTTTTATACTGTGACCCATCACTCTAGTATCTGAGTGCCTACCACATAAATTTGATAGCAGTAGCAAAGTTCCCAGTGACTTTGGGCAAATGGATTAATTTCTCTGTACTTCAAGTTACCTGTTTTTAATAATGTTCACCTCAGTGAAGTGTGGTGGTGTTTCCTTAAAGAGAGGTTCTCTGGAGGTATGTCTACACAAGGATAAAAGACCTGCGGCATGGCCGCAGCTGGCTTGGGTCAGCTGACTTAGAGCCGTGGGGCACAGGCTGCTGGGCTACAAATTGCTGTGTAGACATTCAGGCTCAGGCTGGCGCCCGAGCTCTGAGACCCTTTGTCCTCACAGGGTTCCAGAACTTGAGCTCCAGCCCGAACCCGAGTGTCTACACAGCAGTTGTTTGGCCCCGTGAGTCTGAGCCAGCTGACCTGGACCAGCCACAGGTTTTTTATCCCTGTGTAGACATACCTTGGGAGGTATTACTGGGAAGCTGGTGCCACCCAACTGCACATTCAGTTTTTAACTCAGGGACATTAGGTCTATATGAGACACCATTTCTTTATCTGGATGGTGCATCAGGGTGCAGACTGTGAATGTTATTTACCCAGACACAAAATTTGAGCGACTCCTCAGGCAGTTGAACTTTTGAATTAATAAGCAACATAAGCGAGTAGAGGAGCAGGGCCCGCTTCATTTGATTAGAGCAATTTAAATTGCCTAAGCAGAGGCTGATGCCTTGTGCTTTCGCGCTGACTCTTTTTAATTAAAAACAAAGGCTATTAGCATGGGTGCTAGGAGACAACAAAATGATAGTATTTTCAAAGCTCCCTTTCATTCTGAACCTATTTTTGAAATGCTAATAGCAGTGTATTTGCCTGGGGCTGCTATATTATAAGCAAAATTTGCAAATACTTAACTGCTTTGCTATTTTTACACTTAGCAACTCCAGCACAAATTCTGCTGACATGTTTTTATAGCCTTTTACTATAGGCATTGAAGTTCAAGCCTTAATAAACATTCAGTGTCTTGAAGAGGCAGATTGATCTTTACGGACATTTAATCTACCAGTTGGCATTTTGTTGAAGTGTAACAGAGACGTGCCAGGTACTATTTATTTTACCATAAGAAAAGCCAGCGAGATTTTTAATCCATTAGACAAAAACGGAAGATCCCAGCCTTGCAGTTCTTGCTCAGGCACAACTCCCAGGGATTTCCATGGGAATGTTGCATAAGGAGTACAGGGTTGGCCCCCAAATGCTTTTACAGACATGTTTGTTCCATGAGAGCCAGTAGGATCTAATAGCTACACCTCAGAACTCTCAGCCCAACGATGAGGTGCTATAGTAGCTTTCAGCTGCCTTTTTACCCTTCGGATTTGAACCTGGTCTGGTCTGCTGGAGTGACAAGTGTAATTTAGACCGCCCCAGAGGCCTCCATGGGCTGCCCTCTGGGCTGCAGCACTGTATGCTATGGCCGTGCCCTAGTAGGGCACTGTCGCTCCCAGTCCTGCCCTGGGCAGACCTTCTGTGCCAGCGTTTATGAGGGGGTCCTCAGGGGAGGTAGGTTGTTGGCTGCCTTCCTCAGTGCCTGTGCTGGGGGAATCTGGTCAGAAATAGGATTTTTAGGACCCCTTTTACACTGCTCCACTCCTTTTACCCAGTGTAAAGGGACTAGAGCAAGGCTGAGGATCTCACTCTTGAAGTGTAATGCCTGATCTAGCAAAGTACTTAAGCTGTGCTTGCCTTTAAGATTGAGTAGCCCCACTGAACTGAACTGAAAAGCACATGTGTAAGTACTATGCTGGATTTCAACCTTAGAAACTGTGCAACCTGATGGCACCAATTTTCCAATAATACCCTACTAGAGGTCCCCTCCCTCCCCACAGTGAAACCACACCTTTAAAGTAAATATTTCCAGACTCATCTTCCAGCTGGGTAAACTGAGGTACAGAGAAATTAATTCACTTGTCTAAAGTTACAGAGCACTACACCATTGCTATTGAATTTATTTGGTATGTGCTCTGGGATTATAAAACCCTAAAATAGGTGTGGGGGGATGAAGACCCCACTTCTCTGTCACCGACTTCATTCGAATAGCCTGTGATATGACTCCAAAGATTTAAAAAAAAAAGAATTACAGTAGATTTTAAAAAACACAATATGAAGAAAACATTTTGTTCAACATCCATTATCATTAATTTTATTTCAAATTAGTTCTTTTTTCTGCCTTGCTTGACTTTAGCAATTTTAACTTCTTACATTTTTTTTTGTGAATATGGGTAAAACATGCCATGTATTTCTTCATGACTGTTACCCTGTAGCTTCCAATTTGTGCTGTAGCGAAGTCTACATAGTTCTAATTTGCAGGTATCTGAGTGCTATTTAAAAAAAAAACAAAACCCCAAATATGTAGACAAACAAAAAACTCTCCTGTATTTCAAGGCTGAAGTTTGCTAAGGAGTCTACAGGTGTTGGGTGCCCAGCTCTCACTGAAATTCAGTGGGATTTGAGTGCCTAACTCTTTTAGACTTTGAAAATCTCATATGATCAAAGCAAAAGTGTTGAGCTTAAACTGCATTCACTGTAGAATCTTCACTACAAAGTGGCACAGTATGCATGATTGGGATGTCTACTCTGAAAAATGTAACTCACATTTATTTGAAAAAAGGAGGAAACAAACCCCAAATCACATGGCTTTCTATTGCATCCCTTCCTTTTCTCCAGCCTTTGTCAGAATCATGGTGCCTAAATACTACAGGGATCGGCAAGCATTAAAAGGATAAGAAGTATGATATCAAGGCAAATTAATCTGTAATGTGACTCCACTGGCTTCAGTGGAGTTACACCAAGGAAGAATTTGGCCTGTTATGTTTAATTTACATAGTAAGCTTCTCCTGCAAGGGCCCTTTTCAGCTTGTGTCTGTAAAGACTATGCTCACACACAGCCCTAAAATCATTAGAAATGGACCTGCACTGCAGTTTGGATGTGCCTCTGAATCTGAATAATCCCCAAATTTGGGGATGTTTGGGTTCAGACACATCTGTAGTAGAAATTGGTAATAGTAATAAAAAGACTTACCTTCTGGGAGGAGGGGCAGTATGCGACTTCAGTGGAATTGTCTTGTTTACACCAGGTTTGAGTTTATTAATAGTATATTGTTTAAAGTGGTACTTCAGTCTCATCCTCTTTAAAGTAAATGGGCTAACTACTTCCAGGTTTTGTTGTACTGGGGATCTGTATTTCCAGCTTCAGTGATTGCCAAACTGTGGGTTGTGAACCACCAGTGATCCCTCGGTGCTGGCCCTTCTCCTTGTTTCCAACTGCGCTGTCACAATAAAGACAGCTAAAAAATACATGAAGTGCTTTGCTAAACATTGCTTTTACTTGTAAGCAATCGCTGACGTTGCCACACGGATGTTATAAACTTGCAAGTGGGAGGGGAAATGGGCCATGTGAGATGTAGTCCATAGTATGAAAACTCCTGCAATATGATTGTGGAACAAAAGCTGTGGGAAAGAAAGAGGAACACAGAGCTGTATATAGTTTGGGGAAGACAGAGAAACAAACTGATCCAGTGCCTGCAAGACAGTATCTCCTTATATTAACAAGATCTAAGGGAGAGCCTGCTGTATGTGATGTGGTGGGGAAGGAAGAGCAGTGATAAAAAGTCTCCGATGCCTTTCTGAAGTCGAAGTTGTTATCAGGGCCAGTGCAAGGATGTTTCGTGCCCTAGGCAAAACTTCCACCTTGCGCCCTCCCCAAGCCCTTCGGCAGCTCCCCGCCCCCCCGCCCCGAGGCGCCCCCCCGCAGCAGCTCCCCACCACCCCCTGCCCTGAGGCGCCCCCCCCGTGGCAGCTCCCCCCCGGCCCGGGGAGTCGTGCGGCAGCTCCCCACCCCAGCTAACCTCTGCTCCGACTCCTCCCCGAGCACGCTGTCGCTGCTCCACTTCTTCCGCCTCCCAGGCTTGTGGTGCCAATCGGCTGTTTGGCGCCGCAAGCCTGGGAGGGAGAGAAGCAGAGTGGGGCGGCATGCTCAGGGGAGGAGGCGGAGCAGAGATGAGCTGGGGCGGGGAGTTCCCTAAATGCCAATGACGACCGATCCGGTCGCCGCCGAAGAAAATGCCGCCCCCCCAAATGCTAGCGCCCTAGGCGACCGCCTAGATTGCCTAATAGGTTGCACCGGCCCTGGTTGTTATGTAGAAAACTAAGGGCCTCTTATCTGTGCTGTTTGATCTATGTACAAATATGTAATTATTAAAATATCACACTGTCACTAGAAGTTGACTCATCAGACGTAATTGGAGTCGACTGACAGGATAGATGATATTTGAATATACGGAAAAGATTCAGCCATCCAGTAAAATATTCCTTTTCCAGTACACTGACAAACGTATATAGTCTGGCAGCCTTACAAGTTGTAATGAGGAGTAGATGCTATTTTTAACATAGTGCAGTTCAGTAGGAAAGACTGGTTACATTGTATTGCTATTCACAGGGGGACTAAAGGTGGCATCCTGAAAAGTACTGCTCTTGGCACCTAAGGGACAATGTTGAGTGAAGAGCAAAAAGGTCTTCTCCAGTGACCAATTGTTCTGAAAAGTTTTGCCACATGCATGCTACAAATAAAAATAGCCCACTCTTCTCTGGTAATACAGGATTCTAAAGTAGCATCAGTGTGCTACACGGAAATACAGTGACAGTATCAAACTCATCAGTTAACTCATCAGTTAAGCTCCCTTGTTGGACAAGAAGAAAAATTAGCAGCACTTGATAACATGTGTAATGCACCATGGCCCAGATTCTCAAAGGTATTTAGGCAACTAACTCCTGCTCTAATCAGTGGGAGTTAGGTGCCTAAATACCTTTTGAGGATCTGAGTCCAAACCCCTAGGTACAATTAAGGGCAGTAAACACAAGTAAGTGTGTGTGGATATTCAGAAAAGCCTGTAACTGGTAAGGATGACAACTTGAACGCTGCAGCTGTGCACGGTGGGTTATTTAGGGCTTGTCTACACTGTGCCAGTAAAGTGCACCAGAAGGGTGTAATTTGTACAGTGCTCTGATGTGTTGCATTCTAACTCTAAAAGGAACCTAGTGCATGTTAACAGCAGCTGGGGCCACACACGGCAGTTGGAGCCAAGCGCACTTTACAAACCACCTTCCTCTGGTGCGCTTTGCTGGCGCCGTGTAGACACGCCCGTAGATTCCGGAACCGAGCTCTGTTCACAATAAACTGAACTGTAAAAGGCTCAGAAAAGTTCAATGGGAAGCATTTAGAGTCAGGATGCGTGTCAGTGATTAATGGCATTAGGCTACTTGAGCCATTTGGCTGGCAGTGTTTTATGCCTCTATAATCTACCTATTATCATGCAGACCATCTATAATCATACTGTCTATCGGCATGCCGTTCCACAGCACAAACTGGGGCAGAATGGGAAAGTCTACTGTACTGCTAGTGGTTGTCACTATGTTGTGTTAATTAAATGGGCATAGGCTGTGCCAAAGAAACAGATGTTTTCAGACCTAGCAGCTGCAGTTCAATTTCGGTGAATTAGAAAGCCATCTTTTGGATGCAGAGGATACCTTGCTAACGGATGGAACTAACCCCCAGGACTCCATTGTGACTCTAACTTATTGCCCCCGGTTGGAGTGAGTTTAATAGTTTAACTTCATCCTGCAGAAGGCTACTGCCCTTTATTTTTCTTCTAAATCTTCCTTGCATTTTCATTGCAGGTTAATGTAAAGCATGGAAGCTTAAATGATTTCATCTAGTAGAGCTCTTGAATTATGGTAGGGTTACCATATTCTGTGCCTCCAAATAGAGGACACTCCACGGCCCCCGCCCCCGCCCCCAGCCCCGCCCACACCCCCTCCCCAACCCCGCCCCCTCCCCAAAGTCTCCGCCCCCTCCCCTGCTTCCCGCGAACATTTGATTCGCGGGAAGCCTGAAGCAGGTAAGGGGGGTGTGGGGGGAGGCGCGGCCCACGCTGGCCCCCCGGCGTTTCCAGCCTGGGTCGGCTCGGGCCCTGGGGTGCCGGCCCCGGCCCCCGGCCGACCATCCCCGGCCCGCCCAGCACTGCCGGCCCCCGGCGGCCCGGCGCACCCCCCGGCTCCCTGGCTCCCCGCGGGCCCGGCTCCCTGGCTCCCCGCGGGCTCGGCTCCCCGGCTGACCGGCTCCCCGCGGGCCCGGCTGACCGGCTCCCCGCGGGCCCGGCTCCCCGGCTGACCGGCTCCCCGCCGGCCCGGCTCCCTGGCTGACCGGCTCCCCGCCGGCCCGGCTGACCGGCTCCCCGCCGGCCCGGCTCCCCGCCGGCCCGGCTGACCGGCTCCCCGCGGGCCCGGCTCCCGGCCCGGCACTGCGCCCCTGGTTCCCGGCCCGGCACCATGCCCCCGGCCCCGCACCGGCCCCGCACCGCTGGCCTGGCCGAGCACCACCGAGCCCTCCCGATTTTCCCGGACATGCCCGGCTTTTGGGGATTTCCCCCCGGACGGGGATTTGAGCCCCCAAAAGCCGGACATGTCCGGGAAAATCCGGACGTATGGTAACCCTAATTATGGAGGAATGCTTCTGGAGAAGGCTGCAGTTACCAGGGTCTTCAGGCAATGGGGAGGTTGCACCTGAGTGTAGGGAAAAGGTGCTGGGAAAGCCTGGAGCTGATAGCATGCTATTGAGAAAATATGTGCAGGTGCAAAGTTGATAGGAGAAATGGAGCTACCTAGGAACGCTTTTGTGAAGGGAGGGCTGGAAATGGGGCCCATGGAGGGGAAGGGTGAAAGTGGGCATCTTTTGGAATCTTTTCAGAACTGTTGCTTAATAAAATTCCTCAGTGACTCCACCTGCAGAGGTCCCTCCTCTTCGGGAATGGGAACTCTGCTGTAATTACATCTGTGGGTGCTCACACATGCCTTCACCTCCCTGTTTGGGTACAAATGTATTCCTGTGTTTGTTTTCATGTACTCCTTGCCTATCAACAACAATTTAAGCCAGTTTTTTTTGCTCTTGTTTTTCTTGATGAACTTTTCCATGTTACAAAAATGGCTCTGTTCTCAGGCTTTTGTGACTTTGATTAAAAAAGAGAGAGAGAGAGAGAGAAATCACAGGATATGAAGGACCAATAGGATTTAAAGCCTTTGGGTGAAATAAAAATGAAACTTTAAATCCATGTGGATGTGAGGAAATAGCTGTAATTGTGCGAAGTCAACTTTTTTACTCCTTGCCTGCCCCCCTCCAGTGAAGCCCTGCAGCTCTGCCAGCATTTTGTGGCAGACTAGCCATGCGTCTCTTGGCAGGTTGTCAATATTGCTCCTAAATTAGTCCTAACTTAGCCAACAGGAGGTTGCCTCTGAGTCACATGAGGCCTCTGCAGCACTCTAGGTTCTGCTGGCCGTAGAGAAAGAGAGGGGGAGTCAGTCTTTAGCACATTGCTGCAGTCTATCGCTACTTGGTGCCAGGGCATATTCCTATTAATTCCTATTAAGTTGGGGGCTTCATGGTTTTCATGCCTTTAAAAACTGTCAAGTTGAAACTTCTTGATTTGCAAATGGTCGCTGATGTGATCCTTTCTCTCCCAACTAGAGATAATGCTGGATGTATTAATCAAGAGACTTATTTATTTATTCATTCATTTTTATCACAATACCATGAAATTGCGTTCTTCTTGAAAGAGAGGAAGAGAAATCAGTGGATCAGTGAAGCATCTCTTCACAGATCTACAAAGGCACTTCATTCCTGACTTTCTTACGTTCTGTCTGTTGTTATTGGGATAGTCTGGGGCAGAAACCAATCATCATGATTCAATTTTCTACCAAATTGTGCGGTACTATTTGTGAGACTGACCAATGGGCATGAGGGACCAAATAGAGACAATCAAAATCATTGCACTTCTGATTGCTACCAGATTTTTGACTTAGCATTTCAAAGTGAATGGCTAATGCCTCTGTATAGTCTCTGACAGGAGATTCTCTCATCTGACTTCTGCACTTCAACTATGTATTTCTTACCTAGCTGGGAGGTACACATTGTATTCTCCACGTTTGACATCTGTGATGCTTGGGCCTTTAACAGTGTATGGCTTTTAACATGAGCATGGGGATGTGCCTTTTCTTCATTTAATTTAATAGGAGAAATGCACATTTAAACAAAGCACAGTGAAATAATAATTAAAATAAGACACTTTAAATCAGTTCTGGTTCAGATTAATAGAAATGCCGATCAGAACTTGCATTTTGTTGCATTTTAATGAATTATAGGCATTTGTCAATTCATACCTATGGTGTTTATAATGAATTGTCACAAAAGTACTTCCATTCAAAAAGACTACTAGACAAAAATACCTTTTTAACCTTATTGATGTCAACTGTATAATGCAATACCTGATCTGAAGGAAGATGACATTTCCTATGTCATTATGTATTAATAGCAAAACACTGACTGTAATAATGAATAGATTGTTTAGTAATGAGTGCTGGGGCAGGCACCAATTGCTGGGATTATGTATATGGTACTTGCATATTACATAGTGAGATACAGGCCAAAAAAAATATTAAAATTAATTTGGAAGCTTGGTATGATTAAATTCCCTCCTTTACCTTAGTGGATGAATGCTCTCCTGTGTTGTCATGTGTTTCCGAGACTGAGACTTTATCCTCCATTCAGTTGTGTTATGGTATGATGAAGCAATGGCACAAAGTAAGTTTTTGGTTTCAAAACCAAATAGAAAACTGGATCATTTTCATGTTGTCTTTTTCGGGCTTTGTTGGCTTGAATACTCAATAGCGCAAGGTTATAAAAGGGGATAAAAATAATATGGCTTAAAATGACACCTGGTTGTAACGCTAACTGTGGAGTCATGACCGTGGTTCCATACTAATAGCTACATTTTCCAAAGTTTTTTGCAGTTGTTTCCAAAGTTGTTGCTGTGTTGGTCCCAGGTTATGATAGAGACAGTGTGCTGCTCCTTTTTGAAAGGACACACAATTGGTTAGTTGTTAAAGCATGGAGTGCCCCACTCTTTAGCTCTATCTTTTTGCCATTTTTGCCTAAAAGAGGTCTGGGAAGGGTAGGTTTTGAGTCTGATTCTGCTCCCATTAAAATCAATAGCAAAACTTCCCCTGACTTCAATGGGAAAAGGATCCTGCCCTGTATGACGTATTTTAATAAGTGGGATAAGCATGACATTTACACACTTGCAGAGCATACAAATCCCATCATTTTCCCATTTAAATAAATAGTGTGCAAGTCCTCTGTACCGGGGCCAAAGCAACTGAAATAGCATTTAAGAACAAGCCCAGCTTTCTTCATCTGTAATAACAAGTTACCATGTATTACCCCAGGCTGCAATTTTCTCATTAGGTGTTTAGTGAACTCAAATAAGTTTAAATTCCTACTCTGTTCCAGTGTTCTCTGATAAATAGACCTCCCCTGACAACTCTCACATATAGGGAACTTGGCTTATTAAGCAGGTTTTGTTTTTGGTTGCGAGCTGTGTTCATGGCTATAAGAATTGTAATGTCTATATTAGACTCATTAGGATTAATAGAACATCAGGTAAACAACATGGCATGAGTTTTAGTCTGGAAGCCTGAGAAATAAAGTTGCAGAGCTAACAGGCCTCATAGGATTTGAAGGTTAACGTCACTGATTCAAACAAGCAATGTGCCTGAAGCTGTATTTTGCAGAAGACATTAAATGAGAAGCTGCTATCTCTCTTGGCCGACAGGGGAGGTCTATTAATGAGATATATTTTATGCCATTGGGAAGAGTCCTCTATTTTATTATTGTTCTCTGTCCCCTGCTCTCCATATTGGAACAACATCCACAGCTAGGAGAAGCACCTAAGTGGTGGATTATGGAGATCTCTAGAAGATCAGGGCTCCAGCTAGACCAGAAGTAAGTCAGGGCCTTCTACCTCCCTTGATCCTTTCCACTGAACCCAGAGGGACCATTCCAGGGAACCAGATCTGCCAACATCTACATGGGGAACAACAATGGATTTAACTGCTGGGCGAAGCCTTCACAGCATTGTTGATTCAGTTCTGAATCTTGGATTTTTTTTCTCATTTGTTGTACTGCTGTTGGTGGTCGACACCCCTTTTCCACATCCCTCTCCTCCTACTGCCACGCTTCAGCTACCCAACCTCTCTCTCTCTTTCCCTTTATGCTTCTCACACTCCTCCACCCCATCCCCTCTTTTTCCTACTTCCATACAGCAGTTTCCCTCTCCTTTCATCCACTCACTCCTTATTGTAATTTGCTGTCCCTTATTCCAACCATTCTTGCCCCTCACTTCAACTTCGTGTTCCCCAAGCCCTTAAGATTTTGTTCTAATGTATGAACAAAACAAATATATAAACAAGTATGAATATTTATTTTATAAAAAGACATGACACTAATATGCCACATGCCTGCCACAGCCATGCTCACTCTGCTTTGAAGGTTCATCTTTATAGATCTCTTTAGGTTGGAGTTTGTATCTTCTTTATTCCTTGACTTTAGCAAAGCTTTTGATACGGTCTCCCACAGTATTCTTGCCGCCAAGTTAAAGAAGTATGGGCTGGATGAATGGACTATAAGGTGGATAGAAAGCTGGCTAGATCGTCGGGCTCAACGGGTAGTGATCAATGTCTAGTTGGCAGCCGGTTTCAAGTGGAGTGCCCCAGGGGTCGGTCCTGTGGCTGGTTTTGTTCAATATCTTCATTAATGATCTGGAGGATGGCGTGGACTGCACTCTCAGCAAGTTTGCAAATGACACTAAACTGGGAGGAGTGGTAGATATGCTGGAGGGTAGGGATAGGATACCGAAGGACCTAGACAAATTAGAGGATTGGGCCAAAAGAAACGTGATGGGGTTCAACAAGGATAAGTGCAGAGTCCTGCACTTAGGACAGAAGAATCCCATGCACTGTTACTGACTAGGGACCGAATGGCTAGGAAGCAGTTCTGCAGAAAAGGACCTAGGGGTTACAGTGGACGAGAAGCTGGATATGAGTCAACAGTGTCCCCTTGTTGCCAAGAAGGCTAATGGCATTTTGGGCTGTATAAGTAGGGGCATTGCCAGCGGATCGAGGGACATGATCATTCCCCTCTATTCGCCATTGGTGAGGCCTCATCTGGAGTACAGTGTCCAGTTTTGGGCCCCACGCTACAAGAAGGATGTGGAAAAATTGGAAGGAGTCCAGCGGAGGGCAACAAAAATGATTAGGGGGCTGGAGCACATGACTTATGAGGAGAGGCTGAGGGAACACTGATTATTTAGTCTGCAGAAGAGAAGAATGAGGGGGGATTTGATAGCTGCTTTCAACTAACTGAAAGGGGGTTTCAAAGAGGATGGATCTAGACTGTTCTCAGTGGTGGCAGATGACAGAACAAGGAGTAATGGTCTCAAGTTGCAGTTGGGGAGGTTTAGGTTGGATATTAGGAAAAACTTTTTCACTAGGAGGGTGGTGAAGCATTGGAATGGGTTACCTAGGGAGGTGGTGGAATCTCCTTCCTTAGAGGTTTTTAAGATAATGCTTGACAAAGCCCTGGCTGGGATGATTTAGTTGGGAATTGGTCCTGCTTTGTGCAGGGGACTGGACTAGATGACCTCCTGAGGTCTCTTCCAACCCTGTTATTCTATGATTCTTATATATTTGTACAGCACATAATACAATGGGCCTCCAGTCATGGCTTGGAGTGTTTTCACAATATAAATAATAATAAACCTCCAAAAGAATGAATCTCCATTTTGAGCTTACTTTAGCTTTGTTTCTATAATATCTATTAATAGAAGGTCTTCCCCATGCTAGCTTTAATATTGGGTGAAATTCACTAAAATGGGCAAAGATTCTGAGGATTCACTTTTACTTAGCATTGGGTTTTAGCTTGGAGTTAGTCCAAAGTTCCTTAGAATACTGCTGTATAATACATTGATCATTGCAGTACTTTATGTGGAATTGTATTGACATAGTAATGAGATAATTAATGCACATATTTGAATATGCCCTGACAGATTAAGTAGAAACCATAAAGAAAAAAGGCTTAAAGCTTGATTTGCTTGATAGTTAGAATATTATCCAGTATCCATTAGTCTGTTTTGCAGAAAAGGCTAGCGTATATCCAGTGTTGCATATAGAATGTGACTCTCTAATATAATGTATGTTCTTGTTAGAAAGTACATACTCAGAGAATGGTATGTTTTAATGACAGGAAACTCCATCTTTATAATTGTGTGGTATACCACGGGATGATACTAGTAATATTTTAATTATTTTGGTTCTCCTGACTGAAAAGCTCATGCTTTTAATCTTCTTAAAACACCTCAGTGCTTAACACAACTCAGTATTAATCAGCAAATTTCATTTGGATACTCTTAATCCTACTCAGACTTTTTCTTCTTCTGAATGCTGTAATTTCACTTAGTCTCTGGATGAGACAGACAGGCATTTCCTACTGCTTTACAATTTTGTTCTTAGAAAAGAATAATGTACATTATGCCACAATCTCCACAGTGGGCTTCCCATTCATTCCAGTATGTGGATCAAAATTGCCTGCCTTGTTTTTAAAATTGTCTGTGGGCTTATTCCAGTGTGCCTCACATACCCTGGGCCTGGCCCTTCCAGTCATTTACCATTGCTTTTTTCTCTGTCCCTTCTCACAATCTTGCCATCTGTTAGGGTAAGAGCCTTCTTCTGTGCATCTTCTGCCATCTGGAACAGTCATCCTGCATCTCTCCATCTATTTTCAAATCTCAGCTGGAAACTGTCTTTTCCATGCCAAAGCATTTGACTCTAATGTGCCAATTGAATTGCCATTGCAGGAGAAACTGTAATAAAAACAAAGGGTTGCATTGTTACCACTGCTCTGCACCCTTTTGATCACATAAGTTCCTTGCTCCAGCAAATGGTTACTCACAGTTAACTGATCCAGTTCTGCTCGTGGTTTGTCCTTGTGTACACCTTACAGCTAAACCAAGGTCAGCACCAATTCAGCTATCGTGGTGGTTTGACATCTGATCACTGAAACAGCAGTATTTCCTAGTGTGGACGGAGCCATGTATTCCATGCAATCCAACTGAAAGGTGGTAGGGAAGAATTTGGTCCCTTTTGTGTTTTGACATTTATATATGAATAAATTTAAAATATGTTGGATTGCTGATGCATAGGGGTATGAATTCCCTGTGCCAGGGAAGACCTCATGGAGAGCAAATCCAGATCCAGACTAACATGGCTACCCCTCTGATACTTGATTCATGGAGAGCAGTGGCTTTACTGCTGCTTTCCTCCCTTGGCTTTTCTGCTTGGGAGTGGATTTGTTTAATTTTGCTGCAGCGCCATAGGAACTCCATGGGCAGGAGCTGCTGCATCTGCACATCTGATTTCTTTAGGCTATACCAGCCACTACATCCCTCATGCCATGATATAACGGAAGTTGTTAGCTCAGCATTGTCTCTTGATATATGATCTGCCTCTGCGACCTTTGGCAGAGTTTATCCAGCCTTAATCCATGGTGAATCTGACACTTGTTTCATGTAGTCTTTACCTGGTGACCTATAGTGGTTGGACTTAAAAACATTTCTTCTGAAAGATTCAGCTGGTTTGAGACAGGTTTCCTATACTTCACTGGGAATTGCTGGGACTGTTATGTTTCTCCGAGCAGCAGTAACTGTTCAAGGGTGGCATTCTACTGTAATGGCTGTTGTAAAAACTTGCCAGTTGCCTTAAATAATTATGTGCAATTAGGTAGCATCAGTATGTGGAGACCTCAAGGTATTTCCGGTAGTAAGTGTAGAGAAGTACAGGGAATATTGAGTCAGCTTAATTTATCTATCTCCTTTTTGGGTAAAATGAATATATTTGTAACCGCTTCTACCACATACTTAAAGGCTGCATCCTGGTCCCTGGGAAGTCCATGGCAAAAGTCCCATTGATTTCAATGGGACTAGAATTTTACCTCAATACTAATGGAATTTTCTTTGATGAAATGGCACAATGTTTTTGAATATTTTTAAATGTTTAGGTCCAATTTATGCTCCCAGTTACACCCTGCTTCTCTTTGGTATGGTTGCACAGTGTAAGTGGTGGGAAAATTTGACTCTAAAGCTTCATACATTATTATTTTGCCATCTTGCTGAGAAAGATATTGACACAGCAAAAGAGCCCTTTTTAGGCATGGAGATATAATTAGATGTACTGTATATCAAGCATTTAATTTTAAACAGTATGAATTTTAAGAGCAAACTTTTGTTTACCTAGAGGTGCAAGCTACAAAAAGGGGACACATTTTTAACGATTCCCCGGTAACGCTTTCCCCCTCTATTTAGAATGATTTTGTTTTCTTTAGCAGCAGTTCCAGCAGTAGGTGGAAGCTCAGCATCATTGGCTAGTTAAGACTGTAAATTTCAATCATCTTCATGCCACTCAAGGGAGAACTGGCTTTGCAGGTTACTGTTGTGAGAGTGATACCGTTACAAACCTCAGAAATATTAATAGCTAGAGTACTATATTGGTGGAAAGCTATGGATTGATGTACAGTTTTAATGGCAGATTAGAAGTGGTTTGAAAAGTTCCACAGAGGGGGAGAGAGGGAGAGAGACTGAGAGGTTGCCAAGGCATGATTTTCTTTTTTTGTGGCGTACATCTGGTAAAGGAAATCTACAATCATAAAGCCCTCTTGCACTTCTGTAGCACTTTTCATCTAAGGTTCTTGCAGTTCTGCATTCATTAATGCTCATAACACCCCTATTATTACTGATGTACCAATAGGTACATTTTTAATACAGAGGACTAGACTGAGGAACAGAGAGCTTAAGTGCCCAGTTCAAGGTCATGCAATCGGTCAGCAGAAGAACCAAGAATAGATCCAGGAGGCCTGACTCAGAGTCCCCGGCATTAATCACTAGACTACAGTCCTCCATCCCTATACTGAAATGTAATTCAGCTTGAGTGTTGCTGTTGCTTTCCATGAATAAAAACAAGTATAGCCTATGGCCAAAGAGGGAACAATATAAGAGAGTTATTGGTTTGACTCCATGTTCTAGGTCAGTGATACAGTGGCGTGCTTAGTATTTTTGAAGTGGGTGACTAGTTCCTGACTGCACTCAAAAGTTTGGCTCGTGCTATCTTGGAGGCCTAAATACATTTTAAAATATATCTAGATTTTACACAGTTTTAAAACATCTCTATTCTTCTCTTGTGTAGGAGCGGAGAAACTCAGTTTCATGGCTCTGCTGTACATAAGTCAGTTGTTGTCGAATCAGAGATACGGGGTTACTGTGGAGTAGAAGATAACTCCCACTCTTTCAAAATGATAGACAAAATTTAGGAATGATGAAAAAAAGCAAAGAAATATTGGCAGTCTTTACTTAGCCACAAAATAGAACTCAGTCCTTTGACATTTCATAAATGTCAGCTTCATGTTGCAACTAGAATAAATCAACACTTTTTGCATATGTTCAAATGATATTTAAAATAAAACTGTTTAAGGCTAGATGAAATCATATACACAAGCATCAATCATAGTGCTACATCAGTGAAGGCATGAGAGTGTAAGATCATATGTTCCTACTTATTCATTTCCGTTTACAAATATCTACAACTTCCCTGATCTAGCTAATGCAAAGGTGGGCAAACTATGGCCTGCAGGCCACATCTGGCCCACGGGACCATCCTGTCTGGCTCCTGTGCTCCTGGACTGGGAGGCTAGCTCCCAGCCCTTCCTCTGCTGTTCCCCCTCCCCCACGGCCTCAGGTCACTCTGCCACCAGTGCAATGCTCTGGGCAGCGGAGCAGTGAGCTCCTGGGGCAGCGCAGCTGCAGAGCTGGGGCCTGACCCGGTGCTCTGTGCTGCGTGGTGCGGCTGCCCATCCTGGTGCAGCCGCGCCGCCAGGGAGAAGGGGGGGGGCGGGTTGGATAGAGGGCAGGGGAGTTCGGGGGGATGGTGGTCAGGAGCTGGGCTGTGGATAGTGGTCAGAGGGCAGGGAACAGGGGGGTTGAATGGGAGCAGGGGTCCCTTGGGCGCAGTCAGGAAGGAGAGGAGGGGTTGGATGGAGTGGTGGGGGGCAGTCAGGGGCGGGGTGTCCAGGGGCGGTCAGGGAGAAGGGGTGGTTGGATGGGACAGGGGTCCTGGGGGGGGGCAGTCAGGAAGGAGAGGGGGTTTGGATGGGGCAGCGGGGGGCAATTAGGGGTGGGGGCAGTTAGGGGCAGGGGTCTGGGCGTGGTCAGGGGTGGTTGGATGGGGCAGGAGTTCCGGGGGGCAGTCAGGAAGGAGAGGGGGTCTTGGATGGGACGGGGAGTTCGGGGGCGGGTGGGGGACAGAGAGCAGGGGGGTGGATGGGGCAGGGGTCCCCAGGGGGCCATCAGGGAACGGGGGAGTTGGATGGGGCAGGAGTCCGGGGTGTGTGTGTCAGGAGGCGAGAAGCAGGGGGGGTTGGATAGGGGGCGGGGGCCAGGCCATGCCTGGCTGTTTGGGGAGGCACAACCCTCCATACAATTTCAGAAACCCGATGCGGCCCTCAGGCCAAAAAGTTTGCCCACCCCTGAGCTAATGTGTTACAGATGTAGCTATGAGGTCTAGAAGTGTGAGCCTGAGACTGGAGCCGAATTCTAATCCTGGCTCAGATACTGATTCATTGTGTGGCTTTGGGCAAGTGGCATGATACAGTTTTCAAATTCAAGTGGCCAAAATTGGGCACATAAATAAGTGGTTTGCTTTTCAAAAGGTGCTGAGTGCCCACTATCAGGGGGTAGCTGTGATAGTCTGTATCTACAAAAACAACAAGGAATCTGGTGGCACCTTAAAGACGAACAGATTTATTTGGGCATAAGCTTTCGTGGGTAAAAACCTCACTTCTTCAGATGGATCACGAAAGCTTATGGGTAAAAACCTCACTTATCTGAAGAAGTGAGGTTTTTACCCACGAAAGCTTACGCCCAAATAAATCTGTTCGTCTTTAAGGTGCCACCAGACTCCTTGTTGTTTCTGAGTGCCCACAACTCCCATTGACATCAGATATGGATTTATGTGGTTAACGTTAACCCAAATTTTCAAATATCTCTCTTAACTTTTCTGTCCCTCAGTTTCCCCATCTATTAAAATGAAATGTCAACCAATGTTCGTAAAAGATTTTGGAGATGCTAAATATTTTCTTTTAGCATTTGATGCCATGAAATACCTAGCATGTCCAAGCACAGGATCCTATGAAACAGAGTAAGCTTGGGAAGCATTTGGGATATAAGCTCGGTGTCATCTTACTGAACATTATTTTTCAGTCCTTGCTACTTCAGATTGGATGGCTCAAGAGACTGAAGTTCCGACAGAAGTTCACGTGAACAATCATGGGAGAAGAGACTCTGATGAAACGTGGTTTTTGTTGTTTAAAGCAGTCAGCTAGATGATGGAGCATTTTCCTTAAAATAAAACTTGCAACTGCCTTGAAGGTCCCTTCCTAGCGCTGGAAGTGACATTGTGCTGCCTAGGGCGTTACTGTTGGGTTTTTTTAATAAGCTGTCTGGAACCCACTGTTTTTTAAGTTGACTTTAGTAGGTTCAGAGCCTTGTAAGCACCTGTTACATATGTCTGGAGGCTAGTCTGGTTTTTGAGTCTCTTCTGTGCGGAGGCTTGTCTAGATGTGTTGGCGTGCAAGCTCTCTATGGCCTCTTGTGGTTATGACCATTCACCTAGCCTTCATCAAACATTTGTCGCAGTTTCACACAGATTGCTGCTAAGCACCTGGCCGCTAACCTCTCAGGAAACTCCAACAGTCCCAAACTGGAAACAAAGGCTGTGTAAACCAAAGCTATGTTTAGCTAATCAACACCTTGGAGAGAGGTTTTACACAGAAAAGATTTATCTGAAAATAATTGGATAGTAAGTGGGATATGATGTAATTATTTTAAAAAGGAATCTCAATGAGGCACTAACACCTGTGTGTGTGTGTGTGTGTGTGTGTGAGAGAGAGAGAGAGAGAGAGAGAGAGAGAATAGATTCAGTAAACATTCTTTTCTTTGCAAGTTAACTTTAATTCAGAGAACCAGAAATGAGTGTGTCAGAGATAGCAAGCGTGAGAAGGAATAAAAGAACAAGAAAGATGATTCTATTAGGAGTAGATCTGAACTACTGATGGTATTAGAAACCGATGCTAATGCCAGTAGAATGAAGAAAAAAGTATCTCCATCGAGGCTAGGTTAAAAATGCAGCCCTGAGGATGTGCTCAGTGAACAAAAGAAATCTGCAGTGCTAATAACACATAGGGAAATGGTCCTGCAAAATACTTAATTGCTGACTTTTTTTTAAATGAAAAATGGAGGGAAAATGTGAAGTGGGAGTAGAAAAAACAAATCCCAAACTGCATTTAATTGAAATTTCTCCCACAGAAGCCTTGATATACTCAGTCTTTGATTTCTAGTGCTTTTAGATTCTGTGACATCACTTCTAACGAGGTGGCTTCTCTCTGTGAGAAAGAGGAGAGAGTTCAGGAGCACTTTTTGTTTTCATCACAGAAAGCCTGGAAGACATTTCTCTACAATATTTATTGATAAAAGGAAGCTGTGGTGATATTTGTTTTACAGAACAGAATTAAATGGGTAGGTTAATATTTTTGTCAAATATTATAGATTTTTAAATTGTCTCTGTCGTCTTCCCTGTGTCTTTGGAGCTGCTTACCCTGAACTGTACGTAAGAGTGGGATTTGGGACTGACCTTTGTACTCTTCTCCCCTATACAGCATCCTGAGTTGAGTGGGAATAATGGCTATCTGCTCTAATGGAATTCCTTGGAGGCTGAACAGCAGCTTTTCACTGAGTAGTCTTTGCTTTAGTCTAAGGCCAAGTCCCGACTACAGACCTATAGCTGAGCGACGTAGTTATACTGACCTCACCGCATGTGTAGACAGTGCTATGTTGACGGGAGAGCTTCTCCCACTGGCATAGCTACCGCCTCTCAGGGAGGTGGATTAACTATGCCGACGGGAGAAGCTGTCCTGTTGGTGTCGTAGCATCTTCGCTGAAGCGCTACAGTGGTGCGGCCGTAGCGCTGTACGTGAAGACAAGCCCTTGGATATGGCTGCTTGCCCCTTTTGTCAAGATGACCGTTGGGAAGAGGAGCACAAAGAGAATGGTGCACCTCCCAGAATAAGAGGAAATTTAGGGTACCATCCTTGGGACAGGCATTGTAAAGGGAGAGTTTATACTGGATGCTTGTGGGATCTATCCACTCCAGTGCAAACATTGGTGGTTTAATGGCAGTCCATTGCACTGCCATGTGTGATTCCAAGTTTGGGCCCTGAGCACTCTTTGTAAGAGCTAGGTGTATTGCAATGACCATGTGCCCAATTTCTGAGAAGGGGATGAGAGAGCACAGCTCACTTTAGGCAGCAATCAGATTGGTACTAATCAGTTGAGCTCTGGAGGGAATTGCATTCTCTTCTTTTTTGGCCACTGGAAAACTTTCTGTGACATGGAGGTCGAGGATGTTATGGGGAGAGGTGGAGGAAACCTGATCCTCGGGAAAGAATACCCAAAACCCAAAATATGTTTTCCTGAGATATTAAATGGAGGTCAGAGGTTCTGGGAAGAAATGTCCAGTACTTTGACTAGTGGCTTAACACAATTTATTTTAATGGTCTTATTTCATTTCCTGTTTCTGAGATTAGTGAGAGACTTGTGGCTGAGAGATGCACACACCAATTCAGTTAATGACTTTAAACCCTTAATATAGACACAGGCACAAGGACTCCAGGGTAAAATGATGATGCTCTGTGCCAGCTCTCGCTAACAGCTAAAGATACTGAAAGTATATGTTGGATCTCAGACTATGGGATAACCTCTCTGGTACTGAATATCAGAGCAGATCTAGTGATCTGACTAACATAACAGCAGTAGTAATTAACAGTCATTAGGGAGAATCATTGCTCTCCTTCCAGTTTGCAACAGAGATTGTATCATCCTTAGAAGTTGTTTCTTGTGAAAGATGAGTCTCATGGGGGGGGGGGGGGGGAGGGGATCAAAAGCAGTGTGCATGGAATGGTGGGAATGGAATTATGATAGTATGCCCTACACCAATTATAATGGCAGTGTCCTTGTGTAATGCTTTTTAATGTAATTTCACTCATAAGTTTAGCCAGTTAATCAACAAACTCTTTGAGGAAGAAACTTCTCTTATTCTATGGGTGCATAGCGTTTCAGAGAGGTCCCTAGGCGATATCATAATAAAATAATAGCTTGTAGTACGAAAAGTAATGCATCGTGTCATCCTTTTGTATAAAGTGGAATTAGGATTTATGAGCCAGATCCTCAGATGGTGTCAATGGTCAGATAGTTGTCTCTGACCATTTACACTATCTGAGAATCTGTTTATAATGTTTCCAGTAGGAAAATAATTGATAGCAAACAACTTGGTTATAGCATCACTTTGCTTGGGATACGCTTATTTTTTTTACATCTGTAATCTATTGAGGCTCAGAACTAATCCGGCTTTGTGTTCTGCCACCAACTCCTTATGCTTCCCTGCAGGGGATACAGCATTCAAGATGAGTCTGAGTCACTAATGAGTGCATGTGTGGCAAGGAGATTTCAGTATCTAATGATGAGGGTCAGTCATGTGTCATGTCTGGGCACCCTTGCTAGCTTGTATGGTGTTCTGACCACTGCCTGGCTGCCTCTCACGTGGGATGTTGATGAAATGGGAAATGGTCCTTAGTGGGGGAAAAAAAGAGGGGTATAGAGAGAAGTCATTAGGCATATTTTGAATGTGTATGCAAGTCACTTTTTGTCTTGGTTGCAGGAACCTTGGTATAAAGGGAGAGTATATACTGGGATGCCTGTCTCTCTTCAGATGGAAGTACAATGCAAGGGAGCTCAAACAGTCCAGTTAGAAACTACAGAATCTGTCATCTTAAAAATAATAATTATTTATAAAATTTATGCTTTAAACAACAATAGGGTCTAGAACAAGGAGGCAGTCTTGAGAATGTATAGGAATGTGCAGCATTCTTCCATGGAGTTACTCTTGGGTCAAGTGGTAAAACTCTGCCTCAAAATTCATGGCAATGACAGCTGAGTCATGTTCACAAATGTGTCCCATTAGCTCCAGTCATGACAGAAAACGGCAGAAGTGCCTCTCTGAGCTAGAGGGGACTAGTCAGCTTGGACAGAGGGCACCGCTAGAAAAGAATCTTAGGAATGCCCAAGATGGGGGATAAACTTTAGACTTATGTTGTGTTGTTGTTTTGGAGTTACCAATAAAGGGAGACGCATGCTTAGGCCAGGTGACAAGTCCTGTTGAAATCAATGGGACAGCTTGTGGAGTAAGGTCTTACTCAATGTGACTTTCGGTAGAGGGGATCTGGCCCTTGCTGAATCTCGGTGCATCTATCAAAATATTTTGTTACCGTGACAGCCACTCACTCAAGAGTCACATTTTAAACCCTCTTTTCACCAAAACTGCTATGGAGTTCAATTTACTCTGACTTCTGATGTTGGCAGATTAGTGTTTCTCTTTAGTAAGTGAAGTTCTTCTGATCACTTTTTTCTTTTTGAACAGCTTGTGAGGTAAGGTAGTTTGTGGTAAAGAAAACTCTTCCTGTTTTGATCTGATATTCTTCAAGATTTTCCTGTTGTGACTCCACTGTTCTGAGCAGCAAGAAACAGCTTATTAGAAACACGTTCAGTCAAGGAGTGGATTTTAGGTTCTGCATCTCCAAGGAGTCTTGTAATATATCCGGTTTTCAAGAAGCGGCCTTGTAGTTGCTGAAATATTTATTCCTTGCCTCTTACCTTACACATTTAAACATGGAAAAAATGTGTCTTGTTCTTATTACAAGTCATTAAAAAGTGGTAATGGATCAACTGAAGAGAAATCACAGTAGTTGTTACAAGAATGAAGCTTGTAAATTTTATCGCAGCTAGAAGTGAAAGGAATAATTCACTGGAAATTTCATTGGCATTGACTTTTTTCTTGTTGGCCTTGTATCCCAGGTTGCTTGTTTGAAAATCAGAATTGAGAAGCGTGGAGGCTTAGATGGGGAAATAGGAGTTCTCCCCCAAACTTCAAATAAATATTTTATAAATATTTGTATTGTTTTTTAAAAAAATGGTCTTTCTGCTACCTCTCTTTATTTTGTTAGTTGTAAATCAGTTAAACTTTGTCAATTTACACTCGCTGGAAAACCGAGCCACAGTATTTTCCCATTGTATTTCCAATTGCTTCTACTGCACAGTACTAAGAAAGTTGTGTTACTTTTTTATTCCAAAACCGAATTTCCTTTTTGAAAAGGAACCTCTTGACTCCTTTAAGAATATAGTATGCAGTTTCAGTGTTCTACGCAAAGGACTTGTCATTTGTAAGTAAATATTGGGGATTACTGGAGTGGCTTTTCAACATGACACTCCAAACATTAGGGAAATATGATTCTTCAGTTAAAGACAAGGAGCCTGTTCCCATTCCCATTGAAGTTCATGCAAAGATCATCTGTGTTCATGTGAATAAGAATATTTAGAGGCACTGGGACAGATCCTCCAGGCTTCTCCTCTCCATTCTTGCGCGAAGGAACTTGGCTTGTCTGATCCTATGGCTATCCTACCACTTGTCCAGCCAGAAGACTCCTCTGTCTTGCACTGGTGGTTCACAGTCCCTAGGGGACATTGGAGCAGCTTAGTGGAGGGATAACATGGCCATGCCTCTTTTTCCATGGCCATGCTCTGTGAAGTGGGTGCTGGCAGAGCAGCTATAGTGATTGTACAGCAACCAGTGTTCCCCTGCCCAGAGGGAATCCTCAAATATCCAGTACTGCCAGGGCACAGAAAGCATCCGCGCCATGCCAGTGAATCTGGCCCTTCAGGAAAGCTATATATATATGGCTGGAAGAGGAAGGTGAACTTATAAGAGAAGTAGAAAGCCATGGGCAGCATTTCCTGTAAAACAGCCCCTTGGAGTTGTGGAGCCTTTGTAAAACCTAACTGACAGCGAGCCAAATTCCACTCTGTCACACCTGTGCAATTTCATTGCAATCAATTTTTATAAACACTTCTAAACTATGTTCATTAACAAATTGTGTTTATATCAGTTTCAAGTTGGACACCCAGCAGCATATGCTTAACTGAGTAAATAAAGCATTAATAGCTGTCTGAGAAATACGTGTCTATTTTTAAATTGCCAGTATAGGTCTCTTCTATAGGCTGTTTCTTTCTGTGGTACAGGGTCTCTTAGTTATCCAGGCTCAGATGCTGAATTTAACTTTCAGGTCTTAAGAGGCTAGATTCCATCTAAAAGATGTTTCCTCTGCAGGAAGCAGTGTTCAGAAGCATTCCGTGTTCAGAATTTGCAGTAAATGCAAATCAAATGCAATCAAAGGAAGGCAGCTACTAAATATAGTAAACAGTAGTTACAGTAAAGCCACTTTAGACAAGAAAACTGTAAAGTCCTTGTCTTGCCATTCCCTCGAGAATGTTGAGGGCAGTAATAGGAAAGTCAGGTTACAGTATAGGGCTATATGTGTACCCTTTTCCTGGAAGTACAGTTCATCTCTGAGGTGCCTCATCTCCAAAAGGCTGCCCAGCAGTGTGAAGTGGAAGACCTACCAGCTCTTGTCAAGCTGTCTTCCACTCTGCAATTCTCCCCACGGGCACAACCCGATCCATTGGCTTGATGATGCCAACTAGCCGTAGCCCATAGTAAGCGTAGATAGCAGCTCTGCTGGCTGTGACAAGATGAAGCCATGGCTCTGCCTTTTCACTTGCACTCTTTGAGGAACTGTGTGCCCTCCAGCAGATGGGGACGGAACAATCCCTGCACTGCTCAGTGCACTGGGGCTGTAATTCTGCCTGGCCCACCAGTGTCAGACAGGGCTCTTTGTGCCTTCCCTTGGTTGTACACCTACATGAGGGGCTGACCAAACCCATCCTCAACTGAGGGGCTGACCCTAATCATGGAGGAGGAGGACATGTGCAGTGGTATTCTCCCCTTATATCCCTCTGGACTGCATGTTTGTTCTTTGGCCTGCTGCAGATCTCATGCCTCCTTCTAAAGTCTTCACTCATCCTCTGTCAAGTTGCACCCCTTGAACTCTGTGCTATGTTGCCAACATGCTCAGTGTGTGTAGCTGTCAATCAGGGGCATTCAGTATGGTGGGACCCTCGATTTGTATGTCCTGCAACTCTCTGTCTCCTTCCTTGGTTATGATTTTTATCTAAACGGAGGAAAAAAAGGAATAAACGCTGCAGATCCTTGTCCATTTGTTTGACACATGCAGGCTAAGAAGAGTGGAAGTCTCTTGTTAAAGTATTCATAAAACCTCATTGACACAGCCATTTACTTGAAACAACAGCACTTGAATAAATGATGCCAGTTGGCCTCAGATCATAGTAAGATAGTTGGAGTTATTGGGAGAGGCCTTTCTGCTCTCCTTGTAGATCTGCTTTGGTCTCACTAGTCTTGTTTTGATGATTAATTCTAAGCAGAAAAATTACCTGGTTCTGGAAAGGGTTAAATTGACAATGTGAAATGTCATCAGAAGCTATGAACCAAATGCAGGTTCAGTTAGTAATTTCATCTTGTTAATTAAATAAAAAGTTGTACAGTATGTATCCGTCAGTTTAAAATTTTTCTGGATGATCTACTACAGATGTTAAATTTAGCACAAATGCTGTGCATGGTGTATGGAGACTGCTGAGAATGGCAATATTAAACACAACCTCCTCCTCAAATTAGCTCTTGCCGTGAGACCGTCTCAGTTGCACATCCGCACTGAGCTTCAGCAGTAGTTACAAATGAGTCAGGACATTTCACTCCCACAGTTCATCATCATCAGGCTGGTTTGTCTAAGGAGAGTGGATTCATGGGAAAATGCAGGGTACACACACTCCTTGATGAAGTCTTGATGGCTTTGTTACTCTTTCCACTGGGACCTTGAACCTTTTGTTTAGAATACATGAGAGTGGAAAACTTAAAGGAGCTTTAAACAAATAATTTTTTTCTGCTTTGCTTTGCTTCCAGGGGAGATTACAGTTGAATGGAGTTTGATAAGATTAGCCAGAAAATTGCACATCTTGATACACTCAATTTTGCAATTACATTTACTTTCGTTTTTACAAACTCTTTTTGTAGTTCAATTTGAAAATGACCCCTGGCTGAGACTGCAAATGTCTAAAACAAATAAACTATCCTTCTGGTAGTAGGGGACAAGAAAACTACTGTTGTTATAAAGACTTAATTTTAAATTAAATGGTTATACATAAAGGCTCCCAATAATGCACTGAATTTATATTTAACAGACAGTTACTATCTGATGATAACATAACTGATAAGCAAATGTATACAGTGAGTGACCTTAAAGATTTCCTTTTATTAAGTATGTTTTTAATAGGAATACTACTAATAGGGTCAACAGAAAGCTCTCCAGGACTGGGACTGTACAAACTGAAAGGAGACAACACCCAGCACAATGGGATTGTGACCCAAGACCTCTTGATGCCAACTGGCAGAGGGAACAGGGATACATAAGGGTTACAGAGATCCCCTGTATCTGGCATCTATATACTAGTCCACTAAAGAATGTCATGGAAGGTCTCTAATGAAAGCCTGTGTTACATCTCACAATAATTACGATAACCAGTGTAAGTATGGAAAATCTATGAAGTTATTAATGTATACTAAAATTATGTTCTCTAGGTCTGTAAGTTGAGGCAAGTCACTGAAAGATAATTTACATACTCCTGACAGGCAGGGGGAAAGAGATGTTTATTTCAGTCTGGCTGGTCATGTGCAAATTACCGATTGTATGGTTCATAATGGATGTCCATTGACAGTCTGAGCAAAATGCTGATCAATAGATTGAGGAGGCTGGAGTTAAAAACATAAACAGATGAACCCCCAGATATTTCTTCAGTCTGTAAGAACAACAGAAAACTCAGCCAATCTGCTTGAAAATGCTGGGGAAAGGACATGGGATAAGCTACCCTGAGGGGGATGTCTTGTGAGTTAAGATTAGGCTCTAAAAAGCATGTTATGATGTTCGGGGGGTTGATATGTGCCTGTCGCTAACCTGTACAGAAAAATCAAGGCCTGTGGAGGTCTGGAAGGCAGTGCTATGTTCCCAGATAGGGTTGCCAGACATCTGGTTTTCGACTGGAAGGCCGTGTTAAAATGGCACCCTGGCAACTCCAGTCAGCAGTGCTGACCAGGCCGTTAAAAGTCTAGTCAGCGACACAGCGGGGCTAGGGCAGCTCCCTGGCTCCACTTGGCTCCCGGAAGTGGCTGGCATGTCCCTGTGCCCCTAGGCACAGGGGTGGCCAGGGAGGCTCCGCGCACTGCCCCCACCCCTATCGCTGGCTCCGCAGCTCCCATTGGCCGGGAACCATGACCAATGAGAGCTGCGGGGGCAGAGCCTGCAGGCGCGGGCAGCGCGCAAAGCCGCATGGTCGCCCCTGTGCCTAGGAGCCAGACATGCCAGCCGCTTCCAGGAGCCGCCTCAGGTAAGCGCTACCCAACCGGAGCCCGCACCCCCTACCTCCACCAGCACCCCAAACCCCTGCCCCAAGTCGGAACCCCCTTCCACACCCTAACTCCCCCCCAGAGCCGCACCCCACACCCCCTCCTGCACCTCAACCGCCTGCCCCAGCTCAAAAACCCTTCCAGCACCCCAACTCCCTGCCCCAGGTGGTAACCCACTCCCGCACCCAAACTCCCTCCCAGAGCCTGCACCCCCTCTCACACCCCAACAGCCTGCCCCAACCCAGAGCCCCCTCCTGCACCCCAAACGCCTCATCCCTGGCCCCACCCCAGAGCCCATACCCCCAGCCAGAGCCTCTACCCCTTCCTGCACCCCTGCCCCAGCCCAGAGCCCCCGCCCACATGCAGAGCCCCTCATTTTTGGCCCCACCCTGGAGCCTGCACCCCCAGCCAGCGCCCTCACCCCCTCCCATACCCCAATCCCTTGTTCCAGCCCAGTGAAAGTGAAGGTGGGGGAGAGCGAGCGACAGAGGGAGAGGGGTGAAGTGAGCGGGGGGCGAGGCCTCAGAGAAAGGGCAGGGAAGGGTGGTGCTTTGAGGCAGAGGGCTGGGCAAGGGTGTTCGGTTTTGTGTGATTAGAAAGTTGACACTCTATTGCCAGAGACTGGTGGCTTCAGGGAGCTGATCCACAACTGGCACAGACAAGACTTCTTCATGCTAAGGGTAGATGGCGGTGAGGTGCCTCACAACCATGGGAACCCCTGGGAAGCATCACAGGGACCCCAGTCTCAGCTGGGCCTTTAGACACTACCAGAACATAAATATTTGCTACTATTCATCATAGCAGTAAATAATGAAAAGGAAACTTAAGAGGGCCCATTGTATTTGTTGAGGATAATTAACTACTTTAAGGCCTGGTCTCCACTGTGGGGGATCGATCTAAGATATGCAACTTCAGCTACGAGAATAGCGTAGCTGAAGACGACGTATCTTAGATCGAATTAAAATTACTTACTTCGTGTCCTCGTGGCGCTGGATTGACGGCCGCGGCTCCCCCGTCGACTTTGCTTCTGCCTCTCGCACTGCTGGAGTTCAGCAGTCGATGGGAGAGCGATCGGGGATCGATTTATCACGTCTACACTACACGCAATAAATCGATCCCCAATAGATCGATTGCTACCCGCCGATCCGGGTACCCTTAGCCATATGTCTAATAATAATTTCCACTGAATAGTAGCTCTACTTGTAGCTTAGGCATCCCTACTCTGTGCAACCCAATTTGGCCTGATGTGTCTCAAGACTTAGCAGGAGCCCCTGCCAGGGAGCTGTCTGCTTTTGTGTGATTTTTTTTACACTCACTTCAGTGAACTTAAGAAGAATACAAAATCCAGCTCTCTGGGATATTACAGCATTTGTGATCTATGTTGCAAAACTTACCTATGGGGAGTAATACATATATATTTGGCCAAAGTGTGCTCAGTCATTAGGGGTTGCCTGGGTGTAACAGAGTAAAATTTTGTTTTATTAGAATACATGTAAATTGAGATGGCTAAAGTTAAAAATAGCCTGTGAAAAATGTGGACAAATGTACCATCCCTTTTGATACCTCTTTGTACTGTACATGCACACTAGCTAAATTCAGACCCCAGCGTGTTCAGCCTAAGATTATTTCTCACATAATGTTAGTCTCTGGTTTATGTTATGTCAGGAAAGAAATGGCTAGGAATTCATTTTGAATTGAATAGCTCCAAGAGAGACAAATATATGTAAATAGCGGCCCATATATGGTATAGGTTTGGGTCTGAACACTGACCATACTTGGCAGAAGCACGGATATGGAACCCAAACCCACAGCCAGATATGCAAACAGAGATCTGCAAAGACGGACCAAAATGTCTGGTGTAAGTTGTGCTGCCCTTATAGGTCCAAATTCTGCTCTCAGAGGCTTTCAAAAACACCGGCATCAAAAGGGTTGTGAAGCTTTAGCTAAGGGCAGACTTTGGCCTTCAGTGGACAGTGACTGCAGGGTGTTCATTTAAAAAAAATTTTTTTTTTTTACAAAAAGATGAGTATTGAGCCTCACATGTGAGTTCTGTACCGTGGCTGATATTTATGAACCTGTGCTTTTGAGTTCTATGATTTCTAAGTAAACAAAATCCCTCAGATGAGTTATAACCTCATATGACTTCCATTGGGGAGAACAGGCACTGCCTCACTGCCAAGGTATGAGCTTGATTTATGAGAAATGTATCTAAATTGATGATTTTGGTCCATTTGGTCATTTTAAAATCTCAATGCTAAATCATTATACACTTCATTATACTAGTGCTGAGTTATGCAGTGAGAGTACCGTTATGGTTCTGTGAGCTTTTGCATTCAAAAGCATATTTTTTTCAATAGGTTATCATTGAGACACAAAGGTTTGCTTCAGTCTGGAACTTGGCACATGAAGTCTGAATGGAAGAGTTTTTTTCCCTTTAGAAGCTTTCCCCGCTTTTTATTTGTCCATTGAAAACAATGGGGATTAACATCACTGCGAACAGGATAAGACTCTATATTCATAAACCAAAAAAAGTTGCCTTGTTATTAATATAAGAGGGTAATTGCATATGTCCACTCAAAACCGTCTTTGATTTATAAAATGTAAACTAGCAGAATATACATGTGCTGCTATAATTGGTTTAATGGGTATTTTGGTATATAGAATTCATTCATCATCATCTTAAAACAGCCAAGATATTTAACTTCAACTAGTTATATCATTAATGTTGTATGTTCTCTGTATGTTATTTTTTCTAATGTTGCATGCAATTATGCATTAAAAAATGTACCACCACTTTAAACAAACTGTCAGATGGGAATGGAACTGGCCATAAAAGCTTGGAGCTTATCCTCAAAGTTGGTTGAAATTGAAATGGAGGTATGCCAATTTATGTCAGCCAGAGATCTGCCCCATAACTCATTAGTCAGATTGGGCCATCCTAGAAATCTATAACAATTACTCATAAACGTGTGAATTGGCCTATGCCTGGATCCACTGGTCCCATGTTCATCTTTTTCTATCTTTAATTTTTTGATGTCTTTGTAGAACAAAATGAGTTGTTATAAAAAGGAAATATCCTGTCTCTAAAGAGAGTTTGCCATAAACATTAGTAAGGCTTTTGACAGTATCTCACATGACATTTTCATAAGCAAACTAGGGAAATGTGATCCAGATGAAATTAGGATGAGGTGGGTGCACAACTAGTTGAAAGTCTATACTCAGAGAGTAGTTTTCAATTGTTCACTAGTTATCAATGTTGCAAACAAGGAGGGAAAATCTAGTGGTGTCCTGCAGGGGACAGTCCTGGGTCTGGTACTATTCAATATTTTCATTAATGACTTGGATAATGGAATGGAGATATGCATAAAAAATTTGCAGATGACACCCAGTTGGGATGGGTTGCAAGCACTTAAAATGACAGGATTAGAATTCAAAGTGACCTGGACAAATTAGAGAATTAATCTGAAATCAACAAGATGAAATTAAGTAATGACAAGTACAAAGTGCTACACTTAGGAAAGAGAAATCAAATGCACAAGTACAAAATGGGGAATAACTGGTTAGGTGGCAACACTGTTGAAAGGGCTGTGGGGGTTATAGTGGATCAGAAATTGAATCTGAGTCATCAATGTGGTGCTGTTGTGAAAAAGGCTAATACATTCTGGGCTAATATCAGTCAGAAGTAATTGTTCTGTGGTACTTGGCAATGATGAGGCCTCAGCTGGAGTACTTCTGTCCATTTCTGGGTGCCATACTTTAAAAAAGATGTGGATAAATTGGAGAGAGTCCAGAGGAGAGCAACGTAAAAGGTTTAGAAAACTGGACCTATGAGGAACATGGTTTAAAAAAACAGGGCATGTTTAGTCTTGAGAAAAGAAGACTGAAGGGGCACCTGATAAATAGTCTTCAAATATGTTTAAGGGCTGTTATAAAGAGGTTGGTGATCAATTGTTCTCCATGTCCACTGAAGGTAGGATAAAATGTAATGGGCTTAATCTGCAGCAAGGGAGATTTAGGTTAGAAATTAGGAAAAACTTTTAAACTATAAAGGTAGATAAGCTCTGGAATAGACTTCCAAGGGAGAGGCCCATCATTGGAGGTTTCGAAGAACAGGTGGAACAAACAGCTGTCAGGGATGGTCTAGGTCAGTGTTTCCCAACCTTTCAGGAGTCTGATTTGTCTTGTGTACCCCCAAGTTTCACCTCACTTAAAAACTACTTGCTTACAAAATCAGACATAAAAATACAAAAGTGTCACAGCACAGTATTACTGACACATTGCTTAGTTTTCTTATTTTTTCTCAATGAAATTTGTTTGTACTACTTTGCTAGTGCTTTTTATGTAGCCTGTTGTAAAACTAGACAAATATCTAGATGAGTTGGTGTACTCCCTGGAAGACCTCTGCGTATCCCCAGGGGTGCACGCACCTCGGGTGGAGAATCACTGCTGTAGATTTACTTGGCACTGTCTGAATGTACAGGTGGCTGGATTTGATAACCTCCAGCCCTACGTTTCTATGAGTTTGTGATTTTGTCCCTCCAAATGAGGAATGAAATGTATTCTCTGAACAACTTTGTCTTCATTGTGTCACTGAGAGGTGAGTACCAGGAATAAATAAAGCCAGGCTTAATTTACAAGATATTTCTTCTTATTTACAAACAAAGGGAAAAGATAAAAAGAACCAACTCATCCTAGGTGAAATCATGTGGCCTGTGTTCTGCAGGTGGTTAGACTATCTAATCACAATGGTTCCCGATGGCCTTAAAATCCATGAATCTGTGATTTTCATTTTATTACCATATGTGGGTAATAAAGATACTCTTTTCCTCTGGTTTATTCCCAGTACTTAATCCATGTAATACATTTATAATACAACACTTCTGGTTGTAACACAACAGATCATAAAACATAAATAGCAAAAAACACTATCAGTGTTTGCACAGTTTGAAACTTAATGACTGATACAGGCTTGTTAGAGCTTAAAGATTATTTCCAGGGTCAAAAACAAACTTTAAATTGGAGTTACGGTTAAGATAAAATCTGTTAAGAGAATGCAATATTCATAAAGCAAAACAAACATTGCTCAGAATGTTGGTCATTCAGATTACGTTTACAAAGCAAGCAAGCATCAGAAAATCTGGACATACCCACCAAAAGTCACCCAAATAACATTTACACTATGTCTGCCCCTGGCCAGCCACCCCTCCTGCACATCCATTACACCTTCCATGTCAGATGGAGACTTTTTGATAAAAGCAGTAGTGTTAAGAACTGATAGAAGTTCATAGTTTATAGCTGCAGACATCTTAAAACTAAGTGTGTTCGTGGAATCAGACACTGGAGAACATAGGTGCCTATCTGAGATTCTTAAGAATGATTTCCCACCAGCCCTGCAGCCTTAGTGTGTAAGCTACTCAGTTTTTGTTTGGTCCTTTAAAGGTTTTTTTTAGCTCCAGTTATGGTAGCTATCAGCCTAGTTTTTCACAAATACTTAGCAGCCACAAGCCCAGTGAAGTCAACTGAAAATCAAGACCAAGGTATCTGTGCTACATCTTGAGAGCATACCATGCTCACATTTGAAAATCCATATACTATTGAGGGATTGCTCAGAATGTACTTACACTGGGTGAAGATGTAAAAAATCTGTCCTTTTTTTGTATCTGAAGATGGCTGGAAAGAAGGAAGATGCAATTTGCAATAGTGGTTTAAAGATTAAATGCAACGTACAGATGGAGCAGCAACGTACAGCCAGTTTATGAAGATTAAAGTCGTTACGTCACTTCTCAGATTTCAGAGTCGCTGATTTGTTAAAAATCTACATTGTTTGAGGTCAGGTTCGTTTCTTGGATTTTGGTTGTTCTGTCAGGATGGTAAAATGGACAGAAATATAGGTGACCATTTTGTACTCTAATACATTTTTTAAGTGTAACTTTAACTTCATGTTTCCAGGCTCTCTAAATACAGTAGGTGGGATTTTCAAAGCAGCCTAAAGGATTTATATGCTCACTTCTCATTGTGAATTAATTACTCCATAAGTAGTTCCACTGACCACAAGGGGACTAAATGTAGAGTAAGGTACTACTCTATTGGTGAAATCCTGGCCCCGCTGAAATCAGTGGGAATTTTGCCATTGATTTCAATGGGGACAGGATTTCACTTAGTATCAGTGAGAGTGTTAGTGTCTGGGCCTGTGTATTTATAGTATAAATATACCCAATACACACACACACTTGTGTCAAAGAGATTTTGATATTTGCAGGTGTTCTAAACACTGAGGATTAAATCATCAAGAAAGAAGACAGAGGACCTTGCCAGAGGACACTGATTTTTTTCTGAGAGAGTTTTTTCCCCCACAATGCATTAGGGTAGTGGTTTTTAAACTGCGGGTCATGACCCAGTACTGGGTCATGGAATGGAAGGCACTGGGTCAAGGCAGATCTGGTCAGCACCGCCGACGGGACTGTTAAAAGTCCCATCAGTGGTGCTGCCCAACTAAGGCAGGCTAGTTCCTACTGTTCTGACACCGCGCTGCGCCCCGGGAGTGGCCAGCAGTGGGTCCGGCTCCTAGACGGGGGGGCCACAGGGCTTCACGCGCTACCCCTACCCCGAACACTGGCTCCATACTCCCATTGGCTGGTTTCCCATTTAGATACATCTGGGGGAATCTTTGCTGGCAAAGGGGCTGTTATTACTACTCAGAACACCCCGCCCGCCCCGACTCCACCCACTTCCTGCCCCTATTGGACCTCTTCCCCAAATCCCTGTCCAGCCCCTTCTATTCCCCGAACGTCCCCTGTTTCCCCTCTCTCTCAGTGCTTGCCGCTGTGAAACAGCTGTTTTGTGGCAGCAAGCGCTGGGAGCTAGGGGGAGAAGTGGGGACACAGCACGCTCAGAGGAGGCGGCGGAGGCGAGTTGAGGCGGGGAGCTTGGCTGCCGGTGGGTGCAGAGCACCCACCAATTTTTCCCCATGGGTGCTCCAGCCCCAGAGCACCCAGGGAGTCGGCGCCTATGGTTTTGTTATAAGTGAAGCGGTGGCCTTTGCTTCCAATTGCTGTTGAGTATGTTATATGGTTTTCTAGTGAGGAGAAGAAGCCTGCTGTGGTTAATGTAAATCATTGCTTTGTGTATTTTCCCATTTAACTTTATAGATAAAACTATATCAGTGATGTTTAGTTAATGAATGAGGCCTGTGCTGCAATGCAGCGCATCTCTATTAGACTGAAAAGTACATAAATCTACAAATATCTAAAAGAAATAAGAGGGAAGAAAGCATTCAGAACGATAACTCTGCGGCCTATCCTTGCTCAGGCATTATCAGTTACAATTTTTTCCCTTAACAAGCTTTTCTGGTAATACTTAATTTAAAGGGACACTCTCAATTTAAAAGAAAAAAATCCCCCGATGTTAGCAATTTTTTTACCTACTGGTGTTTCAAAGCACATCTAAGATAACTATAACTGAGAGAGATTAGAAAAAAAATTATTTTTTTAAAAGTTGTTTAGTTTGCGGATTTTGACAGCATGTAGGGAATAGTCAGTTTCTCTGTCTCTCCTTGTTTGGGATTTTCACACAGCAGCAGGGAAGAGAGAAACATTTTTAAAAATAGGAAATTGTGACTGAAAAAAACCACAAAAATTGTCAGAGAGGCTCAGGAGTAGTAGAGCACCTGAAATTATGCTGGACTGACTGTTTTTTAAATGGACTAAATTTCCCGTTGCCCAGGTCTCTTTAAATATAGTGTTTGTTTTTGTGACTTGCACTTGAACCTGTTGTGTTGTTCAGCATCTCTTGAATTCTTTGCCATTCCCCTTTTCTCATAGGGAGACCATACAGCCCATTTTGGCTGGACACTTCCCTTTGTAATTCCTCCCCCCCCTCAAAAAATGCCCCTCTAGGGGGTGTGTGGAGGAACATTCAGGGAGGCAAGCAGCGACATTTGGGGGGGAGGTGTCACCCACCCCATGCGGGGAACCCAAGGCTCATGCCCCACCCCCCTACTAAGAGGCTGTGCAGGAGTCTCTGCTACACCCTGCCCCTCCAATCAGGGAGCAATGGGGTATCACATGCTTATTCTGCAGTCCAATCAGAGAGCAGCACTGTTGGGGCCCTAATTCAAACTCTCTTCTTTGGTTTCTGTGAAGACGGTGGGGCCAGCCAGTCCATGGAGCCCTCTCCACCTCCGCTGCCCCAAGCAGCTTCTTTTCCTCCCCAGTGCACCTCCAGTCTCCTGTTTCTGCCACAACCCGGCTTCCCCCCACCTCCCCAGAGTGCCATCTGAAGTCTCCTGGGTCTCTCCCACTATCCGGAGCGTCCTTTTTGCCCCCTCTGCTATCCCAGCCCCCAAAGTGGCATTGCACCATTAGCTGGATCATAGTCCAATAGCTTCATCTCCTGGCTCCGAGCCCAAAAATACTCACACATACACCCTACTTTGCTGCCCAGATCCCAGTCCATAGCCATTCCTCCTCCCCTTTGCCCCCATCTCTGCTACTTGGCTCAATTGGGGGTGTAGAAGGATGTTTGGGGAGGGGCGAGTGGCGACGCCTGGCGGATTAGGCCAGCCCTGTGCATCCCATTTTCAGTTTAGGGAAATAGGGTCACCCTACTTTTCACAGCCTGTGGGCAGGGAGACTGCAACTCTCATTGTTTTGACCATGTGTCCAAACCAATCTGCCCCTCCTATTTCTACCTCATGAATGGTCAGACGTTCCTAATGTCAAAGGTGCCCCGCAGTAGCTGACCCACCTGTAACAGTCTAGATGTCCAGTTTCATCGAGTTTAAGTTCAATACAATGTTTCTGTGGCATATGGTGCAAAATAAAGTGAAGATCACAAACAAAACAAACAGTGAGTAGAATCTCAGCTAGGCCAGTCAGTAAGAGCTTTAAACTGAGTTACAGTCGTAACCGTACACACAGTGCCAGCAGCGTTTGAGTCCCACCAAGTGTCTGTGTTGCCCTGAGTCTGGGTTCTGCACCAGCTCACAGACGTCAGGGCTGTTGTGGGTGGCACTGGAGTGCACTGCGTTCTGACTATGCTGGACTGATCAAAGGCCCACAGAGCACTGTTGCAGCGGAGTTTAAATTGTACCAGCTCCTGGGGTAGCTCTAAATTATGCCAGGGATCGGAATAGTCTCTGGCCACCTCCAGAATCCAGGGGCACAGCTATCTTCCTTCCTCTATTGCCTCCTGAGCAAGGTTCCAGTCGTCATTACCCTGGCATTTTGAAACAGAGTTGTCAGCTGGGGATGGATTAGGTCCATCCAGCTGAAGACACCCTCTCTCAGCCAATCAGGAGCACAGATCTGAGGGGAAAATCAGATCCACAGTACTGCCTCATAAAGCCCTATCTACAAAGAATGTGTTTTCCTTCTGCCCATCCCTGGTTCTGTCTCTTCCACATGGTAGTGCTCTGGAGGGAGGCCAGTACCCTCTTCAGGAAAAGAGGTGGGGAAGAGGACAGAAAAGTATGATTATCTCACTAGGCCTGGGAGCTGATTACATCATCAAAAATCAGCTATCTGGATACAGCTACCTGTCACATGGACCTAGGCTGCTGTTGCTATACTTTTAATAGCTTGGTCTGCAGACCGTTCATAAACTGCTTACAAGTTGGAAGGTCCGCAGTGCTAGCTGCTTGGTTTAGGAAGACAATTCTAGGTTGAATAGCTTATGTTTCAATACGTTTCCCTGTAGCTACGCAGAATGTTGGATAATGGTTTTACATAAGATGTTTCTTGATTAAAAATAATTAACTGAAAGTTTATTGGCGGTTGGAAGCTCAGTGATTAAAGGGATGATTAAAACAAAAGGTGGTTTAAGTAATTTAATGAGCACAGTGGGCCTTTGCTTGCAGCAATCTTTTTGTTTCCATGATTGGTTTTACCGTGTACAATAAGGCTGATGAAAAGAGTTTCACTCAGGGGCGGTTCCAGGCACCAGCGTGTGGCTGGGGTGGCAGGCTGCGGGGGGCGGCCTGCCGGTCGCTTTGGGGGCCACAGCCAGGGAGCCTTCGGTGGCATGCCTGCGGGCGGTCCACCAGTCCCGCGGCTTTGGCGGCAATTTTGGCGATGGGTACGCCGAAGCCGCGGGACCGGCGGACCTCCCGCAGGCATGCCGCTGAATCCGCATTACCAGTGGACCTCCCGCAGGCACGCCACCGAAAGCCTCCTGACTGCTGTGCTTGGGGCGGCAAAATACATAGAGCCGCCCCTGGTTTCACTAGTGTGTGTTGTCCCTAAGATGCTGACTTCCTCCCTCCTATTTCAGGAGGTCATTAGTGATGATGAAATTAGAGGTTTATGTCTGTAGGTACAAGTCATTAGTCATAATTTAATCAATGCAATTGAAAATGTTTCTTCTAATAAAACTGTAATGGCTTCACATGATTTGTCAAGTTTATCAGAAAACGTGCTTTTAACATTTTCATGTTTAGTCACACTGCACTGCTGTAGAACAATGCACAACACCACTTCAGACTGGGTCAGTTTCATATTTCTCCCCCACATTGGGTGTAACAGGTGAAGTGAGTGGCATTATACTAATATAGAACTGGTGTTAGATTAGAATCAGGCCCTCTATGAATAACTGACTTTTCCTTTTTTTAAGCAAGGACAGTTGCCTCCCATCTTTTCTTGGTTAAACTACACTGTGCCTTGAAATGAAGAAGGCACAAGAGGAAATAACCCTCCAGAGTATACAGCTTAACAGGAGAAAAGGGTTTTCTGTTGCAAGGTGAATGGAATAAATGGCCTCCTACAGTGGTGACTGAATTATTTAAAATGAAGGCAAGAACAGAAGGCAGAGTTAGGTAATATTTGTTTGAAGGAAGAATAGATGAATTTTAAGAAGCCAGATCATAGACAACTCTAAATACAAATGTTTGTGATCTGTTTCCAGAAATATTTCTGAAATGAGGACTAACACGTCACTGAAATTGCCCATGCTCTCAACTTCTGTTACAACTGGTAGAATTCTAACTGGTCAGACAGAAATGGTAGACTTCAATTTATTGTGTTCCAGGTCTGTTAGCCAGGGTATTATTTTGAATGTGCAGCCGCCAATATTTACTGTGTCATTCACCCAAGTTAAATGGAGCAGCGTGAAAAGGATCCACGTGGAAGTCAGAAGTCAGCTAGTCATATTCGGTTAAATCCACCATGGCGTGGAGGGCTGGCGCAAAGCTCTCCCTGACATGTCATCTCCATGGTTACCCCTCTAAGTGGTGCACATATGTGGATGTATTGTAAGGGCCTGAGTTTTCAGAAGTGCTGAATACCCAAAACTCCCATAGGCTTTAATTAGTTTAAGGTCCTCTGTACTCCTGAAAATCAGGCCCTGTTTGCATCGCCTTCGGGCCCCCATAACTTCATTATATCAGTGAATTTATCCTTACAACACACTTGAGATGTAGAGGAATGTCACTCATGCTTTATAGACGAGGAACTGAGGCGAAGAGAGATCATGTGACTTTGTCCACTGTGTCTCAGGAAGTCGGTGACAGGGCTGGATATTTAATCAGATCTCCTGAGTCCCAAGCAGATTCCTTGTCAACCACTGTCTTGTGATTAAAAGCAACAGAGAGTCCTGTGGCACCTTTAAGACTAACAGATGTATTGGAGCATAAGCTTTCGTGCGTCTGACGAAGTGGGTATTCACCCATGAAAGCTTATGCTCCAATACATCTGTTAGTCTTAAAGGTGCCACAGGACTCTCTGTTGCTTTTTACAGATCCAGACTAACACAGCTACCCCTCTGATACTTGTCTTGTGGTTGACCTCCAGGGTACTCAGTAGGCATGTACCTGAAGTGGTGAACTCTGTGATACCATCAAACAGGCCAAGGTCACATCCTCTGTAAAGCCTGAAATGTCACCTAGATCACTTGACCTTCAGCCCTGGGCTTTAACCACAAAAGCGTTCATTTTCCTTGGATAATGATCCAGAAATGTTCTCATTTGTTCAGGGTGTTCTGGCATAGGTGCAGCAGCAACCTGCTGACTGGCTGATATAATTATATCATTCACAGAGAGTAGCTAGAAGTAGCATGCAGGAGCAGGTCTCATGTTAATGGTAAGAAAAAATGCAAAGGGGACCAGTTTTTTTTAAATGAGAAATTTGTGATTGTGCTAGTTCTTAGTCTCAAAATCCCCTTGGAACTTCAAGCACCAAAGCAAGGAATCTCCTAGCTGCTTATGACGCAATTAAAAACAAACTGGAGAGTAGTTTAATATTTTGTTAAAAGTTTTGGCAACTGAAATGTATAACATGAATTGTTCCATTTACCCCAAAGTGCCGAATGGTTTAGAAATGATGAAATGGAGGTACCAGCCCTTCATCATTCTAGTGAAGCCCAGGAGGGACACCCAATATCATTGAATGTGAACAGATACTTGATACTGTGGTCCTACATCAGCACTGGGTGCATAAAAATCTGGGAATGGAGAGCCTTATCTCTGTTATAAAATGAACATTTAAAATGGTTGTTTTGTTTGTGGCAGGGGCGTCTTTGAATTTTGGGACCCAACATGTGTTGGTGATATTGGCATCACTAGTGAGACGGCTGCACACCGAGTTGCTCCATCTTCCTTTTCATGGGGTTGCTGGCATCCTGCTTCTAAGGGCTGCCAGCTACTCTGCTGGCCTGTAGGGAGGGTGACTGGAGCTCACTCTACTCAGCAACATTCTGTTTCCTGAGTGAGCCACTTTGTTGTTTGGTATCTGTCCTTATCTAAAGGTGAGGACTGCTGGTCAAGTCCCATGCACCCAGGAATTTGTAATACGTGACTGCATAGAATGTGTCAGACATCAGGGCCTGGAATGGCAGATGGACTGATGCCAACATACTGGAGACAATAGAAGAGATTAAGTTATATTCTTTCTTTCCTATTCTGAGTCCTTTTATACAGCCAATCCATATTATATTGTAGCAGCAAGGCTTGGTTAAGGATGAGAAATGGTTCTCACCATAATGTCTTGCCTCAGGCAAATCATTTTGTGCAAATATATATTCTAGTTCAGCCCCTTGGAATTTCCATATTATATAATATTAATCACAGCACTGGTTGATGATATATATTTTTTTTTAATATTTTTTTATATTGCAAAGAAATCATTTTGGTTCCCAGCAGCTGACAGATAGAGTAATTTTAAAAAATCCTAGGAATGATGGGAAGTATGATAAATCCAGTAATCGAGAACACTGAAGCAGACTATCAGACATTGTGCTGGAGCCATTAGCTCCTGAATCGTAGATCTGCATCAAGTCAGAGGGTATCCCAAAGTCAGCATTAATGATGAAACCACCCTCCCTTCATCCACCAGAAATGTTTTTCAAAGTATTCTCTGGCGAATGAAAGTCCCTTTTCTAGGTGCTATTTCTTAGCAACCAGGGACAAGTTAAAATGGATCTCTAAGGCCAAAGGCTATTTAGCTTGTCCCTTTTTGAAATATAATATCTGTACGTTATGTTCATCTTTGGATGGTCCATGTTTTAATGATTTTTTCCTTTATTTGTATTTTTAGGCTTATATGTCTAAGTGGTTCTTTTCACTCTCTACTATGACTTGTCCTATATAATTTAATTTTTTCAGTAGCTAGCCATGTCTTCTTCTGTCTACTCAGGGACTCACAGCCATGTGGTAGGGCATTGCAGTATTTCATGTTATTGTCTATTTCACTTAATGTGCAGCTTGAAAGCTAAGTAACGATAAACACCTCATTGGCATAAGAAGCCACACAGAACATATTTCTACTGTGGATGCAGAAAAGGCCTCTCTCCTTAAACAGTCAACAGCATAAATAAGGCCTGATCCTGTGAGGTGTTGAGCTCCCACAACAGAAATTGACTTAAGAGGATATTTGAGGGAGCTCAGGACAACATAGGATCGGGCCTATGGTAGGTATCTTTCATCCAGACTCCTTTATAACCACATTGAAAGAGCTCTGGATCAGAAATATTAGCTTTAGAGGAGAGGAGCCTAAAGGTTTCACTTCATGCTGATGACCCCCTGCCTTTTAACATAGACTGGAAAGTCTGTACCTGTACGGATTAAAAAAATTGTAAGTTAGATGATGGTAATGAGGCCAGAATAGACCTTAGAGGATGTCCCCTGAAAATTTAACAAGTATGTAGTGGTATATGCTTCAAAACTGCAGAAACAGTGTGTGGAATCTGTTGAGAGCAATTTACAGCTGGAATAAGCTGGACCATAATGGGGCAGGGGTTTGGTTCCTGAAAATGTACACCCTGGTACACATTTTATCCTTTCTCACTTCTGGTGCTGAAGCCTGTGAACTTGTTTACTTAGTTAGTTTTTTGGAGAGGTTAAATGCAGCTATCAAAAAGTACATTGGGGTCCCCCACAAGCCCAGAATTTAATCATAATGCTGGAATGATGTGTAGGGAAAGATGGTGGTGGTGGGAAATCTGTCACCTGTAGATTTTAAAATAATTAGGAAATAATACCTACTGTGAAATAACCCTTCTCTGAGGAAGAGCAGTGACATGGACATACCTAGATCCTTATCATTAATGAACTGCTTACTGGGATCACAGAAGAACATTCCACTAGTAATTGGAAATCTCACACAAAATGTTGGTAAAACCTAATGGCCCTGTGTGAAGTGTTCTGGGAAATTTTCTCCGTGAACTCAGACACACACAGGAACACTTTAGAAGCTGGTGCTCTCTTGTGAGCAGTTTTTTTTTTTTTTTTTTTTAACTGATAATAAAGCATAATGAACTTCCCTTTGATATCCTGGTTTAATTCTTTGTGGAATTGAATGCAAACGTGCAGAAGAAGAAGAATTTAGTGACAGGAAAATATGTTTGGCCACAAAGGTTAGCACAATGTAATTCACCAGATGCTTGGTTTCAGCTATCCAAGGGTCTGGCCTGACTAAAACAATGTGTCATCCATTAAAGGATCCCTTTGAGGCTGAATGAGGACAGCAAACATTGCTGCCAGGAGCTTCTTTTCATTAGCTGGTGACTCAGTTGAGTATTAAAAACAGAATTCAAGGTTTCAGTTTTGCTAAGAGCCACCTTTTAGCTGATCAGTGAGGAAAGCCATGCAGATCCTCCAGAAACATACAGTAGACCCACAATAACATACAGCTATTAGATTTTCTTCCATTTTACATTTCCCTGCCCTGGTTGAGCTGTATAATTCAGCCAGTCATGGGTTTGATTCTGCAAGCCCGTTTTTGGCACTGAGGGGGGATGTGCAAAGGGGATATGTGCCTAGGGCCTGATCCAAACCCCATTACATCCAACCAGTGTTCTGGTCAGTCATGGATGATGACTGAGTAGAATATCAATTGACACTTTTGCTCTTTTGGCTTTTTCCCGTTTCTTTTCTCTTTTGTTTTTTATTTATGTTACTGACATGATAAATCTGTTCAGCAGCATCTGTGCATCACTATTGACATTTTAATTTTCAGTTAAAACATTTTAATTAAAATCTGACATCATTTGGCGTGAAAAATGAAAGGGAACTGAAATTGTACATGCAGACTGAACTAACGTAAATGTACATATCAATTTCAAGAAAACTGGCATCTGATTAATCCTTACAGCAGCGGTATGCTTGAAAGGTCTCATGCATACTCCTTTTTTAAAATTCTACCACCAAATTGAAGGGGAGGTTGAGCCGATTTCCATATATCTGATGGAATTCACCCTCTCCCCCCTCCCAATCATCTCCATCAGAGATTACTTCTCTGTGGGGCTCATGAAAATATTTATGTAGAGGACAGTGTTTGCCTTTGGAATGGACCAGACTGTACCAAGTGTCAAGTATTTTTTTAAAATGTCCCTGGAAAGGCTATAAGAGGGTCCCCTAAAAGAGTAGAGTGTGTGTTTGTGTGTAGATATTTTCTCTTACTTACACACACACACACACACTTACACTTTCAAATTACAGTTTGGACACTGTGCTATACTCTCAATATTCTCTCCTTATTTTGAGCTAGGATTATAACTTATTAATTATATTGCTGCAGTCACTGGCAATGCATTTAATCAAATTTCAATAAAACAAGGCTGTACTGAGAGAACTGTCTCCTCTTGCCCAAGAAAATTTATTTGCTTGTCTTAATTAAGTCTCGGTTCTCAGATGTAAAAAGGGGTGGCTGCAGTAGCTGAACTGCCTTATATAACAGCACAACATTACCCTGGGTTATTTAGGTTGATTGCATAAGTCATACAATGCTTTTTAATGTCGTTTCTAGCATTTTCTGCATGGTTATAAAATCAAAACTAGAGAAAATATCAAATGCTGGTAAACTGAGTGGACAGTGTATTGATTTACACTGTGAGATGTGCATATATTTCATTCTTGTAGTTCAGCAACTGGGACAATGGTAATGACCATCGGCCAAACTCTGCTCTCAGCATGAATCAGGACAAATCCTGCTGAATTCAGTGGAGTTGCTTTTTATCTACCTCAGTATTAATACAAGCACAATCTGACCTCAACTATATATTTGAAGCCAATGGGAGTCTTATCCCTGATTTCAATGGATTTTTCGATCAGGCTTATGATGGGAATTGGTGGCTAAAACTTTAATATTTTGAACACTGAATTAAAATCTCTCTGAAATAAGTCGTATTTCCATTAGAATATTTTACTGTAACTCTGGTCCTAAGACACTTGTAATCACAATATATTACTGCACATAACATATTTAAATATGGTGTCATTAATAAGACTAAAAGTGCCAACACAAACTGTTGAAAAAATACAAAAAGTTAACACACTGAATTCTGTTTTTATAGTTAGAAAAAGACTTCTATTAAAAAAAATTCACCTTTCCCCATTGTCACTTGAAAGAAACAAAATAAAGTAGCTCAAAGTTTTTCAGTGTTTCTGCTTGTGGTCTTCAAGGAAACTGCACTGCTATATTTTTTTAAATTTTGAAGTCCTTTAAAAGAACATATATGCTCTATGCTGAAATATATATTAGCAAACTAACGCTGTGCTCATTGCGGGTACTTGTGGTGTGTAAGTTTATTCACAAAATCAGGGCCTAAATGAGCAACCACTAAATTATATAGCTGTTGCAAATCATAATGTATTTTAAATGACCTGATGAATGGCGATTGAGTTTTTTTTTTTTTTTTTTTTTTTTTTTTCCTGTGGAAAAGTGGTTTATGATTTTTAAAAAAGCAACTTTTAATAAGCACCTTTGCTTCAGTTCTGCTATGGTGCCTGAAAATAACTGCCTCTCTAGTCCTTGCTACATAATAATTTATACATCGAAATGCTTGTTTGGCATGCATATCTTTTGTTTTGCTTTATAATCATAGAATCTCAGGACTGGAGGGACCTTGAGTGGTCATCTAGTCCAGTCCCCTACACTCGTGGCAGGACTAAGTATTACCTAGACCATTCCTGACAGGTGTTCGTCCAACCTGTTCTTAAAAATCTCCAATGATGGAGATTCCATAACTTCCCTAAGCAATTTATTCCAGTGCTTAACCACCCTGACAGGAAGTTTTTCCTAATATCCAACCTAAACCTCCCTTGCTGCAATTTAAGCCCATTGCTTCTTGTCCTATCCTCAGAGGTTAAGAAAAACAATTTTTCTCCCTCCTCCTTGTAACAACCTTTTATGTACTTGAAAACTGTTATCATGTCCCCTCTCTGTGTTCTCTTTTCCAGACTAAACAAATCCAGTTTTTTCAATCTTCCCTCATAGGTCATGTTTTCTAGACCTTTAATCATTTTTGTTGCTCTTCTCTGGACTTTCTCCAATTTGCCCACATCCTTCCTGAAATGTGGCGCCCAGAACTGGACACAATACTCCAGTTGAGGACTAATCAGCATGGAGTAGAGTACAATTATAAGTATAATTCATAAGTATATTTTTCAGTAACTCATTTTGTCCATGTTTTTAACTATAGCTGGCTTAGGCTCATGTATGTCTGTAAAATTCAGCATTGGATGTGTTTTGCAGGGTTGAAGCCTTGAAGTGTGATGCTACCTTTACTGATCAGTGGGAGCCTTTCCATTGAATCCAAGGAGGGCTGAGTCAGGCCCATAATTTAGCTATTAGGCTTGCGTTCACTGGTTAAAAAGGAGAAAGCAAACTAAGCTAATGTCCTAACCACTTTGTTAGTGTCCTTTAATAGTGTTCTTGTCAGACAAGAATATAAATGAGTCTCTGTAAATGATTTCTTCTGGAAAAAGAGCAAAAATATAGAAAATAATATGCAGCTAGTGGAAGATAAGTACCATCATAACACAGGTTTTTTCTGGCTGATATAATCAGTTCAACATCTGCGTACTCTGGCTACGTATGTTAAACAGAAAGGAGTGGTTCTGTAATGATGGTGTTTAGCTGAATGCTTCAAAGCATTCATTTGTGAACACAAGTATAATGGATGGATGCTACTCAGTTGCAGGGACTCAGCTGATGGCATAGCACACAAGAATGTAAATGGTATCTCATCATAGTACTGCATTGTGCGCTAGATCTGTTTGTTTGTTTGTTTATTTGCCTTCTTTTTTTCCGATGAGCTGGGAAAGTATATTGCTCATAGATAATCTCCCTAAAAGGTGATAAAATGAATCTTGGCTGAGAGAACCTCACAGGCACAGATACCAAAGGTTTGTGCTGTAAGGACATGCTTAAGGCCCATTGATGTTACCGATCCAAAGCCCAGCACAGGCAATATTTACTGACAGCTTTGTGATCTGATATCTAGCAGCCTTTTAAAAGTGGGAGCAGAAGAGTTCCCACTTTCCAGTAGGGCACACAGCACTTGTTTCTAGACCAGGGAGGTTTCGGGATATCTGCTGATATAGTAATAGTATTTTCTATGTATACAAAATCTATTTGAACTTGCTTTTAGAGTTGTTTTAAAATTTATTATTTTAATGTGATGTTTATGTTTGATAATAGACTGACTAATTACATTGTTATTACACTTCAGATAGTATTTATGCTTCTTAATACCTGTAATACCACAAATTCATATAACTGAAAAGGAGTCTAATAACAGTGTAATCAGTCATTGTATTTTTATAAAATGGAACCAATTTTTCTTCCCCTGAGACCTGCACAGTTGAACTCATGATGCTAGCACTCATCTAGTGCTTTTCATCAGTAGATTTCAAAGCACTTTGCAAAGGAGGGTTAATATCATTATCCCCATTTTTATAGATGGGGAAACTAAGGCATAGAGCCGTGAAGTGATTTGCTCAGTACCAACCAGCAGGTCAGTGGTAGAGCAAGAAATGGAATCCGGGTCTCCAGAGTCCTAGGCCAGTGCTCTTGCCACTAGGCAACGCTGCCTCTATGGGAGCCTGGCTTTACAGGGGCATGGATACTAATAAATGCTTCAATATTTCTTTTTACACCTCACTAAAACATTTGCAAAATAGTTTTTCTTTAAGTAAATGGGCTATAGACGGTGTGGTTTGTCATGAAGGGTTACTGGCACTCATTTGGGGTAACCTACATAACTCTCGCACAGTTTTGCTGGTCATCATGAATAAAGCAGCCATCCTGATCTCATGCTAGTAAGAACTCTGCATATGCCCGCCTATTTATTAGATTCACATTTAGTGAGGGCGGCTACCAAAACTGACTCCTAAGGACTCATCAGCTCATTGTCACAAGGGAATTCAGAGTATTACCTATAGGGGAGAAGTTTAAAGAATTATGCTATTGCTGTGTCATTTGTATTTTGGGTTTAAGGTGTCAATTCTTGATCCCTTTATCATGTTATAATAGTGTGTTTCAAAGGTTGACATGGAAAACTACTTCCCTGACTCCTTTACTACGCTTCATACTGTGATTATAAATGGTGGACACAAGTCTATATGTAATTTTAGCATAACACTTCAGCCCGAGTATATATTAAAAACAGAGGTTGAAAGTACAAATGAGCTGAATGTATGGAATGCACTTGAGCACATAACAGAAGGGAAAATATCATATACAGGGGAAATACTTCAGATATATTTTTATTACTTGAAAACAATTAGCAGTCCTTCCCTAAACCTATTTCTGTAAGGAATCTTGTCAATAGTGGGTGGTAGATGAAATAAATGGGAAACAGTTTGTGCATCCTGAAAAAGGCAAGGCCTCAATCCTGCCAGGTGCTGTATGTGAATAGCCATCCCCCTGTTCTCCCCATTTATTATGGCTTTCTTCTCCAAGCTGAATACAAAAGCAGATAATCCCTCAGATAAGTGATGCAAGGGGATCTGTATCCCTGTGTTTCCATGGAGATGCTATGTGTACCACTCAGGAGGGTGTGTATCACCCACCTATAAAAACTCCTATATCTCAAGGACACACTCCTAAATTGATATGTATTTTTCTTAAAGGTGTATTTATGCCTCCAATTGCTGAAACCAGATGTGCTGAACGTTTTCTTTTTCTGACGGAAATCTGGGAATTTTTTAAATGCCATGCTTGAGGCAAGATTTCACTTCTTACATACATTATAGACAAGCTAAAACAACCAAAGTTTGCTTGCACAAATATTTAATTTACTGTTATATATTCTGTTTAAAACCTATTTACTAATTTATAGTTCCTCTTCAATTATAAATGACACAAGAATTACCAAATTATTTTGATTCTATAGTTTCATTGGGTTTTGGTGCATCAGTGATACATTTAAGGGCTGGGGATGACCTGACTTAGCTTATTTATTCATTTGTTATTTTTATGCTAAGTTGATTTAAAAAGGGTTTAAAATAATATGCTATGGAGATTGGATGCTTTATTGGATTACATGCTTTACTCATGGAGGATTGTTGTAAGAATCCAAGTGAAGTAAATTGGCCATCCTATTTCAGGCCCAATTGAATAAGAACCAACAGTATCATGACAACAAAAGCACCGTACACCATCATATTTGACCATTTCATCTGAAAAGGGTAGAACAGTGTAATTGAATAGTTTCCTAGATTACAAAGCAGAAGGAACCTTTGTGATCATATAGTCTGACCTCCTGTATAACACCAGGTTTAGCACTTCCCCGTGAATTAATCCAGTCTTGATAAAAATTGCGGGTTGGTAAATTGTTCCAGTGGTTAATTAACCATTTAAAATTGTGTCTCATTTCCAGTCTGAATTTACCTAGTTTCAATTTGGATCATGTTGCAGCTTTGTTTGTTAGATTGAAGAGCCCTCAGTTATCAAATATTTGTTCCCATGCCTTAAAGAAGTTTATTACATCAACACTATTGACTTTGACAACTAAACTTGTAATCTCATCAGAAAATATATGAAGTTAGTTTGACAAGATCTATTGTCCATTAATCCTTATTGGTTATCATTAATTATATTACCTTCGTTTACTTCTATGTTAATTGAGTCCCGTATCTGCTGCTCCATTATTTTATCCAGGATTGGTGGCAGGCTGACAGACCTATAATTATCTGGGTCATCCCATTTACCCTTTTAAATATTGGCACATTAGCTTTCTTTCAGTTCTACGGAACTTCCTCCGTGTTCCAAGACTTGTTGAAATCAACAGTAATGGTCCACATAGCCCCTTCGCCAGCTCTTTTAAAACTCTTGGATGCAAGTTATTTGTGCCTGCTGATTTAAAAATGTCTTGCTTTAGTAGCTGATGTTTAACATCCTTCTGAGTTACTGTTGGAATGGAAAGTATTTCATCATCATGATATGAATACATCATTTGTTTTTTCCCAAATATGGAATAGAAATATTTAATGAACTCTTCTGCCTTTTCTACATTATTATTAATAGTCCTACCATTTATAGCTAATAATGTACTAATATTATTAGAATTCCTTTTGTTCCTAATATACTTAAAAACCTCCTTATTGTGCTTAACTCTGCTAGCCATTGATTTCTTCCTGTCTTTTTGCTTCCCTTATCAATTTTTTACAATTCCTAGCTTCTAACTTATATTAATTCTTATGAACTTCCCCATTCCACTTGTTATACATTGATTTTTAGGGGTGCTTTTGCTTCCCCTGTAAGCCATGGTTTTTTTTCTTTTATTACTATTATTTTTAACCAGTATAGTCTTCTTTCTGACTCCATTTATTTAGGAGGGGTAGAATTCTGTCTACGAAGAGCCCCGAATCATCATTAATCTGAGAGTGTTGTCATACATGAATGGAGTGCAGGTCAGACATGAACAGATTCTTGGTTGCCTACCTCCTTTAGGCTATCTTATGTCATAAACTTGTATGCAAAACTCCTCTGCTCATGTCAATGATTTCGATTTTTAGGTTTTTTATTAGTTACAGTTTAATACATATGAAGGTCTCATCAGCAGAAGAAGAAGAACCTCCTTCATACCATAGGGTCAGATTCTCACAAACCTCATTTAGGCAGAACTCCCTGTGATTTTAGTGGCAACTTTGCCTGATGAAAAAATGCAGGATCAGATTCATAGAAAGGGTTTAATCTGATTGGATCCCCATATCTGAATGAACGATTGCCTGAAGACATGTACCGTTTCTAAGGGATGTACAGAGAGTGCTAAGGAAGGGTAAATGCTGCTTCCAAGAACAAGATGATTACAGGTAAAATCTACAAAGGAAGACGTGGACTTAATCTAGTCCATTTATATTTGGGTTTTTGTGTCAGAGTAGGTGTGACAAAGGTTGTGCATTTCAATACATAAAGAGAATAAAACAATATAAGGATCACCTCTCTCTAATAGTTACATCTTCAGTCCTATAGATTTCCCTGTAGATTACAAGTGAAATTTTTTCACTACTATTCTTTACCTCTTGCAAGTAGCTAGGATTATTTCTACAGCACATTCAGTGCTGATGTAGCAGACCGCTTCCAAATCTTATTACAACTGTGATGGGGGGAAATTGCCCAGTCTCTCTTTTTTCAGAACATCACTGAGATGTTCTTTTGTGTTCACTGAGCCCATTTGGGGATCTCTGATTAGTAAGAGAAAAAAGCAATAAAGTTATGCTGAAATGTGCAGTTATTGTAGTGCTCATTTTCCCATTCCCCAGAGCACAATAGCTTTTACATCAAGGGTAACACCATAACTGAAAGCTTTTAAGGGTAGGTTTATGCTTCAGGTGTGATTCCCAGATTGAGGAGACATAACCAGGCTCTGATTGATCTAGAGTGCTAAAAACATAATGTAATTCCCATTGCCGGAGGGGCTAGCTGCCCCAGGGACATGCCTAAGATCTCGGACAGTTACATGTTTGGACCAGCTAGTTCCTTCCATTGTTCGCGTGGCTGCAGCTGTGCTCTATTGTTAGCCCCCAGCTCGATCGGAGCTTGCCTGGTTATGTCTCCTCAAGCTGGGGATTACTCCCCAGCTCAAAGTGTAGACGTACCCTAAGTGCGTAAGCACAGTTTTCTAGCAATACTTTACGTTTACAGCCAGGCTCTGTTCCCTCTATAGCTCCCGAGCAGTGGTGCCCTGTACCACTAGAATGGCTCTGAAACCTTGACAAATCTTCTATGTTTGTCAATTCCTGATCTGTGATCTACTTTATTTTATCTGCCAACTATTCAGACTACTTGTTGAGGTTCATAACACTTCTGCTTTATGCCTGTACTGAAAGCAATAGATATTTGTGAAATAAAGGAGTTACATATTTCAAAACATACAGGGTTTATTATGCCTACAGGAAGAATAACCCAGCTGTTCATTTAGATTAGAATTGTGAACTTAGTACATTTAATAAAATAAATTTATGTTTCTAGCAAGGCTGGCTTGCAAATCTAGCACCAGAATTAAGGTCACCAAACTTTAGGGAACATTCCCTTATCCAGTTTCATAAATAAACTTCAGATTAGATCTCGCTCTTCAATAAATGTTGTTAAACAACAGGATAGCAGTGGTGGCAGGAACACGTCTTACTATTTGCGCCTGGTTAGCAGATTCTGACTAACTCTTTCAGATGCAGAACTTGCTACCATGATGCAGGCCTTTGTCAACTCCAACCAGGATCACTGCAGTGTACTTTACCTGGAGTTTATGCCTTTTATCAATCTGGAAACTTAATCAGGTGCAGAATGCAGTGTCCAGCATGTTAAACCATGCTTCTCCAGGGGAAACTCATCATCCAAGCTCTGTGACCTACAGTGGCTGCCTGCAAGTTTCCAGATTGAATTTAAAATGTTAGTTTTGACCTAAAGTCCTAAATAACTTGGGGCCTTCGTACTTGAGAGGCCAGCTCTCTCTCTGTGTCACGTGGAGGTGCTTGAGCTGGAAGCCCTGTCATTTAAAAGAGGGGGTGAGTGGGGTACGGTATTCTCCCTGAGGAGCCCTCAGCTTCTGAACCAAGCCCCTTCCTCCCCCTTTCCCGCCCTTCCTGTAAATTGACCTTAAGGCCATGCTGTAAGGTATATCTGTTTGCTTGAGCTTTTGCAGGGGGAGGGTTTGGTAGCGGGTAGGTCTGTGTTGGGGGATGGCAGTTGTGTAGGGGGCAGAGTTTTGTGGCTGCTGTTAGGTAAGCTGCTAATTTTTATCTTTTTCTTCTTGCGATTTATGCCAGGACCCCTCGGGCTTTGAATAGAGGAACCTTTTTATTTTAGTATCAATCTACAGAAATAAGAATCTATGAACAAAAGAAGATCTTTGGTATGGAGACCTTGAGGACACTAGAGCTGAGATCTCTCACCCTTCCACAGCCTCCTGTTACTTCTTTTCTTGGACAGTTGAAGAATAAAAGTGACCTTGTCTTCATTTTATATTCTGTTAGAGTATCTGGAGCTATTCGGTCCATTTCCTAGGACTCCAGTCATCCAGAGGATGGCCTGAAAAGCTGGCCTTGGGAGACTTTTAAGAATTACAAATGGGAGCAAATGGAGCTCTTAGAACAGGGGTGGGCAAACTTTTTGGCCCAAGGGCCACATCTGGGTATGGCAATTTTATGGCAGGCCCTGAATGCTCATGAAATTGGAGGTTGGGGTATCGGAGTGGGTGAGGGCTCCGGCTTGGGGATGCGGGCTCTGGGGTGGGTCCAGAAATGGGGAGTTTAGGGTGCAGGAGGATGCTTCGGGCTGGGATGGAGTGGTTTGGAGGGCAAGAGGGGGTCAGGGATGCAAGCTCTGGGTGGTACTTAGCTCAAGTAGTTCCTGGAAGCAACGGCATGTCCCCCCTCCAGCTCCTATGTGGAGGCATGCCCAGGCACCTCTGCATGCTGCCCGGGCCACAGACACCACCCCTGTAGCTCCCATTGGCTGCGGTTCCTGGCCACTGGGAGCTGCGGGGGCGGCACTTGGGGCAGGGGCAGCGTGCAGAACCCCCTGGCTGCCCCTACGCGTAGGAGCTGGAGGGGGGACATGCTGCTGTTTCCTGGAGCCATGGGGAGCCACAGCACACATGGAGCAGGGCAAACCCCTGACCCCACTCCCCAGCAGGAGCTCGAGGGCCGTAGTAAAACATCTGAAGGGTCAGATGGGGCCCCCGGGCAGTAGTTTGCCCACCCTTGACTTAGAATAATAGAGCACTGTGGAGGAACATTAGGAGGTAATTGGAGGCTTATTTGTTACCAGAGGAGCACTGATGTCCTATGAAACTCTCTGCTCTATACATTTTTAAGGAGAAATAGACCCAAGAGGGGTGCGTCCACCGAAGGCTGCCTCCACCACTTAACGCTTGCACTGCCCAGGCAGAGTGGGTGAGTGAGGGGGCACGGTTCTGCAAGGGAAAGTTCTAGGTTCTTGAGGAGACTGAAGGGAAGTTTGCAAGGAGAGACTTGAACCCACACTAGTGTGTTTCCAGTGCTCTGAAATCTCCACAGAGTTGCATGGAGGAGCAGTGCCTGTCCCCTGGTTGGATTTGATAGATTTGACTTCATCCAATCACACAGAATTCTCAGCCAAGCCTGTTCTCTTAGGCTTTGTGAGTGCTGGAGGTGAATTTCACCTTTGGTGCCTTCCACACGAAAAGCCTATATTTAAATATAACTAGTAAGAACTCTGCTGCTATACATGAAATCAAGGGTTTGTTACGCAGCAAGAGTGAAAATCTGAGGAGCTACGCAAAGTCCTCTGCAACATGTAAGCCCCTTGGTGGGGCTGTACAGGGGTGTGCATACAAACACAGAGCAACTATATCTATTATCTCTCTGTAGATCTTTGTTGAACTGCTTGATAAGTAAGGGCTAGATTCTGCTACTCTGAGCCACCCTGAACAATACCTTCCGCCATGGATCCCAAGGGACGTAATGAGTCTTCTTGCAGAGTCAAGTGCTACTAACATGAACAGGGGTGGCAGAATGAGACCCTAGGTGATATCATTATTACAGGGAGTTGCAACCTATACACCAAATGAAAGAAATATATATATAATATATAAATGAAAGCTCTCTGGACCCTTGTGCCTGCCTGGAGCCCATTGGCTTCAGTTACATGCATCTGATTGCAGGATTGGGTCTAAATGAAATGATTAGTTTTAGCATTATAACACCCAGGAAAACTGACTGTGCTTGCCTTATGGAAACCTTATTTCCAGAAAGCATTTCCAGTTGGAATTTTAAAGTGCTGCTCTTTTTTCTTCTCCGTAATTTTTCCAACAAAATTTCTAACTTTCCTCAAGGTAGGGCTGAGCAGGTTGAACAACGCTGGCGTTAGAGGGTTGTTTTTGACACAGCAAATAAATTGTGTCAAATATTTTGCTCTTGAGTTTTCCCTTCTCTTTTTTTTCTCCCCATCCTAAATTCTAGTGCTCTGATGAAATTCAAAGGGGTTTTAGTGCTGTGGGGCAGAGGAAAGCAGACAAGCCATTATAATTTTGTCTCCTGTTGAATTTCTCCAGTGGGGACTATTCAGCATCTCAGAATTGTTAGGTCATTGTCTGCATCCTGCCTGCATTCTTCTGTTCCCTCAGGGTGGCCGTTCTGGGGAATGACATTTCCTCCCCTTTTGATGAGAAGCTCACTACAAAGCCATTATTAAGTTCCTTCCTGTGTGTCTTTCCTTCTTTTGTGTCTAGCTGGTCCCTGGGTGTGCTGAGAAACCCACTGTAAATGCTGCTATCGCTCCCCAGGATACCCTTCCCCACCCCTCCCCTTCATTCATACATAATATAACGTATGTCTAGGGTCCTTGCTTTTTCAAAATGGAGAGTGTGCGAGAGAATCTGGGTGGGACCGTGTCAACAATTAAATTAGCTAAAGGCCAAATTGTCAAAGACATTGAGGCACCTAAAGATGCAAATAGCAGCCTAGTGGGATTTTCATAAGGCACCTAGGTGCCTAACTCCCCTTGATTTCAGTGGGAATTGGGTGCCTAGATGCTTCTGAAAATCCTACAAGGCACCTATTTGTATCTTTAGGCACATAAATACCTTTGAAAATCTGCCCCAACTGTTTTTGTGCATCTGCCTGTCTGATACTCTTGATCTATTTATTTTATGTTAGAGAAACACATAGTTTTGTGCCAGACTAGTTAGAGAGAGAACTTTTGTATTGTCATGACTTAGTATGTTGAACTTTGGATCGAATCCCGCAGTCCTTATTCAGTCTGTACTCAGGCAAACCTTTGAAGACGGAAGGAATTTTGTGTCAGTAGGGATGGCTGGATCTGGGCCTTCAACATTAACATCTGTTCTCACAAGCTATTGAATTCTCCAGGTTAGTCCAGGAGTGTGATTTGGCAGCATATACAGGAATGACTGTAGGAGTTGTATCATTCTGTCCTTAAGCCTGATTTTTGAAGGTGGCTGATTTGTGCTGCTTCTCAGTCTCATTACAATAATAAGAATGGATCAGTTGGTTTTGTGTCTTTTTCTTTGCTTTCCTTGTTGTTACTGTCATAGGTATCTGATATTTAAAATCTGCAGAAATAACATTTGTCAAAATTGGCACAAACTTGATAGAAAGTTTTGGTCATTAATTTATTCTAGTAACAGCAACTATACTGAAAATTGATGAAATCTGTGAAATGAGCCATTCTAGGATATTCTCCGGAGACTGTAAATCTGTTTATGGTTCAGAGTATGAATTCTTCCTTGCTAATGCATATCTGATCCAATTTTGAATTTCAGAAGTTAAATATACTAGTATTTGGTCTGTTTTGCCTCCCCCCCTTCTCTCTCTCTCTCTCTCTCTCTCTCTCTCAAGGAACAGCTGTGGTCTAGTGAACTTGAGTACAAGACCAACATTCAGGAGACCTGTGCTACAAACCCAACTCTGAAACTGACTTGCTTTGTCACCTTGGGCAGGTCACTTAATCTCCATATGCTCTGGTTTACACATTTATAAAATCTACTTGCGTTGATTCTTGATGGTTTCCTTGTGTATTACTCCAAAAATGACCACAAAGCAGGGCTGAACAGGCAGGTGGTTGTATGTGTTGGGTGTATTTGAAAGCAAATTTCAAACGTGAACATTTTTTTCACCTTTATAAAATGGTCTGATCCTGCACAATATGCCAGTTTATATAGTGCTATTCTGCCACACACAATAAATAAATAAATAAATAAATACATTTGTTGCCAGGCAATAATGCATAGTGATTGAATGGGATTTAGGCAGTAAAACTATCTCAAGTCCCATGTTTCAGAGTAGCAGCCGTGTTAGTCTGTATCCGCAAAAAGAACAGGAGTACTTGTGGCACCTTAGAGACTAACCAATTTATTTGAGCATAAAAACTTATGCTCAAATAAGTTGGTTAGTCTCTAAGGTGCCACAAGTACTCCTGTTCTTTTATCTCAAGTCCATATGTCATGCCAGTATTTCTGATGCAGCTACCTCTGCTATGTGAAAAAAATGACCCACATGACACCCTTGGGATATTGAATGAGGATTGTGTCCTGGATCTTGATAAACCAGGATGAAAAGGATTGTTCTCAAGCATTTACAACACTCAGAACTATTTGAGAAAGAACAGTATACAGTGTGAGTTATTCTACCACGCTGAAACTTAAAAGGGACACTTTAGAATCTAACCATCATGATGAGGAGCACTTTTATTCTTTGTAGCTATATACACTGCTAATGATAGCCCCATGGCTGAGCCCTATTACACTGTGCCATAGGATCTTCCTTGAAAATTCTCGTTCAACAGTTTGGTGGGGAGGAGGGACAGAAGTGTGAAGGGTTCTTTGGGGAGAGACCAAGTAACCTAAGCCCCTAAGCATTACAAAGACCAGAATTGTATCTTGAATACCACTTGAGCACCTGCAGTAGTTCCAAATAAGCAGAGTACTCCTTTGCCGTTAAAGTATCAATAGATTTAATGTGCTTCCCTTGGAAATACTTTATTTAACCAGTTTACTGATTCAATAAATCACCTGGTATTCCATAACCTATGTATTATTCAGGAAGCTCAGTTTATCACCATATAATTGAGGAACAGAGGAGACTGCTTTTGAATTATTTTAGATCCCATGTTCCTGGGAAGTGGGAGAGATTAGAATAAGGCTTTTCTTTTAACAGGAAGATCATTCAGTGAAAATGCTACTAGTTTCTGAGAGAGATAAGTGGATTTGCACACTGGTCTTAACTGTATTTACCAAGTTTAGCTCTCAGCATTTAGCAATAAATGTCAGCTCTCGTCGCAGAGACCCTACAGTTCTATAAGGATTTTAGGTGTCTGCCATTAGTGATGCTTTTGCTCTTTTGTATTTCTTAAAGGAAGCTTCATTGCTATTGACATGTTAGATACATTTGATGTAGTTTAATTTCTGGCTAAAGCAGCGTATGAGCTTGGGATTCACGTGTTGGGTCATTGTCTGATCAGTATCACTGCATTAGTTCTTGACTTCTGACCTGACAATTTGAGTTCTATTAGTTTTGGTGGGGGGAGGGGGCATTTTGTGTGTATGTGTGGATTCCTTGTAATTATTTCTATTAGTGCTATGATTTAAATGGCAAAATATAGGCTCGTCAGAGGTTAGGCTGGGTAGCGTGGAGTTTTTCCACAGCTACCAGTGACTCACTGATCCCAATGTTTACATACTCAGTACTTCTGACGCAGGGTACGTTTGACAATAGAATTTCTTCTATTCTGGTAACCAGCTTAAATCTGAGCTGAAGCAGCCTTTTTCCTCTGAGACAATCAGTTGAAAACTAAGGCCCCGATCCTGCTAACACTTGCACATTTACTCAACTTTCACTGAACTCAGTAGGATTGTTCACCTGCTTGAAGTTAAACGTGTGCATAAGTGTTAGGATTGTGGCTGAAGGAATCATTGTTTAATGGTTATTGTGCAGACCTGGGAATGAGAAGACCCAGGTTTTAAATCTTAGCTCTGATAGACAAGTCACCTAACTAACATGAATCAGTTTCTCCTTCTATTATATTTTGATAACTTGCCATAACTACTGCACAGCGGTAGTAGGAAGCTGAATCACTTAATCTTATTTTTAACTTTTTAATCCTGCCCTTGCAGGCGGATGGATTTAATTAGATAGTAGAACTTTTCCATCGCTGAAAATCTGTGCTCCTTGTTTTGTATCCCTGAGCAAAACTTGGAATGAGGAGCATAACCCAGACTCTGCTCCCTTTCATTAGGAATGGAATGCCACATTAGTTGCCCTCTTCTGGGCTGGTGTTATGAAGTTCTGATGTTTGTCACACCTTCCTTTTCCATTAGCTACTATTCTCACTCAAATGTGAAGCAAATTCTAAGGGCAGTGTCAACACGTAGGCATTTTCAACATTAGAGCCATAGTGTCACTTTTTAAAGAAATTATACAAATGTTTTAAATGCATTTTAAAAGGTATTCTTAAGCCTTTGTAATAATTATAGATCAGGATTCTATCAAAAGACAAATTGGGAGTTCAGTAATACTCAATATTCTATACCGAAGAAAAATATGTGAGCATTCCCTGCTCAGAAAAGTCCACGAAAGAGAACCCCACAGAGATAGGTCATAAAAGGACAAGGCATCATTTCATAGTCACAAGAGGTTATGATGGGTCAGCATCTGGTAAACCATTATTTCACTTGTAAGTAAACAGTTATACATGACATACTCAGACCCATGTGTTTTAATTTCTTTTGTAGTAGAAGGAATAGGCCAACATTTTCAAAAATATGCACTCATTGGGGTGCCTTAGTCTTTGGGCGCCCAACTTGAGATGCCTGTGGTTTGATTTTTCAGAGGTTCTGAGCACCTGCAGCTCTTCTTGACCACTGCTGGAATTGTGGGAACTCTTCCCTTCTGAAAACCAGGCTCTATGGGCCTCAAATTGGGCACCCAAAAAACTGAGGAACACAAATCTATGGAAACTTTTGAAAAATGTTGGCACTTTGAAAGCATTATAACTTCCTATAGTGAATATAGGATTTCCCTCTCTTTGTACCCTCAGTAAGCTGTACACACACTAATTATGAATAGTGACTTTTCCTAAATAGTGTTCTGTACACTTATATTTTTTGTCTTGCTTGAAGGCTCTAATGATGGGAAATCTCCGTAAGTTATTGCTTTCTCTTTTTTTTACAAAATGTGAAAAGTTAAGATGAATCAGTTCAGTTGATCTGAATTTATTTATGGGGTTTTTTTAACCATGGAAAAACAGCAGTGCTTATAAACAGTACTTTACAGTTGGTGTTTTGGTTCCCATTCTTCGAGACTGTATGTTTTCAATAGAAAGAAGCTTTGAAATATTCTTCTTTTTGATTTCAAAACATGTCTATAGTCAAATATATGTGGATCTTACAGGTGCCTTTGAGATCCCAGGCAATTATCTTAAATATTTTCCTAGAGACACAGTGCTGTATAGACCAAATTCAAACCTGAATACAGTGTAGAGACAAACACTCCTAATAAGGGACACAAGAAAAACAGCTCAGAAAGTGTGAAACTATGAAGGATTAATCCATTTAAACAAACAGTAACATACCAGAGTTATGAACTGACTAGTTAACCACACACCTCATTTGGAACTGGAAGAACGCAATCAGGCAACAGCAGAGACAAAACAAACAAAAAAAACAAATCAAAACAAAAAAGGGAAATACTGTACTGTGTTAAACGTAAACTACTAAAAACTAAAGGGAAAGCATCATTTTTCTTCTGCATAGTAAAGTTTCAAAGCTATATTAAATCAATGTTCAGTTGTAAACTTTTGAAAGAACCACCATAATGTTTTGTTCAGAGTTACGAATATTTCAGTTACGAACAATCTCCATTCCTGAGGTGTTCATAACTCTGAGGTTCTGCTGTAACAAATATTACGTAAAGGCTCATATTCAGGATTCATTGTTTGTGCATGGCATTTTAAAAGTTGATATACTATATCAGATCTCTGGACCATCAAATCAAGCTTTGGTAGTAGTCAATACATGATCCTTTGGAAGAAGTTGTAACTCCCCATCCCTCCCAAAATATACCTGCCTAGTCTAGTGTGCATTGCTGGTCAGAGGGAAGAAAAAGATCTGCTTGAACCCTGCAGAGGTCAGTTTACACCCAGAGGAATGAGATTTGATTCCCCTCAGCTTTGTGACACCCTTCCAGTTAGAAAAGGGAGAACACCAGGTTTGTGTGGGACTAAGGTGAGTTTGTATCTATAATGGGAGAAATGTAGAGGAAGTGTATGCCTATAGTTAGGAAAAAATACATTCTTTTGAAAAGTCATGAAGAGCTGTGTATGTTACGGCAACTTGATGCTGCTATTATGGTTGAGATGGTAAAGCTAGAAGTACCACTGACCAAGTCAAACTTGACTCAGTGAACTATCTGAAGGAAAAAAACTGACACTGGTGCATGGAAATAACTGCAAGAGTTCACTGCTGTACTGTTTGTTACAGAGCTTTTATTGTAGAGTTGTTAGAGATGAGCAGTTTCTGTGCTGTCATAGGATTCCATTCATTTCATTGGATAAAACCTGAGTCATCAGGCTTGATGTGGAGCAAAGTGGGCAGGGCTTTGGGGATGAAATTTGTCCCCAAGCTGGGGACAGCATTGCCCCTCCCTGGCTGTTTTTCTAGCCCTCAGGACTCAAAGTGCTGGTAGCCTCTCTCTTTCACTGGCCTGTTGTGTTAGAGCCACTGGAAATCCTGTGGCAGCTCTCCTGACCTGCTCCCATTGGAGCCCTCCACACTGGCTTATATGAAGCTGGTACGGATGCTCCTTGGTGGCATGCAAAGAGTGGAAAGGTGAGGGATGAATAGAAGTCCTACTGTGCTTACTACCTGCGAAGTTCTATTTTGCTTTATCTAAGGTCTCTGAGAAAGACACACTCTAAATCTCAAGGATTCAGTAGAACATCGCATTGTGCTTTTGAACTGAGTGAGTGTTTTGGATTAATAAAAGAGAAGATTTATTCTTCTGTAGGTGAATACAATGGAGAGTTTCCTGATAGTCTGCAGTATGAATACCTTTGGCATTTAGCACAAGAACGCAGTTTTGCTATTCATACACATAAGCTCTTAGCAACTTTTAGCTTGTTAGGTTTCTATAATCATTCCTGTATTTAGTTCCGAGTGAAAGGTGACATAGATCAGGAGTTATAGCCAATAGAGACATTGCAGCATAAAAGTGTTTGTAGTTTAGTGTTGTTTGTTAGAAGAATAAAACATAGGAATTGAATTTATTAGGGACATAAAGTAAGAAAGTAATTAATTATATTGGCCCTGAGCCGTGGGTCTACCTGAGCTAAACTCAACATTGGACCTGAGTGGAGACAAAGTTGGCTTCAAGCCTCCTTTGCTCTTCTCCAGTCTCTGGGACAGGCAGGACTGAATTGACCCCTCGTATAACTTAGATCAGTTCAGAGGCTTCTCTAAATTGTTCCATCTTGTATCATCCCCATAGGGTTGAGAGGTAGCAGGGCTTGGAGCTGGCTACACCCCACTGATTGAATCTTTAGCTGCCCCACTAGAGCAGTGTAAAGGTGCAAGAGCAGAGGCCAGGATCTGCGCTTGCTCTGAGAAGAAACACATTTTGTTTGTTTTGGGATTTTTATTTTGTTTAAATAGCTTTTATTCAGCTGGGTGAAATAAAATCTAATTATCAGGAGAATCTTTGTTTGATGCTTACTTACAGATGGAAGCAGGCTGATTTTGTTAGTAAATCTTGCTCTTTTTATTTTAAATAAACAAATTATGGAACAACAAAATAGATAGTTCACCGAAATGTCCTTAGTGGAACCCGCTCCACCACTAACTGAGGAATGTAAATTAGATTCTTTTCTTAATGTTAGGTAAGCATGTGCCTCTAGAAGAAAATATGTCCTCTCCCTGAGATTTAATAAAGCTATAGTTTAAAAAAGATTAAGGGCACACTTTTTTGAGCATTTAATGTTTGCAAAACTTGAATAAATATGTTTTTGATGATTACATTTTGAAATGAAAACTGCCTTATTAAATTGAAATTATATACAAATTTGTCAGGCTTCATTTTAAAAGCATTACAAAGAAATCATACAATAGTGACCAAATAAGAAACACCTGGAGTGGTTATGAGCTCATTCTTGGATCAATTTACAATTGCAAATTGCATAGTTTTCTCCTCCATGTATTGTATTGTAGATTAGAGTGATTAGTCATTAATGCCAATTAAAATAATATCACTTGCAATAACATCCAAATCCTGGTCATTTTACATAATTAGTCCCCAGGATTAGATTTGAATTGATTGACTTGATAAACAGATATGAAAAAGTCCTTCATGGAAAGGAAACACTATTTTTCTACAATTTTTAAATTGCCTATATGACACCAACTAAACACTCTTTGCAATAAGCCCTAAAGATTAAGAGCAAGCATTAAAGGCAGCACTCAATGGTCCCAGGAAGGCCCATTATTTTTGTCACCTAAAATAAATTAGTCTGATTCAAGGTATCATTGCCATCAAAAACTACAGCCATTTCACAATTAAAAATAAACAACTTGTGTGTTTTCCACAAAAGCCAATTGGTGAGCATGTTTTGTAACAAATCTTGCTGCCCTCTCTGGCAAAGACAAAATGATAGATCTTTAGCTAGTGTAATCAGTGTAGCTCCACTGAAGTCAGTGGGACAGATTTACCCCAGCTGAGAATCTGGCCCAGAGTACCTCCATCATTGTATAGATTGCTGTAGATTAAAACTCCAAAAATGTCTCAGTTACTGTATTTATTTAAGAAGTCTTTAAATGTGAATTGTTTCTAAATTAATGTCAGCAGTATTGCCAACCCCCAAATATTCAAAAATCATGTGTCCCCACCAAAAATATGAGACTAGCTTAAAAATCATGAGATTTAAAAAAAACCAACAACACATATTGGGTACTTTTCATATGCCTTCTGGTTTCTGAGCCTTTATTTATAGTGCATTTGTTTAATGTTTTCAACCATTTCCCCACAACCATGAGGACTAGAAACTTACCTTTTATTTTAATTGAAAGCTGAGATTCTCATGCAATGTTTTGATTACAGACGCTGGGGCTTTAAGAACATAACATAAGAACGGCCATACTGGGTCAGACCAATGGTGCATCTCACCCCGTATCCTGTCTTCCAACAGTGGCCAATGCCAGATGCTTCGCAGGGAATAAACAGAACAGGGCAATCATCAAGTAATCCATCTCCTGTCGTGCAGTCCCAGCATCTGGCAGTCAAAGGTTTAGGGACACCCAGAGCATGGAGTTGCATCCCTGATCATCTTGGCAAATAACCAGTGATGGACTTATCCTCCATGAACTTATCTAATTCTTTTTTGAATCTAGTTATAGTTTTGACAGCATCCACTGACAACAAGTTTCACAGGTCGACTGTGTTGTGTGAAGTACTTCCTTTTGCTTGTTTGAAGCCTGCTGCCTATTAATATCATTGTGTGAAAGACACCAAATACCACAAGACTCACCATAAAACTGCAGAAGTTGGCAACACTGTATGAGGTTTTTCCTGCTTCCATTGAAATAATTGGAAATAGGTTCAGGTTCCTGGTTTTGGAATCTACACTGTTCCGCTAAAAGCGAGATATGGAATTTCATATGGATTTTGCTAAAAACCACAAACATATTGTTGTTTTAAATTTAAATAACTTTTTCTTTAAAAATCTAAAAGTGGAAAAGAAAAGGCTCTTATACAAACTACTGTATAATTGGCTGCATTCATTTATACTCATTAGCATCTGTTGCTTAAAGATTTTCATACCAGCAATATATTAAATTGCAGTATGATGACTCAGGAACATAAAAATGTGCTGGTGAAAATGTAAAAATGTGCTGAAATAATGTGCTGGGTTCATTGACTTTCTTTCTCCCTATTTTAATCCTAATTAGCATACTAAATGCTACAATAAATGGCTAGAGTAATTTTGCCTGTCATTAAAAGTTTTAATTCATTGCCTTGACAGATTAGCTAAAGACCTTTAATACTAAAGTTTAGAGGTTTTGTAATTGTTCCCAATAGAGCCAGTTGGCTTTGAATACGGTTGTGGTATTTCTTTGATAACACTTCAGATGTTATTGAATGGGCTAATGTGGAGAGTGCTGTATATAAGATGGACAATAAAGCACAGAGAAATACTTCAAAAACAGAAAACGTTAATAATAACCTTCTCAAAATAGCTAGCCCAAGAATGCAAACATTCATACTTAGTTTTTATACTCCTTACAGAGCAGTATATGCTGGGATTTAATTTAACAGGTAAAGTCATCTAGATCCATGGTGGGATCCTTAAGATACTATGTTACTGAGTATTTGGTTTTCTGGTCAGATCTACAGTGCAAGAAATATGGGCCTGGTTTTCAAACTAGGTCATTGTTTTGGAAGGCACAGTTTTGCAACATTGAAGAATTGCACCGACAGTTTTATGCCTGCGTTTCATTCATGCTCTCTACCGGCAAGTTGTGGGCACAAAACAGCACACACAAACATGGAGGCCTTATTTGAAAATCAGGCCTTGTGACCTTCAAGGATTATAGGGAGGTTTTATTTTTTGTATTAATTTTCCTGAGGCTTTGGCTTTGGGCCGGCAATAGGTTTTGGGGCTGCAGTTGCTCCTCCTGGCCACTGGGGGTGCTGTGGTGCCTGTTGAGCAGGTAATTAGGCAGTTTCTCTGCCTCCCACTTGGTTGATCTCTCCTCCTCCTTCCCATTACCAGGCAGCATGGAGCCGGGAGGGAAGGCTGGCGCCCTCCTGGTGCGTAGGGTGGAGCGGAGATGGGCCTGACGGGGCACAGGAGCCGGCGGGAGCCCGTGCTGGGGGCCGGGACAGAACACAGCATTGCCAGCCCAGAGGCCTCTCCGGCCCCCTGAATGGCCAGGCTGGCTTCGGGTGATGAGATGTTACCCTGGCCTCTGCCCGTGAGGCCTGTTGTTCTTTCCCTTCTGGTCGCTGAGCCGTCAGGGAGCGCTCGGCTCGTGCTCCCAGGCTGTTCTCTGCAGCCTGCGGCGTTGGAAACGCACCTTCCTGTCAGTGACCGCTGCGAGTCTCCCGTGTTCCCCTGACGCCAGCGGCTGGGGCTTCGTGGAAACACCAGATATGGCGAGAGAGGGGCAACACTGAAGGAGGGGAATGGAAAGCGGGTCAGAATGAGGGCAGGGCCATCTCCCACCTGCCCAGGCTTTCCCTTCTACCTCAACCACCCCCTTTGCCCCCCAGGCTCTTCTAGGCTCTCCCCCCACTCCCTTCATCCCCGTAGCAACCCTCCAGGTTAATTCCATAACTGTGAAGCTTCTCACTGCTCAGTGAACCCTCCCCAATCCCAACTCCTCCAGTTACCGTGATTGTCCACAAATCCTCTCCTCCCAATATGCTTCTCAGGAGTGATTGTGACAGCTATGTTGTTGCAGCCAAACAAGACGCTGTGTAGTTATATTCTATAACTGAGTAGAGAATTGAATTATGGGAAGGGATAGTGCTTTATGTTTTGATGATCAAACAAATATAAGGTAGCTATGCTTTGTATATTATATATACACTTGACAAAGGGCCGAAGAAAATGTACTTAATTATTTTTAAATTATTTTACAGGATCCTTCCAACCAAAAATGTGGAAGGAAGAAAACTGTGTCCTTCAGCAGCATGCCATCCGAGAAGAAAATAAGCAGTGCTAGTGACTGTATCAGCTTTATGCAGGCTGGGTGTGAACTGAAGAAAGTCCGTCCAAATTCCCGCATTTATAATCGTTTTTTTACTCTAGACACTGACTTGCAAGCTCTTCGCTGGGAACCTTCCAAGAAAGACCCTGACAAGGCTAAGCTTGATATTTCTGCTGTAAAAGAGATAAGACTAGGGAAGAACACTGAAACATTCAGGAACAATGGACTGGCAGACCAGATTAGTGAAGACTGTGCATTCTCTGTAATTCATGGGGAGAACTATGAGTCTCTTGACCTGGTTGCCAATTCAGCTGATGTGGCCAACATTTGGGTGTCAGGTTTACGTTACTTGGTTTCTCGTAGCAAACAACCTCTGGATTTAATGGAAAACAGCCAGAATACCCCACGGTTTGTGTGGCTAAAAACTGTATTTGAAGCTGCAGATGTTGATGGTAATGGCATAATGTTAGAAGATACATCTGTAGAGTTAATCAAACAGCTTAATCCTACCCTAAAGGAATCAAAGATTAGGTTAAAATTTAAGGAAATCCAGAAAAGCAAAGAAAAACTAACAACTCGAGTAACTAAAGAGGAGTTTTGTGAAGCATTCAGCGAACTTTGCACAAGACCTGAAGTTTATTTCTTACTAGTGCAGATATCTAAAAACAAAGAATATTTGGATGCTAATGATCTCATGCTTTTTTTAGAAGCTGAGCAAGGAGTTGCTCATATAACTGAAGAAATGTGTCTAGACATTATCCGCAGGTATGAACTTTCTCAAGAAGGACGGTTGAAGGGATTTCTTGCCATTGATGGATTTACTCAGTATTTGGTGTCCCCAGAATGTGATATTTTTGACCCTGAGCACAGAAAAGTTGTCCAGGATATGACTCAGCCTTTATCACATTACTATATCAATGCATCTCACAATACCTATCTAATAGAAGACCAATTTAGAGGACCAGCTGATATCAATGGTTATGTCAGGGCTTTAAAAATGAATTGTAGGAGTATTGAACTTGATGTTTGTGATGGTCCAGATAATGAGCCCATCATTTGTAACCGTAATAGCATGACATCACCGCTTGCCTTTCGAAATGTTATTGAGGTAATAAACAAATTAGCCTTCATTACTTCAGAGTATCCTCTCATTCTCTGCTTGGGTAACCACTGCTCAATACAACAACAGAAAGTAATGGTTCAACACATGAAGAAGATTTTTGGAAACAAACTCTACACAGAAGCACCTTTACCATCAGAAGCCTACCTTCCATCACCTGAGAAACTGAAAATGAAGATCATTGTGAAAGGGAAGAAGCTCCCCTTTGACCAGGATTTATTAGAAGGAGAAGTCACTGATGAAGATGAAGAGGCTGAAATATCTCGAAGAATGTCTGAAGATTATGTGAATGACCCAAGGCTGATCTGGCTGTGCAGAGAGTTGTCTGATTTGGTATCGATATGCAAGTCTGTCCAGTACAAAGATTTTGTGGTATCTATGAAAAGTCAGAATTATTGGGAAATCTGCTCTTTCAGTGAGGCAGAGGCCAGTAGAATTGCAAATGAATATCCAGAGGACTTCGTCAATTACAACAAGAAATTTTTGTCTAGGATATACCCAAGTGCTATGAGGATAGACTCTAGTAACTTAAATCCCCAAGATTTTTGGAATTGTGGTTGTCAGATAGTGGCAATGAACTATCAGACTCCAGGCCCAATGATGGATTTACATACTGGCTGGTTTTTACAGAATGGGGAATGTGGCTATGTCCTTAGACCTTCTGTTATGCGTGATACAGTATCTTACTTTAGTGCAAATACAAAGGGCATCGTTCCAGGGGTCTCTCCTCAAGTTCTACATGTCAAAATTATCAGTGGTCAGAACTTTCCAAAGCCCAAGGGAGCTTGTGCAAAAGGGGATGTCATAGACCCATATGTTTGCATAGAAATTCATGGAATTCCTGCAGACTGTGCAGAACAAAGAACTAAAACTGTTCAGCAAAACAGTGACAATCCTATTTTTGATGAAAGCTTTGAGTTCCAAATAAATCTACCAGAACTTGCCATGATCCGTTTTGTTGTTTTGGATGATGACTATATTGGTGATGAGTTTATAGGCCAGTATACCATACCACTTGAATGTTTACAGCCTGGATATCGACATATACCCTTGCGCTGCTTTGTTGGAGATATCATGGAGCATGTTACACTTTTTGTTCACATTGCAATAACTAATCGAAGTGGAGGAGGAAAAGCACAAAAGCGCAGTCTGTCGGTGAGAATAGGAAAGAAAGGAAGCGAGTATACCATGCTGAGGAACACAAGCCTTAAGATTATAGATGATATCTTTAAACTAGCAGTGCATCCATTACGAGAGGCCACTGACATGAGGGAAAACATGCAGGTATGAAACTTTTTACTTCATTATTACTTTGTACTGAACACTTGGGTAAACATTCTGATCTCAGTCACAGCAGTATAAATCCATTGAAGTCAATGGACTTGCTTCAAAATTATACCTGTGTAACTAAAAGGAATATCTAGCCCTTGCAGTTTAAATACATAAAGTCCTGATTTGCCAAAGCTTGATATTTACTGAGGTTAATTAACATATAGATGTCAGGCTAAGCAGCTGTTTAATTTTTGAAAAATATTTAAAAGAAAAAAAGCCCACTGCTGATTTTAGCTAATTGGGAGATTTGAGTTGAGGACTAGCTTGTATCTCCAGGCCATAGAACTAGCGAGACATCCCATCCTGTCTCCTTTTTGAAGAATGTCATCTTACCTTTATCTTGTTAACTAGTGAAAAGTGTGTGAGTGTGTGTATATGTGCATGCGTGCGTGCCTAGAAACACCCAAATGTATGAGTCATTCAGGTCTTGTCTACATTACAGATGTGTACTCTGCTAAGAGTTATGTGATCCTACCTAAAACACATTCCTACCCATACACACATGCTCTATACATTTAACATGCCAACCAAATACCATTGGGATTACATTTTGCTTTTAGCTAAATGCTGGTTTAATCTGAACTGGTTCAATGCAGCGTGGACAGCATTAAGACGGTTTGGGCAGAAATGGGTAGACCTTCTGCTACTGTACCATAGTCCCAGAATCCAGTTCTTATAGATGTGTCAGGAACTGTGGGATAAGCACCCAGCGTGCAATTGAAAAAGTTTAATGGACGGGAAGAAACTGCAATGGTTCAGAACGTGAGTCAGCATGGCAGGTTTGCACTCTTTGTGCTTAATTTCATGCATTCTCACTGGTTCAGTTAGGAGAAAATCAGATCTGTGGTGTAGATGCTGGCAAAGAGAAACAAAACTGAATAAGGTTAAACAATAAGAATTGTATTTATATAGGAGAATGTACAATAGCTATTTCCTTGGTAAAGCAAAGGAAACAGTGTATTTATCCCTGGAAAACAGGACAAGAACACATTTTATATTACTTCACTGACCCTGCAATTCTGGACAGAGTCTAAAGCAAATTTAGTTTGGGCAGCTGGAAAGGTTTACAAAATGACATAAGTTATAAATCACTCTCAGAGGAATATCTTAAGCATATTTTTAAGAATGGGAAACTCTTCCCAGGCTTTTCTTCCTTGCAGGCCTTGAAAATAACTAATTTGAATCTCTGACTCCATCTTCTGTTCCCTTACATTCCCTTATTCTGTAACAATAAATATTAGATTACAGCTGTATACACGAAGTAGTATAACCAGAAAATAATTTATAAACCTCACCTAAAAATAGTATTAATGTGTGTTCAAAAACTAAATTTTGCTTCTAGATCTTGTTCTCATGGATAATTTATATGACAACCAGACAACAGATTTTATTTTCTAATACACCATTCAAATATATTTGGTTAAAAGAAGAGCCTCTGTTAATTTAGGGTTACCATACGTCCGGCTTTTCCCGGACATGTCCGGCTTTTTGGGCTCCAAATCCCCGTCCGGGGAGAAATCCTAAAAAGCCGGCCATGTCCGGGAAAATCGGGACATGCGGGGCCGGCGGTGCTGGGCCAGGGGCTGGGCCGGGCCGGCGGGGCCGGGCCAGGGGCCGGGCCGGGGGCCAGCGGTACCGAGCTGGGGGCCGGGGGCCGGCAGGGCCGGACCGGGGCTGCGGGCCGGGGGGTGCCAAGCCGGGGGCCGGGATGGGGACCGGCAGTGCTGGGCGGGCCGGGGGTGCTCGGCCAGGGGCCGGGCCCGGGGCCGACACCCCAGGGGCCGAGCCGACCCAGGCTGGAGATGCCGGGGGGGCCAGACTGGGCCGCGCCTCCTCCCCCCACACCTCCCTTACCTGCTTCAGGCTTCCCGCGAATCAAATGTTCGCGGGAAGCAGGGGAGGGGGCGGAGTCGGGGCGGGGGCGTGGCCGAGGCATGGCCGGGGCCCCGTGGAGTGTCCTCCTTTTGGAGGCTCAAAATATGGTAACCCTATGTTAATTACTTTAACATTTTCGGATTCCTGACCTGCAAAGATACAGAGTCCTGCAAATCCACAGATATCCACTTTTGTATTGTTTACTATCTTTGCGGACCAGATACAGATCCAAATTTTTATATACGCACAGGGCTCCAACAGTGAGATTCGGTGCAGATACAAATACATATAAAAGGTGGAGTGCGGGTCACAAGTTCATTATTGTGGATGCAGATCGGATGTGGATCCAAATTTTTGTATCCTCACAGGGGTCTAAAATGCAGTATGGTAACAGTTGTGTTCTGCTGGTTGCTCCAATGTTCTGTTACTGGGATTCTACCTCGATATAAAGCTGTCCTCAGGAGCCAAAAAATCTTACCGCATTATAGGTGAAACCGCGTTATATTGAACTTGCTTTGATCCACTGGAGTGCGCAGCCCCGCCCCCCTGGAGCACTGCTTTACCGTGTTATATCCAAATTCGTGTTATAGCGGGTGGCATTATATCGAGGTAGCGGTGTACATCTTTTTTCAGGCCTTCTATAAAAAACATAAAGAAGCAGCAAAGGTCACAACCTTTTTTTATTTTACTCTTTGCAGATTATCTTTTAATTCTTATGAGTTTCTTATCCTCACTTAAAACAGTATGATCACAGGGACAAACTTATTCTTAGAATTTTCCAAATGCTCACGAAACCGTGTGTGTGTGGATGTGTAAGAGGCACTAGTTGACTTACTTTTATAAACCAGAATGGGATGGTGAGCTACGGTAAATGCAAATCCATTTTTCCCCCACAGAATGCAATTGTGTCTGTTAAAGAGCTTTGTGGACTCCCTCCAATCGCCAGTCTGAAGCAGTGCATCTTGACTTTGTCCTCACGGCTTATAAACAGTGACAATACTCCCTCTGCCACTGTCTATATGAAAGATACATTCCCTTACCTGGAGCCTCTGGGGACCATGCCTGATGTGCAGAAAAAGCTTATGGCTGCATACGATCTGGTAGGAGCTTTTATAACTGTGTTTTTATTACTGTGTTGTTGTTATTTCGAAATATGGTGGGCCAATTCACGCTTCTGTTACTCTTGTGAGAGGTCCCATTGAGATTAGTGGGGCTATTCATATGCATAAGAAAAGCAAGATTTGGCCCTTAATCATGAATTGATTTGTCTGTATTCACTTACCTGCAGTTTGATTGTAGTGAATTATATCGCTGGAGATAAAATTCTGCAAAGCTTGAGCTACCGGGTAGCAAGATATTGATGTACAGGGAGCGTTATTTTAGCAGTGGAAAGGACTAATACAACTCATTATTTTTAGTGAAAGCTTAGATTATGCGGTAAATAGCTAAGATTGTACAAGATCCTAACGGACAGTATTTTTGCTCTCATGCTTTTTTTTGTTTTAAGGTATGTTACAAATAATACTAGAGTAAACCATTGGAAAATTTGTCTAGAAATTCTTCATGACGGAAAACTGACTAAGAACATACAAAAGGGACAGAATGAAATAAATAAATAAAGGATCTTGGTTAGTGAGTCCACATATTTCCCTAAAGTATTTTCCCACAACTTCATCTGTTTTAGGTTGATGATTTAACATGTTCAAATATAATTCCTTTCTAAAAAGAATAAGTCCCTATTTTTCAAAGTTTTTCTCAATACATATTTTCTTTTTTAGATCGAGTCAATGTGCAGAATATTGAAATCTGTTGTCTTTTCATGATGAAATAGTAAACGATGTATCTGAACATTAACATTTCAAAGTATAATATAGTGTCTGTGTGTGGGGATTACGCCTTCAACTGTTGAAAGAAGTTATAGTGAAAAATGCCACCCCACCTTATTGTGGCATTTGTAATGACTCAGGTGGTGGTTCTTTTTTAATAGAGAAGTGGTTGTTAACCTTAAGAAATTTCTTTCTACTAGAGGAAATGTCAGTCCATGTGACAGTCGGGTGAAAAATGGGAGCCAGTGTATGTTTCTGCTGGTAAAAGCGAACCCAAACTAGAAAGCTTTAGTGAACTCTGAATTTAAATTATGCAAGTAACATGTGGGGATAAATTAAAAGATAAGGAGATTAATAGAGCAGAAAGGGACAATCTTTGTTGTTGTTGTCTAACAGTTCTCAACTGAAAGGGCTCGTATTCATAAAATTGAAAACAAAGGGAGACTTTGGCAGAGCACCATGTAAAATATTTTGTGTATGTTTTTAATAAAAGATATGCTGAAAGTGCTATCTTAATAGGTTTTTAATGGAGAAGATTTCAAATCTTAGGGACTGATTCTGCAGACACTTGCTCTATTCCTTTACTCACCTAAGTAGTCCATTAATCTCAAGGGACTACTCTTGGGTTTACGCAGCTGGAGCCTTGTTTGCCCCCCACACAAAAAAGTTTGTTCATATTAACACTGAGTTGTCTATTAAGTACTTTCATGTAGCACATCTCTTATGTTTGAGATATATTTTTTAATTGCTTTAACAGTTGAACTGTTATGGGATGTTATGAAAATTAATCACTGATTTTAAAAAAATACTACGAGTGTTGTATTTTTTCTGTGGGTAAACCTGTCATCTGAACATATCTTTTTTTTCATGAAAATGGTAAACTCTGTCAGTGTGTTTAATGGGGCATAGACAGCTCGGCTATTCCACGTGAATGAAGATGCAGACGCTCTGAGACCAGTAGCAATGATCTTGAAAACAATTAGCTGTCTGTTATATTGGATTGTTCTTTTGTCAACAGACATGCTAGACAAAGATCATTTTCTGTGGGTTGTTTGCTTTTTCCTGGACAATTAGGTGTTTTTTTAAATTATTATAGACCCTTGAAAAGGAGTTACAGTTCCAGAAACAAAGCACATGGGATGTTTCAAATTGTGCTACCTTAACATTTTGTTTGAGAGAGTCTCCCAGAAGAATTTCATATTTGTTTCATTTTTTAAAAATGGCCTCTCTGCAATAGTTTTGTGGAACTTATCTTTTATTCTACATTTTATGAAGAAAAAGAATCCTCTGAAGAAAGTCAGGGTGTATAAAAGATCTGCGAAGTAGAAAAAGGGATGGAATCAACTAAAAGGAAGAAACTTAGATGAAGTGTTGGCAGAAAAAATAATTTATCCATTTTGAAGAATATATGAAAATGCAGGAACATGGTTTATAGCTGTTTATTTTCCAAGTTTACTCATAGATTTGGTTATTACTATATATGATCAATTGACCCCCCCTAACTGTTATCACTAATTATCACCCACCTACAGTGGAATAATATAATGTTTCATTTGTAAAGCTACAATTCAGATTTTTTCATGTAATAAGAATCTTCCTGGATTTCTTCATTTTCACCTATACTTGTGCTTGCTCACTTTCTTCAAAGGTTGGCACAGCAATCTTCTTTGAGGTGGGCAGCATGCAACTCATTTTAGAACCTGTCAAATTCATTTAAAAGTTCATTGATCACATTTAAAAGGGAAATATTTAGCATGGTGAAAGTGACAGAAGCTAAGCTGGAAAGCAGAAATGGTTGAATTGTTCATTGCAAATAATTATACAAGTAATTTAGCACTTTTTTAGTTGTGAATTGTTCTAAAAAAGATTCTGATTTCTGTGTCTGCATTCAATATTCATATGTATTCGCAAAATAGCGTATGCAAACAAATTTGAGCCTCTGGCTGCTTGTGAATAGTTCATTTAAACTGTTAGCTGTTTGTGGTAACCATTCACCTAAGTCGCATGGTATTGTTTTTCCTCCCTGATGGGAAGACTGAAGCTTTTTAAACACAAATGTTACATTTAGCAAATAATAAATAAACAAATCCTCTTTTTGTACACAGATACCCCTGCTCATGTGCAGATACAAATACTTCTATCAAAAAACCCTTTCCTCAAACATTTGTGCAAATGTTTGTGAATAACAAATAATAAGTACAAAGATGGTTTGACTGAAAAGCCATTTGGAATTTGAACAAATGTTTTTGAATGCTCTTCTTCAGCATTCAAACATCTGTATGGGAAATTATTTTGGAACCGTTAGTTAGATGAAAAAAAAGCAACTTTTTTCCAGATATTGCTCAGCAAAGAAAGGCTGGGGTAGTATAGGAACACCTTTCAAGAGAGAGGAATTAGGGATTTTTGGGAAAGGGGATAATGTCAGAGAAAATGTTAGTGAAGAGTAAGTAGATATATTGCACACAATTTATATGCAGATATTATGTTAATACAATTTTAATGTTAAACAATTTTTTAAAAGCCAGGAAATGCACAAGTTTGGGTTTTTTTGGTGTGTTTTTTTTATTTTCTTTTTCAGATTCAGACTCTTGGCCATTGACACACTTCCAAATGGATATTATAGGTCAGATCCTCAGCTGGCGCAGATCAGCATCAATCATTAAAGTTAGTGGAGAAATGCAGATCTATAACAGATGAAGATCTGCCCCGAATATGTGCAATACTTCAAATTTCAGCTCTATTTGAATTTTCTGTATGGTCACAAGTGTGATAGTCTTTTATTCCAATGGGATAGGTACCTCTTTTTCACTTGCATCATTCAAAAATGGCTGAACAGATTTTCCAGATTTTCCCAACAAAATTTGTCTTTCAACTGAGGCAATTTCAGCACCAAAGAATAATTTTTCAGACAGCTCTGAACAAGTAAAAATGAGAGGGGTGGCTAACTTCACTAGTATTCGCTGCCAAGAGAATGTTGTAATACACTGATGTCAAGCATAACTTAAAGCAGAATTTGGTCCAACTTGTGAATATTAACTATGTATGGAAACTTGTATTGATATTTGGTTTTAGAGTTTGGTTGCATATTTTTATCTAGATATGGGTGTAGTGTGTAAAAGCAATTTTTAGATTTCTTATTGTATTTTCTCTCAATATTTTTTTCTCTCCATCTGTTTGTACATCTTTCTCCATCTGTGTATCTTTCTCTTTCCTTCCTCCAGTCTTATTTTGGTTTATCTTCCCCTCCTCCCAGTCACATCCATTAGTTCCCTGCAAAATAGGGCCTGAGTGATATCAGAGCTCTTAATATGGAATACCATTAGGTTGCCTTTCTTTCAGTATTTTGTAGCGTAGACATGCTCAAAGTACAACAAAAAAACCCAAGTATTTCTGCTGATTTGTATATTTCAAACTCTCCCAAATGATGTCTGCATTCTTGATCGGCATTCTTACTACCACAGTGTGTTGTGCGTAAGCTCAACATATAGAAAACTGAATTTGCTGTACATTGGAATAGATATCATGGTATTTTAAATAGCCAGTATCCCTTTTTCAGCCCCTGTCAGCATCTAGATATCCCCACTTCTTACAAGGCTTGCTGGCAGATGATTACTTACTTGGCTGTTTCTTGTCCTAAATGCTTGCAATAAATGCTTGATGTTAAAAGAGAAAATCGTTTTTAAATTTTCATTAGCTCAGTTTGCACTTCAATTGTTCAACCAATAGATTATATCTTTGAAGAGGGAGGGCAAGATTCTGCTTGCACTCCTCGGGCAAAACTCCTCATTGACAAAGATACATTCAAGAATACAGAGTTTACAGGGCTTTTCTCTCAAAATTATCTCCTGACTCCACCGGTAAGGGGAGAGAGAGAGAAAAAAAAGTTATCTTTTTTTAGTGTTGATTTCTATTCTTAATGTCTGGACTATTTATTATTTGATTTTTTTGAACTATCCCTCTGTATCATTTATCTTCCCAGAGAGTGTGGCGCTTTAATTTTTCACTTTTTTTGGTGAGGCTGCCACGATAATTTCCTCTCCCTTTTTCAATTTACAGAAAAATGTATAAAGAACAAGGAAATAATTTGTACCAGTGTAGTTTCTAAAAAGAAATCCTTTGTATTTATTGATTCTCCAATTTTCTCTTAATACATACAAGACATAATATTTAAATGGGCAAAGAATTCAGGTGTTATTGTTAAGATAAATATCTTACTAGCACCTTAGTTTATTAAAAGTGAAGGAAAGTTAACTAACATGAGTGGCTAGAAGTGGATTAGATTTTGAAGTCATTGCTCTTCACGCAATTTAGACAGTGAAATGAGACAAGTCAGTTTCATTTTTCAATCACTGTCAGTTTCGCTTTCTGCTTCCCATTTACTACATACCATAGTGCTGTTATGTTTGAACCAAATCTTACTTATCATACTATAAACACATCAGAGGTACAACTACCGCGGAGGGAGAGAAGTTGTTTAAGTTAAGCACCCATGTGGACACAAGAACAAATGGATATAAACTGGCCATCAACAAGTTTAGACTTGAAATTAGATGAAGGTTTCTAACCATCAAAGGAGTGAAGTTCTAGAACATCCTTGATAAGTTTATGGAGGAGATGGTATGATAAAACTGCCTACAATGGCATGTAGCCGAATTGTGACTGCTAGCAGCAAATATCCCCGATGGCCAGTGATGGGATTCTAGATGAGGACTCTGAGTTACTCCAGAGAATGCTTTCCAAGGCATGTGGCTGTTGGGCCTTCCTGAAATGCTCAGGGTCTAACTGACTACCGTATTTAAAATAAAATTTAAAATTAAATAATTTTCCCATGGGTGAGATTGGCAGAGACACTGAAGGTTTTTTGCCTTCCTCTGAAGCATGAGTCACTTGCAGGTTTAAACTGGAGTAAATGGTGAATTCACGATAACTTGAATTCTTTGAGTCATGATTTGAGGAGTTCAGTACCTCAGCCAGCGAGTAGAGGTCTATTACAGGAGTGGGTGAGTGAGGTTCTATGGCCTGCAAGAGGTCAGACTAGATGATCTGTCCTTAAACTTGATGAGTCTAAGAAGCCTGGCTAGTTTCAATGGGACAGTTCAGGTGAATGAGATGAACAGAATTTTGGCCTTCCTGTTTCCATCATTGCTGAGCAATGTTTAACTTTAAAAAATCTATTTTGTTGAAACATTTAACATGTGCATACTGGCTTTTATGTCTTCCACCGCCTTACAAAATACAAACTTACATTTGGGGCTTAACCACTTACGTGTTCCATCAATCTGAACAGCCTGTTATTAATTTCTTCAGTTTAAAAGTGTTTCCTGTACTATTTTTCCATATGGGGAGGTTGTCCCATTAAAAGCATTTTACCAGAGGACTTGTATCTTTCTCCCAGAATCAGTTCCTATAGAAACTTTAATCATGGGGGCTACTTTCATTGGAGCAATAGTCCTAGATCCTCTGGTCTTATTGAGTTGCAATTGAAAAGCACCAAATGTAGGTGGGAAGGGCAATGCCATTGTGGCTGTGGCAGTCTCTGCTAAGACAAGTGTGACAGAATGTACCCCTGTGTTCATACCCTACCCGTTATTGTAATAATCTTTGTACAAAGTATGCTTTGTGAGGTATTTAAATAACTCATAATTTGCTGATCAATAATGTGGCAAAATGCACATAACAGCATTATATGTGAACTTATAAACATAAGCTCAGCTCATCACTTGGAAGTAACAGAGGAGGAGATGACCTTGGATATTGGTTGATCACAGGATGACGGAGCCGCCAATGTGATATGGCTGTGAAAAAAGCTAATGCGGTCTTGGGATGCATCAGGCGAGGTATTCCCAGTAGAGATAAGGAGGTATTAGTACCATTATACAAGGCACTGGTGAGACCTCCTCTGGAATATTGTGTGCAGTTCTGGTCTCCCGTGTTTAAGAAGGATGAATTCAAACTGGAACAGGTACAGAGAAGGGCTACTAGGATGATTTGAGGAATGGAAAACCTGTCTTATGAAAGGAGACTCAAAGAGCTTGGCTTGTTTAGCCTAACCAAAAGTAGGCTGAGGGGGAGATATGATTGCTCTCTATAAATATATCAGAGAGATAAATACCAGGGAGGGAGAGGAATTATTTAAGCTCAGTACCAATGTGGACACACGAACAAATGGATATAAACTGGCCATCAGGAAGTTTAGACTTGAAATTAGACGAAGGTTTCTAACCATAAGAGGAGTGAAGTTCTGGAATAGCCTTCAAAGGGGAGCAGTGGAGGCAAAAGACATATCTGGCTTCAAGACTAAGCTTGATAAATTTATGGCAGGGATGGTATGATGGGATAGCCTAATTTTGGCAATGAATTGATCTTTGACTATTAGCGGTAAATATACGCAATGGCCTGTGATGGGACACTAGATACGGTGGGATCTGAGTTACTACAGAGAATTCTTTCCTGGGTGTCTGGCTGGTGAGTCTTGCCCACATGCTCAGGGTTTAGCTGATCGCCATATTTGGGGTTGGGAAGGAATTTTCCTCCAGAGCAGATTGGCAGAGGCCCTGGGGGTTTTTCGCCTTCCTCTGCAGCATGGGACACGGGTCACTTGCTGGAGGATTCTCTGCACCTTGAAGTCTTTAAACCACAAGTTGAGGACTTCAGTAGTTCAGACATAGGTCAGGGGTTTGTTACAAGAGTGGGTGGGTGAGATTCTGTGGCCTGCGTTGTGCAGGAGGTCAGACTAGAAGGTCATAATGGTCCCTTCTGACCTTAAAGTCTATGAGTCTGAAAGGATGTTCTCCAGATAAGTCTGGGGAGTGGCCAAACCAGTTCCTCAGAGACAAAGGTAAGCTAATGCCTCAACCAGGTATAAACAAGGTTGATGGACCGTTACCTGATAAGTGGCCATTCTTTGGAAGGAAAGGGGTCAGGGGCAAAAAAAATCTACATCTTAGCAAAGAAACAGCATGAAGTTCCCTTCTACACAGATTGCCTGTTGCCTTGCTCCCAGCTGGAAATGCTTCTCAAAGGGGGAACAGGACTGTGAAAGGAAGGGTCAGACACACTAAGACACACCCTTATTTCTCTCCCTGCCCATCACATTCACTGCACTTGAAGTGAGAAAGGAAGCAAGCATTGGACTTTGGGGGGAGGGTCATGACCTATAGGGTTTGGTCAGTAAAACTGCTGAAAGCATGTGGTAAGAAACTGTGCTTGAATCTGATATAGTTTGATAAGTTAGGTATTACTAAACATCTTAGCTTTATTTTTCTTGTAATCATTTTTTACTTTTATGCCTCATTATTTGTACTCACTTAAAATCTATCTGTTTGTGGTTAATAAACTTGTTTTAGTGTTTTATCTGATCCAGTGTGTTCAAGTTGAAGTGTCTGGGTAACTCCTTTTGGGGTGACAAGTTATGTGCATATTATTCCCTTACTGGAATAAAGGACTCAAGAGATCTGTAATGTCCAGGAGAGGGCTGGGCAGTAGAGAACATACGTTTCTGTGGGGGAAATCTAAGACTAGCAGTGTGTTGCGGTCACCCTGCAGTATAACCAAGGCTGGTGAGAGCCAAAGTGTGGCTGGCAGGCTGCAGTTAAACACGGATGCTCAGGGTGTGGCTTGCCTGCTTGAAGGCTGTTTGTGAGTGGCCCAGGTAGGAGGCATCCAAACAAATGTTAAGACTCCCCAGGTTGCAGGGCAGGGTGCCATCCTTGCTCATTAGTCTGGAATGTACTGTGGTATGTCACAATAAGAATTTTTTTATTTAAAAAAAAAAAAAAAAAACCAAATACCATGATTGATGAATGACATTTGAAAAAAATCATTTTAAATTAGTCAATTCAAGTAAATACCCTGATGGATTATATTTTATATTTTCTGAAAAACACCCACCGTTGAAAAGGAACATCACTTTATAGACTAAAGATTATTTCTTCTTCACCTCAGTGCAACGGTAGAGAAGTTACTCCTTTGCCTCCTATCAAGTGTATTGGGGAAGCTCTCAAATCTAAATTGCCTTCTCATGTTTGTTCCACTGGGACAAAGGCTGCTTAATTTTACATGAAAATTACAGACAGGATTGCAAACATTAACAGGCTCAATTCTACTATGCAATCCTGTTTTCATTGTTTTATCCTGGGGGTGTTGACAGCCGCAAGATTCAACTGTCAGCATCAAGAGAGCTGGGGACTACTCTACATGGCGTTTCAGTAAAGGAAAGTTGACATTTCATTGTAGCTTTCCCCATGAAAACTATTGTAATTGTTATTCGATATCTCTGTTGGATAGTCTGAGCATAACCCTACCATAAACTCCTAGGAAGAGGTGCAGTCGGTGGCAGATGGTGATCAATTTTCATAGTTTACATAATTTTATATAGAAATTGGAGGCTTGCAGGACATTCATATCAATGCAATTTTCTGAGGTCTTACTGATGATAGGATTTATACATGTAGGGGATGCTGAGCTATGTGAAGGCCTCATAGGTATGGTTAAGAGATCAGAGCACACGACCAGGAGCCAAGAATTCTGGACTTTCAAGCCTATCTCTGAGACTTGTCTTGGGCAGGTCACTTAGCCTCTCTCCTGCTGTTTCTCCATTTTAAATTGGGCATATCCGTACTTAATCTAAATCCTGCCTCATAGGGGTGTTGTGAGGATTAGTAAATTAATGCCAAGTAGGAGCTGGAGGACAGGCCAATCATTTGTAAAGCAGTGTGTTGGCAATCCTGTGGGATGCTGGGCATCCTCCACCCCATTTGTTGAAACCAGTTGGAGTCGAGGGCACTCAGCACCTCAGTGGAGGCACTCAGCACCTTATTGAATGAGGCCTATATAAGTGCTGAGTATTATTGATGAAATTCTACCAGGTTTCTTTGACATCCATGAAAATACACAAATCTTCTTTTGTATCTTGGGCCAGTGGTAAGGTGCAATTTTTGGAAAGACTTTTGCTCTCTCCATTGTTGAGACCACACTCTGCATTCCTAACTGGCAGCAGAAAGGCTCCTTTAATACAAGATTACTGCGTGCAATGGTGTAGAAAAGCCAGAGGGTTGGTAGAAATGGTCATTTTCTCCCAGAAGAAAAGAGGAAAAAAATCAAAGAGAAAAAATCAACATGATGCATGAACAAGCAAGTAATAAAGAATGAAAGGCATTGGAGACTATTGAAACTAGTTTCAGTCCAGGAAGCATATTTTGACAGAAAATAATTTTATCCTGTGTAGCTGTATCAAGCTTTTTTCTTCTATAGGAATACAGGGGAGAATGGATTTTGTTTCCTTGGTGTGCTGCGTACGTCAAAGCAGCGAGATATTTGTGTTAGATGTAGTTTGTATATGTTTATTTAGATATAGAGATGTCTAATTCAAAATATAATATATAATATAAAAATTAAGACTTACACATCTAGGTTTTTGGCACAGCACGTTATAGATAGGCGCTAATTGGGAAGTTTGGGGCCATCAGGATTTTGATTCAGACCGATCTCTAATTGGAACATTAACACCTAATAAATTACCAATATCTTTTAAATACTTTTTAAACATTTCTCTGTTATTGAAATGAGTTGCATTGTATTTTAACATCATAGGAGCCAAAATCATCCCACTGTCAATTAAACCCAGGATGAATTTGGCCCAAATTCCCCTCCTGGAAAAACATAGTTGTGCTTGTATCTGGCCTATGTTAATGTATGTTATTGTTTCTCTTGTTCTCCTTTCTCCAGTGCTTCCTACTGTTTGTTACACCCATTTGCTGTGTCTTCTCTTAAATTGGATTATAAGCTCCTCAGGGCAAGGACTGTCATACTCTGTATTTGTACATTGCCTAGCACAACCGGTTGCCCTCCTGATTTGAGCCTTTAGGCAAGACTGTAGTATAAATTGTTGGTTTTGTTTCTAAAAGAAACTTAACTCTGTTCTCTCCCCAGCCTTTTTGTCGCCTGCTTTAGGGATATTAAGTTTAATGATATCTTTAGTCTTATTCAGCATACTATTAATTCAAAGGGAGCGTAAGGACAACTGTTTTCCATATTTGAAAATATTAAATAACTTTTAATAAAAAAGTAATATTCTCTCAGGTGTAGAGTATGCTAGGTTTCATGTGATTGCAGGCTTTATTTGACAAAACAATTTCCTTAAATCAAAAGTGAATTGCCCACATATGCTGCCTCGTATACTCAGTACTCGGTGCAGCTCTAAAATGCATGGGATGCTCAAATGCTTCAAGTGTGAAGTGAAGATTTTGTGAAGTGAAAGTAAGATTTTGTGCAGCATGGGATAGTCTAGAGTGAGAGGAACAGGGGAATGTTTGATCGTTGAGCCTCTCTGTAAAGTCCTGATTCTATGCCCACTGACGTCGGAAGCGAGGTCCTCATTGATGTCAATGGTGCAGGATCAGGACATAAATTCTTTCAGATTTCACACAATTGAACACAGGAATTAAAAAAAAAAAAAAACAGTTGCAGCATTTTGGCCAAGTTTGCATATCATAACTTATGTAACAGCAGGATGTAAAACTAGGAAACTATCAGCTTGATTCTTATCTCATTTATATCAGCTTTATGCTGTTTTAACTTGATTGGCTTCAGTGGTGTTACTCTTGATTTATACCAGAAAGAATGTGATTATATTCAAGCATATGTATTTCATCTTTGTACATGTTCTTCCTTCCTGTAACAGATATACATGCCACATCTCACAATTTTGCAGAAGTTAGCATTGAAACAACTCAGTTGCTTGACTGGGCTTTTGAAACTTTTTGGAAAGTTTGCAAGCATGAAAGAAGAAATGCGATTTCACTGAAGATGGCAAGAAGAGACGCTCAGAGCATTTTCTACATGGCTGATGGATGTTGATTTATGTATTTTCCTCTTATCTGCAGCCCAGATCCAGGAAGGTACTTAAACATGTATAACTTTAAAGGTATGAGTGGTCCCATTGAAGCCAACTACTTTTGTTTGTTTGTTGATTTATTTGTTTGTTAAAACTTTTTAACTCTTGAGTACTATAGTTGGGCCTGAGCTGCAGAGTTTATCTGAATTCCTCCAAAGAGAAACACAAACAATGAAGTTATTTGGACTACTCAAGTGCTTAAAGTTATACATGGGTTTAAATACCTTTCTGAATCAAGGCCCTTAATGGGTCAATAAATGTTTTTGCTAGGTATTGATGCTGAAAGGCCATAATTCTAATTCTTTCATTTCATTCAAATAAAATAAAAACCCTAGTAAGCACAGAAAGACTTCATTTTCAAATACGATCGTAGATTTAAGTTAGTGTTTGTCTGCTAGCTCTGGTCTCTATTGACACTACCTCTGTTTCCTTTATGTTGCTTAAAATTATGTCTAACTGATGTAAAACAGCTGTTCTCTGACTTCTGCAACAAAACATTTCCTGAGCAACTGTCATTTACCTTGACACAGAATTGGGAGATCTGATATGATTGACTGATATAATCTTTTTAGTCTTACTTACCCAGCAGAGCTCTTTTTAAATGGTACCTTCTTAATACTTGTCTGAGAGCTAGATGTTTAACTAAAGCCTGGTAATAGCAACCTGGTTTTCATTTGTTTTCTGACAGATGATTCAGGAGAGCAGGTTTCTTATTGAAACAGCAGACACCGTTCATGACAAGATTGTTCAGTGTCAGAAAGCAGGTAACCTTGTTGTATTCTCTGTACACATTGTTGTAACTCTATACCTTGTTGTAACTCTATACAAATTTTTAAGGTGGTGGAAACAGCATGCCATAGTACAAAGGGGAGAAGCATCTTTGGCCTTCAATTAAATGCTCATTTTACAATTCAGTTACACCATTCCAACTTTTCTAATATGGACAAGGCCTTAGGGACAAGTTCTGCAAACACTCACTACTGAATGTAGTCTTTGCTTTCAGCTGGAATCTGATAAGTAGTCTTCAATAAAACTACATACTGCAGTAAACACTACTGCCTGTGATAAGTGTTTGCAGGAAGGGGCCTTTGGAGTAGTAAACTACTGGGGCCAGAGCCACGCACACTCCTTAAATAAACAATATAATTAATGCCCTTTAATAAATTCCTTTAATTCCTCCATCTTTAATAGAGAAAAATTTCACAGAATGGTTTAACAATAACATTCTACTGATTTGTTCACCTAATATAAGAGCAGGGTGGAAATTGGTTTTTGCCTTTTGCCCCATGCTTGAAATCCAGGCTACTCTTTCCAGGCCTTGCCAGTAGAGTGACAATCATATCACTTTTCAGCACTCTTGTGGTTGGTCACCAGAACTGAGACTCAAAATTGACTGTGGTGCTATGGCTATAGCCTATTTCAGCCATGTAGAACCACCAGTGAGACTGTTTTGTTTTTCAAATGCGTCCCTAACAAATGTTAATTTTTATTAACATCTTTAAATCCATATACATTTCATTATTTCCATAGAGCATAAAGAAAATCCTTCCCCCATGTGAACTTTCTGAATTGTGGCTTCCATCAGATGGGCATGAGATTTGTTTATTTAAATATATATTTTAGTCAAAATCATCACTTGAGCTGGGTTGTCAAGCTGGGACAACCGTGAATGAAGGAGACTGCAGAAAATAATACTATTTCAAGTATCATAGAAATATACACACAGTAAAATCCTCAACAGGAAAGTCACAGGTGTGAAATGATGCTCTCTCACTTTCTGTAGTCTAGATCTGGAATAACTCTATTCATAGATTCATAGATTCTAGGACTGGAAGGGACCTCGAGAGGTCATCGAGTCCAGTCCCCTACCCTCATGGCAGGACCAAATACTGCCTAGACCATCCCTGATAGACATTTATCTAACCTACTCTTAAATATCTCCAGAGATGGAGATTCCACAACCTCCCTAAGCAGTTTATTCCAGTGTTTAACCACCCTGACAGTTAGGAACTTTTTTCTAATGTCCAACCTAAACCTCCCTTGCTGCAGTTTAAGCCCACTGCTTCTTGTTCTATCCTTAGAGGCTAAGATGAACAAGTTTTCTCCCTCCTCCTTATGTCACCCTTTCAGATACCTGAAAACTGCTATCATGTCCCCGCTCAGTCTTCTCTTTTCCAAACTAAACAAACCCAACTCTTTCAGCCTTCCTTCATAGGTCATGTTCTCAAGACCTTTAATCATTCTTATTGCTCTTCTCTGGACCCTCTCCAATTGAAATAATCAGAAACAGAATGGGACCCACAGACTTCAAAAATAGCCTTAAAATGAGTGGAAAATTAAGTGGAACTGAGCAGGTTTGTTCTGGAGTAATGTACCGTAGCTGCTCACAGCTAATATTTTTGCTGGAATGATCAGTTGTGATTTATGAGTGGATTCTGCATTGACTACTCTACTACTTAGGATCCATCTCCCACTTTGTGACTGTGTTTTACTCTGAATGAGGTTACCAGGGGCTACTTGTGCACATCAAAGAAAGAGTGTGGAAGTTAGTGATGAATTTATAATTGTGAACTCTGTGTGTAAAACAGGAGGGGTCAATCCCTTAGGGTATGTCCACACGGCAATTAAAAATCCACGGCTGGCCCATGTCTGCCGATTCCGAATTGGGCTCAGGGGATGTTTAATTACAGTGTATATATTTGGACTTGGGTCCCAGAGCTTGGGCTCCAGACCAAGCCAAAACATATACACTGCAATTCAATAGCCCCTTAGCCTGAGCCCCAGGAGCCCGAATCAGCTGACATAGGCCAGCCATGTGAGTCTAACTGCAATTTAGTCAGACCCTTATTTCTTACTGCATTTCACGGATCTGACAGTCCACTCTGCCCAAGTTCCCTTTTCACCGCTCCAGGGCAGCCTGTGCAATTCTAATTCCTCTTCTACCCCCCTCATGTATGCATTACGATACAGTCTTTAATTACATGAGCAATACCATTTTTTCCACAGGACCCCCTGCCTCATTCAGTACACAGACTGGGTGGTGCTTACTGAATAAGCAGCTGTCCAGTATTTTGTTTTCTCCTCATTCAGTGTGTGGCCCCAGGCGTTATTTACTGCACACTGTTCAAACCCTGCTCTGAAGACAGAATTATTCATTTTCTTATGGGCGTTTCTGTGGCGCTCATGACTATAGCATCTGAATTAATTTTCTAAACATCCTTGTGAGGTGAGGGGATCTTATGTCTGTTTTACAGCTGGGGAACTGAGGCATAGGCAGTTTAAGGCCAAAAGTATCCACTCATTTGGTGTCCAATGTTAGAGACCTGGCACCTGATTTTTCAGAGTCCTTAGCACTAACTATATATATATATATATATATATATATATATATATATTTATTTATTTTCAGGGCACAGCTCCCATTGACTTCAGTAATAGCTATGAGTGCTCAGCATTTCTGCAAGTCAGACTCCAGGGTCTCAAGTGAGACACCCAGTAAAATGAGAAATACAGTTAGTGGGCACCTGTGGAAAGTTTGGTTTCAGTGACTTGTCCAGCATCACACAGGAACTCTGTGGCACAGGTAGGGATAGAATCCAATTCTCAGGGCATCATTCAACTGCCTTCACCATAAGACCATCCTTTGTCTTCCTGCAATTGCCTGCTTCTTTCCTACACACTTCCCAACGTCTGTAAGAAATGAAACATAAGTGCTACAGGCAAATCTCCTCCTACAAAATCCCAAATACACCCCCAGAGCAGGTCCATCCTATGCCCTGAATGAGGCAGGGTCCTGTGGAAAAATAGTGTATGGTCATATAATGATATAAAGACTATCATAATGCATACAAGAGGGCCAAAGTAAGGTTGCATAGACACTTCCTAACTTCTGCATGCTTGACTTTGCAACCGTAATGATGATCTTTTAATAGAGGGGGTTTTGTTTTGTATGTTTAATTTCCTGAAGAGCAAACTAAATAAAAAAATTGTATCATTTGGCACCATGTTAGCACCTACATTGGTCATCAAATGGGACTTTTAGATCCAGTGCCCAGACCTCAGCTAGCTAACAGAGTAACTGATAGCAGTAATAGGTTGTAGTGCTCTATGTGGACCATCCCTAGCAAGGGATGAGACACATTGCCAGTGGGTTTCACAGATATGTGCTGACAGCAGAGGAATGGTGAGTCTCAGAAATCATGGTTTCCACTCCAGGCTCTGGATGGGAATATTCTCTAGTGGATACAGACTTTTCTGCCCATTCTGCCCAAATGTGACCCTTTCTGTCCTCTCCTCTCCAACTTGTACCCCCTCCTTTTCCCAGTGTGTGCCCCTGGCTCCCAGTCTCCTTGCCCAGCCACGACCAGTCTCCCATAGTGTCATCTATAATCCTTCTTGGTGCTCTGCAAGGCCTCTTCAGTCATGGGGGAAGCAATTATCAGTCTTTTAGCAATGATGCTTCCTGTAGCTCAAGTCCATTCCAGGACTTTCTCGGGCTTTCGAAAGACTTTTTTAATCTGCAGAAATAATTAATTAATTAGCCCCTCTTTGCACACTCTGCAAAGTTTTGTGTCATTCCTTGTTGGATGCTTCTTTGTTGTCAATTCAGAAGAGCTCAAGTTAGGGAATGACACCAAAATTGGAGATGTAGGAAACACACAGGAAGACTAACCAAACAACTGCAAACTGAGCTTGATTTATTAGAGTAGTGGGGGCTGCAGGCATTATGGGGGATTTGGTATTAATGAAAGTAAAATTTCCTAGGAGAGGAAATTAACAACACAGGTACAAATTGAAGGGCTGTAACCAAGCAGCCAGACTCGCTGTATGAAGGTGGGTTTGTTTCCATTTTGTCCCTTAACCCTTGCTTACACTCTGCAAATGTCACACAGAATGAAAATGCTTGAGAGCCACTGGCCTACATGGCCCCGTTAAGAGGTTTTCCGTCTCTAACTTCCATGACTAAGTGTGTGCTTAGACTTTCTGAACTTTTATGGACAGCAATGGATCAGACAAATATCTACCACAGAAACTGGCAGTGAAATGTAACAGGATTCCAAAGGCTGTGGTTCAAAGTTTCTGTTCCACAGGCTGCAAGAATCGTATCCCGTGATAGGCAGTGTAGAGTTTATGAAATAATTTATCAGTATGAAGTGCTATGTTGTTTCTCTATGACTCCTATTAAGATTAATGAGAAGCTGTGAATCTAAATCCTGGTGCACTGTGCTAAACAGATATCTTTCATGTCTGTTGAGTTTCCTTCCGAGCCATGAACCTGTCTGTTGAAGACACAGACAATGGAGAAGGGAGACACAGAGACCAGTGATTAAGTTCTGCAGTGATATTGCCAGCAATGTAGAATAAAGGCAGATTCACTGGAGAAATGTGGGTTCATAACCTTGCTTCACACTGTCTACCAATGATTGTGACAGCACACAGCAAAATAAAGGAACAAATATGGAGCCCTAAAGGTGGAAGATGAGTATTAGAAGTAGAGGATTAAACAATCAACAGCACTATATTGTTTTAGATAGGTGGTAAAACTTCTTTTGTCAACTGGGCTTTAAAAAAAATTTTTTTGCACCCAGTCCCCTGCAGTTGAAAGATGAGCATCGGGTTCTTGAGAGGCAGGGATGGGAGGAAATAAAATGAAAATTCAGGAAGTAACAGGTGTGGGGAGGTCTGGGGATCGTCAGTGAATGGTTTGAGTAAAAATTAAATTGCAGTATAACTGAATCATGTACTAAATCATGTACCAATCCATGTTTTAGGCATGGAATTCCATGAAGAACTTCATAACCTTGGGGCAAAGGAAGGTTTGAAAGGAAGAAAACTAAGCAAAGCCATTGAAAGTTTTGCATGGAATATCACTGTGCTGAAGGTAAGAAGTAAAGATTGGATCGAAAGGGGCGTTATTGACTTGTACCTTCTATTAGCTGGAAAGGGCTACCATTGTAATGGTAGGAGCATGCTAAAGAATGCTAAATCAGACTGAGAATAAGGAATTAATTATATTAAGCGATTAAAGGCCCAATCCTTAACTGTGTGTTAAGGGCAAATTCCTTGCTCAGACAATACTTTTTCTAATGTCAGCAGAACTCTTACATGAGAGATGTGCAGGATTGGTTAAAATCTGTGGATACAGTAGTAACAATGGGTTCTTTTTTTCTGCTATCCCCATATTAACTGGTTAAAAGGAATGTTGGGAACATGTTTGGAAGAAACATTTTCGGTTTTTAGAGCCCACAGGTGAGACGGTCTCTTTAGCATAATGCAGAAGTTAAATCCAGGAAGTGAGTTTAGGAACTAAATGCCTAACATTGAGACCTGGGCAAATAACTGATTTTTCCAGTTTGTTTGCAGTTCCAAAAAATGGAAAAAAAGGTGATTCAAGTAGAATCAAGTCTACTTTGGGTGTGTTTCAGAGCAGGGAATTGAACCTGCGTCTCCCATATGTCATGTGAATGACCTAGCTATTTGGCTAAAGGTTATAAGAGGGTAGCAATAGTACTACCACTTCCCCCTCCTCTGGCCATACTGTGAATGGCTGAAACTATTTGTATCCAGTTTGCAAATAGTTTTGAGTCAACCAAAACTACATTTTCATCGAATAAACTATTTGTTAGAAAAATTTCACAGAGCTCTAGTAATGACTACTACGTGGTAGGATTGAATATCACAATATAGGAATAAAGGAGTGGATAAAGCAACAAGGAAAATGGATTTGACCAGGCTGAATGGCAAAATAAATAAACAAATGTAAAATATAGAGATGAATCCAAGACACAAAATTTCCATCTAATGATGGACTTGCCCAAAGCTTGAGGGTGTTTGGATCCAAGGTTTAGTTTGGGGCTTGTATCTATATGAATCTATAAAATCAGCCTGGAGACCATTGAAGGACTAGAACTACAGGAGGCTTGTATACCTCTGAATGAAGAAACAAAAAGAGTATAGAGGAGAGTGAAATCAGCATGATAAATTGATGGGCCTGCCCATGTTTCCTAGAACTATAAAAGCCCCCTGTCTTTTGAAAAGAAGAAATCCTAATCAAACACACTTACCAGCAAACTATGTCCGGTAAGACATTATTATTTATTTCTGGTAGCGCACATAGCGTACTCAGCACTTCCCAAGCAGAGAAAAAAGCACAGTTCATTAAATTGTGCACACCTCAGGCAAGGATAGACAAGCAGGAAACCGTGAATTACACTGTGTAAATTGGATGGTCAAAGTCATGGATTGACTATATTTTGGTAATATAAAGTTATGTTACGACAATGTTTTGTTTTAATGGGATTTATAAATCATTTCCAATTGCACCTCAAACTGGGAAGCAGGGATTTATCTGAACCTGAGTGAGAGGAGGCGTGGTCCAGTGCTTACAGCACTACCTTGAGAGTTGGGTTCAATTCCCTGCTCTGCCACAGTCTCCAGGTGAGGCCTTGGAGAAAACAAGTAAAGCATGTCTACGCTGACCTGCAATTCAGACTGTGGGGGTGTGAATAGCATGTGTACCGCAGTGTGTACCACAGTTCTGCACTGTGACTTCCCCATGTGGACACTGCAGGTGTGAACTAAAAAGTTTCAAGTTCGCATTAATGGATTCCTTATCAGACACTGCTATTCACACTCACATAGTTTGAAATGCGGGGCAGTGTAGACAAGCTCTTAGTCTTTCTGTGTCTCTGTGCTGCATCTGTAAAGTGGGGATAATAGCACTTCCCTCTACCTCATGGGGTCTTGTGAGGATAAATACATTAAAATATTGTGAGACATTACAGTAACTGGGGGCCATATAAGTACCAAAGATAGCTATCTGAAATGAGTGTTTGGGTCAGGAGATTGGTGAAAGTGAGTCGTTCCCCCTCTGTGGCAAAAGCCCAATCTCTCTATGATTTCATCCACTCATAAGACTTCAGTTACCATTTCTATGTTGACAAGTCACAAATGGTCAAGTAGAGATGGTAGCTGAGCTCTTGAGAGTGGATGAGATGATCCAGAGATGATTATGAGACAATAAGAGGAGTTGGCCAAAGATGGAATCCTGTGGAATCACAACAGACATTGGGAGAGTGGAGGAGGAGGACTCTCATTTGTTCATCCCCTTAAGCAAACACTTGTTGATGTTCAGATAAATTGCCACTCCACAACTACCATTCCCTAGCCTGTTCTGCACAAACTAAACTCTGTCCCCTCATGCCTTAAGAGATGCTCCCTCCCTCTATTTCTGTTTAAATGGGATATCAGAGGTAATGGACTCTGAGAACCTGGCCTGTCACACCCTACTACTTTCATTCCAAAGTGGACGAGCTGAAAGCAGTAAATGTCATTTTCTGCAGAGTTTCTTGTTACAGATGCGAGTGAGTGGCTAGCTTGAGAGTGCTAGCCAAAACTGCAGTAAGTGATACACTTCGACCCAGTGGAGAGAGGATACACATGTTCTTAAGAGAAACAGAGCAGAAAGTAGTGGTGGGAAAGGAGAGTTTGGGGAATTAGAAAGGGGGGAAGGGTCACTTCTGATGGGAATGGAAGGGTTAGGGTGGGGCTGGATGATGGGCGAGGTTCATTATGCATTTTGGCCAGCCATAAAAAAGAGGCAAAGTGGGTAATGGGAGCATTATAGGCACAGTTAAGAGGACCCGCTATGAAACTAAAAGGCATCAAAGGGACTGAAAAGAAGGAACAGACATTTATATGAATAATAAGAATATCTTCAGTTGCATTAGATAGAAAAAATCTAGCAGGGATATAAACTCATGCTTCAGGGTGTGAGCCCAGCACAGACTGCTTGGATTTAAGAAAGGAACAGCCTTGGTGTGCATATTATTGTTTGTGTATCCATTATGTGGGTTTTACTCCATCCTCTGAAGCAGTTGGCACAGGCCACTGATGGAGAGATTATGGGACTAGATAGACGGCTGTTCTGATCCAGGACAGCAGTTCCTGTGTTCCTATACACATTTGAACGTTTAGATGCTTATCAAAACTGAACCTTCAAACTTTTGAGGATCAGACAGGATTAATAAAGACAGATTTAGAGTATGAGAGAGAAATTCCCTACAAAATGTAATTGCTTTGCATATGCAGAAGCTGTTTTTCAAAGTAAGCTAGCTGGGGCATGTGGTATATTTTAAAAGGTACCAAAATCATTTAACTCAGGTTAGGGACTAATTGCCATGTTTCATTTTTTTTTTTAATGTCAAAGCTGCTTTTTCATTTCCGAAAGTGCAAACCATTTGGTAATGTGCTTAAAAGATGAACAGCGTAAATTGATCTGTAGCTTAGTATCCAGTGAGTGGGAGACACCTTTTTCATTCTGAGGTAGGACAGGTTCAGCAATGAAGTCATGTCCTGGAAGACTTGGCTATTTTCTGCTCTGCACCAGATGTCAAATTTCAGGCAGTCAATTGTCATTTTGATTTTTTTTCTGCTGAGCACTGGAAATCAGTGACCCTGCAAATAACAAACCTATTCATTCGTTACGGCTTGTGTCTTTTGTTCAGTACTGACTCATTTCTTCATGCCTCCATGCAAGCATCATTTAAGGGTCTATTTAGAAAGAGACCAGAAACCCTCCCCCGCCCAAATCAGCAGCCTCATCCATCTGTCTGTTCTTAATGGTGTTCCATAAAAAGATGTTTGATTAGATTTGAATATAATAATTTAAGAACTAAAAAATACTGTACAGTAGCTAACAAAAAATCAGAGTTTGTTTAAACTGGATGAGCTGATCTAGAGAATGTACGTTAAAACATCAGTGTAAGGATATTTCTTAGGATCTATCTGTTGTTAGGAGCAATGATATACTCGGCAATAGTCCGCTCTGTCTGGAGGTTTTCATGGATTCCCCATGGGCAGTAGCTGGTACTGTTGTATTCTTGTGTGTGTCAGACGATTAATAGCCTTTCCCTAGTGAGTTTGACTAGTGAGGTAAAGGCATATTGAATGAATGTATTTATTCATAAACACTTATTGAAATAGGTAAGTTTTGAATGCAAAGAGGCAAGAGGGGATGCATTAAGAAAAGCACCTTTAGCAAAATCATGAAATAGTTAGAGTTTAAGATTAATGTGTATTTTTATAAAAATTACCAGTGTGGGCATTCTTCTTGTTTAACAATGCCAGGGGTACTTCTAGGAGGTATTTAATAAGAAAGACCAAAATAATCCAACATTTTCTTTCTTATTTTATATAAATTTAATTACATATTAATAATACCCTGTAGGAGGACAAACTATTTGCCATAACATAAAAGTGTGTGTAGAAATAGGTTATACAACTCAGTGGCAGCCTAATAAGTAGAGAGACAGCCTTATTTGCAGCTTGTGTTGACATTCCCACAGAGGCTGCATCTTATCTGGTTTCATGTCATGCAAAATAATGTCAGACACATTATGTCAGAAATATTTAGATGGTGAATGTACATAAAATAAATAAGCGACAGATGTTCTTGCAGCTGAAACACAGGAATGGTTGTCAGGTTTTCTGGTTTCTAATCCCAACTCTCTCACTATACTTCCTGTGTGACTTGGGGCAAAGCACTTAGCTTCTCTGTGCCTATATTTCCCTTTCTGTACTTATTTGAATTCCAACAAAATAAACAGGTAACAGTGAATTCTGTGATCAGAATTTCATTGAGCGTTCCAATGGCTACACAGATTAAACCACACTCACAAGACCCGCTTGGTGGAATTGTTAATTTTATCATAGCGGAAGTGGCGCCACCACTTTAGTTAAGGTACCTTAGTTTCCATTCTAACCCCCTTTCTTCAGGCGCTCATAACTTTTCTTCGGTATTTTTTGATGTTCGAGCCCTTCTCTAATGTCCACCCCTAATGTTCTCTGAATGGAGATTTTCATATGGCTTTGTGCTGCCTTCCCCAAAGTGCTGATGCTTCTCTCTTTCTTCTCAGACTTCCTCCATTGCTGCTGCAGTTCTCCCACAGTGCTAGAAATTCCCCCCTCTGATTGTCCCACCCAGCCATTGCACACTTCTTCCCTTCCCAGGCTCCTTTGCTCCCTCTGCTCCTTCAGTCTGGTTCGCACCAGTTGGTCTGTCTCCTTTTTACTGCTTCCTCTTCCCTTCATACGGTTGCTGTCTCTCCAGGGGCCTCTTTTTCACTTTGAAGTAGCCCCCTCTCCTTTTGCTCCCACTGCATCCTCTGATGTACTGCCCCAGTAGCTCTCCAGTGGATGCTGTGGGTGCTTCAGTGACATTGATTGGGTGAATCTCAGAATTAATAGTCGAGTTGTCACACCTTTGAATTTTGAGACTGGTTTAAAAAATAAGGGCTGTAGTGTGTGTTCTAGACAAAGTTTGATTACTTTTCTGATACAGCCTGCTCTACAGAAAACACCACAAACTGTGGCCCTGTACTCCTTACTCAGACAAAAATAGCACAGATTTTAATGAGATTTTTACCCAGGTAAGAGCTGCAGGATCATGCCCGCTATTCACAGGGATTGTTAATTCATCCAAGCAAAGCTTGAAGTTGTTTGTCCTGGTCCAAATGAATTTCTAGTGTAACTCTGTTGAAGTTAACAATTATACCTGGGATATATTTGTCTCCCTCTACTATCGTACTTTATTAGGGTATCTGTTCCTCTGCTGATGAATGTCATTTGAAGCCTATTAACAGCAATGTCAAATACTTGCCTGCTTATTGATGATTAAATAGCCAAGTTTTTTGTATATCCAAATACTGACTTATTTTGTAAATGAAACATTCTGAATATGAAGAGAGTGGCATTTATGTTTTTTTATCCAGAAGAAAAACCAAATTATTTTAAACCAAGCTGTGCACTAAACTGTTTTCAATTTTCATAGACTCATGCTGCCACCCGCCTTAATATGTTACTGCTGCTGCCAAAAGATTATGCTGTCCTATTCAGGTTTCCAAATATTAATTTGTGTGTCTCTCCCCCATACTCCTGGTTTATATATTTGTCAAAGCAGGGACTGGTATGTTGGGTGGTTAGATTTTCAGGGACCATTTCATCAGCAACCCATCAGTGAATCTGCAAATTAGCCTGTATTTAAACGATTAGACATATTAAAGAGAGAGATTATTGAAGACAGAAGGCATAGAACTATTAACTTGCAAATGCAATTCATTCTCAGTGAGAGTGCAATCCATGATGTCATCTCGACAGACGCACACACGCACGCATCGTATCTGCAGCTTTCCCGTTGTGTCTCAGAAATCTGCTCAGTCTGTACCTGGTTCACATTTTTGTGATGTGAGCATCGGAGAAGGAGGGAAGCTTTTATGATGCGGAATAATTAACATCAGCTTCTGGGGAAAGTATTTTTAATGTCATTAAATAGTGCTCAAATGGCTAGAGAATGTTGCCAAGAATTACCTTTCTCTTAATTATACTCTTGTCATTTGTGACAGCAGAGCCCGGAGTAATCTGCCTTCTATTGCTTGCAAGGACAGCAGTGTCCAGCTTTCTGCCTTTGGTGGCAGAAGCCAGCTGTGCAGTCCCAGGCTACTTGCAGAGATAAAAGCTAGGTTTTTGCAATGAATATGGAACCACAGACCGCCATGTACTTCCTTTCCCTTCATTCAAACTAAACTAAATCTAGCCTCTGTCTGAGGTATAACTTTTCTTTCAGAAAAAAGAGGCATATCTGACAATGATTACTGAATAATTCAGAAGCAGCTGGATCCTAATGAATAGCTGTATCACACAGCCTGGGAGTCTCCACTGATCTCCGTGAAGCAATAGGGGCCGTTCATATCCTTATTCCAAGTCCTATAATATGCAGAGTGGACGTTTTTAATGGACATTTTGCATTATAGTAAAACCATCTTAATCTGAATTAAGATTTATTTGACAACAATTGTCTAGGATTTATTGGATGAGACAAAAATAGAAATATGTTGGGCGTTATTCTAACAAGATTTTCTTTTTGCATTTATTTCCATTTAACGTCTTATTCCCACTGATAGGCAGGAAGCCTGGCTATGCCGCTTGGCATGCTACTGAGAGGACAATGGAAAGAAGCAGAGCATACTGCCAGGACATCTGGTATATTGAAGCAAGATTGCAAGAATAACTTCTACCATAGGTTACCCCTTGTAACCCCATTGTTGCGAAGGCATTTAGGTGACATCTTACAGTATCTAGATCTTAAGTAAGAACTCCAGCCATTTGATGAGCAACACTAAAGTTGCTTTTTTCCATAATACCAGTATATCTTTACTCTCTCACTCATTTATCCTTTTTCTCCATCCTCAAAGTACTTGTGCACCCTCTGTCCTGCCCTTTTCTGTCATCTTCTTTTGCTTGCCTTAAACATGTCCTTCCTGTGGAGACTTGCAGAGCTGCTACCTGGAGTTCCGATTATGCTTTAAATTTGGCTCTAGGACAGATGTTGAATTTGGTGGAGCTGTGCTGCGGTCTCTCTTCAGTTAGGATTCTGTCCCCACCTGCACATTATTTTCAGCACTGCTTATCAATCTGTCTTGTAAGTGGGAATATGCAGAGCCACTTGAAGAGATGGAAGTTACTTAGTTGTAACTGGGGTTCTTCGAGATGGCTCTGCATATTCACACTCCTCACCCATCTTCCCTCTTTGTCAGAGTCCTAGTCGCTTATTGTTCTCTGGCATTGTGGTGGAAGGAACTGAAGTATTAGGCGATGCTCCATCCCTTATGATGTCTGGCTGTCAGGACGTTTGGAGACACCGAAAGAGGGGCCGGGGGCAATGAACATAGCTGGGAGAAGGTTCTACCCCTACCGTAAAGCACCACAAGGTAGCACCATACCAGTAAGTGTGTGAATATGCAGAACCATCTTAAAGAACTCTAGTTACAAGTACCAAGCCTTCATTTACACACACACACAGGGATTTTAATGAGTGTATGTTGTAAATCTACAATAACAAATGTTACTACATTAATGGAGTCCTATTGTATTCTCTAAAGTACACTGCTTTCTGTTGATTAGCTTTGTGAAGGCCTCCACAAGCTCTCCCTTTCTGTTGTTGACAGCATTAAGCTTTGCACGTCTCCTATTTTTAGCTTTGTACAAGAGCGCTCCTGCAGGATTCTATTTACTTAAAAGACACTTTTCTCCATAGATTTGGAGTCAATGTATCTAGGTATGGAAAGTTCTCAAGTTACTTTAACAATATATTTCAGGGTAATATTGTAGTCCCAGTCTTTCCAAGGTACTAGTAAATCAACTGGAATATCCTATATCTCCTGGCTACCAGCCATTCTACAGGAAAGTTGCTCCAGGAAGGATGTAGTCAGTATTCTCAAACAAGCAGGATAGTGTCAATCTAGGTATCCTCTTAATGTGAGATCTTAAAGCCAAGTGGTATTTTATACAATGTCTCCATTTTTTTTAGCCAAGGAAATTTTCAAGACATGAATTAGATTTGGAGTAAATTAAATTTTCACATGTATTTAAAATATGTATGAAGAACTTCATCTGATCTTATATCTGCATGTACAGAGTGTTGAAAAGAGGAACAATTTATGTTTGCTCGGCAGGCAACAGCTGCACACATTCATATCTATTGCAACATAATGATATTTTAATATTCCGAAAGGATATCTTAGGTCATATGTGGCTGAGGTCTGAGGTCACAAAAATAAGACATAGTTTGCGCAAAAGAGGAGATTTTATCCCTTATTAATCAGTTGTTCACATATTTGTCTGAAACTGGAGCATGTTTCAGTGACTAGCTGGAAGTGATTTTGCATACACAGGAGTTCAGATAGAAAATGCAGCTCTCAAACAATGGGCCAAATTCAGCTCTTGGGTAACGGGGTGCATTTCCACTGACCTTTAGTGGAATAATAGTGGTTATTCTAAACATTATTCACTTCTATGGATCTGACACCTCCTGGGCTCCCCTGCTGGCCAGCACCCTGCAGCACCCTGCCTGAGTTTTCCCGTGATATAACCCAAGGACTTAATGCAAAGTCTCCTCTCTCAATAACACCCCTTCCTAAGGCTGATTTATTATTAAACCCTTGTCCAAATGCTCCCTAGCAAAAGTCCCCATATAAATCCATTTATAACTCCCAATGCAAATGGTCGTTAAGATTTCCTGACAGCTTGTCCCTCAATGCCCCACATACCCCACACTGGCACCTTCGGCCATGCCTGGACTCTCTGTCAGTCCTTTTCTGTCCCTCAGGCCCTGGACAGCTATCCCAGGCCTTCCAGCTGGAGTGCAACCTTGCTCTTCCCCATTAGATCCCCCCACCCCCAGCTTCTCTGCTGGGAGCATCCTTGCCAGGGGAGCAGCCCTCACTGCCCCCAGCCCTCTCATGGTTCCTCTGGGTCCAACTTTCTGGCCCTGGAGATGTCAGCTGGTAAGTTCCTCAGTTGCTCTCCTGCTTTCAGCCCTCTCCTAGGAACTACATACAGTCTCCAGCAGCTCTCATCTTCCACTTCTCTTTTCCTCCCAGGCAACCCTGGCTCACTGATTCTCTCTTCCCTTAGGGCCCCAGTGTCCTCTTTTAAGGTGCCCTCAATTGGTCAAATGGGAGTGTACTGATAAGGCACAGGTGCTCCTGCCTTTTAAAGGGCCAGTTTCACCCTGTGGCAGACTCCATCCTTTAGTGTAAATGACAATTTTTTTAGCCTCAGTTCCATGATTCTATTTTTTTATGTAAATAATTTTCAACAACCTAAGCGAAGAGCCACCAAATGTGTGTGGAATGTTGGTAATTGTGGGACTAAAAAGGGAGACGTTTGAGAACTAGGGGACAATGAACAGAGGGTGGCATATTGTGAAATGCCATTCAATGAAGTGAAAAACGTTCTCTCAGCCTGGCTTCTTTGACCGAGCTAAGCCAGAGCTGTTTAGAAGTCTAATGATGTGCCTTTCCTTTTGGGTGCTAAGCCACATTAAAAAAGACGATAGATCTGATATTACAATATGTATTGGCCAGGTATGTAGTAATGCAGCATATATGTAGCATATATGATAAGTCATGAATAGATTGAAAATGGGGAACAAATATACTGCATATGGTATTTTTTGTTTCACAAGTACCTGGTAAAATTAACTAGACAGCTACATTCAGTATAAAACTACTTTGCAAAAAGCCTCTTCACATGAGGCCATCTTTAGAATCGAGGTGTTGAGCATGTCAGATTATTGTGGTGTTGATCTGTTGTAAGTAGAGACCAATTTTAGTATAAGATCACAAATGAACAGTCGAGATTTTCAAACAGTGCCAGCCTGCTTAAACAGATGTCTAATTGTATAGCTTTAAAAACCAAGAAAACACATAGGGATTAACAAATCATTGGCAAAACTATCCTATCCATTTTAAAAGTTAACATCAAAATATACATTAAACACTAGTAGTCATTATGGGCCAGCAGCTCCCGTTTTGGCCATTCTGGTGCATATTTGGATGGAAGAACCTCAAGGAAAACCAGGGTGCTGCACGAAGCGATGTAAGATTCAATGGGCAGAACTCTGAGTTTGTAGTGAACCATTGTCTCAACATGATGCTGCAGGATTGCCTGGGATGCTCTGGTTTTGGATGAAAAGAACTGCTGAGAACCCATAACCAGTGAAACTCCAATGGAATGCTTTACAAGAGTAGCTCAGGTGCCCTTGCTAAATTCCTACTGGCTAATTACAGTTTGCCTATCTAAAAATCCCCCCCAAGTTTTGTAACCCCAGACCTGGGTGTGGCTACAGTCTTCTCCCTTTTCTTCTCAGGGTTATGAGTCCTGCATTCACCTATCATGGCTCCTGGTGCCTCCACCCAAGGAAAACTGTCCTAGTGCAGAGATCAGAAAGGGCTTATCCCTTGGGAAAATATTTAACACATATCACATACAGCGGCGTGTCAGAGAACATAGAAATAAAATATCTGTCACAATTTCTAGGGTAATGAAATAGTAACCGGGGCTTTATTAGGCATGAGGAACTCAGGATAGGGGACAATGGAAAAGGGGATTAGGATAATAAAAGACCAAAATAACAGTACATAAACTCTGCCCCTGGGAAATGTACAGCCAGTATAATCCACCCTGTGCTCCCTCCCAGCACCTGCCTAGGCAAATAGTGAGTTTAGGGTCAGTCTTTGATGGGCGGTGCAGCGCTGAAGACATTGGCCATCTTAAAAGAAAATAAACAAAATATTCTTACAAAATATCCATGCCAGACAGAGATTCTCCAAACCTTTTCATATCCTGGTTGAAGCTAATAAGATCTCCCTGCTGACATGAGTCAGCAACAGCTACTCTGTAATTTTATGCCGGGTTCCCATAGCAGAGCTCAGGATACTGGAACCCTGTAACATACCTTCTCTTCTCCTTTCCTCAAAGAGACACCCAAAGTGTGCCCTCCTGTTTCCCTCTTCTGTGTATTATACTCACCACCCACAATCCATCATTCCATGTTGCTCCCCTGATTTCCTTGCTGCTTCTCCATGACGTTTCTCCTATAGGCCCAATAGACAATTCCTCAGTTCTAGGTTGTAGCTACACAGAGAGAGAGAGAGGTGTCTTGTGGTTAAGGCAGCGGGCTGGGACTCAGGGGTTGTCTTGCTGCTGGCTATGTTCCAGGTAGTCCTACATTTGTTGCACAGTCTTTTCCAGGGTGACAATGGGTGCTGATGAACCCAGCTCGTTCTCCAGTGCTGTGTTGACTCTGCAGCAGTAACATGTCTATGGGCTTGTCTATATTACCCGATCGATCCAGCGGGGGTCGATTTATTGCATCTAGTCCAGACGTGATAAATCGACCACTGAGCACTCTCCCGTCGACTTCTGTACTCCACCGGAACGAGAAGTGTAGGCAGAGTCGATGGGGGAGTCAGCCGTCAACTTACCGCAGTGAAGATACAACGGTAAGGAGATCTAAGTACATCACTTCAGCTACATTATATTCACGCAGCTGAAGTTGCGTAACTTACATAGATTCCCCTCTTCCCCCTGCCCCCCAAATGTAGACCAGGCCTAAAAAGTACTAAGAGTTTATCTGAAAAGTCAGCAGATATGTTCTGAGTACATAGAGGGAGTAGAGCTATTGAGTAAAAAGGTGCATGTTTGTCAGAGTAGAACTGCACTTGAAAATTGGTAGAGGTAGGAAGAGAAAATGAGGAGAGAATGGAATAATGGTTCCCTGATAGAAGAGAATTTCCTGAGTATAAAAACTAGGTCATTATCATTTTTCTATCTCTAGTATGGAAGAGGTTATGAATATACTAACTGTATGTGTCAGAAGAACGTCAGCAGCTTCTGTCACAACTCTCTCTTAAAATAGTGACATTTCATCTGGGACATTGACATCAAAGACTCTTTTACACCTGCAGTGTGTTAATTAAAGGAAGCTTGGACGTGTGGGAGTCGGGAATTTTATTTGTGCTGATCTAGCAGCTACTATTGCATCCAGATGAGTTTAAAGGGTTGTAATGCTGGTACAAGATTCAGCAAAATCTTGCTTTGATCTGTCAATAGATGTATTGATATATAGAAAAGGGAAAAGAGCAACTTCCTGTATGGATTCTTCAAGATTGCACCACAAACCTCATTGAGCTAAAACTCTGGCCCTAATGCACAGCCTAAGCAACCAGGGTATGTTTTTGAGAGGAAGGAATCATCTGCTTTGACTTCCCTCCGAGCCTGTGGATTGGCAGAAGCATTGTACCACAGCCCCTACTCCAACCTGAGATCTGGAAGATCCTCGATGCAGTTTGCACTTTCCCTGCCATGTGGGTGGGAATGACTGATAGATATGCATAGCAGTGTGTCCACTAGCCCCAAAAGGCTGCTGTCCGGCACACAGGGAGACCCCATGAAGCAAGGCTCCATTAGCATGCAGTGTAGGTGTGCTTCTGATACTCAACAGACCTCCTCCAGCCTCTATTGTAAGAGGGCCATTGTGTCCAGCGGGAGCTGGATTTATCCCAAAGTGTGCCATGTAAATGGGGGTTTAGATTGTTGTCATTTGGTTTTTTTCATGTTTAAACTACATAAAAATAGAATGATTGTTCTTGCCCTCCAGCAAGGCAAAGATCCTTTTGGTTTCTCTAGGACAGACTTATCATGTAGCATTATCTTTATAGTTTATCTATTCAGGAACTGATTGTTGGTTATAAAATTCCTATTGTCCCTTTATACAGCAGTTGTTAAATAGCTGAAGAGCTTAACAGTGTAGAATTAATATTCTAGGTCCCCCGGTTTTGGGTACGACTGAGCGGTGCCTGATGTGTGAGATTCAGGTGGGGGCAAAGGTGGCTTCTCTGAATCTGGGGCTAGCCAATTCCAGTTCACCCCCCCCAGCACAAGATAGGGCCACCTTTGGGGTTCTCTAAGGTATCCAGGTACAGTATAGTATAGCTATACTGGCAAACCTTCCTGGTGTAGGCGCAGTTTATACCAGCAAAAACACTTTTATGGGAGTGAGATTTTCTTTGTTTTACATTGTCTATGCTAGGGCTTTTGCCAGTATAAAATGTCATAAAATAATCACACCCCAAATGGCATTACCATACAAGCAAATGTTTTAAATTATGCTTCCAGGGGATTGCTGGAGCACAGCAATGCCCTGATCAGACCCTTTCCTCTTGGAAATGGCTCATGTGCTCGGTGCAACCCCGGGCTCAGGTATCCAAACAAAGCACCTTTCACCAAACTGTTGAACCTTGCCCTCTCCTTTTGGGTTCATGCTACTGAAACATTCAAGAGGTCTTGGTGTACTACAGTACTCCCAGGGACCTCATTGGGGTGTTAATTACACATCGGTATCCTGTGCATTTATTTAACTTACAAAAACTCTCTTGTAAAATGTAATTGGTTGCATATCCAGAAACTTCATATTAAGCTGTTACCAGTCTGAAACTGTTGGTTGAGGTCTTCAGTGGTGTCTGAATGGAAGCTCTGCTGCCTGTCAGAAAGTTTGTTCTCTTAAAAATTATCTTTGTTGCACATTTTCTGCTGATTACAACCACTCTTCCCATTGTCAGCACATAATCATAGAATCATAGGACTGGAAGGGACCTCGAGAGGTCATCTAGTCCCCTGCACTGATGGCAGGACTAAGTATTATCTAGAGCATCCCTGACAGGTGTTTGTCTAACCTGCTCTTAAAAACCTGCTACGATGGAGATTCCTCAACCTCCCTGTACAGTTTAATGTACAGTTGAAGAGCTCTTATAAATTATATAAGGCTAACTGCCCCTCCTTTGTTATGCAAGTACTCTGTCAATGCCTACAAAATAAAGTGCTCCCTGAGGGTGGGAAACAAGTGTTCATTAACTGGATTCAGTTCCATGAAGGAACAAGCCCTGCAGATCAACAAAATGACAGAAACTGAAGTTAGCTCAATGGAAAGCTCACAAGTTTCTCACCTGAGAGATGTAGTGCTGAAAAAACCCCACTGGTTGCCTAAAATAAATAGTGTTTGATATCTCATTGCATGAGAGTCTCTAGTACCTCCAACCCTGTTTCCAAAGCATCACGTGCCGCTCCAGTTAAAAATAGGACTAATGTGACTAGTATGTATCTAACCAACCTGGCATTTATAACATGCTCATCATCCATTTATCTAAGTGTTTCCACATTGAAAATGTAGAGGCTAGTGCCTAAAATTCACCACAAATTATCCAGGTAGTTGTCTGTTAAGTTTGTATTTTCTGAAAGTATTACAGTTCTATTTCACTGACAGTAAGAATCCATTTTTTAATTTTGTACTTATTATTCGTATTCCAGTATCACCTACAGGTTCCACAGGAGACCCATTGTGCTAGGTGTTATATAAACACACCGTAATAGACAGTTCCTGCCTTGAAGACAGATAAGAGCAGGGGTATTATTGTCCCCATTGTATCATCTCCAGCTAAGGCACAGAGGGCCAAAACTCACTGACAATAGAAATGTGAGTGACTTGGCCAAGGTCACACAGGAAGTCTGTGGCAGAGCTGGGAATTAAATCTGGATCTCCTGAGTCCCAGCCCACTGCCTTAACCACAAGACCTCTATCTCTATTTCTATTTCTGGAAATCAATGCATGCCAAATCACTATCAGTAAGGAGTTGAATAGAGACATTTCCAGCAGAATTTGAGGGTTTTTTTCACATTTCAACATGAATATGGATTAATGAATTCTGAACTTTTCACTCAAAAAGGGGCTGATTCCGAGAAAAAGGTGGCTTCCAAATTAGAAGCTAAAAATCTGAATTTTTGACAGTTTTCTATTCTATTATTCTATTGGGGGAATCTGTTTCACTGAATTTCATCAGTGTGAAAAACTGAAGGGCAGGACAATACACAAAATGGCAAAAGTTGCAAAAAAAAAAAATCTCCAGTTTTATAGAGAGGTGGGTGGTATAACTGCTATTGAAAGAACAGACAAACTTCTAGGCTAGAGAGGAGATGTCAAGGCATAGAGAAAAGGCCTAGCGCCACACAATGCACACCCTTCTCATAGCTTATTTCTATACTACTCTGAGCATAAGTATTAGGAGCCCTGATTTTGCATCCAAGAGCCATTTGCTTTGACCTTGGCCATTTCACTTTACCTCTCCTGGCTCCTGTCTGTAAAGTGGGGTAACAATGCTCACCCACATTTGTAAAGTGCTTTGAGATCTGTGGATGGAAAAAAAGTGATATTTAACTGATTGGTAATATTTATGTATTTAAATAGTAATGAGTGACCAACCATTGTGCCTCTGTAGTAAACACTTGCTCATGCCATATGTGACTATGGCAGCATCATGGATTCCCCAGGTAAGATTTAGGAAGAGAACTAGTTTGCTGTGTGAAAAGGAGATCCACATACTGCTTTAAAAAAGCTCTGAATGTTCCACAACAAGCCGGGTTTTATTTTACATTTGCTGTCCCTGTGCCACCCATTACATTGGCAGCTCCTGTAAGCCCTAAAGATGGGAGGTGTTCAGGAAAATGTGTACAGGAGTTGTCAGAGTAGCTAACTGGATCAAAATATTTCACTTCTCTGTTTGAAGTATGCTTTACAGTAAAAACAATTAAGCAGTGGCAGGAAACTCCACTTGTAGCCTTGACAACTACTGTTTTCCTTAAACTAGGTCAAGTGAAATAAGGTACATGAAGGTGAATATACATGAGCCCCGGGTTCTTTCTTTTCCAAATGGGTCATTTTTCAGGATGAGTATTTTGGCAGAAAAGACGTCTATACAAAGATACATTATCTATTACCTGGCAGCATTCATTTATTTTTAGACCACCAAAAAAAAAAAAAAAGTGATATTGCTTACGTCAGATATGGTGTGTATGGAAGAGTCAAGCGAGAGCAGAACTAAAAGGCACAAGCAATGAGGATCATAGAAATGGATGAAACAGGGCTGTACAATAGTCTGTTCTCTTCTTGAATTTTCAATTATATATATACCCAAAGTGGGTATAAGTCCCACTTGGACAAGCAGAACTGATGTGATTCACTCCAAATTAACAGAGCAGAGGAAAACTGTGTTTAACTGCCCTGAATGTTCTCACTTTACATTGTCTTATATGCTATATTTTGAACATGTGATATGGTGTTGTGCCTGATACTGTATTGTATTAGCAAATGAGAAAGACACAAACCAAAAAAATACATGCAATCCCACAGACAGTTGCAGTCTCCTTTTTGAGGACTTTGAAGTATTTATAGTCTGAGATCCAATTCATATCGTAGTTAAAGGGGTACAAACCCAGAAGGACTCCACTAACCTCAAAAAGAAGTAGATAACGAAGTCTTCCTTTTTTCTTTCTTCTTAAAGAAATGTCTAAAGGGGGGGGGGGGGGGACAGGGGAAGATCCTTTAAAATCTGCCATTACTTTGTCTAAAGAAAAGTGTTTCACATGCATGACATTGTATACTTTTAGTCCATATTAGGTCACATAATTCTGTTCCTTACTAAAGACATCGATCAAAATTCAGACCTGGCGTATATGGTACGACACCATTGAGCTCAGGAGTTCACTTATGTCAGCCCTGGATTTGGACTTTTAACGAGTGGTGGAAAGAGCACAAGTTCTCCTACACCCACAAATTACTGTTAAGGGTTATTACCAAGGCCCTGTGTATTCTGAAGCAAGATTGAACTGAATTCTGCTGCAAAGCCCCCATTTTTTTATGGCAATCTATAGTGACGGATTGGAAATTTGACTTAGTTTATATTACGGTTTTATTGAACTCAATAGGAAGCGAGTAATACAATCACTAAAGGAACTCCTTGGGTCGTGTTTATTTTTGTGTTATATTCAGTTAGTTACTCTGTCCCATATTTTCAGTTTTCATTGTGAGTTCTCATCTTCTGTCATGCTTACTTCTGACCCTCCTAATTTTTCTTCTTACCTCACTGTTTCCTTTCAGTTTCTCCCTCCCTAATGGTCAACAAGCCTCTTCTACAAATAATCTGACCTCTGGGGAAGGAAAGTGATCAGAGAAAAGTGCTCAATTCTGTTCCCATTGAGGTCATTGGCAAAACTCCCATTGAAGTCAGTGGGAACAGGATTTGACCTGAGGAAAGGAAATGATTCAAAGGCATTTATTCAAACGTCTTTTAAAAACAGTTGCCCTTCCAGCAGTTTGATGGCTTTACTTTCTTTTCCCCTTCTCCTTCATGTAAATTTTGGAGTTTTCTGCTTCAGCTGAAGGGAATACAAAGCTGAGGTCACACTTTTCTTGCTAGAAACAATTTGAAAATTGAGCAGGGGAGCAGTTAAATCGGAGGGATTATAGTGCCAAAGTAGGGAGATTTGAAAACTCTTTGCAGTGTAAATAGTAGTTCTGCAAACTTTTGCACTCTAATTAGTTGGTGATGGCTGTCAGCCAATCAGAGTACAAGGATTTGCAGACTGTATGGTTATTCAGCAATAACTCTGCAGTAATTATGCAAACCAGACACCCGGACCTAGTCAGTGTATAGGGAACTGTACATCTGAACAAGCACTGTATGAGTATGCTCCATTACTCTGGCTGAAATAATTGCACTTCAGTATAATTAGGTTTTTCACTTAACACTAAAATGTAAGCACAGCTACACATATATATTTTAACCATTGCTCTAAGTAGGAATTAAGTCTTTATTTGCATGACTGCAACTTTGCATAGTCTATTCCATACAGCTAACATTCAGTAAGAACATCCATAATTTTGTGCAATTAAAGTTAGACAGATCCACTTACCGGTTATAAACTCCACTGTGTGTTTTCCCTAGCAAGTGTTCCTACCCCATATTAGGGATGTATCCAAGCATATTACGGAGACTAAATAGGCATCTGTTGCAATGTGGCAAAACTCCAGTTGACCTCAACTGGTGTAGAATCAGGTCCTAGATCTGAATAATGCATCATTAAGAATCTGATCCTGTTGCCATTAAATCAATAGGAACTTAGTCATTGACTTTAGTGGGAGCAAGATACTGCCCAAATACACCTCTACCCCGATATAACGCGACCCGAAATACACAAATTCGGATATAACGCGGTGGTAAAGCAGTGCTCCGGGGGGGCGGGGCTGCGCACTCCGGTGGATCAAAGCAAGTTGGATATAACGCGGTTTCACCTATAACACGGTAAGATTTTTTGGCTCCCGAGGACAGCATTATATCGAGGTAGAGGTGTAACACACATATGTGAGTTAGAGTCCTGAGTTGATTAAGTTAACAATGTGGTGTGCAGTCTGACTTGTTATAAACAAAGAGCCAAAGAGTTCAGTCTAGGGACCTTTAAAGACTCCAAAGTCACCTATTTTTTTCAGGAATTTTTTTTTTAGCTACAATACTATCAAATGCATATTTGTCTTCTCCTGCATCAGGACTTTTGCTCAGAGAGGCAGAGTGCAAGTATATTGAAAATTACATCCTTTCTGCCTGATTTTCCTCTTACTTACTATGGTTTTACATTGTTTTAACCCCATTGACTTGAATGGAGTTATTCCTGATTTGCACTTGGGTAGGTGAGAGAATCAGTCCTTATCACTTCATATGAGCTGAACTCACCTCCAGCCACATAGTTTTAAGTTATACTGCACATCAGTATATTAATAATAAAAAGTCCCTCAGTTTCTGCAGTGATCTGAGGTTTCTTTGGTACCAGTTGGGGCACTGGTGGTCTCCAGCCACACCTTCTCTGTTTCAAACTTTTCACTACAGGATAGCCAGACTTCCAGCTTGGAAGGGCTAACAGAGATAGCCCAAAGATACCTTTGTGCTTGCAAACTGTCCACTACTGTAGGCCTAATACCCATCTCTCTCTCTGTCTCTCAAACACCTCACCCCCACAGCATATTGAAAACATCAAATTAATGCTGTTGTTTCAGAAAGTTCCTGCTCTAGCACTTACAGATGGTAGATGTTCACGTTCATTGCTCTTGACAGTCTGAGATGAGGTAATTTAATTTAAACACCCAGATGAAAGAGAAATGAGATTTTTTTTAAAAAAAAGCCAATTCTTGTTATACCAAAAAAGAAGAAGAAGAAGAAAAAGCTGCATGAGAGAGAGAGAGCAGTTTAGGAGCTGTGTAGTGCCATTGATTTATAAGAACTCCCCACCGATTTCTGTAGAGCTCTACTTTAAAATCAATGGTGCACTACTACAGCATGAGATTTGTCATTTATTTTTACCTTTTAGTCTTTCAGGAAAACACTTTGCATTAATTAAAGAGGTTTAAATCAGATCTCTAAGGTTCTGTGCTTTGTTTTCTCCCGGGTAATGACAATCAGTTTGGTTTCTCTTTCTGAACTCCTCCTCTGTCCAACTATGCGTGAGCACGCACGCATGCACACTCTTAGTGTTAGGGGAGGCAAATAATGAATTATGGAACCAAGTGTCTGTATTTAAAAACAATAACAACAAAGCAATTAAAAAAAAAAACTACAACAAAAAACCAGCATGGAACACACATGTTTATGCAGCCACCGCCTCTTTTTGACCGGGGGATGAAAGGAGTCCCCAAAGACTGTTGTTCTCAGGTACCTTAAGACGCCACTCTTAGGTGGAGTGCCTGCACACAAATAAGAAAAGGTGAAAAACAAAAACCCCCTCCAGCTGTCAATTAATCGCAGTTATTTTACGTGATTAACTCAAAAAAATTAATCCCGATTTAAAAAATTAATCCCGATTAATCTCAGTTTTAATCACACTGTGATGTTTTTCTACATTTTCAAATATATTGATTTCAGTTACAACAGAGAATACAAAGTGTACACTGTTCACTTGATAATATTTTATTACAAATACTTGCACTGTAAAAATGATAAAAGAAATAGTATTTTTCAATTCACCTCATACAAATTCTGTAGTGCAATCTCTCTATCATGAAAGTGCAGCTTACAAATATAGATTTACATAACTGCACTCAAAAACAAAATAATGTAAAACTTTAGAACCTACAAGACCACTCATTCCTACTTCTTGTTCAGCCAATCACTAAGAAGAACAAGTTTGTTTACATTTATGGGAGATAAAGCTGCCCGCTTCTTGTTTACAATGTCACCAGAAAGTGAGAACAGGCATTCACATGGGACATTTGTAGCCCGCATTGCAAGGTATTTATGTGCCAGATATGCTAAACATTCGTATGTCCTGTTATGCTTTGGCCACCATTCCAGAGGACATGCTTCCATGCTGATGACACTCATTTTTAAAAAATAATGTGTTAATTAAATTGTGACTGAACCCCTTGAGGGAGAATTGCTTGTCTCCTGCTCGGTTTTACCTGCATTCTGCCATATATTTCATGTCATAGCAGTCTTGAATGATGACTCAGCACGTTGTTTGTTTTAAGAACACTTTTGTGGCAGATTTGACAAAACACAAAGAGGGTATCAATGTGAGATTTCTAAAATAGCTACAGCACTTGACCCCAAAGTTTAACAATCTGAAGTGTCTTCCAAAATCTGAGAGGGACGAGGTGTGCAGCATGCTTTCAGAAGTCTTAAAAGAGCAACACTCCGATGCGGAAACTACAGAACCCAAACCACCAAAAAAGAAAATCAACCTTCTGCTGGTGATATCTGACTCATGATGATGAAAATGAACATGCGTCGGTCTGTTATCAAGCAGAACCCATCATCAGCATGGACAGATGTGTCCTCTGGAATGGTGGCTGAAGCATCAAGGGACATATGAATCTTTAATGCATCTGGCACGCAAATATCTTGTGATGCCAGCTACAAAAGTGCCAGGCAAACACCTGTTCTCACTTTCAGATGACATTGTAAACAAGAAGCAGGCAGCATTATCTCCTGCAAATGTAAACAAACTTGTTTGTCTGAGCGATCGGCTGAACAAGAAATAGGACTGAGTGGACCTGTAGGCTCTAAAGTTTTACATTGTTTTATTTTTGAAAGCAGTTAGTTTTTTGTACCTAATTCTACATTTGTAAGTTTAACTTTCATGATAAAGAGATCGCACTACAGAATTTGTATGAGGTGAATTGAAAAATACAATTTATTTTGTTTTTTAAATGCAAATATTTGTAATAAAAAATAAATATGAAGTGAGCACTGTACACTTTGTATTCTGTGTTGTAATTGAAATCAATATATTTGAAAATGTAGAAAACATCCAAATATATTTAAATAAATGGTATTCTATTATTATTGCATGATTAATCACAATTAATTATTTTTTACTCATTTGATAGCCCTAAAAAACCCCAGCCTTAACTTGGTAGCCCATTGTAAGCAGGTGAGAAATTAATCTCTGGATGTTATTACTCTAAAAGCCCGCATCTTATCAAATCAGAGATCTCTTGCTAGGCTTCCTTCAGATTCATCCCTGTCGAGGTACCCATAAGAAATCGGTCAACTAATGAAATCTAGATCAAGAGAGATTTGGGGGATGACGGATTTTATTTATTTCCATATGTAATTAAAATACATGCAAATGTTCCAGTTTGTGTCTATAATCATCTTGTGTAACTGAATTTCTTATTGTTAACTCACTTTCCAAATATCCCACTTCCCTTCTGTAGTCCACACTTACTCATTAGCAATTTTTATACTTTAAAAAAAACAAAACCCCAAACCCACCTTTTCAAACATGAAGCATAATTTACCCCACTTGCTATAACCTACCACGTATTTAAAAACAAACTATAATTTTCTGTTTTATTAATGTAAACAGTAGCGTGTACAGGTGTGATATATGAATTCTTCCATGTTATAATCATGCTTTTCATCTGCCATTCTTTTCTCTTATATCTTTTATGGGGACAGAGCTGGAAACTATAGTTGTATTTTAAAAATGCACAGGAATAACATGCTACTTGCTTACTATACCATTCAGCCCCTTTGTTATAACCTTGTACTCAAAAAACCTTTGTGCTGACCATACTTTTACAAGCTGACAGTAATCAAAAACCCTCAGGGAAAATGTATATATTCCATGTATAGTTTCTCTTTCCTGCTTTTGGTTACAGAGATATAACACTTCATACATAACTGCCCTTCATTGGCTGGATTTTCTCTATGATAAACTTTAAAGGTTCATTCTCTTGTGAGATTATACTACACATCATATGATTTACGTAATTATCTCAATTGGTTAAGCCGTTCCATGCATGGGAATACCATTGGCTCACATTACTATATGAATGTGCACATGGTAATGTTTTAATCAGTTTGATCAACCCTGTACCCTTCAGTTTCCTTATTGTTTGTTTATTTTATAACACTCTCAAAGGTTAGGAAAGAAATATGCAAGCAGATGTGCATCTCAGTTCCCAAACTCCTTCCGGTCATTAATATCGCTGAGTCTTATTTTTGCAAATATTTGAAAGAGCCTTCTTTGTGATACTGAGATACAGGTCTATTGCGCTCAGTACCATACTGAACCTAATGTAACACGTTAGTGCTGCTCAGTTTGGCATGCAAAATTGTGCACAAGTGAAACTGGTGGTCCAGTCCTGCTCCCGTTTTAGTCAATGGCAAAACTCTCATTGAAATCAATGGTATAGGAGTAAGACCTAAATTAAAAGTGCTACTGTTACATTCTGATATTAATGAGAAATCTTGGGTACTGCCTATGCAATACCATGTGTTAGATACTATGGTAATGAGAACAGTCATAAAAATAAGCTTTCCCTTTAGAGCTCAGTGGTTTGAGCATTGGCCTGCTTAAACCCAGGGTTGTGAGTTCAATCCTTGAGGGGGCCCACTTAAGAATCTGGGGCAAAATCAGTACTTGGTCCTGCTAGTGAAGGCAGGGGGCTGGACTCAATGACCTTTCAGGGTCCTTTCCAGTTCTATGAGATGGGTATATCTCCCTATATTCATTTATTTTTAACCTAGTCACATAACATAAAATCAACAGCCAGGGAATGATCCTGCAACCCTTATTCCTAGGACTAATCCAGGCTCAACCCTTTTCTAGATATCACATCTTTCTAAGACAAATGTGTTCTTTCTGCCTAAAGATTTTTTTGTTGTATTTTAACAAGTACAGCACAATCTGTATGACAGAGAATTAAGTAAATGTCTTAACAAAGTGTTTAAAATAATAATAATATATCTGCCTAAACCTAGGAATGCTCCACAGAAGTTCTGAATAAATTGTGCTCTGTTTTAAAACTGGAATTCTTTAAAATCAAATCCATACAAATACCTCCCCACAATTGACTTTGAAAAAAGGAGTGGAATAATATCAGCTTTTGATAGCAATTAAAAATAGTGGCCTAACCAGTCTGTTAAAGGCTTTGCTGTTTAGGAGTAAATTTTCAAAATAGTGTTTGGTGATTTAACTATGCACCTGTCCCATTAATAATTAAACACAGTTAAATCCCCAGCACAACACTTTGAAAACGGTACCCTTGCTGTAAATTCAGTGTCTGCACAGGATCTATAAATATCACAGATGCTTCTATAGGACTTTTTGCTTTCAGCTCTCACTCACCATTGATTATCAGTACCATTATTTTAACTGTTACTCTTTTTCTGTGTACATCTGTCAGTATAAATACATCTGACATAATACTTTACTGATGGTTTGTCTGTCATTCTTGGGTTTTTAACAGTGAACCTTCTTCAGCCAACCAATCTTGGGTTCTGTGATGGTGATTTTACTGTCTGATTAAATAGCAGTATGCAGGCAGTTTCCTCCTTATTTTGGAAAGTCAAAGATACAGTATTAACATGCTTGAGATGGGCTGTGGGGGGAAAATCAAATCACTTATTGTTTGTTTACTCAGGCCCTTAGAAATTGATTATATAAAGCTCCTCTAATAAGTTGTCAAAGAATGTGTTCACCAGCAGATAAGCGAATGTCTGCTTTGACAATAAACACACCACAAAATGGCCCTCGCAGCCAACTTAGCCTGCTTAGTAACAGTGTCAGTTTTGGAAGGACTAGAGATCGTAAGACTCAATATGCAGCTGTTCAAGATTTTCCATTTTAATGGAAATAAACAAATTCATCCTTAAGATTTCTTTGCCTTTCAAATCTCGGTGCACTTTTTAACAGGTTTAAGATATGGACTGCAAAGACCGTTTTGTAGTCTGCTTATGTTACTGCAGAGAATTACTTGAATATTGACAGTAACATTCTTTGTTGACAATGCTGGGAGTGGGGAGGGGAGACTGCCTGTAATCAGTTTGTGAGAGTCTGAATGATCAGTAACAGTGGCTGCTCAAAGGATGGTAAGGCACTATTAAATAAATGTCAGAGGTTAATTTTGTTTAACAGGATCTGTATTGTAGGGACATGGCAGATTGTAGAGCCTAGATGTTTCATCCCATTCAAAACAAACTATTTCAAATTACATTCATGACATCAACCTTGGTATTATTATTAATGTAATGATTTCTTGGTACCTATGTCTCAGATGATGCCACTAGTCCATCTCTCTAGGTACTTGCCCGGAAAGGGTCCAGTCACTGTAGTAACTTAGTGCTCTGTAAATAACAATGACTTTAGCCGCACAGCACTCCATTTCACAGGTGGGGTAATAAGGCACAAACAGATGAAGTGATTTGCCCCCAAGTCATGCAGAATGTCTGGGGCAGTGTCATGGACTTAATCTTGATCTCTTGAATCCCAATCCTAGTGCCTTTAACCACAAGATCAACTTTCATCCTAAAAGCATAATCACGCTTCTCTGAAATGTATGTGCTGCAGATTTTATTTACTGACTTCTTTAAACCTTTGCTGCTCATCAAATTCCAGTCTTCTAAGTATATCTATCTGCCTATTCCCATAACTGTCAGATTGAGCTTTCTCTCTTTATAGTTCAGTGCTTCGTAAGGAATAGCACACAGCTACTCTTATTAAATCTGATTTTTAGCATCTATTTAGTAACTTACATTGTACAGCAGGACAAGTCCACGTCATCAGGAAATGAAGCAATCAGGCTCTGGTGCACTGGCCTAAGATGACATCTCCAGCTGCCATTGTTTCACAAACATTGTTTACCAGTGCTGAACCCTGCCAGCTACCATTGTTTCTTGCTTTTGTTTACTAGGGTCAAAACAATACAGTGTGCAAAGTTATGTGGGCTAAATCCTGCCTGTTTCAGTGCTGGAGAATGGGAGAAGCAGAGCAATGTTAGCTGTGTAGTGCTTCCCATTATTATGATGTATCACGCTCATGACAGCCTTTTACTTACCCATATCTATCTGGTGCCTTTAGAATACCACAAGGGGTTCTGGGATCTTCACCCTTTGAAGATATACAGGGTTCTGACCCTGGGTTCCAGCCCATTACATATGATTTGTTCTATAAGAACTCACACAACATGTATGGCATACAAGATACTAGATTAGATTGCCTAGATGTAGAGATGGTGTTATTGTCAGTAAGGGCCAGATCTTTAAAAAGTATTTAAGCACGTAAGGGTGCAGATAGCTAGTGAGATTTTCAAAGGTGCCTAGAAATCTAAATCCTATTGATTTCAAGGGGAGTTGGGAGCTTTTGAAAATCCCAGTAGGCACCCATCTGCATATTTAGGTATCTAACAGTCTTTAAAAATCTGTCCCTAAATCTTCATTAGAATATCTCCTGCCCTGAGATTCTGTGTTACGTGCATGCTAATGGACAAGTTCTGAAGCTGAAAAAGTACATTGTTTAGGGCTCATTTATACATGTACCTGAACAGTGTTCAGGGAGCTTCCTTTTTACTGTGCAGGATTCTCTGGTGACTCCGCTCAGCTTTTAAACATGTCACCCAATTCTTGTTCCTCCTGTCCAGTAACTAATGTATTATGACTAAATTCTTGGCTCCACAGACAAAATGTCATAACTATCTTTTCATGGGCACACAGCAATGCAGGAAAAGCAGCAACGATGTATTCTGGTTACCATGTGACCCATACAGATCTCCATGCTAATTACTCCTAACCGTAATAATCTGCATCGGAAAGGCTGTATATGATTGGATATGGTTCAAATTGCATGCACACTGAAACTCATGAGGTGAAATCCTGATCCCATTGAAGTCAATGGCAAAAAATTCTCATTAACTTCAGTGTGACCCCAATTTCACCCATAGGACTACAATCTTTAGCCCCCATCCCAGAGAAATCATCCATAGTTCTATCTGTGGAGGACCTGCAGAATAGCATCTCTGTGTCTTGAGAGATGCCAGAATTATAGTGGAAAATGATATGGCCCTTTATGTGGGTGATGCTTTAGAAAATTGGAAGCTTGAAGTACCGTTATGCCCCAATCTAGGACATGTTCATAAATGTTATCCTACAGATTTCAGTTTTTCCTTATATTTTAAAGGAACTTCTTCTTGCAATCTGGCATAACTTCTGTTTAATCGTTTTAGAAAATTGTAACTAGTAATATGGATTTACAAGAAAAGCAAGTGGAAATCTTTTCATTTTGAATGCAAATATAAACAGCTGTATGCAATGATGTACCTAAAGCTGTACTTGGTTTGATGTTGACATTAAGAAGATCAACTCAAGCTCGTGACAACCCTTCATTTTAATATCTAGCAGAATCTCCTGTTTTTATTTATTTATTTTGTAACACCAATCTCTCATGCTTGTCACTTCACACAATTTAAACTATCAATATTCATTTTAGAACTTTTAAACATTAGCATATTAATGGAACTTCCATATAACACCCCCACGCCCTTTTGGACAAAATTGTTGGAAGGCGCCAAGGATATTATAAGTGTGTGTGTGTCCTACAGTGGGTAACTCTGACTGTGTTAAGTGCACTTTTTTGGTATCATAATTCTCCTTGTTCTCATATTAAAAACAGCTATCTAGTTGTAATTATGTATTTATAAACTTTCAGAGGGGGATAAATATTTTCCAAATGTTATGGGTATCCACACACTGCATTTGTAGCAAGCAAACAATGACTAAAAAAATATAGACACACAGGTGTTCTTGCTGGTAGATTACTTTTATTTTTAATATTCACAGGGAGACAATTGTAAGTCTGCTAAGCAGTCAAAAGGTGTCAGTCTGGTAGCATGATTGTTGTTTTTTAATAATGTGTCTCATTTTTATTTAAAATCACAGTTGACATGATCAGATGATCTTGTATAGATCAAAGAGTAAACTCATTTTATATTTTGGTAACTTCTCTAACTCTCATTTCTCAGTGGCCTCTCTATGTTGTAGTGTAGATAACATAAGTACATTTATTTTTATTTGAAATCTTCAAAAATGTTAATTGTTCATCATTGTGTCTCTGACAAAGTATGAGACGCACAATTTATTGTATTTGAAGATCGGCATTTTTTCTGATGTTTAAAAACTGGATTGAGATAATTTAGGGGACTTTACCTTTGAAGTGTTTTGACATGGTATAAAAAAAACTTTTTGTGCATCAAATCCTAGGTTCATGTTAGTCTGCTGGAAGGTCACAGATGAAATGGGTTGAATGGATTCAGCATGGTGCATAGAAATGTTTGCACATCTCATAAACACACCTCTGTCAATGAGAAGTTTAGGACTGGATAGCCAGCCATGACTAAGGAGTGTTAACAGGGCTATGTGAGAAGGCTTTCATTAGTACTAAAATTCCCCCCCCCATCTATATGATTTGGGATGATTAAATATTTTCATTTAAGATCTAATGTTTCAAAGAGTGACGTAATGGAGCCACTGGCAGTAGCAGTGTGGTGGTGGTTTTGTGGAATCACTATTCCAGCTGATGTATCTGAAGAGAACAATCTTCTATTGATTCAGTTAGGATTGTCACTGGCCTGGGTATAAACAGACAGGCCTACTATAATGTATTGACTTCTCATCTATTTGAGAGAATTCCTAGCCTGTTGTTATTAAATCAAGTTTATTTTTCCCTTAATATGGAGAAGGGTCTTTCCACTGATGCTGCTGCCTTGAGATCAGCTTAACAAACTGTTGCTGTGGTTTGATGGGGCCCTTGGGTTCTGCACTCCCATAGTCTTCGCCTTAATATGCTGCCACTTCAGCCAGTTTGGAACATAGTCCACAGAACGATGAACTAGCTAGAAAAAGGGCATTAATGACTATAAAATCCCTCTACTGACAATAAATATGTTTCATTGTTGTATGCGCTGTTGTAGCCATGTTGGACCTATGATATTAGGGAGACAAGATCACTGAGGTAATATTTTTTATTGGACCATTATCTGTTGCCAGACCTGAAGAAAGAACTCTGTGTAAGCTCAAAAGCTTGTCTCTTTCACCAACAGAATGTAGATATTACCTCACCCCCCTGTCTCTCAAATTAATCGTTTATAAGACATTGTATCTGCAGGCCCAGCCCACCAAACTCACTGCTATGACTGCTTCTGCTGCCTTTTATGTTGGCTAAAGGTATGGTGCATTTAAAAAGCTGCCAGATGATTTCAGTCCCTTCTGTCTGTGCTGAAATTAATAGTAGGTCCCACTGTGGAATTGAAACTGAGATGGATGAATTTGAACCTTGTTCCATCATAAAAAGTAATTTTAAGGAGGACATGAGAACAGCAGCTCCACTTTAAGTTCTTAATGATCTATATTATTCATGCCTTTTTTTCTTTTTGTATTTCTATATACTCTTAGGGACAAGGAGATCTGTTGAAGAATGCCAAGAATGAAGCCATAGAGAATATGAAGCAGATCCAACTGGCCTGCTTGTCATGCGGACTGAGCAAAACTGGAAGTGGAAACATGGATGCAAAATCAAAACGATGCCTTGAGGCAATAGAGGAGAAGGATACTGGGGATGAGAACGGCAGGCTGTGAGAGAAGGCAGAGCTGTCATATTTGTCATATATTTCAATAACTTTAAACTATTTTTTTAAAGCATTTAAAATTTCACACAGGAATGCCTTCTTGTAGGGTGTTGGAAGTATTAAATTCCTCACAATGTCAGTATTTTAATGCAGTTAATTTATCTAAGTTAAACTCTTTAGTAGTGAAATTTCTAATAAATCCAAGGAGTGGGTGGGGAGTGTGAATGAGAGAGAAAGCGTGTGTGTGGAATCCTAGAAAAGCCCGTTTAAGAGTTGCTTTATCCATTTACTAATTTATTCTTTTGTCATCTTTGAACAGACATGTTAATTCTGAAGATCAAAACAAATAGAATACTTATTGTATCAATTTTGTGCTTCGTTTGACTTTCCTGCCTTTGTCATTTAATTTACAACTTTTAATATATTCTGTTTAAATTAAACAAAACAGATTTCACTAACAAATAACCATTTGTTGTAAGGGTGAAATTAATGGATTGCTACAAATCCTCAACATCATTTTTAATGATCAATTAAAAATAAGTAAATGAAATATTAAACAGAATTTCTAGATAGTTCCTGATTGGATTTCAGATGGACATTTCATAGAATTTTAGCTAGTCTTTGAAATACATGCGTCTGAAATACATTCAGATAATACATAGTAATGTAAGAAATAGCGAACTTCTTTCATTCAAGAAGGTCAGTGCAACATTTTAGCTCAGCAGAATGGCTGCGATCTTTGCAGAAATGCATTTAACTTGTGTAATAATAAACACAGCTTCTGCCCTCTAGTTATGAAGTGAGAATTGTGAGCATTCATCAATGATAAAATAACATGGCAGTGATCTTCAGTAATTCTGAAATATTCATGAATGCCAATATTTGAAGGAAGGTTATAGACTTCACAAACTGTGAGCTTTGTATGACATTTAGAGAATGGGTTAATTTCTTCTTGCCTTACTCATACCAGTGATCCTACTTAAGTCCGGTGAGTAAAGTAAGCAGGATTTGGCCACAGTGTGTCAGTTTTAAGAAGTATGCCCTGCTAGAGATTTGAAGTAAGACTGCAGAATTGCTGAAGATGTAGCATAGAGAAATGGCTTGAAAAAACAGGGTACCAGCATTCTTGTGCAGCAATTATAAATGTCATGCCACAACAAATCCTTATGGTAGTTTTGAGAATTAACTCCATTATGTTACTGTAGTGTCATTTAATGTACACAGAAGAGATGCAGGACAACAAATGAATCCTTATCCTGTCATCCTTAATAGGGTCCTGCTCATGTATTCTCATGGTGTTCATTTCAGTCTTTTCAGTATTGTGCTTAAGTGTAGTATTTGTGTTACCTTTAACAGAACTCAGTGTTCTATGGTTATAAAAGACTATATTTATTTAAAGCATTGCTTTTATTTTGAAAAGCTACTTTTTAAATTAATTTGATTAACAAATGTGCTAATTTTCTGAACTTAACAAAAGGTAAATTGTTGGAAGTTTGGCCGTCTGAAAATCTTATATAGCTCCTGTGTTAAGTTATTTTTGACTTCTTAATAACACTATTATGTTCATGTTGCACATTACTGAGAGAGTAAAGCTATGAAACAACTGTAACCCATGGTTTTAAGTGATTTTACACAGAAGGCAAACACTGAAAACTGATTAAGAGCATGTGTTAGAATTTGGGTGAGCTGTACATAAGGTTCTGTCCTGTCTTGAATCCCATTATTTAAAGGATTATAACTCAGTTGCCTGAAACTTGATTATATACAGTAAGAACCAGGTATTGTTCCCCCCCCCCCCCCCCCACACACACACACTATGTTAACCAGTCATTTAGGTCTTTGATTTGTGTATATATATATTTGTATTATAGTTTCCTTGTGTGACTTCAGGTGGGAGTTTCTTTTGGGTGCCAGTCAAGGAATAAATAACCCCTGCCCAAATTAATGTATTAAGCATGCATGGACAAATTCTTCCTTCAGATTCTGTTTTATCAATTTCAACAGGAATTATGTATATGGCAAACAGAACTTGGCGCTCAGAGGTTAGTATCCAATGGAACAAAAACTGTTAAGCTAACTTTATGCCAGTTATGAACACAGATTCTTTCAGGAATGATCTATGTAATGGGAAGGGTTTCTTTGGAAGAGAACTCTGTTCCCTGTGCTATTTTCTTTTAAAATGAAAAGAGCCTTAATTTTTTTCACTTTGCAAGTCAATTTGATACTCCTTCAAGAACTGAAATTTTTTCTCGCTCTCTGGTTTTATAAATTGCCTGGGTGGTAAAATATAGACAAGAGCTTGATTTACAAGTTGAAGTTGGCAAAAGCAGGCACTATACAACAATGTTGAACGCCCTCTATACAGATGGGGCGGGGACAGAAGATTGTTGGAAAGGCCTCTAATCACATGTACATCCATCTTTCATCACAGTTTTAGTGTGCATAAAGTGTATTGGAAATTAAAGAACAAATCTTAAACCCCGCTCAAGTAGCCAGGCTGGGTGCTGGGCAGAGGGTGCTGGGCAAGAGAAATCCTCCCACTGCTTTAGGATGTAGAACAGTTGGGGAGCTGCCTCACATGGCTGGAGTAGCCTCCATGCTCCCTCTCCCATAGGTACAGGACCAAGAGATTAATCGCCAGACCTGCCCAGGCCCTTCTCTCATCTGCCTCTGCTCATTAATTCATCCTCTTAAAAGCTTTATGTGCCACACAGCGTAATAAAAACTCTTCCTTGGAGAAAGGGATGTGGAGGGATCATGCCCAGCCTAACCAGCAGCAATACATATGAGACAAGCTTTCTAAAGAAGAGCTCTGTGTAAACTCAAAAGCTCGTCTCTCTCACCAACAGAAGTTGGTCCAATAAAAGATATGACCTCACCCACCTTGTCTCTCTAATATACTAAGGATAGTAATGTATCAATATGTACAATTAGTTCTGGCTATTGCGTAAAATTGCAGTCTATAGTTCATCCAAAACTGTTGGTGGATGCACATCTGCTAGTGCATTCTGGTGCTGAGATTGCAGTCTCTCTCTCTCTCTCTCTCTCTCTCTCTCTCTCTCTTTTTAATCAAAATAATTTTTTACCAAATTTTCACACACCTGTTGCCCAACTCCTGGGCTCAGCCAATGGAAATAAACATGTGCCTTCATCACATGAGGTCAGGTTAACATTAATGACAGCCTTACATGACTTTTTTCGATATTATTTGCCCATGGTTTTTATGCTATTTTAAATAATCTTACAGCTTCCAAATACAAATGCATCTCAGGCCAAATGTCAGATCCTTGCATGTCCCTCCTTTTTCAGTCTCATTTCCCTAAATATAGTCATCAGATAACTGCATGCACAGCGAAAGCTTGCCTGTATAATAACCCATCTTTTCGTTTTATCCCTTCAGACTAAAACATTAGGTCATAACCTCCTTGGATTCCATCCCATTCCCAGAGCAATAGACAATGTCATCAATGAAGACACTGAAAGCTAAAATGTTTTATAAAAGAAGCTGAAGGCGGAGGTAATGGAGGAGAGCGCTCTTCTTCACCAGTGCTTATTTTAGATATGGTGATGGTACCATATCTTACTGTTACAGACATGTACAATAGACCTACCACAAGATGTCACAACTGTAATTAACTTGTCACTACTATATCTCAGTCTTATTTCTTGTAAAATTAGGCATATTGGAGGAACGAATAATAGCAAAGAATGAAAACTTGTCTAGGTACTTGGGCACTAACGGTGGTATAATCGCTTCATGCACCAGACTTTCACTTCTGGAGATCTTGCTTTTTATTTCTTAGGAGAAATGAGAAATAAATGTGAGAGGGAAAAACATTATGAATGGAATGACTGTGACTCTATCTCCTAACCAATCTGCAGCTAGTCAAAATTCTCTGTTTAGGAGGTGCCTGACTGGAAAAGCAGATGAGTGTGAGCAGTCAGAATACAAGTCTGTTGAAAGAGTTATGTGGGGAAATTGTACAGTCCATCAGCCGGACTCCTAGTTTTGAAAAACTATGAAGGTTTCCTTCTACACTGAAAAGTGACTATAGCACCTTGTGACTGAACAGCGCTGCTCACTGTGATTATTCAGCATCATATCTGCCATCTTTACTGACTAAAATAACATTTTACTACCTAGTGTTAGCCCAGCAGAGACAAAATAGCTATGGGGGAGTGAGCTGGATTGTCTCTGGCTTATGGATCTTTAATAAAATTGTTAATTAAACTCCAACTGCAGGGCAAAATACTGTCCACAGTTAGACTGTTCAACCCCATTGAAAACAATTAATTTGGCCAGCAGAATTTTTATTGCTGGTGATGATTCACGAGATGAAGACTACAGCCTGACTCTGCAGGCCTGACAGCCCTGGAACAAAACCCATCTTTTTACTTGTGAACTAAGCAAAGTGAAAGTGGGAGTCCTGGAGATACAGTAACTGCACTGGATGTGAACCTGGGTAAATTAGAAGCACACTTTGGATTCTGTTTATTGAGTGAAGGAAATAATCATTTTAAATAGAGCTGAGTAAATAATTCATAAGAAATACGGACAAATTTCATTTTTTTGTGACTTGTCAAAACACAAACCATTGTTTTCTCCCATTTGTTACTTGGAATTCTCTCCCTAATAATTTCTGATCTGTATCCTATTCACAAGCAGTTAGATGAGAGTAGTCAATGTTCAATAGTTAACTTTAATTGAAGGTGAAGATGACACAGTAGGTTTAGCTTTCCTGATTGGATGAATGTAACTCTTAACATGAGGTTTCGGGTGTGCACACTTGTGGTTAGAAATGTGAAGTTCACAGTCAGTGAATATTCTGCCATATTTCTTTGGCAAACATTTCTACTAGAATATTTGAAGAAAGTTCATATAAAATAGTGCAAATGTCATCAAAGAAGCTAAAGATTATTCAGAGACATTTATTTGAGGTATCTCTCTAAGTTACACATATTGTCTCCATTGCCATAGTATCTCACTGTCTTTAATGTATTTATCCTCACAGCATCCCAGTGAGGTACGGAAGTGCTGTTATCCCCATTTACAGATGGGAAACTGAGGCACGGAGAGACTAAATGCCTTGCCCATGGGCATGCAGGAAGTCTGTGATGGTGCAAGGAGTTGATACGGGGTGCCCAATCCAGCACCTTAAACACTGGGCTATGCTTCCTCAGCCATCTGACTCTCTATTTTAAAACACAAAAAATACATGTGCAAGAGTCGCAACTGGGTAGTGGGGTGGGGCAAAAAGAGATTGGAATAGATGGGGAAAAAAGGGAGAGATCTGGGCCATGGCTCCTTTAGAGGAGTTATGGGAAGATGTAGAAGAATGAGGAAAAATTGGTCAAAAGATGAATCACCAAGATATAAAAGCATGAGACTTCGTCAGCGCTACTCTTACCCGCACATTCTCGTTTTAGTGAGAAGATGTATCAGGAAGTGTGCTATTTGTCCATCTATTTCTGTACAAGTCACTGCACACAAGTTAATTTGTACTCTACTGTGTGCAGCACGTTTCAGTGTGGAAGGGAGCTGAATTTGAGGGTGAAAAATCTAGTCAAAGTGTTCCTATTGCAGAAGAGAGACGGAGGGAGGAATGGTGAAAAAAAGATGATTAAAGTGGTAGAGAGATTATGACTGAGAGACTTGGGATAAATAGGATGCAATGACTAATGACCAGCTCATCCTAGGTCCCTTCAAATCTCCTCCAAGTCCAGAATGCTCAGGAATAGCTTTGAGATGCTACGATTTTCACAGGTTACAGCTTCCTCCTAAAGTAGTGTGAGTCTGAGTGTGTACGGTGGGAAAAGCATCTGATGCCTGATGTATAGTAACAAAACAAAGCTGTGGCCATAAAAGCAAATCAATAAAAAAGGGAGGCAAAAGCAGATGAAGAAGTTAATTGCTGGGTGTGAGATAAATAACGTCTCTTCCAGAAGGTTTGTTCACTGACGTCAATGGGTGTCCTACCTGAGCAAGTATAGCAGGATTTAGCCGTTAGGAAATAAATTCAGATTATGACTGTGACGGGTTCCCCCTCAGGGTGCCACCTGGAACTGGAGTACCCCTGAGCTCCCCTGACCCACCAGCCTGGGCTTCCCCTCACACTGTGCTGCTGTGACAAGTTGAAAAGCCCTCACCAGCATTCACACAGGTTGGGACACACCCAGCTGCCGTTACACGCAGGCTCTCTAACCACCCGCATCTCAGCCTAGGACCCCAGAGCAGTACCGTCCTGCCCTTGTCAAATCTGGCCAGTATATTGGTTTAACCCCGGTCCGCCTCTCCCTCAATGTGAAGAGGACCATGAATACTTGTGGTAACCAAGATGAGATTTTCCCCAGGCACCTTAGTCAAACGCACACTGATTGGGATTAAAACATAAATTTATTAACTTCAAAAGGAAATATTTTAAGTGATTATAAGTAATAACAAATAGATCAAAGCAGATTACCTATAAACAAAATTGCAAACTGAGTTTAACAAATGAGTTGAGTAGGATATGAATTAGCAAATTCTCACCCTGAGTGATTAAAGGTTGGCAGATTCTTAAGGCACAAGCTGCCTTGGCTTTGCAGCTTGGGTTTCCCAGGTCTAGAAATCCATAGTCTAGAAATCCCTTTATCCTGGGACCATCACTTCCCACAGTTCAGTCTTTGTTCCTCAGGTGTTTCCAGATGTGTGGTGTTGTAGGGAGAGTGACGTCCCATCATGATGTCATTTCCCCCCTTTTATATCTTCTTCCCACTGTCTGGTAAGCTTTTTTGCTGTGACCTGGGTCAAACAGTTCCCATGGTGCAGGGCTATCTCTGAGAGGTTTTTATTGTTCTCAGTTCCTGGGGTAATCCTTGTACCTGTGTGCATTTCCTCAATCAGCCATTAACATTGTTTGGCCTTTTTACTGTTGTACCTGAAAGGCTGCTTGTGGGTGTTTTCAACCTCACAACATGTTTCAGTAGCACATACATAGCCAAACGTCATAACTTCACATACGATGATAGCACATACAATCCAACAAGATATTAATGTCTAACATATCAAGAATGACACCTTACAAGACATACTTTGTATAAAACATATCCTAATTACATGACAGTGGTGAATATTGGAGTGCCAGAGTGTCACAATGACCATTCTCTTCATATGTGCTCATGTTTTACTGTGTGTGCACCTTCGGAATACAGACGCTTGAATCCAACTGAAAGAGCTGAATTAAAGCTACTAAACAAGTAGCATCTCTTAATTTGTCATCTATTACAACCCTTTATATGTTTTAGGTTTCCCTGGATATCTTGCGTTATACCTGAGTGTAAACAGATTTTATTTGGGCTGGTAAAAGTGCCATTGTTTGGTACTCCTTGGGTGAGTTCTCACTCTCTCTGCAGAGAAGCCTGATAGCAGCAGTGGGCCACCTAATGGTTGAGAAATTATACATCAGAGTACTTTGGTTTGGGGTTTTTCCTGCCTACCAGTATCTGGAACTTTCATTATTCTCTCCGAGCTAATCCCCAGTAAGGCAGTAGAGTGAAACAGGCACTGGGCTCAGGGTTACGTGAGCTGAATCCTCTTCAGCTCTCCCTGTGCCATTGTTCTGAGGAGAGCCAGCTCTTGTAGTCTGTTAACGATGGTGAGATTTACTAGAAGGGCTTTTCCCTGGCTGGACCAGTGAAGAACACTGACTAAAAGCAACATGGCTGCTGATGGGGGGAGAGCAGGGGTATGTCTACACTTCAGACTGAGGGGTAATTTCTAGCTTGGGTAGACATACCCGTACTAGTTCCTGTTGAACTAGAGTGCTAAACATAGCAGTGTAGCCACAGCAGGGCGGGTGGTGGGACAGGCTGGCAGCCCTGCACTCACCCCTTCTGAGATACTAGGAGCAGCTAGCCCCTCCTGTCACTTGTACTGCCGTGTTGCATTCTATTTTTAACATGGTAGCTTGATCAGAGCTACGACAGGTATGTTTCCTTCAGCTGCAAATCAAATCTCAGCTCTAAGTGTAGACACCGCTTGTGTGTGTTGGGGAATCTTTCTAGGCTGAAGGGCTGAACAAGAGCAGTGGGGAAGGAGGAATGGGAATGCAAGTGCTTGTTAACTAATATGGACTCTCGCCTCTCCCACCCCAGCAGCTCAGCAGTTGTTTAGCGTCCCACTCTGGCCAAAGTTTCACAATAGCTTTCTTGAAGTTCCTTGTCACCTCTTTTGAATGATACGGCAACAAGGGCAAAGCAGACTGGACAGGAGATGACCAGCTTCTTGTTGAAGAAGGGGTTGCTACAACCAAAGACAATGAGGTAGGGCTTTGAGGTTGCAGCTTTCCCCCTTGTCTTTCTTCTCAGCAGTCTATTATTTGGGTCCCTTAATATCACAGTGAGTATGGGAACCCTAAGGTTTCAGAATGCCACCGGGTCATTCGCAGGGCTGACAAAGTGAATGATATAATGGGAAGGGTAGTTGTGAGGTCACCCCATAATGTTTCCTGCAACCACCAAATCCAATATGTGGAAACATATCTTCAAAGTGGGTTGGGGAGTATTGCTGAAGTCACATGTGTGGGAAGATTTCAGGATCAGAAGGGGATGCACATCACAAGATGCTATTCAGGAACAATCATTTAATTTTTAAACTAATTTGCTTAGATTCAGATTTTGGTTTTTTTGCATCTGATTTTCACAAGATGTTTAGTGATTCAGTTTCCAGATAGGAATATTTGCTTTTTAAACTAATATTGCAGGATATGTGTGGAGGTAATCATGAGTATTTGCACCAGAAACCGGATTTTGTTCCATGCTATCAGCTGAGGAACTGAAAATGCCATATGAACCATATGCCCAACCAAACAGCTCAGCTTAAAAATCATGAATTTCAAATACTCAGCAAACAGTTTATGAGCAATAAATAGGCTGAAATATGTGCATCAATAACGTCATGGGACAATTTCAAACAAATTTGTGAAAATCATTCTCTGTTCAGACAATTCACATTCAGAGTAAAGAGCTCTATTTGACAGATAAATTGTTTGCTAAGAACAGTTAGCTGTCCTTTGGACGCCAAAAGGAAAATTAATTATTATAAAGCCAAGTTTGAATTATTAGTAGTGCTGAGAGATATTCCCCTGTTAAATCTTTCACAGGGTGCCCATTAATGTACTAAGACACAACAGAATCAGACTGTGGTAGCAGACAGGACCTTTGGGATTGAGAATTAGTGATTCAAATTCAGAAAAATGCACTGGGGAAAGGATGGTATATGAGGACATATTATATACCAGGGAAAGTGTGTGAGACTTGAGATACTCTGTGCAGATTAAAGTCCTGATTAGGAAGAAGCATCCCTGAGATACAACGTGCTAGGGAATGTGTAGGGATCTAATTGAACACCAAATGGAGGAAATGGTGTCACCAGATAGAGCATCAGGGAAGGTTGCAGTGACAACGAACTGGTAAAAGATGCATTTTGCATATATTCCTATGGGAAAGAGCACTTCAGCAAAAGTTTGACTGGGTCTCCTAGGAGGTTAAGAACAATTCTTTGTGCTTGGCAGTCATGGCCATACTTTCAGTTCTCAGTGTCGTTCTGGACTGATTTTCCAGTGAAACTGGATATCTTGTAGACAGACTGGGGACCAGGGCTTAATTTGTAATGAAAGAGGTGTCAGAGCTCAAGCAATTTTTTTTGCTTTCCTAACTGAGGCAGCAAGCCCAGAGGTGCCGGGATTATAAACTGTCAAGTCCAAAGGTGCCGGAGCTATGAATTGCCAAGCCCAGAGGTGCCAGGACTCAGCCCTGGCAAGCCCTGACACAAACTAAACACTGTTGTGGACCAACTGGAAAAGGAAGAGAGATGTGCAAAATCATTGTGCTAACTGAATCCTGACTATTTAGACATATACCTCTACCCCGATATAACGCTGTCTTCGGGGGCCAAAAAATCTTACCGCGTTATAGGTGAAACCGCATTATATCGAACTTGCTTTGATCCACCGGAGTGCGCCGCCCCGCCCCACCGCAGAGCACTGCTTTACTGCGTTATATCCGAATTCATGTTATATCGGGTCGCGTTATATCGGGGTAGATGTGTACTTCAAAGGGAGAGGGTAAAGACACACTAGTACTAGGATCTTGGCCAGTCTGAGGGTCAGATCCTTAGCTGGCATAAATGATCCCAGTTCCATTGAAGGCAGCAATGGGGCTACACTGATTTGCTCCAGCACAGGATGTGGCTCTGAGTGTGTTAGAAGCTGTTCACTTGGCTAGAGGCAGACGATCACACTCCTGCTCAAGACAATGTGGTTAGAAGGTCTGGCAGTAGAAGCAGCTCGATGTTGAGACACATTAACTATTCATCTGCTTCAAGTCTGGCATTTGTAGTCCCAGAATTGCTGTTAGTTAAATGATATAATATGCAATTAAGAGCATCATAGATACTTACACTTACAATGCATCTAGATGTTCTCTTTCTAAGACAGAGCTGATGATCATTTTTGCACAAAGTACTAGTCCTCAAAATCAACTTGACTGACCCTCTGTGGTTAAGTCCCTAATTGAGTGTAATCAAGATTTTAGAACAGTGGAAGAGATTGAATATACCAGGTCAAGAATTAATTTTCAGGTGGCAGCAGAAGATGTAGCTAAATAAGATACTTGATATAAGTAGTATTTGGATGAGATTAGAAAGAGAACAAACTGTACTATTCCTGCTCGTTTGGAGGTGCACATGGAGGAAACGAGGGGTTATAAATGAAATATTTGTATGCCTGCTCAGAGAGGCCCTGGTGTACCAGCTACACGTAATACAATTAGAAACTAGATAAAAATTATGGTTCAGGCAGCTGGAGCGGAAGCTTATTTGTGCTGCACGCTGATGGAGAAGGGTGTCTGCAGGAAGAGCAGAAGGGGTTTTGTAGCTTCTAGTCATAGCAGTGGCATGCAATAGCCAGGAGAGGTGATAGCACTACCCTATACGTGAAACGAACTCTGACTTCGTAACAGTCACAGCAACAACGGCCCGCTGGTGTTCCCCATATGTGAAAACTGAAGAATCAGTGATTGCAAGAGAAGCAGAGAAACAATTAACTGTGGCGTGTACTGACGTTGTTAAGTCCATTTCTGATTGATTGCGATGTGTTGTCCCCTCGCCCCAATCCAAGAGTCTAGGGTGTCCTGGTTCTTGGTGACATTCAAGACCTGCTGGGCCTCACAAGACCTAGACATGATTTCACATTCTGGGAAGATCCACTCCTGACACAGATTTTGAGAACGACTAAAGACAGAATTTTCCTCAAATAATTTATCCCTAATACGTACCTCATGCCAGGAAGTCTAACCAATTGGTCTAGAGTTAGCATAATGTAGTGCCGTTGTAGGGAATGTGAGTTGGGATGCTGCTGAGGCCCCAGGATTTGCAGAATCTGGCAATGCCTTAGTGACATTTCACACAGTGGGGGTAGGAGGGATCCACAGACTCAAGGAGCAGCATCTATGGCCTGTAGATGGAGCCTGGGGTTGTGTCCCAGATTACTGAGAACTCCCTGAATCGAAGCACTGAGACTCAGTGAAGAGGCACGTAACTTTCACCTTTGCCGCTCCTGTCGGTCGGCCCTATGCAGTTATGTGCACAGTACTGACTAATGTGCAGCAATGTTCTCTATGAGGGTGTGAGTTCTAAAGCGCACTAATGTGTTGCACGTTAATTGGTCCATGTAGACCCGGCTGATGCACGCTGAGGTTCCCTGATGGGGTTTAATATAGTGCTGTTTAAAGCACACTAGGGAGCCACGGTGTACCATTTGGCTGGCATAGCCCCTGGCATCTGAGTGCTTCCTGTCCCCGGGGGGCAATTGGGCTGAAGGATCTGCACAGTGGTCTCGCCCCATGACTTGCCCATTCCCAATGCTCCGCTAATGGGGCTTCACAGGGAGCCCCCATGGAACTGAGCCAGCTGCTGTGTGTGGACTTCCAAGCTAGGGGTGTGCACACATCCTGCTTGTGCACACATCCTTGCACTAGTGCATGTATAAATAGCAGTGTAGCTATGCTAGCCCTGGTAGTGACAGTGGAGGCTTGCGTGAGTACAAACCTGCCTGAAACCAGTGGGTACATACTCTGCATGTCTAAGCCCTGCGTCAGCCACCCCCACCTGTGCTACCACAGCTACCCTGCTATTGATACTTGTTCTAGCTCAATGAGCGCTAGCATTGGAGTGTGTGCGCAAGCCAGGGAATCCCGTCCCTTCTTCATAGTAGAGACAGAGCCTAAGACTAAAAACATCAATCAGGCTCCCATACGTCTGGGGTTTCCTGGACATTTCCTCTTCTTTGATCCTCTGGCCAGGCAGGTTTTTCAAATAAGAGGAAATGTCCAGGATTTTTGTGGGGCAGACGATGCGGCTCAGAAAGAGCTGGCTCCGCATCCCAATTGGTCCCTCCTCAGCAGCTGGAGCTGCCAGATCCCGCCCACCCAGGCTCTGGCTCCCAGCCCTGGGGAGGGGGAGAGGTCTGAAGGGAGGTGCTGACTGGCGGCCAGTGCTGCGTCCTGGGCCGCCCTGCTACTGTGACAGGGAGCAACACTGCCTCCCACCTCGAGAGTGAGGCTGCAGGTACCCCCTCCCCCGCCCTCCAAACACCCCCTCCCATCCCAGTACACACACACCCCTCCAGCACCCCCCCGAATACTCCCTCCAGCACCCCCCAGGTACCCCTCCCAGTACCTCCGTCCTCCAGCACCCCAAATACCTCCTCCAGCACTGCCCAACTGCATCCCCTCCTCCAACTCCCCCTCCACCTCCCTCCATCGTGTCCTCTCTTTGGGAACCTGAAAGTTGGTAACCAGACTTTTTCTAGTATCCTTCTATTGCTAGGACAGGTTTGATTTTCTAGATTTCTTATCCTAATGAAATCTAGATGTGTGCTCTAATACATCATCACAATAGCAGGTGAGGGAAAGCAATGGAAATTCTGAATGCAAGTCCTTTTAGACCTATACCCGATTGAAATAGGCTCTTAGCAGAATTCTAATGAATGCTGCCTCCTCTTCAAAGAGAGTAACAGCAGTATTGGTACCTCTGCGAATACGATAGAGAAACTTAAAATAAGTAGTGTATAATATCTTCTTAAAGTGGTAAAGCCGATCCTTAACTGGTATAAACAGGAGTTAACTCCACTGATTTCATTTACACCAAGTAAAGATCTGACCCATCTGTTTCTTCGTATGACTGATGTAGATCTACGTCTACAGCTGCCCCAGGATGTCAATACAAGTAAGCCAAAAATGTGACTTAAAGTTCCTTGATAATTGGCCTATATTTAATGAAGCTCTCCATTTGAGGAATCTCGCCATAGATTTATTTTACGAACTGATCTTTGATGGATACATACATTTAAGACAAACCAACAAAATTAATTAGGATTCAAGTGGAGCAAGAAGTGTCTATTTTTGGCTACCATTAATACTGCAATGAGGGGCAGATCTCCACAGCCATGGAAGGCTCCAGATATAATTATTTTTAAAATTAATGGAGATATCCCATCTCCTAGAACTGGAAGGGACCCAGAAAGGTCATCAAGTCCAGCCCCCTGCCTTCACTAGCAGGACCAAGTACTGATTTTGCCCCAGATCCCCAAGTGGCCCCCTCAAGGATTAAACTCACAACCCTGGGTTTAGCAGGCCAATGCTCAAACCACTGAGCTATCCCTCCCCCCTTTTATTTTTTTTAATATATATATATATAGAGAGAGAGAGAGAAGCTGGCCTGTTTCTTGTGTGTGGAGAGAGTGGGGAAGTTGTGCAAATAATAAGGAAGGTTATTCATATATCTGGTGTTTGCAATGCCTGCTTCAGAGGGGCTTCCATGGAGAGTCCTGTGCTTCCATGTTTGGTGAGTGGGTCTGGCTGAAAATTTTCAGTTGAAAAATGGGGGGTTTTTTTGTAATGGAAAATATCATGGAGAACTTTTGTTTCTTTTGAATTTTCCCCGTTCTTCACTATTCCTGATTCAGTCAGGATTATCACATGGCTGATGCTTCCTGCTTGGTACTTTTATGTTGGGGCTGGCCAGAGCTTTGATCTCAAAACTCAAACTCTATGTAATCAACTAAATTCATCCTTGGTGTAACTCCAGTCATCTGAGCCTGAACTTTGCACTTCTTTAAAATCCCGTGATTGAAGATCCTACAGATCTTTAAAATATGACTGATTTTAGCCTCTCAATACCTCATGAAGTAGGTGGGTATTATTACCCCCATTTCACAGGTTGGGTGCTGAGGCTCAAGGGAGTTAAATTAGTTACCTTCTGTAATGGAGGATGTCTGTGGCAGATCTGAGAGAGACAGCCCAGATCTACTGACTTCCAGTATGTGCATTAACCATAAGACCATCTCCCTCACTTTGTACACAAAGGGATCTTTCACCTAAGGATGCATAGGGCCCAGCTTGTATAATTCTAATGAGCACTGATGAGTTCACTAAAATGAACTCCCTGCTGACTGATGAGACTCTAGACTCCAGAAAATGCAGTCAGGAAGAAATACTGACTTTACATATACGGTACATTCACTAAGAGTAGCAGGATGAAGGATAATGTAGAAAGAAAGAGGATAGCAACCTGCTCCAGAGAACACTCCGCAGTTCAGTTCCCTTTTCCTTATTTCTAAATCACTCCATATTAAATGCTCTCTTGCAAAGGAGACCATTTACAAAGCTAAAACTGTCCAAACATGGGATCACCCTTTAAAGCACAATATGGCTGACAATGGAAAGAGCTTCTGTGAAAACAGTTTGGTATCATCTACTCTTCTGTACCGTGCCACATGGCAGAGCTTAATGTGCTGAGACAGAGGTATTCCCCTGAATGGTTTCACTGCAAGATGGGGACCATTTGTTAGCAGAATACCTCAGCACTTTCCCTGCAGAAATAAGGACAAACCTATTTAGGTTCAGATGGAAATGTATCAACATATTTAGTACACATGCTCCCCATTGGCCCCTTGCATTCAAACATCCGAACTCACTGTGAATCTTACCCTATCCTGGGAAATGCAAGGAGTGTGTGTGGAAGAGAGCTGCAGAGACTGCATGTAAGTGATACAGTAGAACTGTGCCGGTACGTTTGTTCAGTTCATCTGAACATGTCAATGTATTAAATGTGTTAATTTCACAGTGAAACAGAATTTTATTATTAAAAAACCTCATTTTTAGCCCTGTGTATCCCCATATTGAGAATCAGAACAATTTGCAGTGTACTATTCAAAAGTGAGGGTCAGAAAGCTCTTGGAAATGGAGTATTGACAGCTGCAAGAGCAAGGTGAAGAGTGTGAGCCCTTGGTGCACCACAGATTGTGTGTTCCACAGAACGTGTCCTGGTTCCCCAGGTTAGAGGGTGGCAAAGAAAGGTGTGATCAGAATATAAAACTGTGTGTGTATTAATCTTCCCACCAGATCAGTGCCCTGGAGCTACCTGTTGTATTAAGCAATCCTCTAACTGTCTGAAAATCCCAAGTTTCAGAGTAGCAGCCGTGTTAGTCTGTATCCGCAAAAAGAAGAACAGGAGTACTTGTGGCACCTTAGAGACTAACAAATTTATTAGAGCATAAGCTTTCGTGGACTACAGCCCACTTCTTCGGATGCTTATGCTCTAATAAATTTGTTAGTCTCTAAGGTGCCACAAGTACTCCTGTTCTTCTTTTTTTTGAAAATCCCAAGAAACTTTGCTGTGAGAAAGACTGAGGAGCACAGCAGATGAACCTTTGATCACTGAAGATCCAGGTTTAAATCCTAGCTCGTGAGTGATGCAAAGAATTTGGTTCTCCCATCCTATTCCCTAGTGCAGATATGATCCTGTCACTAAACAAGGCTATGGTCTAGGAACATTTGGACCTGTGGGGGGTGTGTGTGTGAGAGAGAGAGAGAGAGAGAGAGAAAGAACATTCCTCACTTCAGTGTTCCCCCGACACAGATGTGGCGATAAATAGAAGTTCAGGATCCTGCAGACTGACAAATCAACTGCTATTCTCAGACAAGCTACCATGTCACGGAAATGATCTCTAACAGAATCCAGACTTGAGACAAAGTTGGTGCTGAGGGCAGGAGTTCCTTCTTCAGCTCAGTGAAGCTGAAGAAAAGCAGCTGAGTTCTTTGCTGAGCATGGTAAATCAGAGCAAATGAGACATATCTGAAGCAGGAGGCCAGGAAAAGGACAAATGGTATTTTTGCCAAGAGTCACGCTGCAACAAAAGAACAGCGATGTAGCAGTTTAGCTTCCCAAAACAACTTTATTCACACAGTGACAACGTAAGCAGCCTGTAACAATGAGAACATGCAGGCAATCTTATTTAGATTAAACCACATAGATGGATGACCTTGCTATAAAATCCAGGAAGATGTTCATAGCAGGGCCCTAAAGACCAGTCCTTGCAGAGCAGGCAAGACCCTTAGCCTCTACATTACAGGTTCCAATTCCTTTCAGTGAGGAATGGTCAACAGCCGCTAGCCCTTTCCATGGGACTGACTGTCCATGATATAGCCACTTAGCCCATCTCACAGACTGCTGAGCCCCTGCACAGGTGTATTTCCTCCACTGAAAATGGGGAGGCCTTATCCTGGGGATGCAAATCTCTTTAAAACACATCAGTGCATGGGAAGCTGAACAAGCAAGGTTTTCATGGCAAGAACTACTTAGCTGAGCTACCTGCCGGTGTCTAAGAGAAAAACAGGAAGAGTTAACGTAATGAAAAGGTGACGGTGGAAGCAAATGTACTTGGCCGAAGCAGTAGCAACTTGAGAGGGAAGCTTCCGTAGGGTGGAGCTGAAACGACGAATGTGGTTAAACATCCCAGCAAAACGTGATGTTGAATAGCAAATTCTCTATAACAGAATTCAGTGTGGTGAAAGATGGGGGTTTAATGACATTGTCCCTGTACACACATGGTCTAGGTGCATAAGCCTAAAATAATACTTTGGTGCCCATCACTCTGTGCTTATGGAATTTTTTTAACCATACATGGGTCAGGTACTCAGTTTTATGCTTTCTTTGAAGGAAGGTGCCTCAGGTATTGTACTGTGGAATCCAGGCTGGAGTGATGATTCCGTACAGACACTGAGGGAAGGATAGTGTGAAATGAGCTCTTCTTGCAATGACCAGGCAGGAGTACAGTTGTTCAGGGCCTTTGTCTTGCAGGTCTTCTCTGAATATCAAGGAATGTTGATCCTGTCTGAGTGAGTTTGATATCTGATGACATCTATCAGCTACTTCTGTGGCCCTCATTACCATATATCTGAGCACCTCACAATTTATCCTCAACATCCCTCTAATGAAGGGAAGTCCTACTGTCCCCATTTTACAGATGAGGAACTGACGGACAGAGAAATTAAGTGACTTGCCCAGGGTCATGCAGGAAGTCTGTGGCAGAGCATGAAATTGACCCTGGGTCTCCTGAGACTCATGTTAGCTCCCTAACCACTGTCATACCCTTCCTCCCCAGCCTGAGAAGCTCAACTGAGTATGATTTCCAAACTCAGTCTTTAATGTTATACGAAGCTAGAGCTAAACTTCTAGTGGGAGGTTTCGATATGGGGTGTAAACGCACCGCAAGCTTTCCTTTAAAAGGAAACAGACTAAAGAGAGTCATGCGAAGCTTAAGCTGATTAATGGCTGTTATGTTTTCGTTCTAAGGCAGATTGTTATGTAACGGGTTGAAAAACAAGTTTTCTGGAATATAGAATTTAAACAAGGAATAAAAGTGTTCTTGCTTAACAGCAGAATTCCTCAGTGGGGGAAAGTGATGGAGCTTGAAGTTTGTGTCTTTCAGTTAGAAGTGCCTGTTCCAAATTCGTGAACCTTGTACAGTAAAGGAAAGTTTAGCTCAGGGGTCGGCAACGTTCGGCATGTGGCTCGCCAGGGTAAGCACCCTGGTGGGCCGGGCCAGTTTTATATACCTGCTGATGTGGCAGGTTTGGCCGATCGCTGTCCCGGGACAATGGGGGCGGCGGGAAGCGGCGCAGGCCGAGGGATGTGCTGGCCGCGGCTTCTCGCCACCCCCATTGGCCCGGGACGGCGAACCGCGGCCAGTGGGGGCCGCCATCGGCCGAACCTGCCGTGTCAGCAGGTAAATAAACTGGCCCGGCCTGCCAGGGTGCTTACCCTGGGGAGCTGCGTGCCGAACGTTGCCGACCCCGGTTTAGACTATGCAAAATAATTGTTGGCATTTCACCTGGCTCCTGGAAGGCTTGTAATACTCTTTCCAAGGACAAAAATGCTCCTAACATTTAAGTGATCCAAGAACTGCTGCGATAGCCCCTTCTCTGGGAAAGCCCCGAGAACCTCACCATTCATGCTGAGTAAGTGGTGGCATGGAGGGGAGCCCAACATGTTACAGCTGCACTGACTCAGCTGGTCCTCACAAGTGCAACCCCACAGTCCTCCTGCCCACCATTCTAGAAATGGCCCAGTGGTGTGTTTTGCTTCGACTCCAGGGCATCCCGTGGGGGGCAATTCTTTTGGAAGTCTTTATATGAAAAGCACGCTCATGGGCTGCAATTGGGCAAGTGTTGAATCCTCTCATTGAGTTCAGTGGCACGCCTCACGTATTTAAAGTTAAGCATGCACTTGAGTACCTTTCTGAACTGGGGCCCTGCTCAGCACCATCCACTACTATTTGCCCCCTGCTCTGGGGCTTGAACCCGTGCCTTCTGCAACAAAGGGAGCCTCCTGTTGTGCTGCAAGCTGGCCACCTGGAAGATGTTGGCACCAACAGTGGGATCTGGGGTGGTGATATTCGGTCCAAGCTGAACTTCACCAGTTGGAACATCTCTCTATATACTAGGATGTCCCAGCAGCTGGACACACTGCACTAGGGGCAATGCAGCTCAACAAGAGGAACCGGGAAGAGTGATCGGATAAGGGCTGTCTTTTGCTGCGGTAGCAGTGCTATTGTTGTTGCTGTTTTCAGGGCTGTGCTTTTTAAAGGTTAAAAAATGTTACTTGAAAGTGTTTTAATTTACATTTTATTGAAACCCTCCGCCCAAGAAGGGGAGAATGGGGGAAAACCCCAAACCAGGTAAAGGAATGTGGGGAGGGAAAGGAATGGAAGGAAGGGGATCAGCGAGGGGAAAGGAGAGCAACATCTTGGTAAAGTCAGACCAGGCTTTTCGAAATTGTCTGAAGTCCCTTTTCTCTGCAACATTTCCTCCCTTTTAGCTGCCAAGTCAGCCAAGTGGCTGGACCAGGTGCTATCCCTGGAGGCAGCCTGTATGCCGTGCGGCTACACACCCTGCTCTGCAGAGCCAAGCTGTCCGTGAGTTGGAGAGCTTTCAAGATGATAGGGTCTACCCCCAAAACACAGGTCCTGGAAGTAATTTTTAAGGAGGTCTCCATTACCATATTAACCCTCTTACATACATCTGCCCCCAAAGGATTGTCTCTTGGGATGGGCCCAATGCCAGTGTGGCTCCAGCAGCAGTTTGGCAAGATCCATGACTGTAACCCATGCCAGGACCAGTGTGAATGAAATATCATTTTCTGTCTAATCAGGCTTCATCATAGATCAATAGTACAATGTTTCATGTTTTGCAAGGCCTTTCCGTATTGGCTAGCATTCAAGGATCTACACCAATCATTGTTTCAGGCCAGGAACAGGCAATCTAAATTAGGAAGGGTGTTTTGGGCCAGGAAATTGTTGCAGGCAATTGGTTGGGTGAATGTATGGCACTTTCTCCACATTGCTGTCGCTGGCACTCCCAGTGCATCAAGACCAATAGATCCTTCAAGAGATGCATAAGTTGCGGGTAATACCATGCAGTTGGACCAGGTAGGTTGTATTGTTGTGGTGTTTGAAATGGCAGAAGCCGATCCTCTAAGATCATTTGAGAGCCCCAAACCAGCCTCTTAACCACCCACTCTTGACACACCCATGGTTTCTTGTTGATTTTCAACAATGGGTTTCCCCAAAGTGCAGCATCAGTGTCTGAGAAGGGGTGGAATTTAGATTTTCTAGCCAAGCTGGCCTATGTTTGTTTGACAGCCAATATTGTAGGGAACATTTTAAGATCAAAAAGGTAATAGGCTGAACTCGGTATTCCTGCCAATGGGAAGGGATGGATCAACTCCCATTCCACCAGTAGCCAGGGCGGGGTCTCCGGTGTGATGTTCCAGAGCCCCATTGGTGCCTAGCTAAGGATAAAGGCTGTATGATAGTGCTGCAAGTTGGGGAAATAGAAGCCTCCGGATCGGACTGAGAGATGTAGTTTACATGAAGCCAGTCTTGGCTGCCCTCCTTGCCTGCAAGAAATATTTTCAAAATTTCATTCCATTTCCTAAAATAAAAGGGAGGAATACTAACTGGGAGACCTCACGGGATGGGAAGCATGTTCATGTTGATAAAATTAATATTCCACCAAAGGGTCAGGGTTCTCCGTCTGCCCAAATCTTTCACTCCTTTGGCTGAGACGGACTCTAGATTCATTTTGACCAGAATCTCTATCTCACTGGGCATGGGTATCCTTAAATATTTTGTATGTTTGGGTTGCCACCTAACACGCTGATGATCAAAGGTTCCTCTGTAAGCATGTTTGCTTATACCCAGAATTTCTGACTTATCCCAGTTGCTTTTATATCCTCAGAGGTGATTTAATAGGTTAGATACAGAATCATTCGGTTTAGAGACAAGCTCAAGAGCATCCTCAACATGAAGTACAATCTTGTGCTCTATGCAGTAGCTGTGTTGGTCCCAGGATAATTGAGACATAAAGTGACTGAGGTAATATCTTGGATTAGACCAACTTCTGTTGGTGAAGGAGACAAGCTTTGGAGCTTACATAGAGCTCTGAACCTGAAGAGAAAGTTGCATTTGTATAACTTGGATCAGCTTTCAAGTTAAGCCAAAGGCCATGTGGACGCTCTTATTTTGGTATGAGTGGCTTATTTCAGTTTATTCCTAAGGCCTGGTCCACACTAACCCCCCCACTTCGGACTAAGGTACACAAATTCAGCTACGTTAATAGCGTAGCTGAATTCGAAGTACCTTAGTCCGAACTTACCGCGGGTCCAGACGTGGCAGGGAGGCTCCCCTGTCGATGCCGCGTACTCCTCTCGCCGAGCTGGAGTACCGGCGTCGACAGCGAGCACTTCCGGGATCGATTTATCGCGTCTAGACCAGACGCGATAAATTGATCCCAGAACATCGATTGCCTGCCGCCGGACCCGGAGGTAAGTGTAGACGTACGGTAACTGACTTAAGCTAAACTGGAAGAAGCCTTTTGGGTCTAGTTTAAATTCACACCTTTAAGTTATACAAGCACAACTTTCTTGTGTAGAAGTGCCCTTTATACAGGCTTATTTGGAGACAATAGGGGTAGAATCTCAGATCCACACCATCTACTCTCTCAACTAAGGCAACAATTACAATAAACTGGTTCAGCTAATTCATAGTTAAAGCTCTGTATCTCTTTCAGTACTGGAAAGCTGGGAGCAAGGTAGGCATGTGACCAAAAGAGGCACTCATTAAAAAAAAACAAAACCTGTTAGAGTAAATTTTACAAATCTAATTGCTTGTTAGTGATTTGGCTATATTGGATGGTAGACTAGGGCAATAATTTTTTGAATAATTCATTCTAGGGCAGAGATGATGCTAGGCATCCACTCTTTAGTTGGTGTGTTGAGAAATTGGATGGTAATGTGAACTACAGCAGATTATCAAAATTCCCATTTATGCATCCAAAGATCGCATTAGCTCTTTGGCTACAACATCATTTTGAGAGCTCAAGTTCTGCTGATTTAAGAGTTATTACTTCCCAGGCTAGAGTTCCCCATCCTATTATTTATTATTGCCCAGTGATCAAGGTGGTATCTTGGCTTCATCACTTGCCAAAAGTAAAATATCTATGTTCAGGGAGAAGTGGGCGCGCAGCAGCCCAATACACACAGTCAGTCCTCAACTCCTCAGCTCTTTGAGGCTCACGGCTGGATCTGCTCCAGCTTTCCCTCAAATAAGGACAAGGAAACACTATGGGCTGAATTCCTTGCGGTAGCTGGGGCGTGGACAGTGCAGCATGGTGCAGAGGTAGCTTTAAGCCACCTTTGCACTCCCCCAAGTCCTGGGCTGACTGTGTCTGGCTGGCTTCCCAGTGCAGGCTGCTCTAATGTAGAATCAGCCTGTCATGGAGTGTGGGGGAGTCAGGGCCCTGCGCCCCCAATTCCTGTGATTCACCGTGACTCTCAGCCAGCCAGTAAAACAGAAGGTTTATTGGATGACAGGAACACAGTCCCAAACAGAGCTTTTAGGTACAACCAGGACCCCCCAGTCAAGTCCCCAGGGGGCAGGGAGCTTAGACCCCAGCTTTTGGGGTTCCCTCCATTTCCCCAGCCAGCTCCAAACTAAAGAACCCCTCCAGCAGCCTCCTCCCAGCCACAGCTCCTGGCTCCTCCCCCTGCCTTTGTCCAGTTTCAGGGCAAAAGGTGTCACCTGGCCCCAACCCCCTCCTGGTCTCAGGTATCGTCATCCTGTCCTGGTATCCCATCACCAATGCAGACAGTTTCAATAAAACTCCCATGCAACATCCCCAGGTCAATCCGCCCCACTCCCTGCTCTGGCACACAGCCTAACAGATCCTTTGCCACCACAGGGTCCCCGCACATATGGGGTGATAGTCCCATGGCCAGCACTTCCCGCTTTCTATACACTTTGTACCAGTAGCTGGGTGCAAAGCATCCACAGTGCAGGTGAGTATTTATTTGCCCCTGCTTTTACAGCACTAATTTGCAACCTGTTTTCTAAGCCACTTAGGGCCCCTCCAACTTCTTTATTGCATATTCTTTCCGCTCATGGCGAGTGCAATCCAATCAGGGGAGAATGGATGGTGGCTTTTGGTGGATCAGGGGAATACACACTACAGTGCACAAAGCATGTCCCCTGCATCTTTAATCCTCATCTAGGGTTGCCCCTCTGCACCATGAAATATGGAGACTCTGCCTAGGATCAACTCAAGGGTTTTGCTGGATCCAGGACTGGAAGGCAGAGAGTTGTGCGCTGTAATTCCTCTGGTTTGTTCTCATTGCATGAACATATGTAGAAGGGCCTGTCAGAATTTGGCTCTTTGTGCTTAGCCTTGAGCAATCCCCTCTCATCCATCCCTGAAATTTGCAGTTGATTGGTCATTTGAAAGTACAAGCCAAACCGGAGGGACATATGTAATGTGAGGTTTCACACGGCATGTGGCTGACCTCCCAGTTGGGAGGGGACCACGCTTGTAATAGTTCCCTTTCCTGGGAAGTCGAACATCAGGTTTTAATTTGCCTGGGTTAGGATGAATTTCTTTGGAAGAGCAGAATTCTATGGCTTGACCTTCCCCGTTCACAATGATTGAGAGACATTTCCAGGCGGGCTAGAGGACTGGTGCTCTCTGTCATGGTAGGAATTTTATAATGAACTGTTGACATTTTCTATTAATAGGTTCCTAAATACCCTGCCCCAGGCTTAGGTCCCTCAGATCACCTTGGGTCAGAGATGGCCTGTGACCAGTGAAGCAAAAGGAGAGATGGCTCGAGAGCTGATGGTAGGAATCTCTTGTTTGACCAGGCTGAATGGAACACAGAATTGCTAAAATCATATGCAGTTTCTCTCCAGGAAGCAGAGATAATTTTTCACCTCCAACCCTCAGCATCTTCTAGAGTGGAACTTTTCTGGGTCCTGGAAAGCTCAGTTAATAAGGCTGCCTTCAAAGTGGAATTTTTCTTGCACTCTGATGCAAACATGAATAAACAATTGTACAACTTCTAAAATCTTCCGGGGCTCTATTTTGTAATGTATTCTCACTCTGCATTTCTCCTCCTGATAATGGGTCATCTTTTACATTATGAATTGCTTTAGTTGGATTAAATTATCATTTGTTCACGCCCATTTCAAGGCTCTCATTTCAGTTTACGATTCATCTGCAGTTTGAGTAAAATGAATATTTCAGACTGTAAATTATGTATGCGTTGCAGAGCTGTCAGCTTCTCAGAGACTCTCTGACAAAGCCCTTTGTGAAGTTATTCTGTCCTCTTTCATTTTCTGCCTCTTCTAGAAAATGATGAGGAAATTTTTTTATCTTTCAGAACAACTGAATTTCCCTCCAACACTGTGTGTAGTTACTGACTATTTTGATTAACATAGTTGTTCCAAAGCTGGTTTTGTTGGAACTCCTGCTTCTGTGATAGATCAGGTCCTAAATCCTTCTCTTATTTCCTCTCATCCTCTAGGTGGTTGAAGTGGGAATTTTCTGTAGTATTTTTATAAATCCCAGGCATGTCTCAGTTTCCCTTGGTACGTGGCATTGATAACCAGTGGGTGCCAAAGGGTTACCACTTCTTCTGGAAGAGCAAAGGAGACAAAAGGTAGAGAGGTGTGTGTGTGTGTGTGTGTGTGTGTGTGTGACCTTGCTGTCTGGGGGGAATGAATACAGTCATTAAAGAGCAAGACAAAGAGGCCCCAACAACAGAACAAGCAACACCTGGCAGCAGGAAACCCCAGCAGGCGGGGGCTTGTGAACTGGAAAACAAGGTGTCGGGAAGAAATGGGGAAGAGAGAGAGACCAAGATGGAGTCCGTCACAGCTTGGCGTGCCCCTCAGGGCACTGGTTTGATGAGGGTGGACTATGGTTTAACTTCTGCCTCTCTGTGCTAACCTAAGGACTTTCAGATTCTGCAGCCAGGTGACCTTATTTTGCAAAGGCTGCCTGTTTTTCTGTGAATACTCACTGAGGGCATTGCCCCCTGGAGGGGCACTGAACAAGCCTTCTGCAGGAGTTTGGCTTGGCTACAGATTTGCTGTAGGGAGCCATGGAGAGAGACAGGAAATGCTGGTGCCAACAGTTGAGTCTTGGAGGCCATGGGCCTGCCCCTGTGGAAGTGTGTGGGACCTTGGGGCCCAGCGCACTAAAGGGGGACCGGTCACTCTCAAGAGACCGGTGACTTTGCCACACCTCTTTGTGTCCATTTCTATCTCCCCCACCTCATCTATTTTTTACCTGCTCATGGGCTTTTCTCGTATTTTCCTCTCTTTCCCTTTTAGTTCTTTCCCCTCTTTTCTCCCACTCTCCCCCCGCCCCCCCATTACATGGGGCTGCTCCCTGCCTTTTGCCACAGAGATGGCAGGGAGCAGTGCAAGGTAGTGCCACATAGGGGAGGGAACCCAGGCCTGTTAGCAGCAGAAAGGTGGAGAGAGTAAAGCAGCCATTACCTCTCTTGACAGGACACAGGTGGGCAAGAGGGGGTATGGTGTTCCCCAGAGGCCGAGAATACTAGAGCCGATGCATCTGATCAGTTCATCAGACCCCCTACCTGTACCCAAACCCACATACCACAGTTGTCCCTTGAAGACTGTTACTGGAGAAGACTAGAGTGACCAGATGTCCCGATTTTATAGGGACAGTCCTGATATTTGGGGCTTTTTCCTATATAGGTGCCTGTTACCCCCCACCCTCTGTCGATTTTTCACACTTGCTGTCTGGTCACCCTAGCAAAGACAACTTAGAACAGCCCTGAGGCTGCAGGATGAGACACCCATAAAGGTGGCCACATTTGTACTAAATCATGTCAAGTACCAACCCCAGGGGCCTGCCCCATCATCACAGGCTCTTTTGGCACTCATTGAAACCTGTGTAAACCAGAACGAACTTCACTGAGGTGTGAAACTGGTGCAAGTGAGACAAGAAGGCTCAGTATAAACGAGAGGGGGTCATGCGAGAGCATCCTGGAGGTCAGGGCACGCTACACACTCCCTGTGAGGTCTGTCTCAGTGATGTGACAAATATTTGCTTCCTTTGCTATGGAAAGATTAGCTAAGGAGTTTGGAAACTTTTCCAGGGCTACTAAAGTCAGGAAGAACTGGCAGCCACTCACCCATCTTTCCTTCAGCAAAACTTTCTGGATTGTGCTAATACCACGGTGACAGAGTGTACCAAATTGAAACCTCCATTTTCTATTGTGCTCTGAACACCTATTTAACCTTGCCCAAGGCAGGTGATTGTAATGTACTCCAGACGGGTGCCCTGCGCAGGAAAGATGCTTGATGCCTCACTGAAGGACCGTCACTGAGAAGCTGTCACAGAGCAATCTGGAACCATCGTCTTCAGAAGGATTGATATCAGACTAGGGGAGGGAGCGTCCTAGGACTCGTGTTGTTTTTTTCAGAGGTTTATAACTCTCTAGTACTTTTTAAAAGTAAAGTGAAGAAATTCCTTGGCTAAGCCTGTGCTCTTTGTTTCCTGCCATGTTGTTCCCAAAGGAAATACACTAAATGCCAAGAGTGGCCACTGCCCAGGTGGGAATATGTGTAAGTGACTGGTGGGTCTCATGAGGTCAGATGCACTGGGGGAAGAGTCTGGGGAAGCTGCACTCTCATGTCCCAAGGAAGGGCTCAGACAAGAGGTTTGAGTCAGGGGTGTGCCCAGGGCTAGACACAGTGACTGGACCCATTTGGCTTGGAAACATGGGGCACTTGGCCTTTGGGTCCACTCCCAACAGACTGGATGATGAGTCAGAGTAGGACAATCTCTTTCTCTGATTCACTCCATGACCAAAGGAACAACTCCTCACTGACTACTGGTGAGTAGATGTAGGGTTATCATCCGTCCGTATTTCCCCTCATCCTCAGCCCCAACCGTCATCCCCCTGCACCCTAATCCTCTGCTCCATCCCTCAGCCCCCTCCTGCATCATGAACCCGTCATCCCCAGCCCCACAGCCCTCACCCTTGCACCCCCTCCTATCCCCAAACTCCCTCCCAAAGCCTGCACCCCCCCCTTTGCACCACTTCCCACCCCCAAACTCCATCCCAGAGTCTGCACCCCGCACCTCCTCCTGCACACCCACCCCCTGCCCCAGCCCGGAGCCTGCACCCAGCACCCAAACTCTATCCCAGAGCCTGCACCCTGCACCCCTCCTGCAATCTAATCCCCAGCCCAGGACCTGCACCCCAGACCTCCTCCCCCCACCCAACCCCCCTCCCAGAGCCTTAGGCAGGTGGGGGGGGGTTCTGGGCACCACCAAAATTTCTACATCCCTGCCACCCATGCGAGTGGATAAGGGTCGGGGCAGTCAGGGGACAGGTAGGATCCTAGGGGGGCAGTTAGGGTGGGGGGTTCTCAGCAGGGGGCAGTCAGGGGACAAGAAGCGGGGGGGTTGGGGGTTCTGAGGGGGGCAGTCAGGGGGTGGGAAGTGGGAGGGAGTGGATGGAGTGGGGCAAGGGCGGGGCTAGGGCAGGGATCCACCCCCCCCCCACTGTCCTCTTTTTTTATTGTGAAAATATGGTAACCCTAGTAGATGCTGTGTTCTCAGCACATGCCAAACAGCCTCTACACACCCTCTTCCTGGGGTCTGGCTTTACGGGTAACTCTCTATATAACAACAGAACATAAACCTCAGCCTAAGGTGCCTCCCTAAGCATGGCTGTTCCAGGGCAACCAACACTTGTGATTTTATTGTGACATTTTGTGTTTTTCTCAAAGCCCCAGCCCTTGCACTCCCTGAGAATCTCATTTTTCATTAAAAAGAAAAGCCCTTCTGCTTGTAGTGAAAAGCTTGCAGAGAAACGCTTGCAAACGTGCCCCAACTGTGCCTCAAAAGTTCAAAAGCAAACAGCAAATCGAAAGAACCCAACATATATTATTTGGTTTATAAATAAGTTTTGGTGCCCTGAGCCATGTATTTGGAGCACTTGGGGTCGGTAACATTGCCATTGCCAAGGTTTCCGGCAAGAATCAGTTTACTTAGAGTGTCCTCACCCCCACCTATCCCAATATATCCTGGTTGGAGGTAGCAAGCTGTGTTGCCCAGAATGAGTCAGCCCTGCTTATCATCAGTTCTGTGCAGGGTCCTTACTTCTGCCAACGGGGTGGGTGAAAAAAAGAGCCTTGTATCCTTAAGCTGGGGACGAGTTTCTTTCCAGTCTGCTACTCTTAACATTCTTAATTAGAGCTGAGTCAATAATGGATTTGTCAGTTTGGTGGAAGAACTGAAAAATCTGGGAAAAAATAATCAATTCACTTCTAACAAAAACTGATTTTTTTTCCTAACCAAAATGAAAACAATTGATTTAGATCAAAGGCAACATTTCAAATGTCGTTTTGAGCTGATGTTTCATTTTAATAATGTTGATTTGAAATGAAATGTCAAAACAGTTCGGAATGTTTTAACTTTGCTGAATTTTTTTTCCACTGAAACTATTCACTGAACTTGCCCTGAAGTCACAAATAGTCTTGGTGTTCTGAAAAATGCATTTTTTGGGGGGGGCAAATTTACCACTCGCTGACATTTTTTTGCCCAGCTCTAGTCTTAATGCAATGAAAGAAGGAACCAAAGCCCTGATCAACCTTATGCCTTCAAATCTCTCTTACTCTAGGTCTTCCTGGAAAATACACTACACGTTTTGGATCCTGTAGAAGCTCCATGATGCATGAAATCTGAAGGTCACAGCTAACCCCGTAAGGACTTCCAGAGCTGCTTAGAATGTCTGATGGACATTACTGGATATCTGCAAATGTAGGGAGCAGATGGTTGGAGAGAGGTAATGTACATAGGTACATCTTTAACAAAAATCAGCTCTTTTCCACATTGTATCACCCAGCCTTGACTCTGGTGTTAGTTTGCCACTACCTGTAGGTGCTTGATGCACTGATATCGGATGCACTGTTAACTATTGTTTGGGGAGAGAGGACAGCTATTCCCATATAAACTTATTTGCATTCCCCTGGGGGAAGTGATCATATGGTAAACAACAGAAATGTGAAGGTTTAAATATCCCTTGCTGACCCTGGGAATGTGATTATTTGAAAGAATGACTTTTACTTGGCAGCTACAGCCACGCTGTTTCAGGGTTATTATCTTGGCTGATAGGCTGCTGATTCAAAGAGATCAATATGCCTTCCAGAAGTCTGTCCTACATCCTTTTAACAAATTATTAGCAGGAGTAATCTGAGCAGTCGAGCTATTATGAAACCCCAGACTTTTTTCTGTTCAAAGACTTGTCTGCTGAAAATGCAGTATGCAAAACATTAATTTGCTCTGCACATCTGTTAAAAGAATTTTCGGAGAAGACAGATACCTCCTTCTTTTGAAATGCTATGGAAATAACAGCATCACAGAGCCAGGGTTTTAGACCACATCTGATAAATAGTAGGCAAACGAGGCAGAAGTATTAGAATAACACACATTTTCTGCCCATGACAAACCTGCAGAAAGGTTTGTGCTTTCATATCGTAAAAATGATCATAGTCGGGGGGAGAATCTTAAAACGTCAAAAAATGAGCATAGGGGAAAAGGAGTTTGACAGAGATTTCGGGGTTAATCTGTTTTGTTTGCTGCTGAATGGGGATAAAGGAGGTAAAAAATGAAGGCGAGGTTACACCAAACCTAGAGTGCAGTATCAGTCGGTAGGTCAGCGTGACAGGGTGCTAAGCAGAAAACTGCTTCGCCAACCCTGTCACTCCAGCTCCAATTAAGGGAGGGGAATTGGAGCTGGGTAGATCACCTGGCCCTGTTTGGAGAAGCTGGAACAGCTGTTGCCTCATCAGGCTGGGGCTGGATAAAAGCCCCAGGGGAAGGAAGCCAGAAAAGAGGAGCTGCCGTAGAGGAAAGGCAGAGAGGGGAAGCAGAGAGAGATAGCTTGCCCCCCTCTCTCCTGCCGGTGGACTGTAAGAAGGGGACTACGTGTATGGTGGAAAGGTGGTGGGAGCGCAGCCTGTAAATAAAAGCACCAGGTGAGCACTGCACCAAAAGGTCTCTGTGTGACTTTCTCAGCCCAGCGGGGGCAGGAGCCAGACCCCGTTACAGTCAGCTGTTTAAAAAAAAATTTAATCAAATGAGTATAATGAATTCAGCTAAAGGTAGGATTGCAGGGGGATGCTTATCTCTGCTCTGCAGGGAGTCACAGGGAAGACGTACAAAGATAAGGCAGAAGCAGGAAAGAGAAGTTATGATCACAGCTGACTTTAGCAGGCCTATCTGAATGGGAAAGTTCTGTGATGAGCAACAGCCTCGTTCCAAAGGAGTAGCTAAAAGCCCAGGTTGTGCTATTGCACAAGAGTCTCGCCTTCTCTTTGGATACACTTTCAGCTTTTTAGCAGAGTTCTGAGGTTTCCTATTCCTTCCTGTCCCCAACACTGTCGTATTAAGGGGTCCAATGAGACTGGAACTGCCAAGTGGTCATGTGGGGAACAATATTCTCAGCTGAAACAATTTACAGAGATGAAGGCTTATCTTGTTGGGAAGGCACTAGATTGGTACTCAGGAGGCCTACATTCAATTCCCAGCTTTCCTGCATGACTTTGGGTTAACCACTTCGTCTCCCTGAACGTCTCTTAAAGGGGGATAATAATATTTCCATAATCTGTCTTGTTTAGTTAGGTTGCAAGCATTTTCTGGTGGTGACTGTCTATTGCTATGTGTATGTACAGAATCTAGCACACTGGGGCTCTGATCCTGGTCAGAGCCTCTAGGCATGACCATAATACACCATAACGAATTAGAATACAATACATTTAAGGTACAAAACTGCCCTTCATAAAAGAAAATATCCACTATTTTAAATGGATACATATAAAATCAATGTCACATACGTTGGTTTATGTGCCAAAGGCAATAGAGCTAAGCTAACTTACATCAACTGTCAGCCTGGTCCTTATGGTTTTAAAGATCGCTTTGCTCCCTGTCCTGCACCTGTGTGATGAGCTAGGATGTGAGTTAAGTCCTACAGATCTCTTCCCGAGCCTGGCCTCTCCTATCCTAGCAGTGCTGCTGGCCCACTGGTAGTATAGCATCAAAATGGAAAAATCTAAACCGTCTTCTCATATTTACTCATGTAAGCGATCGGCCATCTAACTCTCTCTGACATAGCAAAGATGGGTGTGTGTGTGTCCCCTGCTCTGGCTGGCTTGTCTATGTTTATGGTGCAAACAGCGTTTATACATGTTCTCTCTAGTACTCCAGAGCATGGTAGCTAATGGAACTAACAGCTGACACAAAGAGGCTCCCTGTCACCTGCTGCCCTTGCTGATGTGGCAGCTCTGGGGCTAGGGATGACAGGTTTAATACTGTCACTTCTGTGCTGAAGGATGTTACTGGAGCTGAAAATAAAGCTACAGCTAGCTGCAGCAGAAGGTGTATTGGCTGGGGTTGGTTCTTCCGGCTTTGCTGGCCATTGAGTAGTTTCCAAAGAGCTTACCCACCGCTCGTCCTCCCAGGCATGCGCTGCGCCGCTAGTACTTCTGTCCTTGCTTAAAAGAAACCCTGCAGGCCAACAGCAAAGGGCAGAGAGACATGAGGAGTTCAGGCCCAATCCCAAGGGGAAAACTTGTCTAATAAACTTAAGGGTCTTTTTATTTTTATTTTTTTTTGTCCGAGTTGAATTTCCTGCCTCTCCACAGTGCCCCTGCATTGACTGGGCACCACACCATTGTTAATTGTCCCTTCAGGAGAGCAAGGGCTTGTCTGAGTGCTAACCTCTCGAGGGACGTGCACTTGTGCTGAGCACCCCTGTGCTCCTGCTGCTGAAGAGCATCAGGGTACTAATTGCTTTCAAGCCCTAATTACTCGCTCCCTGCTGTGTTTATTGATAGGGTTAAACTCCATTTGCTAAGTAGCCTCACACTAATAGTGCAGGTAGATGCACAACTAGTTTAAATTACAAATATATCAGAAAGCAAAATACCAGACAGATGTCCACAGCTTAATGAAGACGACAACAACAACCTACGAGGAAACCTCACGGTGTGCACATTGGGAAGCTCTTAAGCAGAGCAGAATGTGCCCTTTTCTTCCTTGCTTTCCTCTGGCCAAGTTCTCCTTCCTGAAGTGAAATAGTTGTTTCAAGCATCAACTGTGACTTGCCTTGGGATTGCAGTAGCTTGTCCTTTTTCTGCTTGCACCAATCTCCTGGCTATTTCTGCATAAAAGCTTTAGTTGAAAATGAAGGAACACTTTTGTCTTGCCTGCCAAATGAAAATGAATTGACACACACAAACCATGGCATGGATCACATTTTTCAGACAAACCGGAAAAGAACTTGGATGCTTCACTTCTTCTTCTGAACTTGCTGCCAGCTCACATGCTGAAACTGTATAGAAAGAAATTTCTTTGCAATTAGTCTTTTATATCATACTTTTACCTCACTCAAATAGCTTAAAACAAGGGTGGCAGAATGAGAGAAAATGGGCCCCATTTTAACCTGGCTGCAGAGTAAGCAAATTGTTTAGGCCCTTATCCTGCAAAGACTATGGCAACTTTGCTTCCATGTGGAATCCCATTCAATTCAATGAGATTATCCCTGTGAGTAAAATGATTGAGGTGCGTAATTGTGTGCAAGTTCTAGCCCTTAATTTGTAACACATTCTTTGTTCATTTACTGCAAACACTTCATGCCAGGCGAGGCAGGCAGTGTACTCGACTGTCTTCTACTGTCCAAATAGTTTACAAGAAATTGTAGCGGAAGTGTATCAGGGCCAGATTTTTAGAAGAATTTGGTGCTCCTGGTAAGGTACCAGCAGAGCTGGCCAAGTTTTCAGCAGAGCTGGGCATGTGGGACATAAACGTCTTTGGAAAATCTGAGCATAAGTGTCACAAATGGAGCTGTTGGGTGGTGAGCACTGCTGAAAATCTGGAGTAAAATTCTGTGCTGCTTATAGCGCAGCTTAGGTGAAGTTGCTTCCCTGGCCTTCCTAGACGACTGACTTAAAATGACTTCTGTTTTAGTTAAAACAGGACATCCATTAAATATGTCCTGGCTTGACCTCATATACCATTGCTATGATTGCATGGGCTACTTGATGCCTTGGACATCCATAGTGAACCGTGTATTCTGAGCTACTGTTCTTGGTCACATGTAACTTGTGAACAGATCCTGATTCGGTTTAAAACTAATAAAATGTTTTATGCCAAACTATGTTTGGCTCTGATTAGTTGTGCATATTGCTCCAGTGAACATTTCAGGCAAAAATCTTACAACGAATCATTCAGCGGGTAAAAAGTTGAGGTCTTAAGTGGGTCTTAATTGATGCCTAGGCCATGTCCTGGGTCTCTGCAGGAGGGTGAATGTCACTCAGCTCACAGGCTGCACAAGCGTTGTCAAAGTACAAGCTTTTCAAGAATATAAATGAATGTTGGAAAATTAATTTCTGGCAGTGTTTGCCCAGCCCTAGTTTGGGCACATATGGGAGGCTGGGATGGGGTGTCCACCCCACACAAGACCGGAAGGGGTTATGGTGGCTAGGCTGACCAATTTACGGCCCCGGTTGCACCTGGAGGAGGAGCCAGGGAGCAGGGATTAATTAGATGAGGCGTAGCTGGATGGGAACAAGAGGGGCCTGTATGAAGCTGAGAGCAGCTAGCACTGGCAGAGTTGTAGTCTGCCGTCACTCCCTGGGAGGAAAGAGCTGTGTTTTGGGGCTACAGCAGTAAGTAGCCTCTGGTTACTCCCTGGGAGCAGGGAATTTGGGCTGGCAAATCCAGAGAGTTGGGGGGGGGGAAGCAAGAAAGGTAGGAAAGGCTTTGGGGAAAAGCAGCAAGGCATGGGCTAGTGCAGCCCTTGGGTGCTGAAGAGAGCGCATCTGAACTGGAACCCCAAGTAGAGGGTGGGCCTGGGTTCCCCTACCAACCACTGGGGATGTGGCATAGACCAGGTGGTGGAGAGTGGACTGCCAGGGACAGTTTGCTCTGGAAGGAGAGGCTCATAATGACCTGGCTGGAGGGCCAAGTCATGATGGCAAGTTGCTGCTCCTGGAGTAAGAGGGGCTGCAGAGTAAGAGGATGACAGGTCACCAGAGGACGAGATCACCAGAGGAGGGCTCAGCACCTGGGAGGAGCTAATCCCCAGTCCTACCAGGAGGAGGCGACCTAGTGGTGAGTGGACCCTGTAACCGAGGCTTTAATTGCTAAAAAGGGGCATTGCCAAGTATATAAAATTAAATCAAACTAAGGAAATGACCCCAAGCCCACATTCTCAGTCAAACTCAAGAAGTGTATGAATGCTTTTAACACCTCGGAACAGCAAATCCTTTCACTTTCATATCTGTTTGCCACTTTGTACATCAGAGTTCTAGTGCAAAACAGCAGGTTTTGAATTGCCAGCGTCTGGAGTTCCCCTCTCTCTCTCTAGGGATGTTGCAAAGACATCCCTGCCAAGGCTGTTTCTGTCTGCTTTAAAGACATTTCAGAAAAGCAAACGTCTTGCTTTTAGACAGCATAATTGGCATCATTACATGTGTTCCAAGGGAGGGTACATGCCAGCCTGCCTCCAGCCAGACAGCGGCATTGCTTTCTCTCCTGTCTTCTCCTCCATCTCAGTTTGGGCTGTGTCCTGTTAAAGTGCTGAATGCCTTCAACTTCTCTTGAGGCCAATGGACTTTGAGCAGTCAGTACCTTGCAGGGCTGGGGCTTTAGAGCAGGAATGTTAATACTTACATGCTTTTTCTTTATTTGATTTCTCCAAGTGGGGACATTTGCCCATATTAAAGCCAACTCATAAATCAGCAGAGGTGACTGGGATTGGGTAGTAAAGCAAACTTCCTCTTTTACTAAACAATCTATTCTAAATTAAGGACGTATTTTTGCACAGAAATCCTGAAGAAACGAACTGTGTACATGTTCTACCTTCCTACAGACTAATTTTTCACCAGTCTGAAGGGAATTCAGCTGCCACTTCATTCTGAGGCAGTCTGCCTGGTGTCCCAAATGCTCAGGAGAGAGAGAGAGAGAGAGAGAGAGAATTACGGAACTGACAGAAGATCAACCTCCTCCCCTCCCGCACATCACAGGACTAAGACAATAAAAGTGGCTAGACCTTTAGGGAATAAACATAGAAAATTAGGTTTAATAAAACAGTGGAGAGAGAGAGTGAGAGGCAAGCAAAGGTCTGCGTAACCTAGGAAAGGGCTACAGCCAGACTAGAGTGGTTTTTTATGATTTCAGAATTTAAAAACCCTGATAGTTTCTCTCCTTGTGATATTAACATCTCTGATTCTTGAAATGGAAAGATTTAAAATAAATTCAATGTACTCTTCATATCTCATGTTTGTTTACTTTTTGCTATTTTCTCAGCTTTGGCAATGCATCTACGGCCTATTGAAATCAGTGGAAAGATTGCCATTGGATAGTCCATGGACCGGGCCCTTGGACTGCCCAGTTTCTAGTTAATTTCACATCCAGGTTCTTGAGCCTTATGTTATAATTGTAAACTGTAGCTTTTTAAAATCCAGAAAATGATCTTTTACTGAAATTAAAATGGAAAACATCAAAACATTTTTATAAACATCGCTTTCATGAAGCCTGCTTTCAAAAATAATTCTAAAATGTAGAGCACAAACTACTAGTGTCCTTCCAAAAGGTGAATGCTATAAAAAGTAAGCAAATATTGGGTTGTGGGTGGCGGTAAAACTGGAAAGGGATCACCTGCGTTACTTGTCTTTATTAAACTTAAAACCCCCGAACATACCATTTGCTGGTTAACAGGACCATCCTTAGGACTTCCATACAACTTTTGCAAGCACACATTTTTCCCATCATGTTTGTGCACATACTATAGTGTATATACTCTGCTAGAGGGGGAATCTATAATATAGGTTCATATTACTGGTCATCCTTGAGTTCCTGATTTAAAAATAGACTGATTTTATCTCCCATTTCAGAACAGTTCATTCCCACCCGGTAGTTAAACAATGTTCATGTCCTCTTTAAAAGCCCAGAGAAAACAGCCCTGTTATGTTGTCACACATGGAATTCTCCTCTTCTCTCCCCCTCAAGCCCAACCTAGAGCCAGAGTGCAAAGCAGCTGTGCAGTATCTGTGTGATTCTAGTACCCACAACCGTGCTGCCGCCATGTGGGGGACTTGACGATTGGGTCCATGTAGCATATGAACCAACTGGCCATGGCTCCCACCGTAACCCCTTTCCCTCTGTATGGTGACTGCTGCATGGGTATGGAGTACGCATTTGCACCTTAAAAACATATAGTAGAACTAACTCTTTGCATCACAACACCATCGGCCAACTGGCTTATCTGTGGGGATACACGGATGACAGACTTGGAATCTTCATCCCTCACTTATTCTTGTCGATGTCCATGTAAGAACTATTGGCCATGCATTCTGTTGGGTTTGAATACTGCAGGGTGCAGGAAATCATACTACCTTGCTCTAAAACTGTCATTCGCTTGGCATGACGCTGTACTGAATTACTACTGTTCAGATGCTATGTGATATATCCAGCCAAAGTGGAGTTCTGGTCTGTAGAGTTACTGTCTGGGGAAAGCCAGGGTAACTTGTGAAAGGCTCTGTAAGCTCCATGTAGCTCACTGCAGAAACAATCAACTTTCTAATGGCTGTCCCCTGTACCTCAGTGTAACACAACATACATGGGGTGGATCTCCAAGACAACAGGGACCATCCCCCAGATCTCAGACAGGCACTGAAATGATTATGTTCCTACAGGATTATGTAGTTTTCCTGAGCCATGAAGGGCCAAGTACTCTCTCTGAAGTCAATGGGAACAGAAGATACGTGGCCCCAGCAGGCTCTTTAAATATAATGGCTCTGTTCCCCACCCCCATTTCTAATCCTACATATACCGCCCTTGGCACAGTAGCTGTGGAGTTGTATCCACAGTATGGCTGCTAAGAGATTTTTTTTTTTCCCTCCTGCAGCTTTAGAAGTTCTAGGGTCATCAGGAATGTTGGCTTTGTGTTGATATTTATTATGAATTTCCATGAGTTTAATATCCTCTTTAATAAAAATTAATCCTTTTCCTACACTGAAAATACCCCCACTTACTGCAGCCAGTCATGTGGAAACGACCCTTTTCAAGTCCCAGTGGAAAAAAGAATGTGGGTGAGACTCTCAGAAAAGTGCAACTGTCCTGAGTACAGTGTTTTCTGGTTTCAAAGCTGGTGGTAGAGAATCTGTTTCCTGCAGGGCCAGAAAGGGACCAGTTACCTTGCAGCAGGATTTGTATTGGTCAATACAACCGCTAGACCTATGCCCTGTGTGGTGTTGCATAAGACCCTGTTCTTTTGGGGAGACCATTCTCTGTCAGCAACCCCTTCTCAAGACACAGCTAGGATCACGCAAGCCTGTGAGCTCACCATGATCTCCCACCCCCCTCTTCTAAAGAATCCAACTCTCCAATTGCTTCATGACAGTACATGGATCTAAGCAATCCCTTCTCCCTCCAATGCTTAAATCCTTCCTCGTTTTCTAATGAAAATCTCCTTTGTCCCTATCCTCTCTTCCAAACTTGTCTTATTGCCCCATCCACTCCTCCCTATATGCTATGCAAGCTGCAGAGTGGTAGCTGAGGCCCCTACCAAATTTACTTTGCACTTGAAAGCTGGGGCTGGCCCTTGTACTACGTAATCTAAAACAACTTTTAATGGCATTCTAATAAACACTACACCTCTAATTTTAGAAAAGGAATGAACCCAGCTACATTTTTGCCTTGCACTGTAATGTATTTTTCATGAACAGAACTTTTGTTCTTATTCTATCAAAAGTGATGTAGCACTTCAGCACCAGACTCCTCTGTGCCACCATTGCTGTCCAATTTCTCATTTCCAAGAGCAGTTCTGTAATTAAAGTTACAAGGCAAAGTCTTTAATCACGAGCTGAAGATTAATACCCAGTATGTAGGGGACTGCATTTTCCCTTGAAGGTTAAAGTGTACTTGTTTTTTGTGCAAGTCATAATTTTCATGGTACACTAGGAACCATCTGATTATTATTGAATCCATAATTAAAAATCACATAGTATGAGATAAATTCAAACTATGGTTATGACAATGCATTACGGTCATGTGGGGGGCAAGTCTTGAGGCAAGCCAACTATTTAAATGCTTTCCGGATTAATCATGAGACCCTTTTTATTTAAACACTATAAAAGGGTCCATGCATCCTCTGAGGAATTTGCCCAGGAGTTGGTTCTCAGCCCAGTAACTACTCACACGTTAGTGCATGCAGTTAAACTGGCATTCTGATGAATGAGCTAAGCGCACAGTAACACAAACACGTAAGAAACCTGAATGGGTAATTTAAGACCCATGCGTACTCAGGCCTGGGGAGCCTCTAAAGAAGGCAAGATGCTGCCAGTGGAAAAATTATCTCCAACCCAAACATCTGAGTTTTGGAGTGGCAACCTTTACACTGCGTGCAGTGACTATGGTGGCAGAGTTCTCTATGGTGTGGTGGTCAGTATATAGGGAATCAAAAGTGAGAGCTGTGGGGGAGAAGAATTACTCCATGAAAATAGGGGACACTGATCCTATGAGATCTAATGCACTGTCTTGTGTATCAACTGAGGTACTCAGCACATTGCAAAATTTGGCTAATGGCCAACTCTATTTCCATAAGGATTTTCTCTCAATTCATCATTTAAAAACAGATAGTAAGAGATGGGCAATTTTATCCTCCTCAAAAGAATTTAATCCTATGCATCTGGAGTCTTTTCCTTCTGAACTACCAGGTTTAGGCTAGGGCAGTCATCTGTAAACATTTTTCTGGCCATTATTTGTATTACTTTTCCATTTCTATGGTGATGATCTTGTGTACGTTTTAAAATCAACAAGCATAGTTTTTTTTTTTTTAATCCCATACAGGATGCCTATATATATATTTATTTCAATTAAATTACTTGTAGGCTGCTGTGAAAGAAAGCAATAGATTTATGTACTACAATAGTTTTTTGGTTTTTAAACCAACACTGTAGATTTTTAAAAAAAAATCATCCACCAAGGATTCTGTATGGGACTTCATTGTACATTTTGGAGGCTAACCAGATTGCATCCCTCTTAAGAAATGGGAATAAGGGCTATATTTATGATAAATTTGACAATGGCTAAGCAACTGGTTGGCTGAGAACTACGTGTCAGGCTGATCAGTATCGCCTCATTGTTTCTTCGTGCTCCCCATCTATCTGTCTGTCTCTGTGTCTGTCTCATGTCTTACACTTAGGGCATGTGAAGCAACAAAATGTGGCTGCAGGGGCCTAGTACAATTTGGCCCTTACTCAGTAAGGGCCAGAATCTCTGGTTCATTGCTTGGCATAGGAGGGAAGGGAGCCTCTGGGGACTGTTGTGGGAGGGGAATTTTCCATCACTCGTGGAATATTCCTTTAAAATGTAATAGGAAAGAAGCCAGTGGAGTTCTAGAGGAGTTACGCTAAAAATTAATGAAATCTAATAATGAATAACATTCTTTCTATGGAGTTCCTTTTTACCACTCTACCACATTCAATAGCAGGGATATAATTGAATTATATTGATTGTATAGAATGGCCTAAAAGGCCTATATAGAAGATACCCTATTCTATAAAATGCTGGACAATTTGTCCATAAAAGATACCTTGTGTAAGGCTGCTGTTTATTGGGTCTGGGTGGTTTTTCTTTGTTTCTGTGGTGCTTTTGCTTTTCAAGGTAAAATCCCTAAACAGTACTCTTGGTACGGTAGTTATCTAATGCCCGAGGGGCATGTCCTGCTGAGATGCCTTTAATTTACACACCTCTGTCTGCTCCTGCAAGTGATACACACTACACAGAGAAGAGTGACCACCTAAGGTTAAAAAGTAGGGCCAGCAGCATGCAGCATTGGCCTTGCTCTCAACACCAGGTTCAACACAAATTTGAAACTTTATGGCCCCAACGCAGCAGAGCACTTAAGCATATCAGTAACTTTGTGTATGTGAGAAATGTCATCCCTAGTCAGCCACTTAAGCATGTGCAAGTACTTTGGTGGATCAGAGGCTAGAAGAATAAAGTGAGGCCAGCATTTTCAAATGTGGGTGTCTACAGCTAGACACCTAAATACACATTAAAGCACCTAATTTTGTGTCCTAGTTTTCAAAGGTACTGAGCACCCACAACTCCCAGTCTACATTCATTCAGTGTGAATTATGGGTTCTCAGAACCTCTGAAAGGCTAGGGGTTGCCAGCTTTATATTCACACAAAACCAAACACCCTTGGTCCACCCCTGCCCGCCCCTTCTCCAAGGCCCCGCCCCTGTTCACTCCACCCCCCTTCCGCTATTGCTCACTCTCCCCACCCTCACTCACTTGCTCATTTTCACTGGGCTGACTCAGGGGGTTGGGGTGCAGGAGGGGGTGAGGGCTCCAGCTGGGGGTGCAGGCTCCAGGTGGGGCTGGGGATGAGAGGTTTGGTGTTCAGAAGGGGACTCTGGACTGGGGCTGAGGGGTTCAGGGTGCAAGAGGGGGCTCCAGACTGGGGCAAGGGGTTCGGGTGAGGGGCTGTGTGAGGGCTCTGGCTGGGGGTGCAGGCTCTGGGGTGGGGCTGAGGAATGTGGGGTGTAGGAGGGTGCTCTGGGCTGGGACTGAGGGGTTTGGACCGTGGGAGGGGGATCAGGGATAGGTCAGGGGGTTGGGGCATGGGGGGGTGAGAGCTGTGGGTGTGGGCTCTAGGGTGGGGCTGAGGATGAGGGGTTTGGGGTGCAGGAGGAGCTCTTGGCTGGGACTGAGGGATTCGGAGGGCGGGAGAGAGATCAGGGCTGGGGCAAGGTGGGGAGGGTCAGGTGCAGGCTCTGGGCAGTGCTTATCTCAAGTGGCTCCCAGAAGCAGCGGCATGTCCCCTCTCAGGCTCTTACATGGAGGTGCAGCCAGACGGCTCTGCGCAGTGCCCCGTCCACAGGTCCCACCCCCGCAGCTCCCATTAGCTGCGGTTCCTGGCCAATGGGAGCTGTGAAACTGGTGCTTGGGCAGGGGCAGCACGTGGAGCCACCTAACTTCCCCTATTCCTAGAATCCGGAGTGGGAACATGTTGCTGCTTCTGTGAGCTGCGCGGAGCCAACCGGATGTTTAACGGCCCGGTCGGCAGGTGCTGACTGGAGCCGCCAGGGTCCCTTTTCAACCGGGCGTTCCGGTCAAAAATTGTACACCTGGCAACCCTATGAAAGGCCCAGATTCTCCTCAGAAAAGCACTTGAGTATTTGAATGCCAATGTAACTTACGCATGTACTTGAACACATGTTTAAGAGCTGTCTTGAAAGGGGATGGATTTAAACACATGCTAAGTGCTTTCCTGGATCAGAAACAAAATTGGGAAAAACATTTAGCTACTTAAATATGGATTAGGTGCCTCGGTTTTTGTTCTGTGTATGTACCGTGCCGAGCACAATGGAGTCCTGACAAGGGCCCCTAGCTATTATAATAATAATTAATAATAGTAATATCATAATCATAGCTTTAAGTCATCCATGTCTTTTGAATAATGCTGGCCTAAATCTTTCCCCACATCCATCTTTGTAACTCTGTATAACTCTTTTCTAATGTATGCAAGATAGTCTAATCACAGCGCATTTCACTGAGCCGCACATAACATTGTCTACATTTTCCTTACTAAGAAAATCACAAACAAGAGCAACTTTTTGTAAACAGTAATGAGCCAGGACGTAGAAAATGATTTAGAATGGAACAGGAGACTAGAAACACATGTTGACATGGAATAAATTTGCTGGAGAGAACCACTGAAGAGCTGGGTCGACTTGACCCATTGGTTCTGTGGCGCTCAGTTGGCTGCCACAACGGTGGCTGAGAGAGAGAGCGAGAGCGAGCATTATGTATCTAAAATGAGTAACGCATATAAATGACTCTATCCATGGTTAATTTGATGTGATGCGCTATTAGTTACGGGAGTGTAGGAAGTGTCAAATTTTGGGAGCATTCTTATACCAAAGGAAATATTGTCATAGATGAGTAAGTTGAAACTCAAGCTAAAAACCTAGAATTCCTTCCGCCTTTGGCTTAGGCACACAACTTCCACTGGAAGTCAGTGGGTAGTGGATATCTAACTCTCATTTGTGCCTTTGGAAAATCTCCCCTATAGCTATTTTTTCCCTTTAAGAAAATAAAAACCTGTCCAGCTACCCAGTGCTGTAAAGTCATTTAGCGTGCTACAACACTGCCAAATTAATTTGCAGCTTGCCAGCTCATTGACTATGAAATGTATTCATTGTTGTCAGGCATGCAGGTCTGTTGGGTTTTACAACAGAATGAGGATGTCTTGTCTTTCACCTCACAATCCAGATTGTCAAAATGACAGTGCTGGGCTGCTGCTTTGTAGGATGTAATTAGTGCCTCTTTTCTCCTCACTTGCAGTCAGAGGTAATCTCACTAGTTTATGGGTTAAATTAAGGTGGGATGGTTTCCCCCCACTCCCCCCTTGTCAGCACATAGACGCTCCCCAACTCTGACATCTGTGCTGGGCTCCTTAGGCCTTCGTCCCTTAAACAGCACAAATGGTTGAAATTGTATTCAGAAATCCCTTTGTCTTGGGAAGGAATAAACATTTGGTTCCAGGCTTGCAATGTAAATGGTATGTTCTCACAGTGACTTTAGACTTAATCAAGCTTGCTGAGACAGGTGATGCATTTTACAGTGAGTAGGAACCACTGGCATTTCCCATCTTGCATTTCTTTTTTCTAGAGCCGGAATCCTCAGTTTCTTTGGGCCTGGGACCCCCTGGAAAAAGGGACGTGACCATCATTTACAAACCCAGCATGGCAGTGGTGTTTGGAACAATATTTTTTCTTTAATAACAAAGTTTGAGCACCAGTATTTTGATGGCCTCTCAAACCGCAAAACCAAAAGACTGGTTCTCTTGCTAGCAGTGCATCATAATGATTGGTTATGTGCCGAAACATTGGGGAGTGGCAGACTCTTTCACAACATATAGACCTCCTAACTCTTTGTTCTCAGTGCCTGTCAGCTACAAGGAGCACAGCATAAGGAGGCATTTCTTTATCTTTTCCATTTCAAAGGCTTTGGTTTTTTAAAGACATTTTGCATTAGCAGTAAGGTGAGCCTAATTCTATTACAAGACAAAATGTTGGCAGGCTTATACTTCGCCAGTACATTTAGAATTTGTGGGTGAATACCATGGCTCTGTTTGTGCCACGTTAACTTCTCACTCGGCTGAAACTGACTATTCCAACACCTCATTTTTTCTCCTAGACCTTGTCCTTTCTCCCACAAGAAAGGTGAGCTGCTTGGCATGGCCGATGCTAGCTCCAGCATAAAGACCCAAAACTTTTTTTTTTTCTTGCCTTCCTCCTTAAACAAATTCTCATTTGTGTTCCAGTTGTGGCCTGAGGCTGACCAGACAGGAGAGAGAAGGGGCAAGCCAGCTTCACGCTAGGCAAGCTCGTGGTTTTCATTTCTCAGTGCTCCTCGAGCTAATGCTATTATCTAGTCTGCACTCCCTTTGTTCTCAACCACCCCAGCAGTGTGGTAAGTTCTTGAGTTTGTGGCATGACTATAGAGTTCCTGGTCCACCACAGTTACCAGAGAGGGCCATGATTGGTTGCTGGGGAATTTAACAAAGAGAGGCACTTCTCAGTCAGGGAGTTGTCTCGTTGCTGCTCGAGGCATGGTTCTTTGCGGTTATGTCCTCACACTACAGAGTTGTTGACACACACACACACACACACACACACACACACACACAGCCATGCTCCTGGGGACTGCATTGCCCCTTTTCACTCAATTTGTCAATAGGTCACAAGGTGACACAGGTGTGACTTGAGGGGTGAAGGTGGGAGCGCCTGAAATACGGTGTGTGCTTTCCTACCTGCACTGGCAGGTGCTGGATGGCAGTAGCTAACTGTGCTTTGTGCTGCTACCTGCTGCTCTTCTGTTCAGCTGTGTCCCTCCAGACAAGACTATCTCTTGGATCTAAAGCATCTGCCTTACTCCCCGTGAGTGAATTTTTGATCACTGCACCACTGCAATGGTTCCCAGACAGTGATCTGTCAGTCACCAGAAGTCTACGGTGCACTTGCTGGTGGCCCATGGAGAGCTGGCAGGTCACATGGTGCTTGCTCCCTCCTTGTTTCCAGCTGCTAACTGCATTGCAAGAAGCTAAACATCCCCTGAATAGTTTCCTAATATTACTGTTCCTTGTAAACAACTGCTGTGGGTGCCACAAGTATGTTACGGGATTGTCTGCATGCTTGTGAATGAGAGCACACGGTCCATTTGTGTATTCAGGTGTAGTCTAAATGACAATAACGTTTGAGAATGCCTCGTGCAACTGAACAAAAACAAAGCAAAGTATGTCCAAACTACCTCCCTAAAAGGACAGAATGATCTAGGCCAAACGAGGAAATATAAAGGGCATTCACATCAAGACGTAATTACTACATTACAGCATGTAGTAAACTGTGTACAGCCATTTCATAACACAGCTTGGCTAGTCAACATAGTGAGCCCGATTCTGTTGTTGAACAGTACGTAAAACTCAAAGCAACATCAGTAGGAGCCTAGTGCATGGAATGGCTATTAAATGATTTGAATTGCAGAACGTAATACTGATGAAATATAGAGCCTGGTCTTGTCAAATAAACTCATAATTAAATATGATTGTTTCACTCCTTCTCCCCACTTGTTAGGCTGTTCAGAGAGAGAGAACATGCTTCAGGGAGACAATATATTTTTAGGTTTAAACTATTGTCTTTTAACAAAATAATAAAAATGGGCAATATTTTTCACATGTTGTATTTTGCACTATAAATCCAGGTCGTACATATCCTGTTTTGTTTTTTTCTGGAAGGTGATGAATAACTGGAGATGTAGTCAGATTATTGCATCAGAGGTAACAAGTAAAACTTGATGGATTGTAATTTTCATTCAGTGTTAAAGGGAACTAGCTCTCCGTTAAAGATTTAACAGCCCCACGCTTCTAATAAGGCTTGAGATTTCCAATCCACTCCTCTCTCTACTCCAAGCAGATCTCCAGAAACTGCAAGATCTGATATTCATGGTGCTTCTAAAGTACAAAAACCTTTCAGAGTAAATCCCCAAACCTTTCAGGCTGCCTTTGTGCATGATGAACAAGGAAAATGTAGGGCACAACCTTCCCTGCCCCTTTTCCTTTTCATACACTCTTTTAAAGAGTGACAGTCTAACTGATTTTACCTCACACTGAGTATGTACACAAATCCCCATTCCCAGGCCTCCCTAGCAAATGGAGCAGTTGTGAATCTGCTGGATGGGGCTGTGGTGATTTCAGGATGATAGAGGGCCAAAGTCATCAGTTCCTTCTACACGCAGAATGGAGAAATCTTTCACATGCATCTCTGGTACCAGCCTGCTGGGGTATGCTATTGGTGGGAGCTGTTTACAGGACAATAGGAGGGAATCCCTCAACTGCTAGTGGCCATGGAACGAAGGCGTAGTAATTGCTCTGTTTTTATGATACATCTTTATCTCCTTGTATAAGCTGTCTTTAAGAACTGAATGGCAGGGAGAGAAGTGCTTTGGGACGATAATAATGAATGCAAATTTGGGCTGGATAGAGACGTGAAGCGTGCAGTTGTGCATCTGATTCAACATCCAGCTGAGCCTACAAACCCCCATCTTTTCACTTGCGCTGGACTCTTCCATTGCACATAGAAACACGGAAGCTCCTGTCTGGTTGTGTTGTGCAAGCTCACAGGCAGTCACTGCATGTGGAATAACATTCCCCCTTTTAAAAGTTAGCCCTTTTCATCTCCAAATATGTATTAGTAACTGAATAAGTGCTTGAGTAAATAACAATTGATTCTTCTCACCATTGGCTCACTGATATTCCCATGATCTTAGTTGAATTTTTTTTTAATATATTGGATTAATATTCCATGTCTACCTCTACCCATATGACCTCCTTTGCATAGTCCATTTGTCTTCTGATCTGGGCACACATTTCTTGCATGAATGGCAGGCACATTGCAGAGATGCTACTGGTTTAGGAATTATGGAAAAATTATGTTCACAGTTGTGTGCCTGCAAATTAGAGGTCAGGTTTGTAGCCTCAAAAGCTTTAGATGAAGAAGCCACTTCTTGCATTTTTCTCTGTAAAGAGCAAAATCTCTACAGAATTTACAGAAGTCATTTTTTTCTTTCTCTCCCTAAAATGGTGATTGATGGTGCAGTTCTCGAAATGATCAAAGTTTATCACCCTGATGGCATGGGTGACATCCTGGCCCCATTGCTGACTTCCTTCTCCTGGCTCTTAGTTGTGCTTTAGCCACAAGGCCATCCCTAGATCCTTCAATGAACCCAGAGTGGCCTGTTGTTTATATTATTGCTACATGTTTCAAAGCCATGTGAGTATCTTGTGCATATAAAGGAGTTTGTCACAACATTCAGAAGAAACATAAGGCTAAGAGACCTGTTAGCAGCAAGGCAATAAACAGTGTGATGCTAGTTGAATGATTTGTGCAATCTGGAACTCAGGAGAGTCTCATTTATATGTTGATCAGTAAATCTCAAAGTGCTCATAAGGAGGGAACAGAAATATGACAACAATTGAGGACTGAGGAGAGAGAGAGCCAAATGGACCACAAAGACAAAGTTTGCTATTTATGGAGCAAATTTTCTGATATACTGTGCTAACGTAAAGCAAGCTATCAGAAAATTTGCGTGGTACCAGACATAAAAGATTAAGGAACAGTAGAACTCATACCAGCAATAGATTCTGATCTGGATTTGTTATGGCCCTGTCACGAGACAGCAAGTAAAATGGATGTTTCATTCTCCTGGCATGTGTATCAGTAGATCATTGTACAGTGAACATAATAAAACTGAAAGGGAGGTGCTTATGTCAGCACTGCTGCACAAGGCTTATGTGCCACTGAAGAGATATTTTGGGGTCTTACATGGAACTTAGGCTGGTTGAAAATGTCCATCAATTTTTTGATTGGAAAAGAGCTTATTTAAAAAAATTTTTTTTTTAAATAAAATTTTCATACTGCAAAGAAAAAATGAGATGAATTCAATACCAACTTCAATATCAAATCAAGTTTGTGTATGCCATGTACAATATTTACTTATATTAACTTCACTGTAGTTTGTACCAGGAACAGGCTACAGATCTTGTATATGAAACAGTTAAATATAATCAGTCCAAGATCTGTAGTTCTGTCAGATGAATAATTATTAAATGAGACACGTACTGTCCTATTTAATACATAATGAAACTCCTCTGATGGATGAGAATAAGGCTATTAAGATATTTCACTGAAAGAAGAGACTCTACATGGAAAATAACTCTTTTTCATCAAAAAGATAACCATTGCTAGTTATCTTAATATGCAGAGTTATACATGTGAAGATCAACTATTTGTATTCGGTGATTTGCAAACCAGATCAAATAACTAATGGCTGCGTGGTTGTTAGTATCCATGGTGCAGAATTTGTTACATGGTGCAGAATTTGTTCATTATAATAAGTGCTGTATATTTTGTCATGAAGCATGTTGGCAAGTTCAGTGAATGGAAGTAGCTGCATTTTGACTCCAAGTTAGAGAAAGCAGTGTCTGAGAATAGCTGTGCAATGAGTTACTGGGCAAATCCACAATCTCTCAGGGTTTCAGGTTCTGCACCATGAGGCCTTCCATAGCAAACAAAAAGCTATTGTCAGTGTATGCCCCTTTTCGATCACGGTCACCAAGTGTCACAGTGCCATCACATGAATCAGTATTGCCAAGTCTCTTTCGACCGAGTTGGACCGTTTTGTTTCCAGATGTCTATCTCTGCACAGTGATTTCAAGTCCCAGTTGCATGTTGCTGACGTAGTTGGAGTTTTTTTGAGGATACCTAAACTGCCTTGTTCGGAAGTGGATAACAGCACTGTTATAGCCCTAAGCCCACAGCCGGTTCCTGGGAAATACTGCCACTTTCTCAGGAACGGATTGTATATTTTTGTATGAAGGCAGCATCTGCTGAACTGCTTAAATAGAGTTTTGTGTGTGCCAGTGTCATAAGACAGAATAAATAATACCCAGGCAGACTGAAGTACTATCTTTAGGCTTAGGAAGAAAGTGCCCTCTGCCTGCCAAATACAAATCAGAACCCAAATGCCTCCCTATTTCCTGCCCGAAGAGTGAAATTTATTTATTTCTCATTATGTTATAGCACTTCTAAATCTGGGTGCATTCTGGTAAGTGCCAGGCAACTACACAGCTCTCTCTGACAACCCTGATAGCCCTGGCATAACCTCCTGCATGGAATTACCTAAAGCTTATAGGGACCTGGAAATCTAGTCCCATATGCCTTCTGGCTTAAAGTTTCCTGCCAAAAGCACAAAAGTCCCTTTTGAGAAGACTGGGTGCCTCTCCAGCTTGTCCAGAGTTTTGACAAATCGTCTGGGAGGGCCTAAAACAGGTTCAGGAAATACTGGTGTCATTCCTGCACTCAAATTGGAAGCTAACTGTGCCAAGAGATTTTGAAGAAAAAGTTTGCGTCTCCCCAAAGATCAGTCACATGACATGCATGCCCAGCCCTTCAAAAACAGAATCTAAGTGCTTGATGTGAGCAGGGAGTTTTGCAAACACCCTATTAAGGTGGTACAACCCTCCATTTTGGCAGAAATGCTGTTGAAGCTTCAGACAAAATTGCTTATTACTTAGTATGAGCCCTGCCTTACCCATCAGTAAGGGTGCGTTGGACTTGCCAGGACTGAATGAGGTAATCAAGAAGAACGTCCAAACGTAGCTTCGTGGGGGATGGTAGGGCAGATTGGAGATCAGCTGATTTTATTTTCCACTACCGTTTATTAGCGAGGTCTCCCTTCCCCAGTTCTCCCTTTCACATGCTGTTGTCTTCTACGTGCAGACCCTGCACACACACTAATGGAAAGCTACAGACATCCTAAAAGCACTACCATTACTGAATGGTAGACAGGTTGCTCAGATCTAATGTAATACACATCAAGGGGTAGTGCTTCCTGACGTGTGTGCATATATCAGTAAAGGGTGATTACATTTTAAATGTGGCTGTATGTTATTGTGACTCCTCATTGGGTTATCTGTGTTTCAATCAGCAGTGTTTGTTTTGATAGAGTCCCTCCCCCCCCCCCCCCCCCGCCATCTGGAATTGACGAGCTGATCACTAACACCGCTAAATAAGAAAGCTGATTGCTGCTTTACTTTACGAAGAAAAATGGCAAAAAGATGGGGAGGCTGGAGAAGGTCTTAGGTGTTTTGTGCACAACAATTATGGAAACCACATAAGTAACTTTTAACCAAAAGTGAAGCTGTCTAAAACTTTTGCTGAGTGGAATGAGGAGTTGTTTCTGACAGGCCTCCACACTTGATTGCAAAATCAGAATCAGCTGTGAACTTCCTTGCATAGCGTGGTAAAGCACTCAGATCTGTGAGCTTGATCCTAAGTCAACTGTCACATAAATTGGTGTAAATCAGGCATACCTGATGTAAAACGGGTGCAAGAAGTGTTTCAGGCTTCTGTGCCTTGTCTTGAAACTAGGCCTAATGTGGTGGAAAGGTTGATAGCAATGTGATCTAATTTAAAGTGTCTGCCAGGCTGTATTCAAGCGGGATGCATTGCAGCACTTTTGTTTTTGTTCAGAGGATTAAATGGAAGGTTAAAAGAAATATGATTTAAAAGAGGTAGTAAAGGGAAGACTAATTAGTATGAGGGCCTGGTCAGACACATACCGTGGTGTTCAGCCCCTGATAATACTCTTTGCTCCACTTCAGTCCAGAACTGCAGCATTGAGGTCCTCTGCTCTTGTTGCTTGGGGGTTTGAGAAATATGGCTCTTTCACTATGTATCGCATTCAAGTACTCCTAACATTCCTCCTTGTGCTGGTTCAGTAGGTGCAATGTAATACGCAAAATGCAACACGTGTTAAAAGTAGCCATCAATGGCACATATCACTCGTGTGACTGGAAAGCTGTTGCCATATAGATTTAGAAACCTGGATAACCCCAGGCAGAGTAATGATGGGTTCTGCTGGCACCTGGTAAAAAAGCTGGAGGTGTAGAGCCATACCTTGTGGTGAGGCATTTGAACAGTGAAATGATTGCTGTTGCCAGGGGAAGATCTATAATGCAGCAGGTGGGAAATGCTGATTGAAAAATCCTAAAATGGCAGCCTGCTACAAAGCAGGTAGAGCCTGTCAGCACAGAGCTGTGGCTGGCATGAAGCTGCTTCTGACAACTTTCTGACCTGCTTGTCTTTGACCTTCCCAGCTGCCAGATGTGGTCACCTGAAGCTGACTTGTTCATTTCACCAGTATCCATGGGACCATAACTAGGTCTCTTAAGCATTGTTTCAGTCCCATAGCTCCATTTTTCTGTAATTTCACTGCCCAAAGATTGGCTGGAAACCAAAATGAACTCTAAGGTACCACTAATTGCCTCCATTTCCTAAGCTATGAAACCAGCTCAGCTGTGAAGTTTGCAGGAAAGATAGAAAACTTGCTGAAAACCCAAAGCTGCAACTGAGCTGAGCTTTCTTGGTGAAATGAACTCTAACTATATCTCTTGTTATTCCTCCTTTGGCTGTTTTTGAGCATCTGCTTATCCTTCTAAGATGCAGAAGTCCAGGACTGAGTCCTCTGCCCCATCAGAGAAATTAGATGCTAGTAAAAATTGAGATATCTGGAGTTTACTTTCCATACCAGGAATATATTCACATCAAACAAGGGAACTGCTAGTGACTTGATCAAAATTGCTGCTTTGTGATCTATTTTTTCCCGTTGCACTAATTCATTTCAACTCCTAAGTCTTTATTTCCTTCTCTTAAAAAATCGCTCTGTATAGTAGTTCCAGATCCTAAAAATAAGCCCAGATCTTATATACAAGAATCATATATGACTGCATGATGTATCTAATCTACCAAGGTAGTTATGGCATCTAGTGGTATTTAAGCATCACAAGGCAGATCGTATCAGTAATATTTCAGTTGTGATGGAAAACAAGAACTTCATCAGCAATTATGAACCCTAAAGATCCTACGACTCTTTTCAAAAGAGTTTTAGCCCCGGTGTCTTGACCGATCTCACTTAGCCAATTTGTGTATTTTTACATTTTGTCTAAATAAATTCCTCCTGAGGTTTCCATTGGGTATAATATTATTCTTTGTTTTGTATACTGTTCCGAACTGTTCTGAAATACTGCTGTGCACTGTTAAACTGCTGTTTTATTCTACCCAAGAGGTGGCTGCCATTTCTTAAGGGTGGGCTGAAGATGCTGCTGTATAATCTTTGCCTGCTGTGCTTAGGTGTTCGGGTTATTTCATTACTCATAAAGCACTTTGAGAGCCTCAGGTGATAGAAGGGTAAAGCCTACATGATATTCATAATCACTGATGGTGACAAGTTAGCATTTAAAACACAGGTGGCAACTGTAGAATAGTGCGATGCTGAAGATTTTATTTTTATTGTGGTAGTCATGCTGAAGGTCACTATTTGCAGCAGGTGAAGGAATCATTGGTGGCCATTTCAGAGCCATCCCTATCATCACAAAGGGTTAAAGATCAATGGCCAACCCTTTTTTTCATAAAATTAAATGAAAAGGGCTTGAGTCTCTTTTCACACTGGGTTTATATCAATGGAACATTTTGTCTTCCATTAAGTTATTCCTGACCTACAACAGTGCATGTGAGAGGAAAATTGGGGACCATAGAGTTTAAGATCCCAAACTAGTGATTTGCATTGACTTAAATTTTATACCAACATTTGAAAAATAAACTTTTGTAAATCAGCTCCCCCTGGCAAAGACTTGGGGTTCAAGGTTGTGTCCCAGCATTAAGACCACTAATGTCCAAAACACTAAAAATGTTCTTCTCTGTGTTTACTGGTATATCACCTTTTAGGGGTTTACACGTTCTCTTGTAGCGTCGGAAATACACTGGAACAGAAGGTTGTTACTCTGCACACCTTGTGATTTGTGCACAAAACTGTTGTCTTTCCCACCTTTCTGAGCTCTGTAGTGAGGTCTCACATTACTAAGACCTAATAGCTTTTATAAAATATACTGCAGATCATTTACTAGTGCATGATGAAGTGTTGTCATCCATTTCAACTGTTGATTTCACTTGCTATTTCACAACATTTCCCAGTCATTAATGAGAATTGGTGAAAATGTTACTGTACTTAGACTCAGATTTCTTGATAACCAACTTGTCTCATTGCCAATAAAAATCGGACTCTCTTAAGGATAAGAGGTTGTAGCTGTGCACCAGAGGCATCTCTGTCTGGCCCTTCATTTGTAAACTCATAAAATGTCACTTTTTGCTCTAGATCCAGTGTTGATTTCAGGCATCCCACATGCATCTGTTGCATTGGAGGAGTAGGCACACAGGTAGTGGGTTTTTCAATTACAGGTGGATGACAGGTAGTGCATATAGTATCTAATGCAGCCAAATTTCTACTAGAGGGCTTTACAAAACTGATCTATATAGGGTTTACACAAGGTAGAAAGTGCTAACGACACTATGTTGGAAAGAAGGTATAACACATATGCACAATTTGTGACATGACTCTGATCACGTATACACAGCTTCTCTGATAAGCTAGAGACTTAGTGGGGAATGAGGATACCACTGTCTGTAGCAGAAGAAACTGGAAATCTTTATTTGTCTAAAGTTATGTCTCTTTAACCGGAGTATCATTTTTATTGTGCTTTGGGCTAGAAACTGGTCAGCTGCTGTGTGTGACCTCATGCCTGGCTGAACATTACACTAGCGAGTCTTTGTGAGGTCATGGGGCATACAAAGCATTTAGTTTTTCTTACTGTTGAGCTATTTGATTAGAGACAGATGCCACTACTGAAGTATGCAAAGAGCACAGTGTGTTACAGCAATATACAATACATGCAATCATTTCCCTCAAAGAACTGAGACATATATAACGGACCAAGGCCTTGATCCCGTCCCACTGAACTCAATGGAAGTTTAACTACTGGTCTCAGTGGGACAAGGTTCGGGTTTCTTCCGAGGTAAGTACGTTACAGCTTTTTGATATAAAATAGTTATTTAATTTACTGAATTGTACACAACTGGAAGGAGTGGGAACAAGAGCAGGATAGAGGAGGGCATAATTGCAAGCCTGATGGCGCTGCTCTCTCGCATTGCCAGTACTGATAACACGAGAGAGAACAGGAAGGAGAGGTGCAAGAGCAGCACTATTTCCAAAACTCTGGCTACAGTGATGAAAAGGAGGGTAATGAAATATTTGGGGTCCAGATACGAGGAATGAAACCCAAAGGAAAAACTGCAGTGGGCTTACATTTGTAGAGTACACAATCATCCTACACTTACTGGACTGGAAGGCTAAAACCTTTTGACACATGAGCCTAAATTGAGATAGTTCAATCCTTATTTAGGCATCTAAATAAAAATGGCCTGATTTTCAGCTCTCCTGGTCTTGAATGGAGTGATTGGATTTACACCAGTGTAAACTATGTCAGAATCTGGCCCTGTGATGTGACACGACACTCCTCATTGTTGATGGTGCCTATGGACACCTTTCAAAGGCAGATAGCAGAGAAACATGGTGGCATGCCCGGCCAGGCAGTACTGGAGACAGTTCAGAGCTGCTGCCAGGGAACTGTTTAAAATGTAAATGAGGTGCCCCATGAGGACCATGATAAGAGCAAAGCAATGGCACAATATCCCCAAGCCCATCGAAATCCAGTCACAGTTGGGAGTCTCTTTCCCTTAGTCTCCTTTAGAAATCCCAGCCTGAGCGTTCTGGGGTAGGGTTAATCTTTTTACTGTGTGCCTGTATTTTCCCAGAAGGAAATGAAATTTATTGGGAACAGAGACTTGCTTCACTCAGGCCCTGGTCCCTAATCCAGTGAAATCAGTGGAAAGACTTTCATACCCCTATGTGGGTACCAGACTGCGCCCTCACCTCTATCTTACGCTTTTCTGAATCTCCTATCACTTTAGTGTCTAATACTTTTAAAATTTTGGGTTTGGCTAAACAGGGGCACTCACTGAATTAAACTAAAGCAAATTAAGGTCACTTTATTTCTGAATGAGAACTTTCACACATGGGTGTTAATGCACTTTAACTAATGCAATTTAACATTACAACTTTAGTTAATTTGGCTTTATTTTCCTGAGTGTCCCCTGTGTAGACATGTTCTTTGGAGCTCCCTGCAAGAGGCAAATATCTGTTGTTTAATTACATGGCTCAGTGCTTAATGTTTCTGCTGTATCCAGACATGTTGCCATACACCCAAAGGGCCAAATTATGATGTCCTTACTCCTGATATAGGGTGCTATTCAGAAAGAGTAGTCCCAGTGAAATCAAAGGAGCTACTTATAAAGTATGTTCCTGTGACACTGCCCCCCATATTCACCATAGTGGTATGATTGTGTTATGATTACGACATAATTATGATGCATCTTGTACAAAATATGTCGTGTGTCTCAATGGAAAAGTTCTGATTTGCTGAAGATGATTACCCTATTTGTATGCATGTATCATTTTTGTATCTGAAGTTATAAATATTGACTATGCATCTGTATTTCAAATGAGTTTGCTCCTGGGTAACACCCACAAAGTTCATTTACATCCATCTAGCCAGCACATTGTGAAGGGGTTATCCAAGGTAATGGCTCATCAGCAAAGACAACGAGCCATGGGAAAAGCTTATCCTCACCTGATGATCTTTCCTGTGGACACTTCAGCCAAAATATAGGTAATGGCTGCCATGACTCTTCAAAGCGTGCAAGGGCATGTGTCTAGATCAGGTGACACTGGACTCCATTTTAGTGCCTGAATTTTTCCATAAACTGTGTTGGGGACTTGGCTTGAAACAAAGAAGTTCCCTCTATATGGAAGAAACTATAAAAGAGGGAAGTGACATCACCGAGGGGCCTCATTCCCCCTACAACACAGCACCTGAAACCACCTTAGGAACAAAGACTGAATGGGGGAAGTGGGGTCCCAGGCAGGAAAGAAGGAAACCTGCATGTGTACGGAAGCTTGGTTGACTGTTTGTACTATCTAACAGGGTGAGACATTGCTTGATTCAAATCCTATCCAGTTTAGAGAACTTAGATTGCATTTTGTTTTATTTCTTATGGTAATCTACTTTGAGCTGTACCTTGTTACTTATAATCATTTAAAATTTATCTTTCCATAGTTAATACATTTGTTTTCTATTTTTTACCTAAAACAGTGTGTTGTTTAAAGTGTAAAGGGAAATCTGCTGAGGACCAATGGCTGATGCATTGTCCTCTCCACATTGAGGGAGGGGCGGACTGGGTAATAATCTTTACTGGTCAGGCTTTTGACCAGAGCAAGACGGTACCGCTCTGGTGTCCTAGGCTGTGGAGCTGGGTGTGTCCCTGCTTGTGTAAAGGTCTGTGTGAGTACAGGACCAAGAGCAGTCTGCAGCTTGTCACAGCAGTACAGTGTTGAGAGGGAGCCCAGGCTAGTGAGACAGAGGGCTCAGTGATACCCCGGTTCCAGGTTGTACCCTGGGGGGCGTTGGGGGGAGCGGGGAACCCGTCACAGTTACCCTTACTTGCATTCAGTAGTATCACAATCTAGACCAAAGTACCTGCAATAATGCTGGGGTACTGCTGTTGGAGCATGAATAAAGGTATGTTAGTATCCGTTGCTACACTGTACTCTGTTTCAGACACTGCCTGTTAATGATTCTTTCCACAGCCCCCTAGTAAGACAATTAACCTATGCCAAGAACGTTGCACCATTTTAGGTAAAGATGAAGCGTTATCATTTTGTTCCTTAACTTGGAATGGGTCTGTTGTAATCTCCTCCTCAATGACTTTTGGATTATATTTAACAATGTTTCTTGTCATCCTACATTTTTTACAGGCCTCATTGATCCAAGCCAGTTTGTATTGATCACTTTGAACTAATTAAAATATCCTGATCTTTTTCTCCCAGGCTGAGCAGGGCAGTTTCTGTGCGCAGTTTCTTTGGAGGAAACACAATGGAAAGGCGCAGTGGAAGACTGGCCAGCCTTCAAAAGCAGAAGCCCAATATATACCGAGAAACAGGGGTGAGGAGGTATGAGGGAGCCTTGTGGTTGTCAGCATATGTTGGTTTTTAAGAACTGTATTAGAAAATACTTCAGTATATCCACTCTGTATTTCAGTCCATGCTATTGCTATTAGTGGTCTTGCAGATGCTGTACAACCAGTCTCTATAAACTATACAGGTCTGATTCATAGTGCAGTGGCACACCAAATGTGCTCAGCACTATACAGACACACGTAGGAAGAGATGGTCCTTGCCAGCCAGAGAGTACAACCTGTAAAGACAGGGTGCAGAGAAGGGGAAAGGAGATGCAATGTACAAGAGGAGTCACTGGCATTCAACTTGCTGTGACCCTGATTTTTATAGGATTTGAAACTATTTAAATTTTTCTTCTCTTGCCCATCCACGAGAAGGTATTTCCTTCTTTCCTATCCCCACCTACTCTAATGTCATGAACCTAACATTTTAAAGACAGTCTGGTGGGTACAGATAGGGTGGGGGAAGAGGCCAAATGATTATTTTCCTGTTGGTACTGGAACCCATAACCTCTGACATAGTTAGTCAAGGGCTATAGTGCTAAACCATTCAGCCAGCTAACCTAGGATGTGATACTTTATATTCTACACAAAAAGCTAGAGATCTATCACACACTGAATAACAGAGTGATATAATGAGGTCTCATATAACGAGGACTTCATTATGCTTACAAAATACATTTACAAGTACGGTATATCATGAATTATCCTAAGTAAAACTACCCAGTTTAGCTAAATAAAAAAAATGAATTATAGAAAGATAGCCCTTGTCAACAGTTAGTAAAGAATGCTAGCTGAGATAACCACAGATTTTTCCCTTGTACCAATAGCAACCATTGGCAAATGTTAACTTCCTAATGGATTCTACTATAAATACACTTATGATGCATTATCCTTGTTTTTGTTCATATACAGGACCCGCTCGTTTGGAAACGTCCTGAAAGTCATTAGTAAAATTCTGTTGCATTTGCAGTACCCAGACAGAGCTATGGAGTTGATACTCATAGCTGCCAAAGGGGCAATGTTTAAAATTTTAATCTTGTTTTGCTTTTAGATCATTTTACTGTAATGTTTTCTGTGTTCCCTAGATCCCTAAAGGAGCATTGCTGATATGGCGGTGATGCTGTCTAAGGCAAAACAGCATAAGTTTTAAGTGTGAGCACTGTGTACAAACTGAAATGAGCTCCTCTTTGCAGGGGTTCTATCCCATTTCCCTGGGGTTTGAAGACACTTTTGAATGTGGCAAAAAGGAATCTGATAACTTCCCTAAACCTGTTTGACAAGGGTTCTACATTTATTTTGCAGTGGTTGCTATTAAAAAGTCATCATTTCCTGGGTTACTATAAGGTGGTACCAGAGATACCACTGATTTAATGCTTAAACTAGGAATTAGCCATTGTATCTCAGATACTCCTGCCAATGATAATCACTGTCTGTTGGCTTGAAGGCTTTTTATTTGGTAGCACAAAAACTACCAGTGAGCCAGACCAATGTGGACATCCCATTATGATCAATGGAAAACTAGCATGCACCTGAAATTCTGGGCAGTAAAGAAGATTTTTACTAGCTGGGATAGCCCTAGAACTTCTGTAGCTAGGTAAATCGATTCTGGAACATTCAGCAACAGTCTACTGTCTACATGGGATCTCAGTGCCATGTCTTCCTTAAGAGAATTCCCCTTGAGGAGTGGGCATGGATAAAGGGTCACGACCTTTAATGAGGGGAAATGCAAAGTTTTTCACTGGATACCACACAGTCTTCACTTTCCTTGGAGAGGGTCCCTGTCATCATGGTCTCCTCTCTTCCTTAGGGTTTTCAAAAGACCGTACAGGAGTAAGCACTCTTCTAGTGCCACCCGATTGAAACAAGACTGCAGCCCTGAGCAGGACCGTTGTCCACACAGCGACAGTGATGCAGAAGACTCAACAGAGCAGCCTACCTGCAGTTAGTTTGTACATCTCTCTGTCTTTCTCCTATGGCAAAGGTGTTGTGCCGATGAAAGGCATGTATAACCTGAAGTGGCATTGAGATGCTTGGAGGTTCCCCGTTAAATTGTCAGGCTCCCTGGCTCTGCCAAGGGTCAGGTGGCCACAAAATGGCTGCAACTGCATCCTCACCTCAATCTAACTCAGGTGTAGAAGAACTGGTTTCCAGGATCTGTCCCATTACATTGTGCATTTAGCAAAACGATGGGCCATAAGTAAGATAGCAGGCCAGATATGCCAGTGCTACCTATTCCTCTGGCTATAATGTAGAAGAGAGACCAAGAAAACACAGGGATGGAGAAAGTATCTCCTGTTTGAAATGGAGGCTGAATTAATGAAGTGATGTTACTATGATAAGTGCAGACGGAAGCAGGGAAACAGCCTCATCAGCCAATATTCTCTTCAAAGCAGCACCTTGATAGGCACTAATGCCCGGGCCATGATGTGTCAGAACCAGGGACAGATCTTGTGAAGTATGTTGACAAATGGATTTGTTTCTTTGATAGTGGCCCTGGCAGCTATAAAATCTGTACAGCATGCAAGGGTGTGACTATTGGATACAAACAAAAGCCCTTTCAAATGGAACATGCCCTGCTTTGGAAACCTGTTTCTGGCTAGCTCTAAATACATCTCAGGGGTGTAGAGTGGGGTCAGAGTTTGTAATCCTTCACATGGCCTCTTGGATTTTATGTCCAGTAATAGAGCAACCCCAGGCATCTTGGCATTTCTTCTCCCTGGATTTTCCAGCTGTTATTAATTATTTTTATTACCGTTACTTATTTACTCGCACCCCAAGTGTGCTAGGCACCTCAGAGTGAAGAATGATAGCACGAGGACCCTGCTGCAAAGGGATTTTCAGTCTAAATTCCTGCCTCCCTTCGTTAGTGTTACTGAAGTGACATTTATCTAATTGACAGGTACAGAGCTGCATGAAGGAAGCAGCTGCTCCAGCAAATGTCTTCCTGAAACCAGCATGTTGGTAGACACCACCAACACTCCCCCTGTGTTGCACAACCAAGGGCAGATCCCGTTAGGTATGTTGGAGTAGATGGATCATAGGTCAGTTCCAATAGAGTATTTCTTGTTTCAAGGGGACCGTCACAAAATCACTGACTATTCAGGATTTCAGAGTTAACCGGTCTGAGGGTACATCTACACTACAGGGGGGAGTCGATTTAAGATACGCAAATTCAGCTACGTGAATAGCGTAGCTGAATTCGACGTATCGCAGCCGACTTACCCCATTGTGAGGACGGCGGCAAAATCGACTTCTGCGGCTTTCTGTCGGCGGCGCTTACTACCACCTCCGCTGGTGGAGTAAGAGCGCCGATTCGGGGATCGATTGTCGCGTCCCAATGGGACACGATAAATCGATCCCCGAGAGGTCGATTTCTACCCGCCGATTCAGGCGGGTAGTATAGACCTAGTCTGAGAAGTAAAGCTTCAATATTAAACCTACTGGCTTCCTTTAGAAGCTGTATTTCTCCCTACCCTCTTCATAGCCTTGCTGTAACACCCTCACACTGTCCTTCCCTTATAACAGCAAGGAATAATAGCTACCCCTTGTTTCTGGCTGCATCTGTCCCATTACCAACATGACAATCTGCTCTGCAGCCATTAAGGCAACTGGATGCTGAGATTCTGTTCTGCACTCTTCTGTTCAGATACTACTGTGCAACCACTAGCCACCGTGAAATCCATTCTTCCAGCCCCAGCTACCAGATCAAAGCCAAAAGAATCCCCGGGCTCTTCACTGATGCCAGGGATGAGTCTCCTGCACCAAAGCAAGTGTCATAGTGTTCTGCAGGATCACTCTGATTACAGTCTTCTATTGCTGGCCCAGTTCTAATGACAAAGATGAATAAAGAATGCATTGCACCAATTTCCATGTGGGACTGTTTTTCCCCCCCAGAGGAGCAGTCCAGGCGAGTGATGAAGATGGTTGCTTTTCTGGCAATAATATTCCTGTTGGGCATCTTTTCTGGTGAGTGCATGAAAGGATTTGAGGTCAGGGTTAAACTTTCTTGCTATGCTCAGAATTCCTCTTATCTGTCAAGGAATTGTTTTAGTTTCATGCCAAAACCTGGCCCATGGCTAAGGCCATTTAAAACTGGAGTCCTTTGGGTCCTCACCTTTCAAAATATTTTTATTATATTGGATTTGGTGCTGATGAAAGACCTGGAAAATGAACTCTCCCTTCTTCCGCCTCACGCACAGGGAAAGTAGAGTCAGCAGCTGTAATGTAGATTGTCCTTTCAAAAGGCCTTACTCCCTACCCAAAAGAACTGCCTCTGTAAGTGAGAGGGTACTTTAGTCTCCTGGGCCAGTTCAGTTCTTGGCTCCTCGCTGAGAGTGCTATTTGTGATGTCAATGGTTATCCACTAGAAGCTAGCCTATCATCGAATAGCTGATAGATGGTAATGATTTTGGGTCCTTGCTAGACCAAACCTAGATGTAAATGAGCAAACTAGTAATGAAAGTCTCTCATAATCCCACTGCCAATCCAGTTCTCTTTCCTTCTTCCGTAAATCTTGTATCTGACTTATGAGGGGCAGCGGTGAAACTTCTGTCCTCTGTCAGAGGAGCACAATGGGCCATTTATCCTGGAAAGAAGGGACTCTGAGAAGGACTCAGGTGCAGGGCCGGCTCCAGCATTTCTACCGCCCCAAGCAAAAAAAAAAAAGCCGTGATCGCGATCGCCTTTCCCCTTCTCTGCACTCCTAGAGGGAGTGAGGGACCTGCTGCCCCCAAATTGCTGCAGGTGCCGCCCCTCTCCCTTGGCCGCCCCAAGCGCCTGCTTGTTAAGCTGGTGCCTGGAGCCGGCCCTGCTCAGGTGTCATGGTGGATAACCAACTGAAGACGAGTGCATAGTGTAACGCTTTGGCTAAAAAAGCAAACACAATCCTAGGATTTATAAACAGAGAATATGACACTACCTCTATATACAGCACTGGTGCGACCATTACTGGAATATTGTGCCTAATTCTGATGTCCACACTTCAAAAAGGTTATGGGAAAAGGTTCAGAAAAGAGCTTTAAGCATGATTCAGGGTTTAGAAACCCTGCTTTTCAGTGTGGGATTTAGGAATCTCAATCTATTTAGCTTATCAAAAGTGAAGGGTTAAGAGGTGACTTGGTCACCGTCTGTAAGTGCAATCATAGGGAAAAGATTTCTGAGAGTAGAAGGCTCTTTAATTTAGCAGACAAAGACATAACGAGATCCAGTAGCTGGAAGCTGAAGCCAGATAAGCTAGAAATAAGGCACAGATTTTTAACAGTGAGGGTCATCAATCACTGGAACAATTTGTCAAGGGCTGTTTTGTCATATCCATCACTCGAGGTCTTTAAATCAAGACTGGATGCCTTTCTAAAAAAATACGCTGTCGCTCAGCCACAAGATAAGAGCTTAATGACTGGATGAAATTCTATGGCCTATGCTTATGCAGGGCTAGATGATCAGAATAGTTCCTTCTGGATTTAGGAACTATGAATGTTCCCCTTCAGGTCAACATCATCCCAAAAGTACCTGGGCTGGGCAGCTCTGGCATTTACTTCTGACTTAAAATTCTTTAGTCCCACTTTAATAGATAAATATATTGACTCTAGGGGTTGCTGTTATTTGAGGAGTCTTCCTCCCTCCTTTTCCAGGAAAGCAAAAAGCCTGTCAGCTAAAATGTGCGTGTATTCAACTTTTCAGGGCACTTTTATCAATCTAAACCAAAAAAAATTTACATTCTTTGTGTTGTGATGATGTTTAGAAAATGAACAGTGCTATGTACAGTTATATAATCCTGCACCATATATATATATACAGCTGCTGATGCATGCAGAAAACTGTTAACCTAGCTATTTCCTCTCTAGCATTTGTGCCTGGCTTTCGCTTGCCCTCTGAGACCTGCAAGCAGCAGATGCAGTTGAAGCTCAGGTAAAAAGGATTCTTTGAAGTGAGCTTTGCTCACCATAACCTCGGGTTACATAGAAAAGGGTGAAGCACCGACGTGGTTACTACAGTCCCAGGAGCTCTGACTGGTCTCCTGGCAGCTTGTGCTGTGGTGGGGTTGACACAACAGACCCTAGTTCAAGTTTCTCTTCTGAATTCTCAAATGTGTAACCTGTGGTGTGTGGGCTGGAAGCTTTGCAGTGTGGGAGCTGTATGTACTGGCTGAGATCTGGGGGAGGTGAGCTCTAGCTAAGTCCAGTTCTCTTCTCTTCTCTTCTCATGTTGCTTGACCCAGGAAGAGTCTCCCTTTGGCTCACCTGGTACAGTTGCTGCCTTGAGAGACCATCAGCTTCCTGCTTCAAGGCCTGGTTGTGGTAACATGCAGGATGTGCTCCACACGTAGGGGAAAGGGAAGTACTAACGCGCCTATGGGAAAGGGAAACTCTATCACATTCTGCTGCCTGCCCTTGGGGCACACTGAGGTCATTACCCTAGTGCCCCTTACTTCAGGGACCAGAATGAGAGCCCTGGAGAAAGCACCCTCCCAGGAGGCAGCTCTTCCCATAAGTCTACATTGAAGAAAATGGCCTGGAGAGGGGCAGAGAGGTGTGGAAGGCCTGAACTCCTGACCTTTGTGGCTCACCTTCTGTCTCTGTTTCCACCTATGTGCTAAGGCGTCTCCTTTCTGCCCCCTCTCTGTGCCACTGGTGGGGGTAGCTTGCGTACACACTGTGTGACATCTTAGTCTGAAATAGCATTTCCTGATGTCTGTTTATAAAGACACCAGAATGAGATTCTTCAGCAACACCTTCAGCGGGAAATTGATGACTTCCGAGGGCAGATCGCTGAGCTGCAGATCCAAGTAGCGACTCTAGCAAAGACCCACAGACAGCACTGTTGGAGGACAAAGAAAGTGAGGACCAGACCGTGTGTAGTTGCTTTTTATTTTAGTCTTAGAAAATGGATCTAAGTCCAGGTGGGTGATACGTTTATATGGCTTTGAGGGCCTTTCAGGCACGTGGAAACTGTCTGGGGACAGCCGTGGCCCATCCGTGTCAGCCCAAATGCCACTGCTTTGAGCTTTTTTGTATTAGTGTCATAACTTCACCTCCTGCTACACGATGACTTTCTTCTACATTACATTTACTTTAAAAGTGAAGGTACCAAACCCACCCATTCCTCTAGAAAGCAATCAGATTGCGAGGGCTTTTTTGAGCCATCCTATAGAATTGAATAGTAAAGGATAGCCCTGCTACTGAATTTTGTAGGGGGCTCAAACAAAACAATAGAAAGGGAATAACTTTCTATGGAATGTTATAGGTTTTTAGAATAACTTCTATAGAACCATATTGATTTAATCTTGGTTAAATTCTAGAGGGCCTTTGCAAGCGGGCAGCTCCTGGAGGCTGGAGTCCTATTTATCCACAGAGGAGGAATAGCCTGGGCAATGACAGTGCTATCGATCCCCACACCCTTCCATCTCGCCCTTCTATTGGAGAACACATCTGTGTTGGACAGAGGAGTCCAGTTCATGTGACTCATTCAGTCCTGTTTGTTGTTGTTAATTAGGAATCATGTTTGTTATGATGGTGCCTTAGGGCCACCCAAGATAGGGCCCCATGGTGCTAGGTTCTATACAAACAGAGTAGTATCAGTCTCTTCCTCCAAGAGTTTACATTATATATAGAGAAGACAGACACAATGTGGGGGGAGGGGGAGAACACACAATCAGAGTGAATGATACAATGGTGGCAAACATGGTGATAGTGCCACATTGTGTTTTATTTTGTGGGAGGTGGGTTTAGTTAGGCTGAGATATGCTAAATGGGAAAACCAAGTAAAGGGAGAGGGGACATGGAAGGAAAAGGAGCCGGGGGGGGGGGGCAGGGCTGGGGTAAGAGGGACAGGAGTGGAGTAAAGCTGAGGTTAAGAGATTGAGGGAAGGGGAAGGAGGAGGTGGAACAAACAGCTGATCAACACAGGACAGAGAAAGTCCAATCCAAGGTCCAGCGCTTCACAAGGAGGCTAATTAGCACCAATTATGCTGATAGTCTAGGAGATCTGTCCACTAGGACTAAGGCAAAGAATCCTTTTATGAGGACGGCTGATGGATACCACATTTGTGCTGCAGTGTGTGGAATGCAGGCATCATTGCTGACTTGTTGAGCAGAGACCCTGGAAAATAACTGCCTAAGCCCAGATGGGATCTGTCCATTCAGGTACCTCTAGGTGTTATTCTATGCAGCGTTCCCTCATTTGGTGTCTCCTTCACAGCATCCAGTAGGGTCAGTGGACAGTTGGGTACAGGGCAACAGTGACCGCATGCAGAGGGAGGACTTTGCTCTGAAATCATTGGGTAAGCCAAACTCAAGTACAATGGGCTCTCTACTCTTCCACAGCGAAAGATGCTCTTAATTGGGGGTGAATGGAAGATAAATGCTCAAGCCTAGTTCCTATGAGCAAGCCAAGAGTTATATCACAAGAATAGACTTCAAAGTCTATTCCCCGTATACACTAGGGAATTGCATATCTGTCTGGTGCACATATGCTACTGTCCAAATGCAACTTATTCTGGAGCTGTTCCTTATGTCTTCTGGTATGTCTGGATGTATAATGTTCTCACACATGCTGTAATATCTGCAGGTGCCTCTGTTGTGAAATACAGCGAAAGCTACAAGACAGGTGCACATATCTGTATGTTTGGACTCTGCTGGGAATATTCACGATCTCCAGATGTGATTCTACAGGTAGGAATGCCATGAAACTGCACCTGTTTGTTCTCTTTTGGTGGCTTGATCCTCCCTTCCCCCACCACCTCAACCAGCCCTCACATGATATTGTGAAGGCAGAGTCCCCTGTCCAGTAAGAGACAAAACATAAGTCTCCAGCTGAACGAATTGACCCCTGCGGATTAGATCAGCTGTCTTCATTAGCAAGAGCAATGTGAGTGGAAGCAGGACCTCCTAAGAGATCTAAAAGGGGTGTCAGCTATCAGAAAGCCAAATGCAAAGCTAATGGCTGACATTTCAGATGAGGATATTCCTTTAAAAAACAAAGTTCTCAAGAGACCAGGCTCACAACTGTCTCAAGTTTGGGACACTAGAAAAAAGACAGAAACTACCTCTACCCACAGTTAAGAAGGGATGAGTCCTTCCAAATTGATGCTCTAGGAAGAGCGAGGCTTTTGTAATAGGGAAGCCAGTCTACTTTCCTATCCTAGAATATTGCTGTCGCACTGAATGTAGCATCTCCCTGTACCACTCTGGTACTTTGATGTCATTCCTAGTTGCCAAGGAAACAAAGAATTCTCAAACTGGGGTCTTGGAAGCAAGACAGAGGAGGAAGGAGGGAAGGGAAGAGCAGTTGAGGCCCTTTTCAAATATTTTGCTTTATAGGGATCAAAATAATTCTGAAATTTAAGCCCTAGACCAGCATTGAATCAAAACAGAGCCAGAATAATTTAGAAGAATATTTTACTTTCATTCCAAAACGAACACACACAAACAAATTCTGCATTTTTTAAAAAAATGTTAAAGTTGTTAAAGTGATAATATGGTGGCCTATCGTGTCAAGTACAAAAGTCAATTGTTAAAAAGCAAGCTAATTTCTAATTTAGAGCATCATAAATCTTCTGCTGAGAAAACACATAGGGACACATTCTAATCCAGGACAAAGAAATGCATGGATATAACTTTGTTTAGAATAACTTTGTAGATGTAGCATAACAAGAAAAGTTTGTAAGACTGACATTATAAAATTATGCAGGCACACTTCCATTATTATGGGTATGAAATAAGGCTGTTGTGATGGACTATATATTTCTTTATGTTTGATAAGAATGTGATAGTCCTGTGGGCAGCAGTGTCCTTCACTATGCATTTCCTGGCTTATTAGATGATTACGTTTTGCGAAGTGATGGAACCTACATTGTTGTTACTTAGCAACCTTAATTGGTTTTGTAAATGAAGTCTTTTGACTTGAGCACTGAGTTGGGTATCACTTATTTAAATAAATATTTCGTGTTCTATTTTGTGCAATTAAATGAGACTTTGTTTTAGATAAATGGATGAGTGGGCATCCATATTATTCAATGAAAGTAGTGAGTGACTGAGGTCAAGTTAACAATGGCCCTGGCACTGACCTGTCCCAATCAATTCACATTACACAAGCGATGCAGATTCAGTATAGTGGTTGAGTTAACCACAAATTTACAGGTACCACAGCCTACCTTTACTATGAAGGCTGGTAAAAAAGTATTGACAGTCATAGAAAATTAAGTATCAGCCCTAAGAGTGGAACCCAAGTCTGAAATTGCCCCGGCCAAATCACTTAATGTCATTCTGCCTTGGTTAATCCTCTGAGAATGTGGCCAATAATACTTAGTGCATTTCCATCTGCAGATCTCAAAGCAATTCACAAATCTGGATACGCATTATTATTATTCCCATTTTATAGTGGACCTATCTAGGTGCAGCGCATCTGAGGCAGTTTGTATGATAGTCTTTGGTGGGAGGAAAAGACATGGATCTACTCTCTTAGGTCCTGTCTGCACTAAGGAAATGGCTTTAAAAATTCTCAGCATTGCTAATAGTGGGTCAGGTTGTTCTGCCCTGATGCACCCAGAATAGGCAAACGATCAGCACAGAACTACTGTTCCTTCATCCCGTCTGCAACCGTAGTCATAGACAGACCATGGCAGAGAATTGCAGTGGATGTTACTGGCCTCTCAATTGCACTACACACTATTGACTGTTATAGAATATTACTCATGTTATGCCCTTGAAATCATAATTTCACGAGGCATTAACAGAACTCATTTCTTGCCTAACCCCTTGACTCGCTATGTTTGACTTGCCAGAAAGCCTTCTTTCAGTTAATGGGATACCTTTCGTATCAAGAAGGTTTGAACACTTTCTGATGGGTATTAGTACAACACATTATTAATCAGCTGTGTACCATCCCCAAGGAAATAGGGTAGTGGAGAGACTGCATGGGAGTCTGAAGAAGTAGGTTACAGATCTGTCTCATCTTACGCGGGGGTTCCGTTCCACGGTTAGCGCGTAAAGCGAAAATCGCGTATAGCCAAAACCCCATTGCCCACACTACAGGTATAGTATTAAAACTGTTGCTTTTCTCTCTTTTTTTTGCTTTGTTTTTGTTTTTGCCAACCGCGTAAAGTTGAAATCGCGCATGTTAAATGTGCGTAAGATGCGACAGACCTGTACATGCATACTGGATACTGCATTAACTCATGCTTTATATGATATTCGGAGTAATCTCATAAAAGTGTTGGGGAAACCCCATTCTACTGGCTCTTCAGCCAGCTTCTGAGGACCAAGTTGTCTATGCTGATGGAAAAGATACAGCCTACCCTTTCACCGTTCTTGAAGCTGACTTTTGAGATGAGGAAATATGAGTTTTCAACAAGTGTAACCATGCAAGATTCCAGGCATTCTATCCTGGACAAGCAGTGTCTGTTAGGCTAGGGTCTGGCAGCATTTTTGATACTGATGATGTGGCTGCAGGGAGTGCGATGAGCACTTTTACCCTGGGGAGAACGTGGCGTTAATCACCAAGACGTACTGCCTGCTGCAAGGGGAACAGATTGGGAACATTTTCTGTGTATGATGATGTCATGTGGCCAATTGGAGAAGTTGTGCCACAGCAACAGTATCCACCCCTTGAAGTGCATCAGAGGCATAACCTATGGCTGGTGCCTCTGCCCAGGTACTGCTGAGCTTTTGGGGAGAAGGGAAGGAAATTGTGATGACTGGTGTGCGTGTCGCCTTCCTGCAGCCTGCTCCTTGTTCCTACTCCTGGATACTTCTCCCTGAACTCAGTGGTTCTGTTCCTGGTTAAGGCTCTGTAGGTGTGGACAGCATTGGGTGTGTGCAGCTACTCAGGGCCTGCTGCTAAATATCTGCTGTTTGGACTGTTACCATGATTTGAGCTAAACAGTTCATGGTTATTACATGTTTTGATTGACAACCTACCTGCGTGTCTTGCTTCATTTGTGTGTGTGTGTGTGTGTGTGTGTGTGTGTGTGTGTGTGAGGTCCATCAATGGCATTTTCAACACCATCCCCTTGGAACTTCCAGAAAAGCTCTAATTGACCTGATATTAAAAATGCCAGCAGCCCATCTTCTCTCATTTGTGACCTTCACAACACAAAAAATCTTTCTGTTCCCCATTTTAATATTTTGCGAGGGACATTGACAACCTGGAATTTCTTTGCCACCCGAATATTTTGCTCATGATATAGGGTCATGTAGCTAGAGAGTCACAAACAGTCATGTCCGAAGGGACCACCAGATCATCTAGACATGTCTGAAATGCGACTCACTCTTTTATATTCTGTATGGGTTCCAGCGGGATAACATGCCAGGGAACTGCTGGGCCCTGCGTGGCTCTCGTGGCTATGTCGTGGTTAAATTATCCAGAGTCATCCATCCGCTTGCTGTCACGCTGGATCACATTGCCAAGGAAGACTCTCAGACGGAAGAGATATCCAGTGCCCCAAAGAACTTTGCCATCTATGTGAGTAACCTTCTTACCTTTGTATAGAGACTGACCTCTGCATGCTTGCTGCTCGCTCACATGTCAGAGCTGGTTGGTACGGAGGGCCAATCACACAATGGGATTTGTGGCACGCTGCAGTAGCCTTTGATCAGCATGTTGTTTGTCTCTGGCCCTGGAATTGTTGAAATTCCATCCCCTTCCTGCTTCTTCTTTTAGGGGCTGAAAGAAGGCTTTGGAGAGAAGGGAGGCGCCTTCTTAGGGGAGTTTGTCTATGATCAGGAAGGATTCCCTGTCCAAACATTCAAGCTGGAGGTATGCGTTGGAGTTGAAACTGGAAGAATGTATTGCTTCATTTGATCCAACCATGATGCAGAAAAATATTTGTCATGGTGACAGGGCTAGCAGCCCCTCAGTCCCCTCTCTGGTCTCTCTCTGGTGTCAGGCCTTGTTCCTTTACCAATCCCAGTTTGCAATTATCCCATGCTATAGTACCCTGTGGATCAAGTGTTATTACCCTGAAGGGCTGACTGAATTCGGGCACCTGTGGTTCTTGCCTTTGGGAACCATTGACCAAACAACCTTCTTAAAACAAACATAGTATTTATTTAGCAGTAGGAAACAAGTACTAGAGAAAAGGGTTTAAAAACCCAGCCTACACACATCTACCTTCCCATGACTCCTACCATCCCATGATGGCAACCTAGACAGGTCTCATTTCTCCAGACCTCTCAGTGGGCTTTTAAACCCTGCTATTTTGTTGTTGTTGTTGTTCTCTTGTGTTTATGGGCCTTGTCCATTTCTAGTCAAACCATTTCATAGGCTGGCGGGACATCAGAGCCAGAATCTGGCATTGTCCCTGAACAACTCATGAGTGTCCTTAAGGAACAAACCAGTGAGTTTTCACATGTCTGGTTCTTTACCTCCCTCAGGATGCAAACACAGATCGATTTGGATATCTACAACTGAGAGTCCTGAGCAACTGGGGTCACCAAAACTATACATGCATTTATGGGCTTCGTGTGCATGGGGACCCAGCGCTCTGATGAACCTGCCAGCAAGAATCCATGCAATAAATAATTACTTCTGGGTAACACGTTTGCTTTGATAGTGTTGGTCTGGCCAGTAACAGCAAACAGAAGCAGCCCCGTTTCTTTATATTACTTTTGACTCACTCCAGATTGCAGAAGATGCTTAATGAAATGTAACCTGATTCCTAAAATCCAACTTGTGGCTATGGGCAGAAAGTGACACTGTAAAAATGGCACCTTCTTACTCCACCGATCTGCTCCCAGAGTATTATCTGAATCCTATTTGCTGATTTAATTGGCCAAAGTAAGTTTTAACAAGTCCAATTAATACAGTACTTCTAGGAGAGACGAAGCTTGATTCTGTTCCAGCTTGTATACTATCGACCGAATTATTAACAAGGCTTCATTTGTAGAATGGATATTACTGTTGCTGATGCATTAGTCAGAAAGAACCCAGCTGGACTTTCAAATTCCAATGGGCTGGCCATTAGTGTAGAAATATAATTCTATTTGTAATTTTGATCTGGAAAGGGGAGCAACAACAAGAGTGGAGCCCACGATACTATTTTTAGCGTCACTTTTCAGAGCAGAACCACTTTTTAAGACCTATTAGAGACATTCTTAGGCAGTCTATGTGATCCTGGTGTCTTTCAAAATAGGCAAGCACCCATGCTGGGCTGAGGCAGCCAAGTCTTGGCTACCCAAAAGAGATTCTCCTTCTTAAAGAAACACTCAGTCATCTACTATTAAAATGCACCTTCGCATGTTTGGAAAGAACAGTCATCTCACTAAGTGTCATTTTAGATACAGTGGAACCCAAAGTGTGCTAGTCATTTTCCAGACAAGAAGAAAAGGGGGGAAATCCTGACTCCACTGAAGTCACTAGGAGCTTTATTATTGACTTCAGTGGAGCCAGGATTTCATTCAAGGTCCCTGCCCTGAACAATTTACAATCTTAAAAAAAAAGACCTAAAGGGACCCTTTAACAAATCATAGGACAGATCTTTGGTGTAAAAATCAGCATAGCTCCATCACTTTACACCCGGTGAGGATCTAGCCCCACATATTGTAAACACCTCTTTATGAATAGTGCATTAGATTATTACAAGTGCAAGGATTTCAGAAATCCACTCATCACTATTTATTTGTTTATTTTTGTTGTGTCAAAGCAGAGAGAAATGAAAATAAGTTTTTGACATGTTTATAGTCAGTTATGCTTTTAGGTTACTAGTGCTGCAATGTTTGGGTTTCAAACACTACAGCGGGATTTTGATTTAACAACTACAGTCTTCACTGCGATTTTAAAAAAATGGTGTCAACATTCCTACTGGTTTTATGGCTTTCTAAATTTATTTTTTATTGGCACAAATTTAACTTGATTGCGTCCTTTTAAACTCTTGCTGAATAGAGACAACTTGTTACTGGCATGGCAGTGTCTCTGTAACTGCTTGTAATGGAAGACTTCTCACTGTCTCAGATGACAGCATTTCATAATAGGTCCTTTGGCAGTTTTTGCCATGCCCTGATGTCTGTGGCCCCCTACTGGAAAAAATAAAGTATGAAGCAAATCTAGCTGTTTGAAGGGGAAACCAATATTTTTTCATTGAACATGGCACATGTCAATTACTGGTATCACACAGCTGCCACGATTCTGAGTGCTTTGAAACTCTAATAGGATGTTGGTTACTTTATACTGGAGCTTTCCTCTTCACGAGAGTTTGCACTGGTCTAATAATACCGGTAGGGAAAATGTTTGTAACTGTATCTGGTTTCAATTTTGATTTCACATTATGCCAGGTAAGAGATGCTCATACAGTCCTGAGATGATCAAAATGGACAGCGCTAAATCTGCTATATTTTAGGGATTTAAACATCTTCCACCTAAATCTGTGCTTTAAAAAAAAAAAATCCAGACTATTTTCTTCAGAAAGTGAAAATAAAAGAAATTTTTGCTGCCTTTATTAGTACAGCCAAATTCATCCCACTCTGTCTGAGAGCAAATTTATTACCAATCAATAAGACACCCTATAGATTACACTGTATATGCTGTAATGATCACTAACATTCTTTTTGAAAAATATATTTTCTCAATAAATACTAGTAATTTCATCTGAATGGCAAAACGCCAATGGTTATGACCTGTGGAAGGAAAAGCCCAAAGAAAATGATGGATATTTGTGATTATTTTAATATTCTCTGATAATGTAAGTTTTCCTGCAAGCAGCTGTGTGTGTGTTAAACTCTGTGGTCAGGTGCTCTCCCCTGCTTCTCTCCCCCCCACCATCCCCCATGTTTGCGTGGGTCTGGAGGCTCAAAGGGGATAGAAACTGATGGTGTTTCACCTCCTGAGGATTGCCCTGGCGTTATGGAGTTTGCTGTTGGTGGGCAGTGCCCTGGAACCACTGTTCACCAGCACGATTTAAACTTCATTGGGGCTCCCTGTGGGTATGGGGTTCTTCAGCTTGCAGCTTCAGAGCTTTAGCCTATGTTTTCCTTAACTTGCAAATGTCCATGCGGTTCACAGCTTTTTATTAAACAGCGTTCAAAAAAGAACTACACAGCTTCCAGCTTCTGCAACGAACGACACAGAGACCCTACAGGCAACGGCCTCATTCACTACACAACCTGATTCATCCCCACAACTACGGAAAACAGGGGATTATAATGGATAATTAGAACTGGTCTGCAGTCTCTATCTTTTATGTAGCAGGAGAGAATAACAGCCTCCACTGCAAGAATCACTAGTTGGAATTCTATGGCTTGTGCTATGCAGGGCGAGGTCAGACTAGATAATCATAATGGTCCCTTCTGGCCTTTTACAATCTATAAAAATTCCTCAGAAGCTCTCTAAGAAGTTGACCTGTGTCACTCCCATTTTATATTCTAGTCCTAGGTCACTCAAGTTATTTCATGATCATATCAAATCTTCCATCACTGATGTAATTAATAGCCCCATGGACAACAATGAATGGGAAATCCTCAGCATTCTTTAGGAAGTCTGGCTCCCTTATTGTTATACTGTATGACTAACTCCAGCATATCAACCGTTTTCCCTTGATTGTGCCACAGATGTATTGGTCCAGGGAGAATCATTCTGTATGGCTCCATCTTAAATGATCTTATTGCCAAGCGATGCAATTTTATGTTGACTCCTTGAAACCTGTAGTGCACGAGAAAATATTGTTACTTCTGTTAAAACATAAAACTAGGAAAGCCTGACTCTGCATGTTCTGTCTATCAAAAAAATGTGCATCGTTACTGCTGTATTGAAAACTGAGCAATTACATCAGAAATACTTCTATGAGAAAAACATAAAAGCAACAGAATCTCTGATTCAAATGGTTTGATGTGTCCTAGGCTCCCAGAACTTATTTCTAATATTATACACTAGTGTACGGCTCACTAATGAACTGGTTGCCATGGCAAAGATCTTAAGTATTGAAAATTGGCATTTTGTAATGGGCTAAAAGTTCTCAAGTACCTTGTGATAAACAGGACTGATTAGATGTATTAGATATATTGCTCTGACGAAGTCTATGACCAGCACCTCTTTCTGTTATAGAATTATTTAGTCTCTTTGGAGAGTTGGTGTGTGTAGAAAAAGCAAATGTATACCCTGATAAATGTATGCTACAAAATATTTCTTGCTGTCTATTTTGACAGGCTATAATAAAGGTTTAAATTTAAGAGGCCTGGAGGCTTAGTCAGTAGCACCCTTCTTAGTTGGAATATATTTATTTATATGAACTAAAATGTGTAGGTGGACTGAGTGTAAATTGCAATTAATGATAAATGGAAAGTTTAAAATAAGTTCATAGATATATAGCCAAGACTGACCTCCATTTCTTGAAAGATATAGTGATTTTGGCTGCTTCAGTGTTAGGTGCTCAACTTGAGACCTCTTAAAGGGCCCAGGTTTTCAGAAAGTAGGTACTCCCCCTCTGAACATTGAGTACCCAACATCACAAGTCATTTTTGCAAATTCAGGCCAGCAAGCCTCAGAATTCTCAGTAGTCCTGCCATGTTGCTATAATGACTCCTTGTGGGGCCTGTATTACAGCAGTTCAGGCAAAAGATTCTCTATTTCCAGTCTCGGCGGAGTTAATAAATTGAGGAGCACTGATACAGACCCCAACCTGCTCTTTAGCAGTAACGATTCATTGGGAATTTCTTCTCTCACTTTCTGCTGAAAGGATAACCAACCTACTCCATTACTGTAAATCCACTATTCCTATAAATGGGCCCTTTTGAATTCTCTGGCACCTGAGTGCCAACATAAACAGCAGGGTTAAAGATTCTGTAGCAATGAGGCAATTCATTATTTGTGCACATTTTCTCTTATTTATAGTAACAAAAAGATTAGAGTATCTTATTCATTTTTTACCCATTCGTGTTTTCCTATATTTTCCTGCTCACAAATGATCTTTTGGGGGGAAAGGATAGAGAGAGATGGACAACAAAACAAAAAGTCAAACCAAACCAAAATCCCCTGCTTCTGCCAATCAAATACTTGGGTGTTATTAGTCATTGCTATTAGCAATTTGACCTGTTAATCCACTGTTTAAATATCATGATGATAAAGTACAAACTGTTCTCAGTTCTGCTCCTTCGGCAAGAAAGCTGGTCTCCTTTTACTATTTTATACTCATATAATCAACTATAGCAGGGGAAACGTGGAATCCCAGCTGTATTTTCTTGGCTTGAAGTTAAAGGAGGAATGGCTTTGTCAAATATAGGTGATGATCCTGCAAGGAGTTACTTACATGACTAGCTTTACGCATTTAAATAGTCCATTTGAGGTCAAAGTTAAGCTCATGAATAAATCTTTGCAGGATTGGAGCCCGGTATTTAAAAGCATAGTAGTCTGTCTTTGAGTCAGTAGAGAGGTTATTTTTCTTCGAATTATTCCTTTCACCTTTAACATGCAATTGCACTTCATTTTGGAAGGCAATGTCAGAAATGTTTTTGTTAGGAAAGTTTATCACTCTCCTGCCCCCTGGAGGTGGAACTGCTGCACTGAGTCAAATTAGAATTGAGTCCTAGGCTTACCTGGGGATGTTAACCATGTTCCAATTAAAATGTACAGAATGAGAGAACTGTTTCATCTATCATTATCATTGGATAAATCAAACCAGATCTGTCTCATAAAGAAATGGTTGCAGCCAGTTTTCCCCTCCTACTGCACCGTGAGAGTGGAGATGCTTCCACGTGAGCCAAACCACCAGCTGTAAGAAACAGAGAAACTCCTAGGCAGTAAGGAACCAAAGTGATTTGCTTTCTCAGCTCCTGCAGCACTGAAGCAGCCAGCATCCCCAGAGTGAGGCCAGGAATCTGAGCAGCGGGGAAGGTGACAAGAACTGCAGCATTATCTGGCCTTGTCTATGGTTTCTTTCCCCAATTTGCAGTTTGCTGGAATGCTCTAAACCTTTCATCATTAACGCTGTGTCTTGCAGATCTCAGAGCATCACCCTGCAGCTCTGGCACTTCTGCTTCTCTGCTATTTTAGGGAAAGGCTGGTTTAGAAAAGTCCATCTCCCTGAAGACTTACTAGAGTGGCCATTAAAAAGCAGACACTCAGCTGTGGGACTAACTCCCCCGCCCATGCCTTCTTTCAGGTGTTCCTGGTGGAATACAAGCCTCTGAGGAAAATGGTAGCTCTGAAAACCATGAAGAAGTCAGAGCTACTGGATGGGGACCTCATAAAAAGGTGAATGGGAAATAAATCTGTGGTTGTGATGCACAAAATTACTGCCATTTCCCAGGGGTGCAGAGTTTTGGGCTGACCTATTCTCCAGCCTGGGGAGGGGGACTTTAAAAGAACATGAAAAATGGGGAAAACAATTCCTGGGTCCCTTTCCTACTGAATTTTGACCGATCCCTCTGCTCCCTGCTGGGGCATATGGTGCTCTAGCCAGGTTGGGAGTCCTGTGGGAGGGTCAGAGAGAGTGCAGGATTCTGATGCAAATTTTCTAGCATGGCATCAGAGGGGAGGAATTTGGGGAGGAGGGAGGCTTCAGATTTCCTTCTACTTGCTGTGGCACCAGGAAAGTCTGTGCTGCCCAGAGGGAATCCTGGTGGGCAGCAGGCGGGATAGGAGCAGTCAGGGAGCAAACTTATAAGAGAAAATCCCATCTGAGGGTGGGACCTTGAGCTGTTCCCCTATCAGTTTCAGCAACCTCTTTCTATTCTGGGACTGGGCTCCTACCTGATCCCACTGCAGACCTCCCATTTGGCCCTTTTCCATTTCACTTTGTTTTCTGGGACCTCAAATTGTCAGCTGGCTGCTGGGAACAGACAGGTTTGTGAAGAGAACCAATTTTGGCCTCCGCAAAGAAGGGATCTGACTATTCACATGGGTCACCCTGCTGCCTTCTCAGAGCTTGGGCACTTTGCAGATCCATTTTCCATTGTGTTTAGCTGGAGTCCTACAATCTGTGACAAAGCAACTTAAACACTCTACTGTATTACAGAGGTTGTATAGGCTGGTAAAGTGTAAGCAAGAGGAGGCAAAGCTGGTACACAGAGGCATCTTCATAGCCAATGCACAACTGCAGGGAAACATGACGCTGTCTTTGAGACCTGCGGAAGCGCTCTGTGTAAGCTTGAAAGCTTGTCTCTCTCACCAACAGAAGTTGGTCCAATAAAAGCTATGACCTCCCCCACCTTATCACATTGTACCCCACTTGTTTAGTTGTTCTGCTTTAACTGGTATTTTTAAATACCCTTCCCGTGATGCCACAGGTGTGAAATGCCCACCTGGATTTTCAACCAGAATAGAGGCAAAAGCAACACTAACTGTTTGATAAAAAGGACATTTAATGTCACACTGTAAGGCATAAATACCAGGGATTCCCCAGAGAGCAGCGCCATTGAGGCCGCTGAGGGGACCATTTTGGAAAATACTCACTATTTGGGGTGTTCCAAAGGCATGATTCTAGGAGACCGGAATAACAGTGATCAGACAGGTGGCTGAAATGCAGCAGCTTCAGTGTACTCCTCCTCCCCATCTTCTCTGCCATTATAATGCTGCTAAAGCGCCCAGTAGCTTGTACAGTGAATTACTGTCCACTAAGGAACTGTGGTTTGTTAAAATTTAAATTCATCCCTGGGCTCACACCTGCTTTGTAGTAGATATTGCAGTGCTCAGGTCTTCTGGCCTTCAAACAGTGAAGGCATCAGGGTAGGGTTTACCAATGAGTTAGATGTAGTGTCATGTTCACCCACAGTTGTGCATTGCCTCTGAAGATGTCTTTGTGTATCAGCTTTGCCTCCCCTTGTTTCCATCTCACCAGCCTGCCCAATCTCTATAATGGGGTCAAGTGGTTCTGTTGCTTTGTTACAGATCAGAGGACTCTAGCTACACAATATGGAACTTTGTGTAATTCTCACTTCCTCAAAGCTGGTAGCAGGAGCTCTAGTATTTAGTATAGCCCCAGAGCATAGTGCACGGAGGAGAGATGGGCTAGAGGGGCATTGTCTGGTGTCATGGATGTTCTCGTTCTTGCAGGTGTTGGTTTTGAGAACACTATGGACAGCATCTTTGGCACCCCATGACACTATTACTCTAGAGGTCCTCAAAGGGGAACCATGCTCCAGAGCTGCAGACTGGAGGGGCCTTGGAATAATCCTCAACTAGCTCGTGGTTAGAGCCGTAAGTGCAGGAGCATGTGCTATTCTTTTTCAGGTGGAAAAATGAGAGTGAAATTTGCATCTGACTTGGGGGTGCACTAGCTTCATGTGTGGGATCTGATACTTCTCTACAATACAGACTTGTACAGGAAGTGAGTATATTAAATTTCAGATCAGGTGCAAATTCCTGTTACGTGAAGGTTTTCTGGTGCCTTGACAGTGTGTATTGAATTCAGAAAGGGCTTTTCCAGGCAGGGCCGGCTCCAGGCACCCATCCCATCTCCTAGGAGATATCCCATCTCCTAGAACTGGAAGGGACCTTGAAAGGTCATCGAGTCCAGCCCCCTGCCTTCACTAGCAGGACCAAGTACTGATTTTGCCCCAGATCCCCAAGTGGCCCCCTCAAGGATTGAACTCACAACCCTGGGTTTAGCAGGCCAATGCTCAAACCACTGAGCTATCCCTCCCCCCCTGCTTGGGGCGGCAGCTTGTAGGAGGCGGCATTCCGCCCAATCCTAGGGCGGCACAGCCGCTTTTGTTGTTGTTTGTTTGTTGTTCTGCTCCGGCCGCCCTGTAGGGGCCAGCGGTGTGGAGGATGGGAGTGCCCTGCAGCAAGCCCGGCAGGGCAGTCCGTGTCCTTCCCTCCCAGCCGACTGGAGTGGTGTGGAAACCTCCCGGCAGGGGGCACGGCGGGAGAGGCCGCGTGGCAGCGCCCCGCTGAAGCCCTGGCCACCCCCCTTCTCTCTCTCCCCCTGCTCCCTCCCTCTCCCCCCCCCCCCCCCGCCAGCCAGGGCATGTCTGAAGGGCAGGGAGTCCCCCTGCATCTGTGTTCCGGCCGTGCGGCAGGTTTTTTTTTTTTTTTTTTTTGCTTGGGGTGGCCAGAGCCGGACCTGTTTCCAGGGACGGGGTTAAGAATGAGATTTTCGAACACACTGATGTTGCCCAAGAGAAGTCATCTCCGCACTTCAGCTCCAATGGTTTTCAGTGGCACTTCTGCTCCTCAATCACTTCAGTGCTTTGGAAATCCCATTAGAGCATTTTACTGAGCTCTGTTTCCCAGCTTTTAACCTTTGTGTAATGCCCTTATTCTCCCGGTTACCTCCTTCAGTGTCGATCTCCTTATGGATTTTAATGAAGAGGCCTGAGTTCATCTGGATCTCACCTCCAATTCAGCAAGTAACTTCCTTATTCTCTTTCCCTATGAATTTACTTGGCAGTTCCTCCACTCCCCTCACTCCTTCCTGCCAGAATCACCAGGGCCCCTTGGAAAGAAGATTCTAACCACAGTGTAATTTCCTGTTACTTGCCAGATAGTTGGAGATTCCCAAGGAATAACACAAACGTACACAATATATTCAACAGAATAATTTTATTAATCAGGAAGTAAATATAATAGGGTAAAATAGAGCTCTTAAGGTCACCAATGCCCTCCCCACGCTGATAATACCCCTGAATTTCCCCAGTCATGCAACCTGATATAGCAAGAGTAAAATGTGGTGTCCCATTGGTATGTGTACTTCATAGGAGCCCTTGAAGACTGGGACTTGCTTGGCTAGATCTTCACTCTCCAAATGAACCAGGGAAACTAGATTAATTATGGCCAGAGGGGGCGGATGCTGAACCCATCTTCCCGTTCAGTAGAGAAGTGGAGGTGGCCGTTACAATGAAAAATATCCTAGCAGAGAAGTGGCCACAGCACAAACCCACCATCATCATTGACACCAATTGTGGGACCCCCTAGGAATGGCCGTGGTAGCTCACTGGGGACAAGGAAAGTGCTGCCAGGTAACCTTCCCTCAGTCTTTAGAGATTCACCAAGGCAGGCATCAGTTATCTAGGGATTAAGGGATTTTCTGGGCAACAGGCCACAAGTAGCAGAGCTGGGGAGTGTAGTGCAAGCAGGAGAGCTGGTTAGGGGTAGAGAGATAGATATGTCTGGTTAGGGGTAAATAGATAGATGCATCTGGAATGCAATGCTGAGCCCACTGAAGTCAGAGGCAGAACTCCCTTTGACTGAAGTTACCAGGCTTCGGCCCTGATTGTATAGAAACCACCAGATCGAAGCTACAGCCTGAGGTTTATACAAACTGAGCAAGAATCTGAGCAGTGAATCCTTAAGACTCTTTTTTTTAAAAGATTCCTGGATTCAGAGGACATTCTTGAGGGTTTGCTAAGTAGCAATCATCACTCGAGGGTTTAAACACAGACAAACCAGGAGCTGCCACAGCCAGGGTCCAGGAGGTTTGGTGCTTTTCTGCTTAGTAACAGAGTATTTTACACATTACTTGTACCCACATTTCACATATTCTGGGGCCTTCTCTTTCTTTGGTGTTTGGAAACATTTACAAGCCACCCAAGCCCAGCAAAATGTGAAGCAGCCAGCTGGTTTATTTGTTTTTCAGTGGGGACATAGCAGGGTCAGGCTTGAAAATGCATCTCCTCTGTTTGGAATATGTTAGTGAAATAACCTCATTCCCTTCCAAGTCTGAGCTGTGTCTTTGGTTTCTCCTTGATCTCAGGACCCCTTCTCTGGAGACGACATTGAGATCACGGTGGAGAGTGGGCAGAGGTCCGATGACCCAAGTCCCTCTCAGCAGAGATAACCTCCATAATGACCAGGGTGAGAGGAGAGGGAAAAATCATGTCTGGTGCCTTTAGAAAGGTGAGTGACTCTGGTCCAGCGCCATCTGTGGCCATCTACTGGCAGGAAAGTGAACTGTCAGGTCAAGGGGATGAGAGTTTGGGCCCTTGGACTTCAGGAATTGGATGCATCTTCTCTGGGGCCTCTGTGGGGTGGTGTCCAGCCCCCTTTCTTGGCCAGAAGATGGTTGTTGTGAAACATGGGCCAGTAGGAGAAGGTGAGGGAGTACAATGGGAGTGGGAGGGGGAAATAGAGGGGCAGGAGACAGCTAGTACAGGTGTAGAACGTGCTGTTTCTAAGTTAATTTAATAGGCTGCCTTGAGGCACGTGTCCCTGTCTCCCTCTGCGAGACCCAGTGACTCAAATGTCCTGCTACTCGCTCACTGCTGAAGGGGTCACTCCTTTCGTTCGGGGGGAGGGGCGGGAGACCGGTGTTGCTGGTGCTGGGTTCAAACCCTGCAGCCACAATGTGTGATAGGAGGGCAGTAACTGAGGCTGGGGTGTGTGTGGACACTGCAGGCCTCACGGCACCTTCTCCTCCAACTGGAATCAGGCCTTTCTCTCTGTCTCTAGGCCCCCCGCCCCTGAGATCCGGGATGTTGAGTTTGGGACATTGGTTCCTGAAAATTGTTTCGTAGGTCGAAACGTCATAACTTGGAACCGCAATCCACTCCATTGTGGGACTGAGCATCATAAAGTTGAAACCAACGGCATAAGTCAAATCAGGGTGTCAATAACAGAAACTCGTAAGTGCTGTTCATCGTAAGTCGAACATCGTAAAGTCAAGGACTGCCTGTAGATGGATCCTCTGTGTAGGGGGAGGCGGTTGTCCTGACCTTCTCCACAATGTTTACCAGAGACGTGCAGCAGCCCTGGGGGTGATGGGAGCAGGAGGATAAGGAGATGAAGAGCCACCGCTTCTTCCAGGTACCGAACCACAGGATGGGATTTAGGTAGACGTTAACTATCCCTTCCTAGGCTCCTCCCAGACTTCCCCTGCCTCCCTCTCTGCTCTTGTTTCCTCGTCCTCCTCCCCCATTACTCCTTACACTCCACCTAAGCCTCCAAGCTCGGTCTCCCATTCTTACCTCGATGACTTCTCACTTTCATGCAGCCCTGCACTTGCGTCCAGCTTCTTTTCTGCCCAGACCCTCCCTCTCTTCAAATCCCTCTGTCAGCCCCAAGGCTTCCGGTGTGTCCAAGAGGGACTCTGCCTCTCCCCAGGTATTTCTCGGGCTTCAGAATCAGTCACTGTCTGCTTGGTGCAAGACACTGCTCCCTCGTATCTGGCATTAGCTGCAGACACAGCTCTGTAAGGGCCTGCTCCTATGACGTGCTGTGTGTCCTCAACTCCCACTGATGTCACTGAGAGGTGAGGGCACCAAGAACCTTGTAGGATCACTCCCACGTCCTAAGGCTGTCTATGCCCCCTTTATGCCCCTGTGTCTGGCTCCCACCACAGCACTGTCTGCCTCTCCCCGGCCCACACCAAGGGCTAGCGCGTTATTTGCTCTAGGGAGCTGTGCACCAATACCTCTCTTAATCCTTTATTTATGCTGGTAGAGGCATGGGTCTAGAGGGGCTGGGGTAACATGGAAGATCTTCTACCTCACATAGCAAGTGATCTTTCTAACACTGTATCATCCTGGCTTTTGATTTCTAGACTCATTCAATGGGTTAGACAGTGCTAAGGGGAATTGTGCCCCCTGCAGATGTCCTGCCCATGCCCAATTGGCACCTGTGTGTCCTAATGATTCATCAGAGATTTCCCATTGCTGCCTCCTTCTCATCATTTTGACTCTTAGCAAAGAATGAGATCATAAATCTTCCAGCCCACTTAATTGTCTTGATATTTTTAAAAAAACCCACACTTTTTATTTGAATTTCCAATTCACAAAATACATGATTTTGGTCACCCAGGACACAAGACAATAAATTGGCAAGAGTCAAGTAAAGAGAATGGACATCAAACCCAGAATAACTGTGACATATATATGTGTGTGTGTGTGTGTGTGTGTGTGTGTGTGATCAATGCATGTATAATGAACAAGCTTTAGGGGAGAGCTAAGATCCCAGTCCCCAGAGTGCAGTCAGTTGAAATTCTGGGCAGAGATGCAGCACTTCCTAAGGTCCTGTCCACACAACAAGTTGGACCTGAGCTTGTCACCAGTTAGTGATGCATTTGGCCCTAAACATGGGATTCCTTCCCAAGGTCTGGGTTCTTAACCACTATCAGATGAGTGGCTCCAAGGATCATGACAGCTTCTATCTTAGGCTACCTGGAATTAGCTGACTTTAGTTGGTGTTTGGGGCGCTCTCCTCTAAGGCCCATGGGCTTCCTCCATGCTGGAATAACTCAGCCGGTGTCTTTGAGCTCATGTTTTAGAGATGAGCTGCTGGTTTCCCTGACCCCTGTGGCTGAACTGCAACCATGTAGCTCAGTTGAGTTTTACATCTGATTTCTTAATGTGCAGAAATAAACTCACGAGGCCAGATACTGACTTACCCCCTTTAGCCTCCCTGAAGAAGGGGGCAATTTCATTTTGTTTTATGGGTGAGTAGTGTGTTCATTTTTCACTGTCCCCTAGCTCAGGGAGAGAAGGGTGTCTCTTCTGAGGGGATGAGAAGAGCTGAAAACCTGCAGCTTTGGGTCTAATTACACCCAGAGTTTGGGGGGAAGGGATCCCAAAGATCCTGTTGCTGTAATTTTTCCTCACACACAAAATGTATTAAAAGATCTGAACTGTTGTGCAATTGTAAAGGTTTCATGGGTACTAATCAACCTTTCCCTTATGTGATCTCCTGTATACACAGCTCCTCAGTGATGGTTTGTACAGATTCCCTAAGTCCTTTTTTGGCTGGAATTTTAAGTTGTCAGAGTTTTTCTAATATAATGTTTTGTTTGATTTTTTTTCATGCTATAGCTCTGAATTTACCTCCATTTGCTGCTTTTATGAAATCCCCTAGACTCAAGAAATCTAAAGGCAGATGGTAAATAAAGAATCCAAACTGTCCTGCCTTAGGCTGGGTCTCACAAAAAATAACAGCAACAGGAGCAGGGTCAGAGAATGAAACTGCTCAGTGGTGCATTTTTAAACTAGAGTTAGAAGATGCCTTATCAAAAAGAGCAACAGAGAGTCCTGTGACACCTTTAAGACTAACAGATGTATTGGAGCATAAGCTTTCGTGGGTGAATACCCACTTCGTCAGATGCATGCATTGCTTTTTACAGATCCAGCCTAACATGGCTACCCCTCTGATACTATCAAAAAGAGGAGGGGCATATGAGGAACACATATGGTGCCTCTCAGAGAACAGTGTTGCAGGGCTAAATTCATCCCTGGTGTAAACACCACTGACTCCAATGGAGTTCAGTCAGGATGCTGGAACTTCCATGCCTTGATTAAGCCATGATCACTTATTATCAATTAGGGTGTCTACACTGCACACGCCTTATGGCGGTGTGTCAAGTACTTTCACTGCATGCCCCACAGCACAGGTATAAATAGCAGTGTAGAAGCTGCTTAAGTGAATGAAGTACAAGACATGCCAGGAACTTAGGATATGTACCCTACATGGCTCTCTACACACCCAAGCAGTGCCTTCCCCTCTATGCTGCTAGTGTAGTGTCCTGCTGCCTCCCCTCTGCAGGAGTCTTTCCCCATTGCAAGGAGCTGCTTGGGAGCCTTTCTCCTGCAGGGAAAGACTCTGGCAACAGGGAAAGGCTCTGGCAGGGGGCAGGCAGTGGGGAAAGGCTCCGGCAGCGGGGCATGCCAGAGCCTTTCTACACTGCTTCCTCCCTGCCAGAGCCTTTCACTGATGCATGTAGTTACACACTGCAGTGTAGACACAAGCCTGGTTTTCATTGTGGTGTGTAGCTACATGTACCCTACATGCCACCACTAGTGGTGTGCAGTGTATACATAGTCTGAGTCTCTCTTTTCAGCTATCAGGGAGAGGTGTCAGACTACCTGAAGCCTCATCAGGGTTCAGAAGAGTGACAGTCCTCTGTGTGAGTATAGCATTGTGAATTGTGTGTGTTTATAGTTGTAGATAGTCAAGCTTTTAACATTTTGATCAGTAATGCATTCTGTTAATCATCTGAGGGGGCCCTGTCAGGGGAGATGAGACTAGGGGAGGATGGTGTGGAAAATCATTACTAGAGGAAACACATCTGGAGGAGGGATTGAAGGAGGAGAATTTGCTCAGACACAGTTAAAAATCTGTGAATCGAGTCACTATGGGACTAGGAATTTTACCCCGCACATCAGGGAGAAATGGTTGGAGTCTGCAGTACAAATCAAATTCTGTCTACTCTCAGCTCTTTGGATTTATGATGCTTGGCAGACAATGAGAGCCAGCACAGTTTGATTGGGCAGGGCTGCTGGATACGGGAAGCTCACAGAAGGAATTTATGGGATATGGAGGCGAAGTCTGTGCCAGTTCTGCTTTATTTGGATGGAGGAGTTTTGGGGTTGGTAGATGCATTGTCACTTAGTGCACAATCAGGACTATTCCGTGGCCCAAACTCCCTCTTTTGGGGAGGTGGGTGTATGGATCATAGGTTGGCTTGTTGCCTTGTATAAGATCCTGGCTACTGCCCGGTGTTCTTCCTGCTCACTGGGGAAGGGGCCTGAAATTTGTTCCACCATCCTATGCATACATAGTTCCTCTGCCCAAATTGCATTGTTGATTTGATTAAAGCTCCTGGAGATATTCTTATTACTAGCGGTGGGTCCAAAGTAGATTTCAGGGACCTAGAAGGCTCTGCTTCTGACTGGGCCCAAGGTGAAGACATGAGGTGGATATCACTGATCAGGACGCATGCTGTCATATTGTCTCTTCCACTGCTGATGTTACCAGCATTGGAACAACTTATTTTATTGTGGTTTCGTCTTTATCCATGAGTGAACCCATGGTTAGTACTTCTCAGGCTTCAAAACCAGTCACTCTCTGTTCAGTGCAAAACACATCTGGCAATATCTGATGACACTGAGCATAAAGGACATTCAGAACCTTGCAGGATCAAACCTAGGTCATTCTTTGCATGTAATAAGAAAGTCAATGGTCCCTTGATTTCCCTCAGCCTGGCTCCCTGAACAGTAGGATGTGCTATACCCTGGAAAACAGAGCAGGTTCCCGTGCAGTGAGAGTTTTCTGATTACTACTAACACTCGTCGTCCTTTCTTTAGACAGAAAAACCTGGTGAGACAATAGGATCCAGGTTGGGAGGATCTGGGAGATCTCATGTCCCTCATGGTGAGTGACTTTCTTAGGCCTGGTCTACACTATGAGTTTAATTCGAATTTAGCAGCGTTAAATTGAATTAACTCTGCACCCGTCCACACAACGAAGCCATTTATTTTGAAATAAAGGGCTCTTAAAATCTATTTCTGTACTCCTCCCCGATGAGCGGAGTAGCGCCAAAATCAATATTGTCATTTCGAATTAGGGTTAGTGTGGCTGCAATTCGATGGTATTGGCCCACAGTGCACCATTGTGACCGCTCTGGACAGCAATCTGAACTCGGCCAAGTAGACAGGAAAAGCCCCGCGAACATTTGAATTTTATTTCCTGTTTGCCCAGCGTGGAGAGCACAGGTGACCACAGAGAGCTCATCAGCACAGGTAACCATGCAGGCCGATAATTGAAAAAGAGCACCAGCATGGACCGTACGGGAGGTACTGGATCTGATCGCTATATGGGGAGAGGATTCAGTGCTAGCAGAACTTCGTTCGAAAAGATGAAATGCCAAAACTTTTGAAAAAATCTCCAAGGGCATGATGGAGAGAGGCCACAATAGGGACTCAGCGTGAAAGTCAAGGAGCTCAGACAAGCCTATCGAAAAACAAAGGAGGCAAACGGTCGCTCCGGGTCAGAGCCGCGGACATGCCGCTTCTACACTGAGCTGCATGCAATTCTAGGGGGGCCGCCACCACTACCCCACTTCTGACCGTGGATTCCGAGGCGGGGATAATCTCATCAGCCACACCTGAGGATTCTGCGGACAGGGAAGAGGAGGAGGAGGAGGAGGACGAGCTTGCGGAGAGCACACAGCACTCCGTTCTCCCCAACAGCCAGGATCTTTTTCTCAGCCTGACTGAAGTATTCTCCCAAGCCAGTATCCAAGACCATGACCCAATGGAAGGGACCTCAGGTGAGTTTACCTTTTAAAATATAAAACTTGTTTTAAAAGCAAGCGTTTTTTAATTATTACTTTGCCCTGAGGACTTGGGATGCATTCGCGGCCGGTACAGCTACTGGAAAAGTCTGTTAAATTGTCTGGGGATGGAGTGGAAATCCTCCAGGGACATCTCCATGAAGCTCTCCGGGAGGTACTCCAAAAGCCTTTGCAGAAGGTTTCTGGGTAGTGCAGCCTTATTCCGTCCTCCGTGGTAAGACATTTGACCACGCCATGCTAGTAGCAAGTAATCTGGTATTATTGTGTGACAAAGCCTGGCAGCAATGGTCCTGGTGTTTGCTGGCATTCAAGCAACATCCGTTCTTTATCTTGCTGTTTAATCCTCAGGAGAGTGATATCGCTCATGGTAACCTGGTTGAAATACGGGAATTTAATTAAGGGGACAGAGGTGGCCGTTCCTACTGGGCTGTTTGCCTGTGGCTGAAAAGAAATCCTTCCCTGCAGTTAGCCAAGCGCGGGGGGCGGGGGGGGGAATTGGCCCTGAGCTTTTCGTGTTTGGCTAGCAGGGATCTTCCCTGATACCAGCTACGCTGTGGGGGGAGGGGTAAAGCGATCATTCCAGAGAATTCATGGCGGGGGGGGGTGTTAGTTTGGTTCCTGCAGGGGGGGGGGGATAAAACGATCATCCAGAGAATTGGTTTGGGGGGGGGGGTTAGTTTGTTTTCTGCTGCTGATGGTTAACAGGAAAACCGCAGCACTCAACGGGCTTTGCTTGGTAAGTGGGAAAGGAGGGCGCAGAAGCCGAAAGACAATGGCTTACCATGGCCGCATGCAAGCCGAATTCTGTTGCCCGGACCTGCGTCTGTGATCTCTAGCAGCAAAGCCACAGGCACTCAATATTAAGAGGCAAAATGCGACCTTGCATAGAAGTCACATGTGCTATGTAATGTGAATAGTGTTGGTCACTGTGAAAGAGTATCAGCATTGTTCTGTACAATGTATCTTTTAAAAAAATTCTCTCCTTTTTTCCTTCCCTCCAGCAACTGCAAATTTTTCAAGCCTCCTTCCTCCGTCCCAAAGGCTATCTCAGATAAGGCGTCGGAAAAAGAGGACGTGAGATGAGATGTTCGCGGAAATCATGGAATCCACCCGCAGTGAAAGAGCTCATCTGAATGAGTGGAAGGACACGGTTTCAAAGTATAGGAAGGATGCCAGTGAACGTGAGGACAGGAGGGACCAACGTGAGGACAGGAGGGACGCTCGAGATGAGAGGTTGCAGCAGGAAGATCAGAGGAGGCAGGATGCAATGCTGGGGCCGCTGCGTGAGCAAACAGACATGCTCCGGCATCTGGTGGAGCTTCAGGAATGGCAGCAGGATAACAGAGTGCTGCTACAGCCCCTGTATAAGCCCCCCTCCGCCCTCCGCATGTTCCATAGCCTCCTCACCCAGACGTATAAGAACGTGTGTGTGTGGGGGAGAGGCTCCGTGCACGCTCCCATTCCACCCCAATGGACAGCCCAAGCAAAAGGCTGTCATTTTTTAACCTTTTTTTAGTGGCCTTTTCCTTCCCGCCTATCCTCCTCCCAAACCCCACCTGGGTTCTCTCCCTCTTTTTATAATCAATTAATAAAGAATAAATGATTTTTAAATGATAGTGACTTTATTTCCTTTGAAAGCAAGCTGTGATCGAAGGGGGAGGGTGGGTTCCTTACAGAGAATGAGTCAATAAAGGGGGCGGGTTTTCATCAAGGAGAAACAAACAGAAATTTCACACTGTAGCCTGGCCAGTCATGAAACTGGTTTTCAAAGCTTCTCTGATGCGCAGCGCTTCCTGGTGTGCTCTTCTAATCGCCCTGGTGTCTGGCTGCGCGTAATCAGCAGCCAGGCGATTTGCTTCAGCCTCCCACCCCTCCCTAAAGGTCTCCCCCTTACTTTCACAGAGATTGTGGAGCACACAGCAAGCAGCAATAAAAATGGGGATATTGGTTTGGCTGAGGTCCTCCTTTTGCATGATTTTTGGTTGCCGTGAACAGAGGACGGTAACCATGCCAGAATCAACTAATGAGAATGTACAAAAAACTCAGCGTCACTGAGTATGGGGATGACCAACATTTCATGAGCAATAAACTATATGGCAGAGTTAAGTGCTCAGGCCCCATAACTTATCTGAAATTCTGGGCAGAGAGATCTCTGAGGGGTTCCAATGAGAGTCTGCTGCATTGCCTCAATTCTCCCTTCCTGCGGTATAAATATAAGGGAGGTGTTATTTTCCTGTCTGTGAACTGCAGCTTTAAAGGCAAGTTAACTCCCCTCCTTTCTGAAGGATGGGCCATGCTGTGAGCAGTACACGAGTGTTCACTCACTCTCTGTCACATGGAGACTTTATGTTGGTTTGTTTTTTGCTGTTTTCCTTACTGGGAAATAAAACCAACAGAGACTGGAAACTGATTGAGTTTTTGAGGAGGCAGTGAACCCAGTTGAGTATGAAAATAAATACAGTAACTAGGAAATTGAAACAGATCCTTCCACCCCAAAAGACAAGGATAATGGCCTCCAAGAACAATTCCCACACAGATAAAAACACCACACATGAATATGGATCAAAGACTTTTTGGTTTACAGGCACATGCATTAGACTTGGCAAAAGCAGTAAATGCTGTTTAGGGATTAAGATGAAGTGACTATTTCTAATTCCTTTCTCCACTTTAAGGCTGTCCCCTACTTCTTTGAACCAGGTACTCACAAAATCAGACCTTTTGGCAGCAATCCCAAGTCTCACAGCTATCAAAATAAAGCAAAGGAAGGGCTCAATTTTTCTAGTGGAGATATCGCTTGCAGCACCCAGCAGGGCTATGAATGCAGATAGTCAGGGGGAAATGCCTAACCACATTGACTTGCATTAGGACCGTTCCTTAGACTATTTGTATAAAGGTCACAATCCCAGCACGTATGCCCGAAACAGCCCACAGAAGAGTTCCAGTGCCATTTGGACCATTTTCTCTAATCTATGTGGGGAGAGTTGGTTCTGTGGAGTAGTTGATGTTACATGTTCAGATAGTTAGCACATATAAATGATTCAGAAGTATGTTTCCACACTTTTCTCCTAAATGATGAGTGCAGATTAGCAGGAGATGGATTAGTCAAATCCCCTTTGTCTATGGATCATTTATGTAGAAGATTCTGAGCTTTTAAAAGTATTGCATAGGTTTTTGGTAAACTGCCTCTATTGCTTGAAGAAATAATATTGAATATGTTTAAATCTTAAAAGGATCTGTTCACTAACGTACTGTTGTCCTATGAAAATGTATAGGTTTGGAAGTCCTTACATAATGTAATATTATATTGTGCTACTATGGTGTGTTCTTAAGAATGGTCATATATATTCTTTATTTCATTTATGAAGAAATTAGGAAAACCACAAAGGCTCATATGTTAGATCTTTTGTGGCAGATCTTTTAGTGTCTCTCTATGTGATAATTTGTCAATCTTTGACATATTATCATAGGATATAATAATAAAAACACGTCATCCTTTGGTTAGTATAATGCCTTCCGAAGAAGTCTCTCCCAAAAATAGAAACTTAAGGACAAGGATCATCCACTGTCCTATGTTGCTTTAGAAAGAAGATGAAGCTGGAGTATGGGATGTCATATAGATCTTTCAACACTCCATGTGTACATTTAAAATAGTTGTGTTTTTTCTAATATTTTAAAATCAGGGGGAGGCATTTCTAGGCTACTGATTTATCTGTTTCTCAATGGCTTTTTCTGTTTGGTGGAATTTTTTGTGAGAAGTACGTTATGGGATAAAGCCAAACAAAGATTGGTAATAACTACAGATAGCCACCAGAGAGCACCAAATCTCTTTGCGAAGTACTTCACGTTGATTCTAAGGATGTGCCTGTAGCAAACTTGTTTGGCTTTTAAAAATGGATTGAGGTAGAAATGACTAAATTCCTTTTAGGTATTCATGGACTTGTGACCTGCTAGGCAACTGCCCCAGCCTCCTTGCAAATGATGGGAATCATCACTCTGGTATCGTCAATCTTGATAGCCAAACTTTGCTAGCAGGGTTGGTGGCACAGTGGCAGGCTGTAGTGAGGAACATGCAGGTGGGGATGTGTGAGGGTTCCTTGGTACGATTACCATTTTGGCGTATGCCCTGGCTTTGATTAAACCCACCAAATCTTGATGCAATATAGTCTGTTGATTTCTGCAGAATGTTTCCATTCTTAAAACCTGCACGGAGTCTTTTGCCCCATGTGCATGTACATTAAAAACCAAACACATCAGAATGGAAACCAATTACAAATCTGGATTTTTCACTCCATCTACGAGCCAGGAATTATGAATCCTCCTCCACTCTCATGACCCTTTTCCCTTTCCCTACCAGATAGGCCTTTTAGTGTGCCAGGAAGATCAACAAACTCCAGCTTTGCTGGACTTAGGAGGAGGGAAAGTACTAGATACAAGGACCCCTGCTTGAAAATGCCAAGCAAGCGGCCCAGCTAAACCAGGGGACTAATAGCTGGAAGATCTCCACTGCTGAGATATCAGGAATAGAAAGATAACCAGGATCCCATCTGTGTATGACTTTAAAGATTATTTAATTTGCCACAGTCCTGTCTCTTGTGTTTTATTGCCATGGCATCCACACTTTGCACAACAATGTATAGCATTCAGCTTTCCATGGTATTAAGGTGTGGTTCCTTTCTATTGAGAACAGTTTGCAGAAATGGAAAACTGAGAAATGTAAACCTGAGATACTGGTATTACATTACTTTAAGCTTCATGTTTTTAATGTTTACATTATTGCACTCATTTATGGTCCTGTTAAAGGTAATGTTCTGGGTAGATGCAAGCCCATTTTTTAGTCATTTTCTCACAGAAAGTTGCACAAAGTAGAGAACTTTCTTGTTATTTTCCACAGTAATTTTTTGTAGTCTGGGAGACAGTGAAGGATGAGCAATTTTATACCCTCTGAGCATTGTCATAACTACATTCAAATCATTGCATGATAGTCTTGTGGCTGCAGAAAAAACCTTGCAACAATTCGACCAAGGGTCCCGGTTCAGGAAAGCACTCAAACATGTGCTTAAGTGCTATCCTGAATGGGGATGTTTTCCTGATTTGGGGCTTATTAGTCTATTATTGAATTTTTGATTGATTTTTCAGTACGAGCACATTTGAATTGATTGTTTTTCACTTTTACGCTTGTAAAACAAAGATTTCAGTTAAATGCAAGGATGTTGTTAATATGGACAGCCAGAAGATGGCAATCTTGTAAGGGTTAGGAGGACAAACATTCAAAGTTATAGCACAAACATTGGGGAGAAGGTTGAACTGCAATAACCTACTCGCTGTGAGCCCTTTCCTGAAGATGTAAATGGAGTCACCTTACTCATAGGAATAGACTCACTGAAGCCAAAGCTACTCATGTGCTTAAGTGTCTTGGTATCAGTCCCCACATGAGTATTTTTCTGCTCTTCAAAATTTATTCAAAACCCATCTGGGTGGATGCTGTTATTGTAAAGACTTTAAGTAGGACTGCGAAATGGAAAGAAAAAGAGTATCAGATCTATACGTTACTTGTTATAGCAGGAGTTCTTTACATTACAGGCTATGATTCCATTCACCGTACTACACCGTTAGCTATTATATCCTATTAAAAGTGATCTAATTTTTTTTAATCACAGGCTATTTTTCTACTTGATCTGTTTTTGATAGAGTATTTCAATAAAATCATAGAGTTTTCCCAAATCAAGTGTTGGGTCGGTTTTAACAACACTTAGAACAGGCTGAAAAATAACAGAACTGCATTGTCTTAGTAGAATGTTAAAAAGACAACGATTTCTCCTCGATGAAGGATACAACTACATACTTGGCTATTGAAAAGTTAACTTCTTTGAACAATTTTCTGCCCTGTATATGGACCTTTACTGCTACAAATAAGTAATCTTTGATGTGAAATCGAATTGTTCTCCCTCCCCAAAAGAAATCTTGCTTTTGTAATAATGGTGACTAATTTACACACATGCTTCCATTCTCTTTCTAGCCTTCTGTTCTAAGCAACGTATCGAGGATGAAAGAAAGGCATTTGAGAAGAATGCCAATACAACAGTCTGTCCCTGGAAAAGATATTTCTTTTTCAATCTCCCCTGAGTCTATTCTATCTTTGGCACAGAAGCGCTGTCAGTATAACCTCTCCCCATCACGCTCTTTCTTCCAAAAAAACACCCCCCACCTTCAACTCCCTGATCAACATTAAATTGTGACAAATATGCTAACAAATGTGGGGTTTTTTATTTAGGAGCAGCTCTTTACAGTGCTAATGTTTAAGAAGGAAGAGTCTCTTTTTGACCATCATCTGAACATTTAATATGTGCTAAAACTGCACTGCCTTTTGTGTTTGCTTTAATTACAAACCCTCTGTAGCCACTGAAACACTCAGACTGATGAGTAAAATCACAGACAATGGTCCGATCGAGTCAAGGAAATAAAGACCTCTTTTATTTTTTTGTTAATAATGATTTAAATACTCATTTCCCAACCATCTTTTATTTCATAAACAACTAAAATAGTCCTCTTGGAAAGACCCTGATTCAGCTTTCTTGGATTCCATAATAACAGATGGATCACTAGACTGTTTACTGCTGTGTCCCACAAACTTCCTGTTAGTAAACGCCTATATTATTTATGAAACAGAAAAAGTAGTATCTTAGCTGATTACTGCTTGCTGATGAACCAGTGCCAGAGAAACTTTTTATACAACTTTACTTTCTTGAGAGGCTCTGTTACTCTTATTGTTTTGGGTTTGTATCACAGAACCACCCAGAGGCCCTAATTGGATTGGGGTCTCATCCAGACACTATACAAATACACAGTAAGACATTCCCTGAATTATGGCAGGCACCCCAGGTGTGTGAAATCAACAAATGGAGGGAGTGGAGAAGGGATGGGGAAAGTAACAGATAGGCATGCATGGTTCCACAGGTTAGCTGTTAGCACAGTGTACGTTTCAGGACAATACTAAATGAGATATTAAACCTGGACTCGTGTAGATGCTGGTGGTAGAAAGAATCTTGCCAAGCTGATCATGTCAAAGATATTTGTGACATAATTAGATGACAATTAAATATATAGATCTGATTCTCCTTTCACTTACATTGGGCATACACTCATATAATTTCATTACATAGTATAGATTAGACGAGAGCCTTGTTAGAAAGACATACTGTAGCTTGATAGATTGGCTTGATTTCTGAGGAATTACTTCTGATTTACAGTGGTGTGAATAAGAACAGAATTCAGCCCATGTGCTACATTTTTAAAATCATACAAAGTTAGGTCATTTAAAAAGTAGTATATAAACAAGGAGCAAAGTATCGTGCAGAAATATGAATCTTGCGTATTACTTAGTGGTTCTGAAAATAGCACTTACTTAAGCTAACATAGTTATTCTGGTTTTAAAATATTCTGGTTTTGAAGTTACATTTCACTGAGTTTATATTCTCTCTATATAAATACTTGCTGCTCTACCTGATACTGATGATTATAGACATATGTAATATATACAAAAACAGAACAAAGGTTTTCCTGATTCTAAACACAGATAAACAATTCTTACCATTTTGCTTTGATCCACAATTGAAATTAAAACTTGATCTAGCAATGCAGAGGCATGTTTCTTAACATTAGCTCCAGTGCCGCTAGATTATTCATTAACTGAAGTTTAGCAAATGCTGCTATCTACTGGAGGCCTGATCATTATTATCTTTATAAGAACCATATCTACAAAGAAAGTGGCATCAGTGCATTTGCTCATCGAGGGGTAGAATTGATTTTTTGTGTGGATGGCAGTGCAAGGTAAGTAATCTCCCATTTAAAATTAATAATAGTAAATATTCCTTCTTTGAGCAAATGTATCCCTGGCCCTCCCCAGACATTCACTATTGACAGCAACAGAAGCTAATATTATTAAGAGCAGATGATCGACTACAAGATCGCCTGATGCCTAACTCCCCCAACAAGGAGCTTGTGACAGATGTTTCGGCATTTTATGCAAATAGGAACTTCATGGATCAGTTTTCCTTTTCTCCGTGTCACAAATGTAGCTGGAAAATAGAATTCTAGCACCACAGCATGCAGCAAGAAACAAGTATCCCACTGACCAAACAAGCAGAAGAGAAAGCAAGATGTATACGTGAATTCGAAATAATTATGCTAAGAGTTGTTAGCTCACTTGTCTTATCGGTCAAGATATGCACACGACGATACAATTTCAGTGGTCTTTTTCTCCAACTGTAGCCTAGCTCACAATTCATTTCTGAAAGAAAAACCCCTTCCTCATTTTGTATACAATGTTTCTGCATGAACCTCATCATATTGTATGTGGATATATTATATACACACCTGCAAACACTATATATACAGATACATGCACAAACAATTAATTAAGGTTGAGTTGAGTTTGCACTTAAAGCCAGGATTCAGTTTCTTTATGTATAACACATAATATATATAAATATTTATATAATGGGTGTGCTTACTTACTTTCTCCATAATAGATAAGAAGCTAAAACTGGCCACTAAAAGGGGATCAAAAAATCCAGTTCCTATTTTTTTTTTTTTTTTTAAAAAGCTGCTTTGGGAATTTGTGAAATTTTAGGGAAAATATAAATTTGCAAATTACTGTGCAACATATTAAGGTTTATTTGTATTAAATAATTTCTGTGATATCATGCAGTAGAAAAAGTTGTGGAATATTGTATTATTTCTTCTGCAAAACTGAGAAAGCCTTAAAGAGCTAAAGTCCTGAATTCCCATTATCCAGCTGCAATTTTAAAAATAAGACAGTGAATTATTACTGTTATTAAAATAAGATAAATATTGCATTTTTAAAAATGTTTTGACCCTCTCCAATTCTTTATAATTTTAGATACATCTTTTATAAATGTTTAGGCATGTATTTTCTAGGAGACATCTCCATTTTTGGAAAATACCTCATTAAAATGACTAGTCAATATTATGGCTTCACAAACTGTTCAAAGTGGATCCATTCTGTTTATGATACTTTTGTTCATTCGAAATATTTTAGATATTTTAATTTAATCTAACTTGGGGAGCAGGAAAATATTCCTTAGATCTTTCAAATGGGATTTCGTTCAAAATCTATTTCTGTTAATCTGCAAACATGCAAACAGATTTAGATGATTGTTTTATACACATCCTGAACACTTTTGGGTTGTAGTATGATATAAAATTTTGTCAACATGTCAAGTTTTTTTGAATGCTAGAAAACAATCTTCATCTGATTCAGATGTACAGGCTAATTTTGTTCAAAAGTGTATGACAATACTTTATTTCTGTTCACTTAGTATAAATATTGCTAGATTCACATGTATTTCTTTTTCAATCTTATTCCTGTTCAAGTTTTTTTATTTAAAAAATGTACAAAAAAGAAGTGAAAATACCAATACGGGGACAAAAAAAGAGAGAGAGGTATATATGTAACCAAATATCCTGCTGCAGTGACTCTAATTTTTGGACAGAAGCAATTAGCAATAGATTTTTATGCACCATATCGTGCATATGTGTTGTTGCTTTGGAAAATAGTTAGGCAGCTGGTAACATGCTGCAGGTGAGGTGTGGCTTTAAATGAAGCCTCTGCCTGAAAATACCAAATACCATTCCAGAATCAAGTATTAATAGAATAAACTTAATTTTAGTTTCTCATAAGTGCAGCTGCATTTTTCTATTTAATTATAGGGTTCCCACAGTAGTAATTTTTCCCTGACCTGCTCAATCTCAAAAGTCAGAAAATTGCTTCTTTTTTAAAGCTGACAATAGCATGGTATGTTTCCAAAGGAAAAGTACACATTACAGAAAACCATTACTTTAGACATATTTAAATAGCCAGGAAGAAATCCTAATTGAAAAGTTTGCTAAAATGTGAAAAAGTTAGGGTTTTTTTTTATTCTTGTGATATTGTTGGTTGCCATATAAACTGCTTATGATAGAATAGTTTCCTTTTCTCTGCACTTTTTTTTTCTGCTCCAAGTTAAATAAAAACATTTGGGAATGACAAAATTTAAAATAGAGAGGGCTTAAAAATAACTTGCATGTGTTTAATAAGATAAAACCAACTATTCTGTCAGGTCTGACCCAAAGTCCATTGAACATGAGTCTTTCCATTGATTTAAATGGGCTCTGGATCAAGCCCTTAGATTGTGTGCTCTCAGACAGGAGACATATGAAGGGGGGAAACCCCTCTTTTCGAAAGGAATTTTTAAAAACTGTCCAATTATTGGAATGCCTGTTCTGCAGCTACTGCTGTGTATTTGTGGTAAAAGTTAGGAATATACAGGGGACTGAGCAATTTTAAAATATTTCCTAAATTAAAAGGGGACCTTTCCTGAAGTGAATGTTGATGACTTCATGTGACTAGGCTGGAAGTAGTGTGCTTCATCTGAACAGAACTGACTGGTATTTCGCTTGTAACACATGGAGATTTTTCTTCATTTGGCACAAGGTGCAGTCTTTTTTTGAAGGGAAACTATAGACAACTCACTTTTTCAGAGCTCTTGGGTGCTGCTTTGTAGATTAGCAATACACTATAATACAGAATTAAATGCCTATCTTTAGGGACCTTGGATGAAAAATGTTGGCCCCATGGCACCCTCCTTGACCCTGATATTCTATGATTCTATTGGGATGATTTAGCTGGGAATTGGTCCTGCTTTGAGCAGGGGGTTGGACTAGATGACCTCTTGAGGTCCCTTCCAACCCTGATAGTCTATGATTCTATGACCCCAGGGCTGCATTGTTGTGCCAGAGGTGGGAAAAATGAAGTCTGGGAACTGCGTTGCCCCACAACAAGCTCCTCTGACAATGCCATGAATTCCAGCATTCCAAATCAGCATTAGCTCCTGCTGCAAGCCCTCTCAATGGCCTCTTCTTGAGCAGTCCTGGTTTTGGAGACAGGGCTTCTGGCTGCTGGAAAAGATCCCTGGAGATGGGAACTGAAGTCCATGTAGTTCACTGGGTTTGGGTGTGGGTGGGTGTCACACCGCCTGTCCCCTCCATGACCCCCCAAAACTCCTTCCCTTCTAAGGAAGGCATCAGGAAAAACTCCCTGTGAGAAACCACAATGTTTCCTAAGTCTTTTGTTATTGTTAATGAGAGTATTGCTAACCTCAAGGATTAAAAAATCATGACTTTAAAAAAAACCATCATACATTTGGATTCTTTCTATTTGCCTTCTGCTTTCTGAGCTGTTAGTCACACTCGCTTCACGTTTTCAAGCTTTTCTCCATAATCGTGGGGCCCAGCAATTTGCTGTTTTTTCTCTTTTTTTCAAATGAATGATGGCATTTGCTTGTAATCTTTTGATTCCAGTATATGGGGCTTAATAAACACACGAACACTAGCAAGAGTCACAGGAGTTGGCAACTAATGAAGAGGAGTTTGGTTCATAGACTGGTGAGCCTGCAGAGAGTCAATGGCAATTCCGGGCCATTGCCATCACTTGCCAGCTCTTGGTTGTTGCCCAGGATTGTTTTAGGTTTGGAAAGTCAGTCTGCAGAGTCCTGGACAAGCTCTGAGGACTGACAATGCTTATATTTGCCTCCCACCAGCAGGAACTACAGAGGACAATGGTTGTAAGCCCTGTACAAGCTCCTCCGCCCTGCAGAGGAATTAGAAAGGGGGTCAGAATGAGCTGTTAGCTGGCTTCCCATCTGTCCCACTTTGTGCTAAACAGCACCCTTCCCCTGTTCCTGCCTACCTCAATGCTTCAGGGATTGGGGTGGGGGAAGCCAATTCCCCAGCCCTCCTCCCTGATTCCAATCCCAGCACTAGGGAGTACAGAGAGATGGGGGGGAGAGGTCAAAAGTACATGGCTGTAGGAGGGCATGGAGTGATCAGGGACACATGAGGGTTGTGGGTCTCTGGGATATGGCTTTCCAGGCCAGCCAGCTCCTCACTCTATCTGCCATCACATGCTTGTGGGAGCGGTCCCCTGTGGGAATGGGCTGGTGGTAGGGGCACCAGAGGATGGTAGCTTGGAGGTTTAATGTTTATTTGGGGAGCGGGGCAGGGATGAATTTGCAGAGTTAGTGAATTGGTAGCTTTCTTGGGGGGGTATTTTATTTCCTCTTTTCCTTTCATGTCCTGTCATAAGAACATAAGAACGGCCATACTGGGTCAGACCAAAGGTCCATCCAGCCCAGTATCCTGTCTGTCAACAGTGGCCAATGCCAGGTGCCCCAGAGGGAGGGAACCTAACAGGTAATGATCAAGTGATCTCTCTCCTGCCATCCAGCTCCACCCTCTGACAAACAGAGGCTAGGGACACCATTCCTTCCCCATCCTGGCTAATAGCCATTAATGGACTTCACCTCCATGAATTTATCCAGTTCTCTTTTAAACCCTGTTATAGGCCTAGCCTAGCATGAGAATTGCTGCTACAGCAGCTCCTCTCAGAGCATTACACATGCACGCCAGGCCAGAGATGTCAGCATAACTGTGGTAAGGTGTGTTAATATATTGGGCATTTGGTTATGGTGCTAGTTATTACCGGTGCAGAAGAAACTGGGCCTCATATTTTTTTCTGTTTAATTAGGGTTACCATATCTCATAAATAAAAAAAGAGGACCCTCCACGGGCCCTGGCCCCGCCCATTTCCCCACCCCTAGCCCCGCCCCAACTCCGCCCCTTCTCCACCCTAACCCCGCCCCCTCCTCCCTCCCACTCCCAGCCAGGGGGAAAGGACTGCCCCAGTGCTACCAGCTTCATGGTTTCCCGGGCAGCCCCCAGACCCTGCACCCCCAGCCGGCGCTTCCCCAGCGCAGCTGGAGCCCGGGAGGGGAAGCGCCCAGCCGGGGGCGCAGGGTCTGGAGGCTGCCCAGCAAACCATGAAGCCGGTAGCGCTCGGGCTTTGGGCAGCCCCTAGGCCTCCGGACCCTGCGCCCCCAGCCGGGCACTTCCCCTCCGGGGCTCCGGCGGCTCTGCGTAACTTATACTGTATAAGTTACACAGAGCCGAAGAGGAGCAGATCCCCCGTGGCTGGAGGCTCTGCTCCTCTTAGGCTCTGTTTAAGAGCCGGGCTGCCCCAGCGCTACCGGCTTCGGGCAGCCCCCGTGCCTCCGGACCCTGCGCCGCCGGAGCCCGGGAGGGGAAGTGCCCGGCTGGGGGCGCAGGGTCTGGAGGCAGGGGGCTGCCCGAATCTGGTAGCGCTCGGGCAGCCCGGCTCTTAAACAGAGCCGAAGAGTCGGGGAGGAGCAGATCTGCGGCGGCTGGAGCCTCCAGCTGCTGGGGCTCTGTGTAACTGACACAGTGTCAGTTACACAGAGCCGCAGCCGCTGGAGGCTCTGTTTAAGAGCCGGGCTGCCCGAGAGCTACCGGCTTCGGGCAGCCCCCGTGCCTCCGGACCCTGCGCCCCCAGCCGGGCACTTCCCCTCCCGGGCTCCGGCGGCGCAGGGTCCGGAGGCACGGGGGCTGCCCGAAGCCGGTAGCTCTCGGGCAACCCGGCTCTTAAACAGAGCCGAAGAGGAGCAAAGCCTCCAGCGGCTGCGGCTCTGTGTAACTGATACTGTGTCAGTTACACAGAGCCGCCGCGACTGGAGGAGCAGAGCCTCCAGCCGCCGCGGCTCTGCTCCTCCCCGACTCTTCGGCTCTGTTTAAGAGCCGGGCTGCCCGAGCGCTACCGGCTTCGGGCAGCCCCCGTGCCTCCAGACCCTGCGCCCCCAGCCGGGCACTTCCCCTCCAGGGCTCCGGCAGCGCAGGGTCTGGAGGCACGGGGCTGCCCGAAGTCGGTAGCGTTCGGGCAGCCCAGCTCTTAAACAGAGCCGAAGAGTCGGGGAGGAGCAGAGCCGCCATTTTCCCGGACATGTTCGGCTTTTTGGCAATTCCCCCCGGACGGGGGTTTGATTGCCGAAAAGCCGGACATGTCCGGGAAAAAGAGGACGTATGGTAACCCTAGTTTAATGTTCAAGTGCCATTAAAGTTTCCTTGGGATTGAACTCATTGTGTCTTCTGTTTTCTCTACTGTTTCTCCAACTCGGCAGAGAGGAGCCAGGGTTCCTCAGGCCTATGGGAATGTGGACTCAGCCCATCTGACTTCATGATTTGGCTGCACTCAGGCCTAAGGAAAGATTTGCTGGGGAGGGGAGATTCAAGGCGAAGGGTCAGTGTACTGAAGGGTGGGGTGGTGGGACACAGCTGTAGAGGTAAGAATAGGTTCTGTGTGTGTGTGTGGTCGGGGGAAAGGAATGCATTGGAGAGGCTGTCTGGCATTGGTTGTTGGTTGAATAGTCCCACCTAGGCCTGGACCTTAATGGAGGTCAGAGTCTTCTCTTTGCCCACCTGAAAAAGGAATTCCCTAGCATCCCACCAGCTCATGTGACACTCCCCCTAGAAAAGGTCTGTCTGGACAGATGGCACAGGTAGTCAGGACAGTATTTTTTGAGCCACCTGCTGCATGTTTCCTTGCTGGAGCTCATGGCTGGAGGGGGACCCTACTCCCTCATCTGCTGGGGCTCTCAAGTTCCCCCACCCCCGCATTCTCTTCATCCCATCTCTGTACGGAAGAGAAGGAGGAGGGGATTAGGGGACCCAGTTGATACTGACACCTGCCATGTGACGGGCATTTGCCTTTGGAACTGTGACCTGGGTCATACGACTGAGGCCAGGAAATGGTGTCCATTTTCCTGACAGCCCTTCTGTGTGTGCTATATCTTTATTACCAGGGTTCCATCCAGCGGAGCAGACATTTGCACCTGTTTTCTCCTGCCTATGTCCATGTTTGATATACTCCCTTCCCCCCCCTTTACCTTCTGATATAAAAGGGTCAAGTTTTCATTGTTGGCTTTCTCGGTCAATATATTTAACAAGCTCCAGACTGGTATTGCGTCCTCAGCAATTATAAGTGGACCAGATTCTCCACTGATGTAAACTGTTATTGCCCCCCCAAAGTCCAAGGAGTGACACTAATTTACATCAGCTGAGGATCTGGCCCAATGGATGTTTTTACCACGCATTCTAGACATATCCCATTTTTTCCTTTTAAAAATAATGTGATGTAGCTTGCGCATCTCTCTTAAAAACTACCTAGGCTTTTGGCTCTTGTCAAACCCCCAGTACAAAAAAGGCCATATTCTGATCTCATTGCTCAAGTTGAGCAATACCTTAAGTTGCAAGAACCCCTGTTGCAATCAGCAGGACTATTCATAATTTAAGGGACTACTCAAAGTGAGTAAGGTTGGAGAACTGGCCGTTATCTTTGGAGTCACCCCCACCTGGATGTCAATTTTAGCTTAGATTGTTAGCCCTGCGGGGCAGGGCCCCCTCTATCACTTTGTATTCCGTAAAGAGCCTAATGTTTGGGTGCCTTGCTAGTAAATTAATAAGAGTGTGGAACTCCAGAAGAAAGACTGGGGCAGGGGTACAATCAAAGGTCCCAATTCTACAAGCGCTCTGCAATGTGTGCGATACGGGAGAGCTATTTACTGAGCAGTTCCAGAATCAGGCCCCAAATCCGTAAGATGCATCGTATTCACAAGAGGAAAAAAGAAATAATAAAGGAAAAAATTTCTAAGCCGTCAGCTGACCATGTTAAAACTGACACCAGTACATAGTATTCAAAGAGCAGCTAACCCAAGGTCTCCCTAACCTTGGCAGAAGTGCAGGCAATGGCTACACGAGGATGAAGTGTTCTTGAAAAATTTCTCCAGTGTATCAAGTGCAAGCAGGCTTTTCTTCAGCATTAAGCATGCATGACTTCTTTCTGCACCTCTTTCTTCCCCTTTGAAGAAACTTCTTATTGTGGACAATAAAGAGAAAATCAATCTGCCTTTCAGGACCCTGCTGCGTCTCATAAGGTATCCAAGGACAAAGGGGCAAATCAGGATTTTTTTCCCCCAACACATTAGCATTTATAAGGCAAATTACTAGCTAAGATCTTATAATAAAAGCAATACATTTAAAGAAAAGCAGAGCTCAAGTGTCATCTTCAATGAAAAAAAATTAACCACATTCTTAAAACTACCACGAAAGCGTTTCCCTGAAAGCATCTAAAACAGCATTCCTGATAAAGCAGCATCATGTGAAAGGCCCTGATCAGCAACCTATTGATGGCTGGGCTCAGGGTCTAATGTAAGAATGTAAAGAGTTGGCTAGAGAATATATCTTGAGAAGCATAAACATATAAGATAATGTAAAACCATGGAAGGCTTTATATGCACTTTAAGAATGAGAATTTCAAAATCAGTGTGTTGCCAAGTAGGGAATCAAAGGATGCAATATGATTAATACACTCAGCTCTGAGTAGCCTGTACCTGTGTTTTCTGACTTACTGAATAGAATATATAGATTCACCACATATGGAGACGTTAGCAACAATCACGGTAAATACATCCTTTGTTGAATATAAGTCCTATTCTGGCTATACTATTTTATGGGGGTGGAGGAACTTGGGGGAAATGAAAGCTAACAGCAATAACCTAAATTCTGTACAGATTGCCAAATTATGTACTGGTTTAAATCCTGTGTAATCCCATTGATTCCAGAATCTGGTGCAGATTTTGGCTCAAAGAATATGAAGTCCAAAAATTGCCTTAAGATGCCTAACTAAAGCAAAAGTATTTTTACAAAAAGCCCTGTGTTTTAGAATAGCCTTTTCCCCAACATGTCTGTGTTTTTGGATAGGCTTGGAAGATGTCATACAGCAGTTGCTTTAGTTAAGTCCATATGCTTTGGCAGGTCCCTTCTTTTGACCTGTCCTTTTCTCAGATCTTGTCATGAAAAGACTCTTGGGCTAATACATCCCTAACATACTCAGATACAATAGAGTCTGATTATGCCAGAGCCACTTTATGTCAAATACGTGCGGCATTGTCAAAAGAGGATGCGAGGCATCCAAAGTATATTGTTGAGGGAGAGAGCACAAGCAGACATTTCTGCCAAACTATAGAATTCCAAGCACACTACTCCCAAACCCAGGCTGCACCTTTGATACTAAATAACGTGGAGTGTTTAGACTAGCCCTGTATGTTTATTTGATGGAAAATAGAGCTTCCATGTATGAGTTCTTGAAACCGTATGCTTCAAAAGGTGGGCTAACAAATCCTGCTCATATGATGGTGCAATACCTGTTCTCCTATGTAAATCTCCTCAGTATTGGTAGAATATTTTCCCTGCTTAACCTCAGATAAAAAGAAAAGTTTGATTTGGTGATGTAAATTACTTCTGTTTTGCTCTGGATGAATAAAACATGGATTTTTTCCAACCCCCCGCCATATTTCCTTACGAACTGAGGCAACTGCAGAAACAGCAACAGCAGCTAAGCTAGTGAATGCAATAGGTCCTAGATATGGAGCAGTGAAACATTTGATAGACAAATTCAGTTTAAAAGCAATATTCAAATGTATATTGACAAATCTGTGAGGGTAGCTCCACCTAATTTCTCCTTACTATGCACATTCTAACCAAATGGGGAAGAAAAAGTAAACACTCTATTGAAAAGATCAATTTGACTATGCAATAAACATCACCATTGGTGGGATAATCACCTGACAGCTTTATCTTTTGCATTTAGCAAAACTCAGCCACATGGCAGCATAGGTTAAACCCTAGGTTTCCTACTGTTTGGAAGAGATCTTGATAGTCCTTTAAACTTGTTGACTTGCTCCCCTTCTGAAGGGCCTTCTTCCGTGAACACTATACATCAAAACTAAATCAAACGTTGAGGCAGACTTATATTATGATTGCCAGAATATTCCTGGGGAAGACGTTCAGCTTCCAAGAGATGACTGACAAACCCGACAGAAGCCTTTCCGTTCAGGAAAGTGATTAGTAAAAGCGTGCACTCTGAGTCCCATCCTTGTTCAGTTGGCAGGGATGGTGTCACTAAAATTGAGCTCACTTGTGGTGGTGGCAATAGAATTTTGGAATGGTATAAGATTCAGAGTCATGTGGGCTTTCAATGTGTATGATATATTGCTTTGGGTTCAAAAAATTCCAAGGACTGTTGGGAAAGTCAGACTCCTGAAAAAAATCTTTCCTGCCTGAGGTTAGTCCTTCATCTGCTGAAGACACACAAGCTGATTCTTTAGATGCTCCTCACTAACCGTATTGATTTCTGCTTGAATTTGATATTAGCTAAATGTTCTGTTGAAGAATCTTTTCAACTTAATCAGAAGACATTTTTTCTTCCTGGATTTTATTTTTAAAATACTGGGTTTGTGCTGTACAACACCAATGGGTTTTTCTCTACCCCCTTGTGTTTCCCAGTGCAACGATGAGCTAAGGATTCAAAGAATAGTGACCAACAGATTCTGTCACTCCTGAAAGTGCAATGTTTTTACCAGCAGCATCACTAGTAAGACCTCATTATCCTCTTGCAGTGATGGGAGTTGTTCTCGGCTAAGTGACCCTCACTTAAACAAATAGTGCAAGCCTGATTATGCAAGCCTTACTCATGCTGGTGAGCAATTTCTCACATGAGTAGTCACACTGAACTCGGGTTTGTCTTGATTAGGAAAAGTGGCTGGGTTTAGCTTGCATTTAGCCAACGCATACCAGCTAAGCTTGGCCTGAACTTGACCTTTTCCTTAGCATATGTGCAGGGTAATGCCTTTAGCTCTGTTTAAGCTGGTTGTGTTAACTGAACCTAAAACAGTTTATTCCTAAACTAATATTTTTTACGTTAAGCTAGAAAACTAGCTAACACTATCAGCTAAAATTGACTTGGAGGTGTTACCCTGAATCTAGACTAAGAGAAAGGGTGAGTTTAGATTGGGCTTTGCTGGCATGTGTTAGTTAAGACTGACCTAAATCCCACCACTTTTCCTAGCCAGGACCAACTTTGAAAAGTTTTCTATGAGGACTCTTCTGAAAGCCCACACTTCTTTGTATTATTTGTCTACATTCCATTGTTCTGGGGCACTGTACAGGATATTCAGGAAAAGCACTGTGCATAATTATGTTCCCTCATACATTATGCCATTACTTACTACACTTTATTTATAAGCAGTTCTACTTCAGTTATTGCCATTTTACTTCTCCACCATGCCTTGAATTTTTTTCCAATGTCAGCATTTCTCTGTGGTGATGTGGTTAAAATGAACACCTTGGTGGTATTCACTAATTTCCCCCCTTCATCATTCATTTGGGGGTGGGGGTGCTAGGGCCTTCCCATGTCAGTGCCTTGGTGTTGAGTGGGGAGCAGAGTTCCCACCTGTCCCACACCTGGGAACTCCAGGCTTGCGCCTTCAAAAAAAGCACAGTCAGGCTTGCTTCTCCACTATCCCTCCCCTTTGCTGCCTTCTCAAGACCCCTGAGGGTGGGGCGGAGGCAGGGCCAAAGCTCTGTTCTCCTCTAAATGTCAGCCTGTGGCCCTGCTCAGGAGCATGGGTAGTAAGCGCTTCAACACCTCCAGCACAGGATTGTGCCCCATTGCCCCATCCTAGCCCTAGATAAGTTAGCTGGAGAAATAGGTACACAACCATTTTCTTTGTTTTTTATTTCCCTTTGGTCTCAAAATACCTGCAGGATCCTGAACTCTGATTTTTCCCTCTGTGTTCCATGACAGTGCTTGGATTAGGATCTTGCTGAGGTAAGAGAGAGAGGTGATGTTTCTTGTATTTTAGGAGAATTAAGTAGCGTCTCTACTTGAGGACTGATGCAAGGTCAAGGAGGAGGGACTGTCTGAAGAGAGGTATGGAAAAGACCTAGCTTATCCAACACATTATTTCTTTCTTTCTTGTTTTATATTGCACGGAGGCAACTTTACCGGAATATTTTATAGGCACCTGGTAAATATAATAGGGTGCAGGAGTCCTGAGTTAAAATCCACATATAAATTGTGTCAAGGTAATATTTAGCAAAAAGACATAAATGGTATAACAGTATTTTTTTTCATTCATGTTTGTATGAGTTTAGACTCATGAGCTTTTACCTATAGCTTTTGGAGGACATGCTAAATAAAACTTAAGTGGTTGAGAAGCTTTAAAAATTCTATTAAATCAAAGAGGTAGTGTTTCTATATTAGGAGCAAATCCTATAAACCTTTATGCTTTACTCACATGGATAAGTCCCTTGAATCAAATGCGGCTACCCATGTGAGCTAAACTACTTATGTGCAGAACTGTTTGCAGAATTGGGCCCTTAGCTTGGAAGATGATACCATTGCTAAATGACCTATATCAATGTGAAAGTAAAATCTGTCTCGCTTCAAAAGAAAATTGCCAAGATTTTCTTCACTGAAATTTTGGGATCTGTAGAAAATGAAGCCTTTTTATTTTTTTCCCCCTCTGATAATCTGTTCAGTGAACAAGCTGTGAAAAATAGTTCTGTATAGTTTCCATGTGAAGCAGCAGACGGTAAATTTCCATTTAAAAGAATGATTGGAGTAGCTGCTGGCACTGAACTCAGTTGTCTTAGTCAAATCTACTTACAAAGAGTTTACAGCAATGCAATAGTTTATTATTTCACTCAACCAGAAATCAGAGGAAAAAGACACAGAGGAAGACTGAAGTAGGTTCATGGTCAGAATTCTTTTCTGTCTTAACATTTTGTTTTTATTTTAATTCAGATGTTGTGGTCAATAGTTTCATGTGTAAGGAAGAGACATTTCTTTTCACCTCCTCTTTTGTATGCAGTGAAATAACTGTACTTTGTGCTTCTATAGCACCTTTCTTCTGTGGATCTGAAAGGACTTTACAAACATTAATTGAGTCTCACAACTCCCATGTTGAGATAAGTATTTATGTATCTAATGCAGAATGCTTAACCTGGTCCTTGTACATAAGTACTATACAAGGTCTATAGTAAAATTATAGGCTATCTGTGGTGAATTAATTTAACTGATTTGCCATATATATAAGCCATATATTGCCCTCTGTTCACCACTCATGCTACTTCCATAGTATGGGAGAGCTGTACAAATATCTATGGAAGATTATGTTTAATTGTTTGTATCACTGTAATCTTTTAGAGTTTTGTATATAAAGGTATTTATTGTTCGTGCCTGGGCAAACCGTTATTTGCTGTGATGGTTCAAGGCCATTAATCATTGTTAAGATTATTTTTAAAAGAACCACCAAAAATATGTTTTTCATTATATTCTTCACTTTACCTGTGTTTGTGAATAAAAAAAGAAAAGGTCGAACTAGAAGACCAACCTACAGTCTTTAACTTTTGAGCATGTGGGATGATTATACTCCCACCAGCCTAGCCCATCCGCTAATCCCAACAATACCTTATTGCAAAATGAAGAAGTGTCCCTCATCCTGCCCAACGACCCTCAGTCCCAAACCTAACGACCTTGCTAGGAGCTCCCCTATCCAAGCATTCCCTGTCACTGTGCTCTTCCTCGCCTGCCAGTTCCCCTGCCATCCTCCTCCCCTGCCATTTGAGAAGGAGTACAGGAACGGGCAGTACATAAAGGCAGGTCATGTTAGCAGTGCAGGGTAGGTAAGAGGAGACCATTCCAGCAGGAGAAAGGCAAGGTCCATTGAGTCTCATGCCAACTCCTCAGCTGGACGTCCCTTCCATTTCCTTAGGGAAAGCTCCGCTGGAGCAGACTAGAGAATGAGAACTTTTTTCTCGAGTTATAATGCCAGCCCATGGAATCCTATAGCAGGGATGTAGTTCTATATTAAACAGTCAATTGGTTTAAAAATTCTACAAAAGGGGTATCATTCTCATTCTCTGTAGAATTATATAGTGTTTTAGAGTAAGGTCTACTGAAACCTATTGGTTTCATTCATATTTCTATAGGGGTTTTTCCATAAAGGATAGCAAGAAGCCTTCTTCACTTCATGTCATCGCAGCTGTTAGCTAGCCCCCAGTCCTTTAGGAAATCAGCCAATTTCTGGAGGAACCAGCTAGTTTGCCAAGAGTGAATGTCTACAGGCCCAAACTTATAAATACATAAGCACCTGAGGAAAGTTAATCGTGTGATTAAGTATTTTCAGGATTGGGCACTACCAGAGAATTTGAAATTGTTAATTTACCTACAAATATTGACCAGCAATACTTAGTGATGTATGCCGGGATCCATGAGACCTGCCTAATCACCAGCAAATGGGATCTGCTGAAAAAAGATCCAGCCAGGCAAGCTGATGGTTTTTGTGGGATGCTTTAACACGTTCCTCAATTTTTTGGTAGATTCTGACAGGTTGCGAGAGTGACACTCTCTGTTTACTTGAAACTTGTTGGTTTGTGTTAGTTCTTTTCATTTCCCCACTTTTCTCCGTCTGCTTCTGTGCCATCAGGCGTCTGCCAGGATTGCCAATATCCAAAGCGAATTCAAAGGCAGAAGATACCCTGATGGGGTGTATTTTAGGTGAGAAAATCAAGGGTCCTTACTTGTACTGTCAAGAATGTAAATGAAACTAAGCAGTTGAGCAAAGGAAAGATATAGCAATGCCTTCCATTTCTGTCCCTCTGGTGCATTAGGATGTCCTGTCTCAGGTCTGTCTAGTATGGAAAAGTGCAGTATTGGTATTGTCCCAACAGCAACAGATTCTTTTAAACAGTTTTTTTATTTAAAGGAATATCCATTACTCTGCTATTTCACTTGTACTCAATGAAAGTTGAAGGGGGACTTGCACAAATGAACATTCTGATTGTGCATGGCAGTTGTGTGGCTAATACACTGTCACAGCAAATTGAAGGCCTGGTCTTTCAAAAATGTGTCCCACTAGCCTTCTTCTGCTCTAGCCCTACCTAATGCTCAATTTTCAATATTATCAGGGCTTCAGCATCATTTGCATTATACAAATGTTTTAAGCCTTGATCCTTCCTTCTCCCTGATAGCTTCCATTTCTTTGTTGGTCCAATGCAGGTCGAAAGCTTTTTTTTTTTTTTTCGGTGCATGTCTTTTATCCTCTGCAAAGTGGCATACAAAATTATGGTGCTATGTGAATACTTAATAATAATTAATAGTCATGGGGCTTAGAGTCCTGGAGGAAAGTGTCTCCTCTCTAGTAGCTGTAGAATGTGTAATGGGCCCTCCTGCACTGTTTTTCCCCCAAGATTAAAGCCTCTTTGTTCCCCGACTCCAGTTACCACTAATCAGGTTTTTGGTAATGACATTGGGAAGCATCACACTGTCCATGCTCAGAGATGTGTCCTAATGCAGCATGATGTTAATCTTCTGCAGTAAGCAGCCCCATTCCGGAAGTCAGCCAAACTAAGGAAGGAAGAGTAATTAAGGGCCTGAAGATATCTAAAATAGCAATAGGAGCGAGGGCAGGTTTTCCCAGCTGCTTCATCCATTGTGTGCACAGGTACTTACAGAACTCTCTGGCCAGCACTTAGGTGAACAGATGCACTGATGAGCTGCCAATACTTTATAAGGGACTCTCACAAAAAATGTTCTCTCTCTCATAAAACACTGTCTCCCAAGGGCACAAGTGCTGTGCAGGAGGGGTGAGGCACTGAGGAATCTTATCATGTGGTTCTTCATTTCAACAATAATTTTCTCCTAGCCATAATGAAGGAAGGAACCAACAGCCTTATATTGAGGGGGCTTCACTGGAAATGTTTTGCTTTGTTCTTGACTACATACTATAAATAGTCATGCCATAGCTAAGGGATCCACTTGTGTAGTTTGAAATGAGGGAAGAAGGAGAAGCGATGCCTTGCAGTTAAGGTAGGAGTTAAGGTACCCAGCACTGTACTGGTTTATTGAAGGAAAGTTTGCGCCCTCTAAGCCTGCTAGTATTTTCCTGGTGGGACTGAGAATTGTTCTGATTGACTAATGTTCCTTGAAGAGAATTAACATTCTTCAAAGTAGTCAAGCACTGATTCTGAATCAAGGGAGCCACATTGTGGCTGGATCAGTCTTCGCACTCCTGAACTGTTCTGCTAGGCAACCCTTATTACTTCTTCCTTTTTAGTATTCAATCTAAATAATTAAACAAACGGTTTGGCCGTATAACCAGATTTGTTTTATAGGAGCGTGTTTATTGCCGTACCTTAAATCTTTAATTTTCTAATGATTGTAGCCAATAGCAATTAATTTAAAATAATTAAACCAAATATACACATCAAATTGCCAAGCACAACATTTTTCTCCTTCATTTATGACTTAATAGACTTCAGTGTGCATGCTCTGTCTTTACTAATTGCACAGTTGATAATTCTTTATGACTTTGAGGAGTTCAACATTTTCTGTCTTTTCCTTTAATCGCTGCATTCTCTAAGAATAATCATAGTCTTAATTTTGTTTAACTTATGCTAAGGGAAAATATGAATCTAAACCACAGGAGGAAAATAAAACACGTCATTGTACAGTTTGCTACAGTGTATAAAATACATTTCCTATCATTTTACAGCTGGAACCATTCAACCATTCCAATCTGCAGTGTAGATGGAATCTAACCAGGCTTCAAGGATCACACTGAAGTCTTTAAATTGATTAGGTTCTATCCAGATTACAAAACAGAGGAGTGTGTAGCCAGGTCTAACATCTAATTCTATTTACATGTTAAGTTTGCAAACCCTGCTATCTCTGGCATAATCATTTTGTTGTTATTTATATAGAGGTGCTCATTTTGTTCAGCACTACACACGCACACATGAGAGACAATCTGTGGCACAGAGAGTTTACAGTCTAACTAGAAAAAGGTGGGAAGAGAGGCAAGGTCACTCACCCAGGGTCACACAGCAGCTTGTTGGAGGAGAGAATAGGTCACAAGGCTCTTGACTCCCTGTCTGGTGCTCTGTCCACTTGGCCACACTGATGGAGCTGTGGAAGGTTGTGATTGAGAAGGGGAGTGGAATGGCTGTGTGATGCCCTCTTATTTGGGGGCAAGGTGGATGATGAGGTGGAGGGAGATTAAAGAAGGGATTCCGTCACTGGGGTGAATGGGTACTGAGTGATCAGTTGGGGTGGTGCAGAGGGCTGTGTCACCAACGACATGTTTGAGGAGGGAGAGTGGGAAAGAATGGATGTGAAATTGATAAAGTTAAATGTGTAGGCTCCGAGTATTTTTTGCAGTAAGGAAATAGCACATGCCTTGTCACAATCCCTTGCCCTGCTCTGCGAAAAGAATAGTCTTGTAGGCAATGCAAGAAAATCTGGCACAAGAGACTATTCTGAGGCAAAAAATGAAGGAACAGAAACATTTCATGTAATAGCACCGTGAGATATTTCCTCCTTAATTGTGGACTGAGACGAAAATATTGCAACTTTCTTCCTCTGCCCCCAATAAAAGGGAATGGAAATTTAGTTAACTAAAAAGGGTTATTTTAGAGCAGCAGTTCCTAGGACCCAGACCAGTGCATGTAGGGGGCAGGTTGGAGCCTGCCTATGGAATCAATAGTTGGCAAAACCTAGAAAAAGCTCTAGCAGCTTCAATAACCCCGGGGACTAATTCCGAATGTCTGCAGTATCCCTGGAATCCACCTGTCATAAGCCATCACCTGTAGCTCCAGTGCATGCAGCCCCCATGAGTCCCTCTAGCAAACTATAAACCCCTCCTCTCTCCAGGCTGTCCTAGCATCCACCCGTCTCCCTGGGGAATCATCTCTGGAACAAAGAATATCATTCCACAGAATACGATACAGAACCTTCTCACCTGGTGTTCCCTGAGGCGTGCTGCTATCTTCTGTGGAGCCTTCTGCCTCACTATGCATCTGGTCTTTCCCATCAAATGGGAATTCTGAAAAAGTTGTCATGACATTTTCATACCAGTCTTTTCGAAACATCTACAAGGCTCCCCAAGCTGCCTGGAGCCCCAGTAGCCACCAGGCAGGGAGCCAGGCAGCTAAGGTAGCCTGGGAGTCAGGGTTTCTGGGCTGCTGAGAGCCAAGAAGCCTGGGCATCAGGATTTATGGGCTGCCAAGAGTCATAGACCCCTGAGAACACCAGCAGCTGCTGAGGAGTGGTGGAGCCGGGAATGATTTTCCAACAGGAAGTTGAAATTTTCCCACTGAAAATTTTTATTTTGCAAAAAGTAAATTTACCATTGGAAAATAATGCCGATGGAAAACTCCTAACCGCCTCGAGATAAAATACTATAAATAAATAAAATACAATACAGGCTTTGTAACAATATTCCTCACGCTGGGATGAGGATCGGAGAAAGGAAAGAACCACACGTGAAAGATGCTAGTTGTATGGCTGAAGACACTTCTGGAAGGTGATCAGATATCATGGTGATGGGCATGGCCTAAGAGACTGAATAGAATAGAATAGAATCAGAATACCTATATATGAATATCAGAGACTGGTTAAAAATACTGACGTGAAGAGTAAAACTCCACAAAACATATTCCTTTAACCAAACGCAGCATGTGTGGGATAACTTGGAGGGGCTACATTTTGAGGGAGCCCAGCCCATTAATTCCCTTTAATTACAAAAGGAGGTCATTGAAAGCTACTTTTTCTACTAGCGGGCAGTGTTCTTTTTTTTTTAATCATGTGTAACACTTGTACAATTTGGTGAAATTACAGGCACAAGAGGAGAAGCCGGTCTGTTTAAAAAATAAAAAGAAGACATGATTACTTTGCTGAAGCTGTACTTTATATTTTATCTTCCCAAAGAGACAAAGGGAATAAATACTTAAGGCCCAGTGGTGACGACAGTGAAGCAATCATGAAGTTGCTGGATACCTTTGTCTCTAGGAGGCACGTAATAATTTCTACATGTCTGCCACTGAGTGTCAACCTTTCTTTTCTTCCCTTTTCCATTTTGGATGGCCAAACTGATTATCTAAAATAGAAAATTAGCACACAATGGGTTTACTCTGTGATACCCCTTATGCAACTAATGGGCAAAGCTTGTTAATTGGTTGTAAATGCCAGCAGGTTGCCAAGATAATACTTCAGAAATAAGCGGGTATTCTGATAATTACAGCAATCTTCATCTATAAAAGCTTAAGTAGATGAAGTACTGGCTGGCTTAAAACCAAGATTTATCCCGCTGAACTCACATTAAAAGAAAAAATAAGATGAAAACAATAATGTAGCAAAACAATTATATAGCAGGAAGCGTTGTAGGTTTTAGAGATTGTGAAAACTCAGAAAGTAAAACAGTGCTGTAATAACCAGTTATGGAAAAATAGGCCATTTACATTTGTGTATAATTAAATAGTAGGCTATGCAATTTCACTTTTTAAAGTAAACTGCCTCTTCCTTTTTTTTATAGGGCAACGTAGCCGTAATTGCTGCATTAAAGCTTTAATGAAAGAAAAAAGCAGCAGATCAAGATGACATGTAACATCTACATTTGTACTGTGGCGTTCTGCTTGTTTAGTAATAGGAATCTACTGAGGAGATTAAAATTGCAGAATTCTTCATAGTTTTTTTCTCTAAAGTCGGTATAGAAAGATCATTCAAGGTCTAAAATACAAACAATTTATTTTTCTACCTTCAATCTACAAGAATTTAATGGCTTTCCTAAGTATTAGAGTGCTTTAAGGAATGCTTCCGTGTAAGAGGGAATATTATTTCAGATCATGAAAATTATTAAAAGTGAGTGGCTCAAACTTAAAGTTAGAGGGTTCACCTAATGTTTTAGAATATTGCCCCAAATGTTAGATATTACTTTATTTTTTTTAACTTAGTGCCTTTTTTGAGTAATTTTCTTGTCAAAATTATCAACAGGTTGATATATAATAATGTTGCTTTGAATTTTGATTTTTTTTAAAATAAGGAACAATTGCAAGATGCGGTAAATGCAGTTCCGATCTAAAATGAAGGCTGTATCTTTCAATCAAGATCTTCAACCATGAGAGTAAAATATGTGAGCTGATGGTGATTGGGGGGTGGAGGAAATGCACAGTTTTCCCATCTCTTGTTTGATGAGTTTGGCGTGTATCTCTGTACATTACACTTAATAGATGATGTCTTTTGAGAACAAGCAATGGCATGTTTGGTATGTACCACATGAATGGGCTAGAGAAGTTTGGTGTGCAGGACAGAAATATTGCTCCAAGATTATGTTCCCTTTACACTTTAGTGGGAACAACTAAAAAAACCCTATTTTTGTCTGACAAGGTTGTTGGAGGTCAGTGTAAGAAGCTGGCAAATTCAAATTGAATTCAGCATGTAGACCCCACCAAATGCATTGCAACAGTGACTGGAATAGTGTGTCCAGTTCTGGTGTCCACAATTCAAGAAGGATGTTGAAAATTGGGGAGGGTTCAGAGAAGAACCACAAGAATGATTAAAGGATTAGAAAACCTGCCTTATAAGGTCAATCTATTTACTTTAACAAAGAGATGATTAAGGGGAGACTTGCTCAAACTCTGTAAGTATCTACATAGGGAACAAAAATTTGATAATAGGGGGTTCTTCAATTTAGCAGACAAAGGTATAGCAAGATATTGTGGTAAGCAGGAGCTAGACAAATTATGACTCAAAATAAGGTGCAAACTTTTAGCAGTGAGGATAATTAACCACTGAAACAACTTACCAAGTGTTGTGGTCAATTCTCAAATCAAGATTGGATGTTTTTCTAAAAGATACACTTTACTTCAAACAGAAATTAATTCAGGGAAGTCTGATGCAGGAAGTCAGCCTAGATAGTTACACTAGTCCCTGCTGCATTTACAATCTATGAATGTATGAACTGCATTGATTTTTTACTAATTTTTGCCATCACTACAGCTGTTGACAAACGCTAACTGCATAGGCATGTGTCATCCTAGCTGTAAAAAGGCAGCCAGACCTTTGTCTCACTTAAGTACCTCAGTGTCAGGGCCCAAAGGGTTTTGCGCTCTCCTGGATTAAATCAACTTCCCATCTCATTCATCAGGGTAAGTGTGAATACTCAAGCATGCTGGAAATTAACATTTGCTTTACAATCAGATTTGCAGAAATGACTAATGCTTTTGGTGCCCATGTTGATCCACCTTAAAGGAACCTGATTTTTAGATGGCAAGTGCTCTGCACTTTCAGATAATCAGGCCCTTTTAAGGTGTCTCAGATTGGGCTCCTAGAAATAAGTAACCCAAAATCACTAATGACTTTTGAAAAGGTAGGTCATTGGTGTAACTACAAGTGTGTCATTTTAATGTTTATGGAAAGTGGAAAGGAAAATGACATGAAGACAGCTGAAGGGAATTCATTGATAAATTCAAGTCAATGCTTGTGGGAAATGTATTGTAGTGTGCATTGTAACATTTTTTAGCAGTACCAGAATCTACTGTACTTTTTGAAGTAAAAATTCTTAAAATATCAGAATATAATACTGTGGCAAGTTAAAATGGCATGATAGGGTTCCACTTTTGCTCTCACATGTACCGAGAACACAAATGAGACTTCCCCCAACTCCCCAACTGATTATCATGTAAATGCATCCTGGGGGGCTTTTCTCACACCTTCTGGCCAATAAAAATGGTCTACCAGCCAAATTCTGCACCTCTCCCCCCAAAAATTGTCTTCAGAGGGTTTGCACAGTATAACTAATTAGAACTTAGTAAACAGGTCTGTTGAGGATGCACAAGGAGATATAGACACTCACTCACTGTGGCTCTGCAATGCTTGCTGGAATAAAAAGGAGTTGAAAAAATTGTCACAATAGTAAAGTGGTCTGACTCGGAATGCACACAGGAAGCAGAGCTGTTGAGTAAAAAGGTGCAATTTTTGCACAGATGTTTTCTACAGTAGAACCACACTTTAAATAATGGACGCTACTAGTTTGGCCAACTCACATATATTATGTACTATGTATGGTTGTGGGAACTGGTAGAGGAAAAAATTACTTCAAGGGATTCTTTAATGGATCCATCTCTCTTGCCTTCTAAGAATAAAACAAGTAGGAGACTTTTTCAATCATCTTGTATTTCCATTTATCCTTTAAAAATGTATAAGCACAGTCTTCATACGATGGTGCAGTTACTATGGTAATTGTTTATTAATCTTGCAGATCTCGGTAATTGTCACGGTACAGTTTATATAGCTTGGAGAAGGATTTAAAGTAGGAGTTTGATTGTTTTATACATCTCTCTTTTAGACACTTTACAAACTTTTTTTTTTTACAGCATATGCATTTTTCTCTCTTAGTTCAACTTTTATTCAGATATGTCGGTTTCTTGAAATGCCTCTCTTTGAATTGTGTACAGTCTAGGTGCTGTAAGAAATGGGTGAAAAAATTTCTTAGAATCAGGAGAATGGGGTAGGTGCAGAAGTTTACTGAACTTAAATCATGGCTTTTTTTTTAAGGGTACACGTGTTACATTGAATATAATGGATTATCTATGGAAAATTAATAAGCCAAAATAAAACTCGTTCCATAGATTATATTTAATAGAGCATAATTCTGAGCTACTTTCTCAGTTCTTCTCAGGCCTTTCTCCAAGGGACCATGATCCTGATTGGCTTCACTAGTTGCTATCTCTTTCCTTTAATGCCATTTGCTTCCAGAGAAATTTGGAAGCACTGCGACTACCTCTAGTTTCCTGTCGAGACTACAGGAGATTCAGTAGGCTTCATTAGTTCCGAATTTGCAAAAGTATCAATTTATTTCTCACATCATATAACAAGAGTATGGCACAGAAAAACTTTCTCTTCAGCCTTGGGGAATGAGAGCGGATTATATGTGCTAGAAAAATCCCTTCAGACAATAAAACTCAGTAGAACACTAACATGGGAGGGAGGTTGTTCCCCTATGACCTGCCCACAGAAGGGACCCTGAAATAGCTTTGATGATCTGGGCCTAAAAGCCTGTTCTTTAAACGTGTAACCTCAGCCCTGAGCCATGGCTTTAGCCTTCTCTCTTCTCTCCTCAGGGTTATGGGTCCTGGGTTCACCTATAAGGCGCCTGATGCCTTCACCCAGGGAAACCCCTCCTGGTGCAGAGAACACAGAGGGCTTGTCCCTTGGGAAAATATTGATCACACAATCTCATATAGCGGAGTGTCAGTCAGAGCACACAGAAATAAAATAGCTTGTCAAAATGTTCAAGGTAATAAAACAGTAAACAGGGCTTTTAGGTATGGGCAACTCTGGATAAAGGACAGTGGGAAAGGGGATTAAGACAAAAACAACAATACACAAACTCTACCCCTTTCAACATTTGTAGCCAGTACAAACTACCCTGTGCTCCCTCCCAGCACCTGCCCAGGCAAATAGTGGGTTTAGGCTCAGTCTTCGATGGGTGGTGCAGTGTTGAAATCCGTGGGTTAAAACAAAATAGCAAACTAAACAAATGGGTGTTCTTACAAAGTGTCCACCCCACGATGGTAGGCCCAGCCTTATGGCTTTCTAATCCGGATTCCAATGTGCAGTTTCACTGTCTCTTGGCAGCCTGACTGTGACTCTCCTCAGTCTCCTGGATTTCTGGTCTATGCTGAGATGACACCGTTCCATGTCCCAGAAATCCCGAAATGACTCAAACTCTTCCCTTGGGTAGGAATGTGGAGGGTAGAAGGGTCCTCCTGGGCTGTGACACATCTCTGTCTTCCAAAACCAAAAGTAAAACCATACCCTTTGTCTCAGAGTTCTGGCTCTGATTGGTCCTGGTAGCGTTGGTAGCCAGTTCTATCTCCGCCATGGGCCCTAGGCAATCCGGGAAATGGAGTTCTGAGCCTCTCCAACCATTCCTGCTAGAGGCTGGCTCAGTGTGGTATTTCAGGAGCACCATCTCCAAAGGGGTTAAAAACATAAGAGATTGCTCATGGAACTCTGGTGTAATAAGTCTGTCATCTCGTTATTAGCACTGGTTGGAAAATGGTAAGGATTTTCTGTGAAAAATTTGAAAAACACATTTTAATTTTTTTAAAAAAGTTTTAATACACATTTTTTCAGTTATCAAAGGAAAAACCAAACCAAAAACAAATACAATTTTAAAAAAGATGTTTTCTTGTCCAACCCCCCAGAAGATTTAGAAAGAAATGAACATTCTCAGTAATTTTTTTCATTTTGAAAATAGACCCTTTTTGTCAGAAAAAAATTCAAATGAAAAATTCTGACCCAATCTGTCATTGCTATTTTCTGCTGGTTTTAGTCTAGTCTAAAGGAGCAGATTCATTATTATATTTTTTCTAACAAAACTGAGAGAACCAAATAGTTGATAGAATGTTTATAAATAACTCATTAGCTCACAGCTCTGCTTTGTAGTTTTATCAATACTATACCCCAAAACCAATAATTGGTAACTCCTAAAGTCAACTTACTGAAAGAACTCCCCTTTCGACCTGGAGCCATTTCTAAGAGATTCACATGCTTTAGATGGAAAAAGTGCATGATGCCATCTCCAGACTCTTTCTGCATAAATTGTATGTGTTTATTATTCATTGTAACACAGAACATTTTCTGTTTCTGTGTCACTTGTCACTAATCACTTATGCATCTGATGTGCATATCCAGCGTAGAATCTCAGGCATTCTTGGCTTTAAAACATAAGATATGCATGAATAAGAGTTTATCCCACCTCCAAAATAACAACGTTGATACATTTTCAATAGGGAAAGTGCATATGTTATGGTAGCTCATAAGCAGCCCTAACCAAACTAGCTGAAAAGTGACATGGGCTTTTCCCCCCCTTTTCCTCTTTAGTATTTCATGAAAGTGTGTAAAAATTTTACCATCTGAATGCCACACACTTCATTCTGTCTGTGAGATAAAGAACATTTTTCTAAAAGAAACATACGCTACTTGTTACAGTGCTTTTGCTTCTTTGTACAGACTGATTTCTCAATGCATTTAAATTTTGTCATCTGTAATTGTGTTTGTGAGAAAAGGAAACTTACACTTTTTTCCCACCTTCCCAGGTAGCACAGGGCTAGTGTAACATGCATACTATTGTTTGCATAGGATGATACACGCACACGCATTGCAGCTTTATGTACTGATACATCTGATTCTAAAGGCTGGTCTTCTATAGATTGAGTAGAGGCAGGGGCAGTCAGCCATTGTGATTACATCTCTACTCCGGCATTTTGCTCTTCCATGCCTTTGTACCCTCCTCTGGGCCAAACCCCGAACCCGTTCACATCAATGGTAAAACTTGAATGGGACCAGGCTTTGACACTCTCTGACCTTGTCTATGCTACTCTTTCCCCTCAAATTTTCTAACGTTGCTACAACTGTTCAGCTGCACCAGTGGGAGCTGCTGTTGATTTGATTCTAATGTTGCCTAGTTCTGCTCTGAAAAAGGTTAGAAAACATAGTGGTAAAAATGCTGGAAGCTGCAGGAAGTTTGCGTACACTAGCTCTCAGAGTTGCTAGTGAAGCTGCACTGGTGGTCTCAACGGTGGGAAGGTTGGAGGAAAACGGGCTAGCGTCGCTGGAGCTAGTATGTTGTCTACATGGAAACGTTTCATTTGGCAATACTGAGTGATGAGTCTGGATATCATTGTTTGTAATTGTAATTAGAGCTGGTAAAATATTATTGATCATATTAATTATATGATTTTTTCCCCTATATTTTGTTCAGTCAACTTTCTGAGCAGCTTATTCATTCAATAATTTTTTGACCAGCTCTAACTGTTACACGGTCACTGTTCTGCAAACCTTGACGTCCATATTCAATGAAGAAACTGGATCTACCTGAACATTTAACCACTTGAGCTTCACTACTGGAAATACTCAAGAAAAGCACATTTGCATTCAGCAGCTATTCCAAATTATATCTTTCATTTAAAAAAAAAAAGTTTCAATCTGCAGTGCATTGGCTAGTTGTACAAGCCAGGTGGTACTGTTTCTCTCCTGACTGGATGATTTGCATAACTAGCCAACACAACAATAATTTTGAATTGCATATGTTTGCAACTAACTTTTCACAAAACGTCCGTAGGCCAAGAATTATTTACATCAGAAATTTGAGAATATTTTCAGACATTACATAAATTCAAGAGCTGGATGATCTGTTTGTGGACAAGTCACAAACAGAAAAAATATTGCAAAATTAATCAAATTATTCACTGGGAATTACTCATTCAACTGTACAAGAAAGTCAGATTAGGAAACTACTCTAGGTAGCTGCACAATCTGAAGCAGTGGAACAATAGTTGCTGCCCTGGGGATCATTTTGATGATTCTGCGGTGCAAGGGCACTGTGAGACTAGTACTAACTCTAGGCTAAAATGAGCCGTACGATAACAGTTAGGAAGCAAGGTCTTGAAAATATGATGCCGGGAAATTGCTGCCAGAAATATAACAAAGAAAAGATCAGTAAGAACTATGAGATTTAAGAGTAGTTTGAGATACTTCAAATAATGGGAAAAATAATATGTTCTAATATGCATGCAAACTGTGATTAATAAATCAAATAAGGATGTATAATTCAGCCATAAACCTGACTGGAACAGGGATTTAATTTGATTTAAATGTGAAGATAACTGTTAGAACACTAAGAATTCTTACCTACTAAAGAATGCTCCCCCCCCCCCCTTTTAGGACAGTATAGTTTTAGGAGCATGTGAACCAAATATAAGTTTACCTCTGCTCACAACATGTTTCAAAGAGCTGAGCTTATAGCTTACAATAGTTTATTAAACATATCCTTATTTTTTTTAATCATTTTAAAAATTGATCTGGGCTGGTACTTGGCATGGAAGGTCTTACATTGGAACTGTTCTTTTTTTTAACTATAAATAGTTAGTTTAACGCTGCGTAGGCATTTTTAAATTTAGATCACGGGAAAGGTGCTGGTGGTGTTTAACACTCCTATTTCACACTGGCATAGCTCGAAGAGCAGCTTTGATTTTAGCTGGAAGATTTTGCAGGCAGTTAGTTGATAACATTGTGGAGTAGAGTCCCTTTGTACATATTTTCAAAAATGTTTAAGACAAGTTGAAAAGGGCAGAGAAGTTTAGGTGTAAAATGTACCATATCTGACTTGCACTTGCAGTTGCTTTTTTTCATAAGGATTTATAATTCACATGCTTACAGGGCATGCTCAGTGTATTATACATATAGCACTGAATATTTTTTTAAATAAGCTCTTATTAGCATGATTGATTGGCCTAATGTGTAAATACAACTGCATATTTAAAATTAAATATCTATGTTATCTTACTAGATGGACACCTTTCTGGTTTAGCATGTTGATTGGTATTTTGGGAATTACTAATTCACAAATGAGCACTGACTCAATAAACTAGAACAGCTCCTTCAGAGCTCTTATAATTTATCTTGTCAAACTGAGTATTAAAGGTCTTGATAATAAGAAAGTATCAAAGGAATTGTTACATTTTATTACTCTGTATAAATGACTAATGTCTCCCTATGTGCTAATGAACAAAGTTAGGTCAGAATGCCTTCTAAATAGAACCGATTTAAAGTCTCATCGGCATAAAGAAAAGGAGCAACGTTCAGCTACTGGGTCAATAATTGGTGGATTAAGATTCCCTTTTTAGATTTTGCATTGCCATAGTGAAATGTGCAATTTAATTGAGGTGGAAGTATCAGTGTGCAAGAGGCTGCAGAGTTTCTGTTATACTATGTAACTCAAAGGATGGGGTTTGGTCACACACAAATTGGGCAAAAGGCTTGATCCTTTTAACCCATGTAAAAATCACATGGATCTTGGGGCATCCTTGAAAGACAAGTTCTTCTGCATGATGGTCCAGATCCTCTGAGGAGCTTCCTGCATCCATTGTGTCCCATGGGGGAGCCACACTACCAGCACTCTTGTACCAACTGTAGCTTGTGTGTCTGGTTCTACCACAGTCCTATGGAAGATGTTCTGACATTGGAGACCAAGACGTTGTCCAAATCTTCGCTGCCTTAAAGAAGATAGTGAAACGACTAATGCACGATAGTTCTCTCAGTGTAAAATCTCAGTGGAGACAAGGCACCTGTAGCTTTTACCTGAAGATTGCTATGTGAAGTCAACACTATGTCCTCTGCTTGATCTCACCTAGTTTACCTCATGATAAAAACTACGTCTTGTCTCCAGTAGGATTTTATAGCAAGGTAGCAAATACATGTTATTATTTCCTTTTTTTCCAGCCATGAAGTAAAAAACCACAGTTAATCCTCACAGTTGGCATTAACTTCAGAAATATGTTTGACACCAGCAGTGTTTTTGTTTGCTATCCTGAAGGCCACTTTGAATCTTGATAGCAGTCAGGATAACTTTGGGAGAGAGACATTTTTTTTTGCTAATGATAAATATATTTGCTCAAAAGAACTGCATCACAACTCACAACCAGAATTTCTCCAAGGTCTAACTGCCTATACATTCAGTTAAACAGAATGTGTAAGCCTGTCTGTAGTATTACCCCCAATGACTCCTAGTAATATTACAGTACAATCCCTATAGAGTCTCAGCTTGATACTGCATATATCAAGTGTCCCCTGATTCCACAACCTTCCTCTTTTGTGTTTTGATTCCCCTCATGTTCTCCAATCAGCAGCTTTGAACTCAGTTTCTGTTCCTTTCATCCCCTGTATGAGAAAAAACAAAGGAGATGTTATGGTTCTAAGAGCCTTGCAGTTTATTGTTTCGCTGATTCATGGATCACTATCACCAAGGATGCATTGACACAGTAGATGTCGTCATCTACTGAGATTAATGGCAGCCTGGGATACATTCTGACCGTACTTTGCACCTGAAGTAGTAGTGCATTGAATTCAGTAGAGATTACAAATGCTGGATCAGATGTGTTACTATTTCAATGCCAGGTTTAAAAACAAGTGTCCATATTTCAAAACATATATTAGGAAATTAACAGAAGGCTTCTATGACCTACCAGGAAACAACTACAGTAAATGCATCATTATGGTATGATACTCTCTCTTTCTTTTTTTTGCTCTTATAAACATCAATATAAAAATTGAGAATTTAATAATTTTACCATGCACAAAATTGTATGTATCTATGTATATAAATTTAGAACTTCAAAATAAAAAAACATAATAAAAATACATTTAAATAATTAACCCCATTCCATGTATTTTATGTCTCACAAACTGCAAAATTGTAAGAAGCAACACAACCAAGTGAGCTTTATTTTAAACAATATTAACAAACACCTCAGCACAATTCTTTTATATGTATGTTTTAGGGCTGTCAATCGCAGTTAACTCACGCAATTAACTCAAAAAGGTTAATCACAATTTTAAAAAGTAATCGTGATTAATCGCACTGTTAATAGAATACCAATTGAAATTTATTAAATATTTTTGGAGGTTTTCTACATTTTCAAATATATCGATTTCAATTACAACATAGAATACAAAGTGTACAGTGTTCACTTTATATTATAATTTTTATTGCAAATATTTGCACTGTAAAAATGATAAAAGAAATAGTATTTTTCAATTCACCTCATACAAGTACTGTAGGGCAATCTCTTGATTATGAAAGTGCAACTTACAAATGTAGTTTTTTTGTTATATAACTGCACTCAAAAACAAAACAATGTAAAACTTTAGAGCCTACAAGTCCACTCAGTCCTATTTCTTGTTCAGCCAATCGCTAAGAGAAACAAGTTTGTTTACATTTACAGGTCATACTGCTGCCTGCTTCTTAATTACAATGTCACTTGAAAGTGAGAAGAGGCATTCGCATGGCACTGTGGTAGCCGATGTTGTAAAATATTTGCGACATATGATTCTGTGATTCTCTATTTACATGACAGATGTGCTAAAGATTAATATGCCTCTTCATGATTTCGACATCATTCAAGAGGACATGCTTCTATGGTGATGACATTCGTTTTAAAAAAATGTGTTAATTAAATTTGTGACTGAACTCCATGTGGGAGAATTGTACGTCTCCTGTTCTGTTTTACCTGTATTCTGCATATATTTCATGTTATAGCTGTCTCTGATGATGACCCAGCACATGTTGTTTGTTTTAAGAACACTTTCACTGCAAATTTGACAAAATGCAAAGAAGGTACCAATGTGAGATTTCTAAAGATAGCTACAGAACTTGACCCAAGATTTAAGAATCTGAAGTGCCTTCCAAAAACTGAGAGGAACGAGGTGTGGAGGATGCTTTCAGAAGTCTTAAAAGAGCAACACTCCGATGCGGAAACTACAGAACCCGAACCACCAAAAAAGAAAATCAACCTTCTGCGGGTGGCATCTGACTCAGATGATGAAAATGAAAATGCGTTGGTCCGCACTGCTTTAGATCGTTATTGAGCAGAACCTGTCATCAGCATGGACGCCTGTCCTCTGGAATGATGGTTGAAGCATCAAGGGATATAAAAATCTTTAATGCATCTGGCATGTAAATATCTGGCGACGCCGGCTACCACAGTGCCATGCAAACGCATGTTCTCACTTTCAGGTGACATTGTAAACAAGAAATGGGCAGCATTATCTCCTGCAAATGTAAACAAACTTGTTTGTCTGAGTGATTGGCTGAACAAGAAGTAGGACTGAGTTGACTTGTAGGGTCTAAAGTTTTACATTGTTTTATTTTTGAATGCAGGTTTTTTTGTACATAATTCTACATTTCTAAGGTCAACTTTCATGATAAAGATATTGCACTACAGTACTTGTATGAGGTGAATTGAAAAATACATTTTTTTTTGTTTTTACAGTGCAGATATTTGTAATAAAAAATAAATATAAAGTGAGCACTGTACACTTTGTATTCTGTGTTGTAATTGAAATCAATATATTTGAAAATGTAGAAAACATCCAAAAATATTTAAATAAATTATATTCTATTATGGTTTAACAGTGTGATTAATCACACGATTAGTCACAATTAACTTTTTTAATCATGTGATAGCCCTAGTATGTTTCTAAAAAAATGCTTTACAAAAATTAGCTTGTTTTACAAAACAATCTTGTGAGCCTAGGTATTGCACACTATATATATGTGTGTGTGTGTGTGTATATATATATATTGCTTGCAATACCTAGGCTCACAAGATGATTTGAGGGCAGATTGTTCTTAATTTCTTGGCTTATGAAAGTCATTTGGGGTGTATCATCATAATCAGCTCCTGCAAACCTACAGGCCATCCATAAAATGAAAATTAGGTATTTTACTTTTTTAGAGGGGAAAAATAATAAATTACTGTACATTGTCACCAAATAACTCCTATTTCCTGTGTATACAGTACTCAGTGTGTCTCGATAATCCCCCTATAATGCTATGTAGTACGGTTAGACTCTTTCTTGCCCTCCTATTGGCTTGAACTGCAGGCACAAGGTGAGAGAAAATTACAAAATAAATGGATTCTTAGGGCTAATGTAAGACTCTATGGGCTAACTATGTGCAGGATTTCCACAGGGCTTTATAGAAACAAAGTTGAGCTACACATCATCACAGAAGGAAAAGCACTTTGTATATATGGGGAAAATGGTTTGTTAACAATTAGTTCTCATCAAAACCCTATTTTTACATTCAGTCTTACCAACAGCTTGCCACGGGGGCCTTAGATCATGCTACACACACCCCTTGGTGGTTTTTCAGATTCGGTAGGCCTAATTTACAGAAGTGGGGATCACCTACATCTACCACTGACTTCAAATGCAGTTGTTGGCACTCAGCCCCTCTGAAAATCAGCCCCTGAAGAATTGCCAAGACTTTCCTTTAATTTTTCAGGTTGTTTTGCAAAGGAGGGACTCCAACACTCTTAGACCTGATCCCGCACCAGCAGAGTCATGGGAGTTTTGCCACTGACCTTAGTGAGTGTAGGATCAAACCCTTCAGCTATTCAGCATGCCAGTTTTTCCTTTACATTCCTCCTACCATCTGGCAAGTCAGAGCAATCCGACGCCATCGTGGTGATGCTTTCAGTTCCAAAGTGTAATTGGGGGCAGGTAGGTCCTTTGCATTTGTGTGCTCCACTGGAGTGGAGGTGAGCACATCTGGCTGTGTGGGAGGATGGCTCAGGGGGGCTGAGGTGTGACACACTTTCCCGCTGGGCTACAAAAGGCCTGGCACCTGGAGACTGTAGTGAAAGACACATTACAAGTATGTAGCACAGATAGGTGAGCATCTGCTAGCACTTGCTGCCAACTGCAGCAGAAATATGTGCCTGGGTGCTCGAAATGCTCTTGCCAAAGCAGACCTTGCCTCTTTGAGGCCATCAAGTATTCGGATAAGCCTTCCATGCTTATCTGTGGGCAGGACCATGCTAGTGTCCGCTTCCTTTTCCAACACACTTTGGCAGCATGAGGAAGGACTTTGCACTTACTCAGGTAAAACAATGTATGTACATGGTTACTGCAGGGCTTGTGAGTGGACAAGTTTCGTGACTCTCAGCCCAGCTGGGACATTCTTACATTACAGGGTATATTTTGGAAGGCTGACTACATGGGACTTTAGCAGTGTGATTCCAAATGATACATATGGAAGTGGCTTAGCTAAAACATGATACAACTCTTTAAATATTTAAGAGGGTTAGGTTATTTTAATAGAGTTTTTTGTGCTTAATAGAAAAAAAGGGTTTGTGGTTAATTCCTTATTATCCCAGGTGGCAGTTCTCTCTTTGTCTCCTCTCTCTTTAAATACCAAGCTAGCATTTTTCCTGTTTCATTGCTCCGGTCTTAGAGGTTTGCTTTGGAATTCCGCCAGTTATTTTCCATTAGGGCAAATATTATATCAAACTCATGATTAGGGATTTGAGGGCTTGGGCATATTAACCTCCTTATACAAATATTTTCTAACACTTGTCTTTCATTTTCTCTGACTTTTCAAAAATATTTATAATTAATGGTCTTTCTTTATGCAAAGGAAAATGGAAGAAGGTCGCCTCAAGTAAAATTCCAAAGGGATGCCTAAAAGATAAAACGAGATAGGATAAAGAATTGTTGTGTCCAATACTTTAACGTGACAATGAAGGAAGGTGTTTAAAACTCCACATAAAGCTGATGACATTTCCAGTGCACAAGAAGAATTTGGTCCTACAAAACCCAGGAACTATGTTCCGTATTCTTAAGCACTGTCTCCTGGCAGCTTATCTATTTATGTATATAGACAGACATCTTATCTACAGAGCACCCCTTTATCAGGAGATCTTCAACTCTGTATTTCTGTAAATTGCTGTTAACCACTCTAGTGTCTTAAAATGTATCATGCAGCAGCTATCAGGGAACCTTGTACAAGTTCAGGGAAATATGCTTTGTGTCCTGTTGCTTCATAGTTCTTCTTTTGGAATTATAACAGGACCTAGACCTGAACTGATGCATGGCACAAAAGGGATCAAGTGACTGTTTTGTTGCTTTTCGTCCCAGATTGACCGTTTCAGTTGTGAAGGTAATGGGGCACGATCTGTGCGACGACATTCTGCTAGCGCTGTGTGAAAAATGTCCCTTGTCAAACCATATTGCCAGCTTTTGATTTCTGGTAGATTTTCAGCAATAGATGGAAAATGTGTTTTTGTGGCGCACTTACATTTACTTTCCAGTGTGTCAGTAACTGCCCTACATGCATAGTTAGCTAGTCCCATACCTACTGTTGCTCAATGTGTGGGGAAGAGATGGAGCGCTGAGGGTGGAGGAGAGTTGACAGGGCTAGAATCCCAAACTGGCTGCACAGATGGGGCTGGAGTCTAGCATTTTCTTCATCCCCCAGACCAGGAATATCTAGGGGTCTAAGCATTGTCCAGTCAATAGGGCATTGACATAGAGGTGAGGTGATCTGGGACCTTGGGCAAATCACTTAACAGCTCTGCACTTCAGTTTTCCCATCTGTGACACAAGGGATAATTATATTTGCCCATCTTTGTAAAGAGCATTAAGATGTTGATCAATTGGAGGCTACAGGGTAATTATCATTTTCACTTGCTGGCAAGTGAATTTTTGGCAGCCAGGAGGAAAGAGGTGAAGGCCTCCATTTTGGTAAAATCCCATGGCTGGAAAAACTGCCACCAAGGAAATTTTATAAGGTGGAGACAAAGCAATTTCAAAGGTATCTAAAATAAATCTTAGGTGAGAATTGTTGTTTGGCTCATACTCAGTAGATGTAGGCTAGAGTTCTATATTGTCCCTGGAGGCTGAATGATAGATTGGAGTGAATGTATTTGAGGAAAGGTGCTGGCTGTACAGTGGTCTTTTGCTTTCTACTAGCACATGCAGATACTCAACAGGTTCTTTATCTGTGTGTGTGTGTGTGTGTGTGTGTGTGTGTGTGTGTGTGTGTGTACACACATATTTCCAAGCAACCAATTTGTCTGCCTCTGAAAATTTGTTCTCCAAGCCTTGTTCCCATCTGCCAAAAGAAAACATGTCATTTTTTATAAAAAAAACTTTGACAGACAGCAGTACATTCTTGAGATGAAGCCCTTTGCTTGCACCTGATTCAAGCTACAAGTTTCAATAGTGAGACAGCCTTTGAAACGAGCACTTTATGTGTCATTCCACATGGCTTATTAATGTCTTATTCTTATTTCTCTCCGGCTGGTTGATCCCTTTGTCTACAACTCATTCGTTAAGTCTCTGGCAGTATTTTGCCCCTATTTCATTCTAAATTTTGTAAGAATTGTTCTTGAGCAGAAATAACTTGGCAATTCTACATACAAAATGTAATGCTGCCTCCATTAGTGCAATAGCATACTTGCTGGGGATTACTATTATTATTTTGGGGTGTCGGTAGTCTCTCCATCTCAGAGTGCATCTGAATTTTCATTATAAGCCATCCTCTCCCCCCTCCCAGTCATATTGGACCTAAAATTGGTAGATTTGATGTAGGGACAAGGTAGAAATCTTCTTTAAATGTTTAAGTGAATAAGACAAGGGGATGGCTAATTGGGGTAGCCTAAAAACAGAGCTGCTAAACAAAATTCCAAATTTAGGTCTCAATTTTTTTGTTGCTATTTTGTGGGAACCATATGGAAAGAAGTAGAGAGATGAAGCTTTCTTTGCTGGACTCTCTCAGCAGAAACATAGTGCTGGGACTATATTGTAGCAGATTAAAATCATTTTACCAAAATTACTGACATTTTCTTTGCTAATGTTCCTAGGGCACATCAGACTCTAGTCAGTTTAATGCAGGATGTCTCATAGACTTTAAGGTCAGAAGGGACCATCATGATCATCTAGTCTGACCTCCTGCACATTGCAGGCCACAGAACCTCACCCACCCACTACTATAATAGACCCATAACCTCTGGATGAGCTACTGAAGTCCTCAAATCATGATTTAAAGACTCCAAGTTACAGAGGATCCACCATTTACACTACTTTAAACGTGCAAGTGACCCATGCCCCATGCTGCAGAGGAAGGCAACCCCCTCCCCCGGGTCTCTGCCATTCTGACCTAGGGGAAAATTCCCTCCCAACTACAAATATGGTGGGTCAGTTAGACCCTGAGCATGTGGGCAAGATCCACCAGCCAGTGGGGATTTTTGCTACAGGCAAACCCTGGTGGGCCACATCCATCGTCGACAGTCCCATCATACCATTGTCTTGAAGTCTGGAACCCTAAAAGTCTCTGGGGTTGTGGGCACTCAGCTCCTGTGCAAGTCAAACCATAATACTTGTACTCAGTTGGTCCCGTCCATATACAAAGGAATAGAACTTCAGATTATGTAATTTCCCTTGTTCCCTTTTCACCGGTGCTTGCAATTTTTAATGTTAAGGCCTGACATAGTTATCCCAAATAAATGATTTATTTCTCAATTTCCACCTGATCCACGCCAATTGAAATATGTGGAAGGACTCCCACAATGGGCCCTGGATGAGGCCCTCTGTCATTTGTAACTTTTACCGAAAATAGCATGGAAAATCCATAACTGAATATATGGCAACGACAGTTTGCCAGTAAAGAGTTAATATTTACCAACATTTACCGCACCATGATTACTGAGTCACTGCACTTTTTCGTTTTCTAGGTATGGGGAAAAATGTTTTTTTTAAACATGAACCATTGTACCATTGTAATTGTTTGTATCCTGCCTCAATGGGACAATTGCAATTTTCTCCATATGGCCAGATTCTTTCTGAGATGATCTATCTGCAAGGATAGACACATTAGCTTTCATTATAAAAGTCCAATCCATTGTTAAACAAAATACCCCTCATGTGTGATCTTTTTAACATGCCCATCTACCAGTGCTATACTAAGACAAAGTTGATTGAGGGGGAAAATACCCAATTTTTTATATATTGATAATTGAGTAAACTGAACAATAGTTTGAATTAAGTAACTGCTTGATGATATTACTTTTGTTCATTCTATAAAAATGTCATCTGTGTAATAGAATCCCTTTTGCTCCTTCCTTGCCAGTTGGATTCTCTTTATGTTCATTAATAGATATTGCTTTATATTCTAAGTTAACACAACACAGGAAAGGAGTCAAGAGATGCATTCATCTCATATCTTGCTTTAACCAAAATGTACTCGATGTAATGTTGCTACATGCAGTATTAGTTGCAGTGATTTGTTTGTAAAAGGAAGTAGGATTTTATTTTAAAACTGTGAATCAAATGAGACAACCTCCAAAACTGGAAACATATTTTGATTTTGTATCAAGGCTGTGATTTTCAAAGGATGCTAAGGAAATTAGGAGCCATAGTTGTACCAAAGTCAATGTGATTTTCAAGTCCTGCCCCAAATGTCGTCTTTGCTTCAACAGGAACAGTGACGACTATGTGTAACTTTCCACTGCGGGTGAGGTACGTGTCCTCAGTACTAACATCAAATCATACTTTCATAAAACCAACATTCAAAGGGTTAATACACTCAAGCAGGAAGTTATCTCAATTTGGAATAACTAGCTTACAGAGATAGCATCAACTTGCACTCTAGTCAATTTCAAAACCTGAGGGAAAGTTGTCTCAGGTATACACTGGTCCCTGAATTTTTGTGGTTTTATAATCACATTTTCCTATTGCTAAAAAATGTTTTCTCTCCCTTGTGGCTGTGTGAAATTTCCTCACTAAACAACAGGGATCACTAGCTAGCTGTTGGGGAAACAATGAAGCAGGCTATACACAAAAGGTAACATTCTCAAAAATGCCCACGTGACATAAGTCTAAACTCAGTCTCTTTGGGAAATGGAGCCTAGGCTCCTAATCACTAAGGTGCTTTATCCAACAGGTTGTCACAAACTGAAACAAACACAACAAAACAAACACACACAAAATCTCATTAACAACCTCCTTTTTCTCAACTTTTTTCAGTTACTGACGTCTTTGGTATTACTTGTATCAATAATAATATGTAGAAATCTTCAGAGCGAAGTGACTTTTAAGTTGATGGTCTCCTGGTCATCGTTTCAGAATAACCGCAGTTGTATTCCCACTCCATGGTTGCTCAAGGGCACCCACTAACATTTCGGGCTCCCAGCTGTCATTGCACTCGGGTAGAGACCCATGTCTCTCACCCTCCAGACTGGAGCGTTAAGGCTGCATAGCTCCCTGCATTACCCTGTGATATCCCCATTAAGCAAGTCTGCCCAAAGCCCTGTACTTACGCTTTGCTTTATCTCTGAGGGCTATGAACTGTGTATTGCCAGCTGTTACAGCTCTTTCTAAACTGGCACATTTATTCTGAAGGTAAAAGCATTACAGAGAAAACATAAAAACAGTCATTGTCATGCATAGTGGCCTGTTGTGTCTGGGTCTTCGAGTTCAGTGCCTAGCTCAGCGATCAGATACGCGGAGCAATGTGCTGCGCAGAGGAGCTGGACCATTGGACCAAGTGGTATGATCAGTGCTTCCACAAAAAGGGCTGAAGGTGTAGGCAAATGACACAGTCATGGTGGGGGAGATGGGCTTAGGGGCCAGACAGGAGAGACTGTCATAAAATGAGACAGTGAAATGGGGAAAGGACAGAACAAAGGAACAGAGAGCAAGAGGGAAGAGGAGGATGGAGAGAAGTGGAAAAGGATAAGGCACATGGGAAGTGAACAAAATAGGGAAGGGAAAAGATATTGGGGTGGGGATGGCACAGCAGATAAATAATGCAAGAAAAGAGAAGAGGGAGGGACTGACTTGTCAGGGGAGCAAAACCAGGAGAATCTGATACTAAAATAATTAATGCATGTTTGATTCCATCATGGGGTCTGCTTATGGTGTAGTTATTTCAGAAGTGGCCATATACTATACTGGTCCTGTCTATTCTCTGGGCGTGTAGCATATTACATAGACACATATTGCACTCACTTTGTGAACTGTTTAGTGTATGGCTTTAAAGACATTCTTGCTCTCTGCATGTCTGGGAGACAAGAATTTGTTATCTGAGAATGTTTGTTCAGCAATCACAGCTGCCCCATAAGTGTCTATGCACACATCCATGTTTCCAAAATGAAAAAGGGAATATATACTGATTCCCCGTATACTCTCCACTACACTCTTGGGTTGGGTTTGGTTATTGCCCAACAGAAAGGTCAAGTGTAAATACAGGAGCTAAATTTGAGCCAAGTTTTATCTGCATTTTGAACACATTGGGCCAAATCCATCCACAGTGTACAATAATTCCATTGAGTGCATTGTCATTAAACACATTGCAGGAGAGATTGACTTCAATGGATTTACAACATGGATAGCTTTGGGGCAGTATATACTTAATATCAATATAAATGATTTTATGAAATGATACAATGCTAATGCTCCAGCTATGTAGATGTTGTATTGATGGGTAATACAATTACTATATGAATCATTTCATTTCAGTTTGTTAGTCACTGGAGTTACTGTATGGATAAATTTAGGCTGTGCCATTAATTTCTATGGGTACCATTTCTAGATGTCTGGAAAGCTGTTTTGTTTTTGTTTTTTGCTCCTTTCTCTGCCCTGTTTCCTGCCACATATTTCAGTCACCAGAAGCTGATCTCTTCCCAATACAGAGGAATTTTAAAGTGTTTTTATGGCAGCTATACTTTAGTTAAATACACAATATTGGGACTCAATGCAGCGGTAGCTGTGTGAAATGCTATGGTCTGTGTTAAACACAGAATCAGATTAGATGATCTAATGGTCCTTGCTGGCCTTAACATCTATGAGCCTATGTGAAGCTATGAATATAAGGTTGGTAGAGGGAGGGGGGTGTGTGTGTGTGTGTGTGTGTGTGTGTGTGTGTGTGTGTGTGTGTGTGTGTGTGTGTACACACACACGAGAAAACTGAATTTTTGACTGAATTACAGAGCGGTAGCTGGACTGGATCTAGTCATTGTCCGGCTATTCTGACTGAAGGACAGGAGACACTTGATATGGATTTAATCAGGCCGCAACTTTATTATCAGCTGTCTGGGACTACCTGGCAGATAAAAGTGTACAGTGCTGGGAAGTCCATGTTCATTCAATAACTATGCAGGGACTTCCAACAGCCCTCATTCATTTTCCATCCAGATCCCCCAGCCAACCCATTGCTTGTAGGAGGGCTATGGTAGGCTATAAGAAAGGGGGGTTGGCTCCCTGCCATACCCCTCAGGGAGCCCTGAACCTCCCCCTATTCCATTCCTTTAACCAGCACCTTCTTTTTAATTCCTCTACCAAGCTATTTATCTGGTCACTGGATGCCTTTCCTATGGCATACCTGCAGGGGACATCTGCCCCGCACTTGCATAATGATTTGCGATATATGGCCTAACCCCCTTTTTGCCTCACCGTAACAAGCCCTCCCTGAATGTGCTGTGGGGAAGGCAAAAAACCCCACCCTACCTAGGACAATCTGGTGGGGAGGGAAAAATTCCTTCCTAGCAGCCCTTTAAAGGAGTGGATCGTGCAATGCAACTTTTGCTACCTCAAGGGGCGGGAGGAAGGGTGAGTGCTGCCTCACCTGCTGCATGGAGATGGGGCTTCTCATGCTCGAGCTTGCCCCTTTTCAAGCCTTCTGCACTTCTGTTCCCTGGAAATGAGGCAGCGTCTCTATGCTGATCCCCACCCCCTCTTTTCAGCTGCCTCTGGCCTCGCTCTCCCCCCATCGCACCCCTCAAGTACTGATACCCTGCCTCTTGCAAGCCCAGAAAATGTCTCTGCCTCCTCCCGTTATGCATCCTCCCCCCCACCCCCACCCCCGGGGTGTGGTCATCTGTAAATCAAAGTAACTTGTGAATTTTGACTTGAAAAATAAATTCAAATAGTCTGGGATCTGAGCACTGTCACATGGATTGACATCTAGCAAAGTACCCTTGTTAAAAAAAAAATAAAGGGGTAATAACAAATGGATATGGGCAAGGGGGCAAAGATCACTATTAGGCCTGGTCTTAATCAACAACTCTAAAAGCCATCTGGAAGAGCAGTAAACAGCATGCTAGTTACACTCACAAATTAAAAGGTAACATGGGGACTGAGAACTAATACAAGGGGCTGTAGAGGTAATGGGTAGGAAACAATAGTCAATTTAAAATGTATCTGGAGAAAAAGAATCTGAAACACAGGTAGTCAATAGGAGGGAGATACTGGGAAAGCAGTAATGACAAAAGAGACATAATGGAGCACAAATTAGATATGAGTTTACAACTCAAAATAGTGGCCATAGAATTCACAATGTAATTTTTTGGTTGCCTAACTCTCCCGCTCCCTGGAGCTGATAGGCCTCTGATGAGACTACACCTAAATTAGTGTCTTCAGCACTAGGCACCTCAATACCATCCAGGTGTCAACAAATTAAAGAAACGGGGAATGTGTGTACATGTGGAGAGATTAATGAGGTTTATTCATTAAATTTAGAGGAGCTAAAAGGAACTACTGTCCATATGTAAAGTTTGATCAGACGTCAAGTCTACAAATAAGGGTATAAAGACCCAAAAGGGCAAAGAACTGTTTAGGATGGTCACAAGAGTATATGTTAGGCGAGATGAAATAAAAATGGTCAAGGGAAAATTTAGGGGAATTATCAGGTAAGATTTCTTTACAATGAATTTCATCCAACTGTGGATTAGTAAACTCTTTGGGTCAGGTTCTGTTCCTTTCTAGCGGTTTGTGCACTGCCTAGTGTATTTGAATCCCAACCTGATTGAGGCCTCTAGGCACTACCACAATACAAATGTTAAATAATAATAGCAGCAAGAGCTAGGACTGTGATACAAGCCAGGCCATCCCTAGTGTAATTTAAAACTGAGCTGGATGCAGTAAAGAACAACCTACTGTAGCAAACAGAGTAGGGGGAATGGCCTATATTAGACCTGTCAACACTTATTTGTCTGAGTCTTTTGTATTATGGAAGGTAATGCTACATTCCAGAGTTGGGAGGCTTTGTTTAACATCCAATGTGGATAGCACCTGATTCAACACCCATTGAGGTCAATGGGAAGACTCCCACGGAATAAAATAATAATACATCTTTTTGTGTATGTTTACAATACGGTAATTCCTGTAAACTTAAACAACAACTACCTGCCCTTCTATCAAAAGTTAGATTTAAAATATACTTTTCTTTTGGTCATAGAAATATGCTCCTGGCTTCATTTTCCCAAAATTTCTAGTGAAAGAATTCTGTAGATATTTTATTAGTACAATAGCTAATTTAATTCAGTATGACACATACCAGCTTAATTTTATATTGTATGATTTTATATAGTAGCATTTATTTCTTGTACCAACTCTCAAGGATGTTTTATCTGTTTTATATCCCATTGAATTCTCTGGGAAACTGCACTAGTTAACAATAATTTTATTACTTTATTAATTAAACGTTTTCCAACAAGCTAGCTATGGCATTTCTTATCATCAAGGGTTCCATTAGTTTTTAATGGTGTGAGACAAAATTACCATTTACCCACATGCAATTTAAGAAGCATCATTAACACAGAAAAAGCACCAGGTGGGATTTCTAATAGTTACTGTTTCTCATTTTTGTTTTTATTTAAAAGAAATAACTGGTTTTGAGGTTTTTGCTGCAAGGTTGCCAAATCCTCACTTAGTTTTTATGTTCTAGATAATTTAAAATAATGTTCTTCTATCTCCTAAGGCTCTATTCAAAAGTATTTTACTTATCCGCACATAGCTTCGTTTGTACGCAATTTCTCGACGCAGCCAGATGAGTGTGTTGTCTGCACAGTAATCATCAACAAGAACAAAGACTAAGCTACATGGTCAGTAAGCATGGTGTGTTTTAGGTGGAGGGGGTGCTAACTGGCAGGATAAAGGTCTGACTCGGATGTCAGAGAGAGCATGTGTTCCTGCAATAGGAAGCAGTTTGGGATGTAGAGTGGTGAGATGACAAGCAGAATGCCACAAAGATTAGACTGATTAGCACTGATTTGTTCAGTTTAAATATTTACACCTGCCATAAGTCTGAATAGCCGAGATTAGACACCTCTCCCGTGTACAATGGTGATAGTAACGTTGCTTGCTGATACTATGGTGGGGTGGAGTTCAATAGAGTCAGAAGCTGAGTAATACTGTTGGTGATACAACCTCTATAGTTAGGCAAGGGGGGCATAGAAGAGAGAAAGATGTGAAGTAATAGCCTATAAAACCAAAATATTACACATATCCATAGTGCTTAAGCGTGTTTGAACTAATTCCATAAAATAGGACACATGAAGGAGTTTAACAAGGCTACATTTGGAACAAAGTGAGCCTTTTGGATTTACATTGTTAAAATAGATACCGGGTCCAATTCCAACCCTGTACAGTTGCCAGACAGAGAGGTTAAATTCACTGATTCCCTTAAAATATAGTGTAGATGAATAATGGTGGGAACATATATTCTGAAAGTTGCTGAAAAACTCTGATTCAGAGTCTGCATGGAGATGCTCTTGTATCATGTGAAAGTCAAATGAAAAAAAGATAGTAAATATTTACCTTAAACTACAAGGCAATAATTAGATGGCAATGTAATTAGTATGTTCTATTCAATTATGCCGCACGCTGACTAATTGCTGACTCAGTCTATTAACATATTAATAAATTGTCTATCTGAGGTCCCCTTTTGTTAATTTTCTAGGTTTAATAATGCAAAGTAGAGTTGCTTTTTATTTTATTAATTCTTTGTTCTTGGCGGTGGTGATTTCTTGATGGCGCGCACTAATGCAGTAGCTGCAGGGTTAGGGGCTGTCATGAGTTTCCAGATCTTGGTGTCAGTCGTTTTATTGTTGCACACTCAATTTCTTTTCATAAATGATTCTTACTGGGGAAATTCCTAAGGAAACCTCTATCTCAGTTCCCAAAAAAACAGAGAAATCTTTTTTTAAAACATGCATCTTTCTTTACAGTATATTGGGATATTTAATTTAGGGAAGTAGGCCGTGATCTTGCAAACACTTACGTATGCGTACAGTCCCATTGAACTTAATGTACTCAGACATGTTGTTTTTGAGGCTCAGGGTCTTAACTGGTTTGCAAATTTGCTACAAGACGCAAATGGTAACCAGAAGATAGATAACAGAAATCCTGAATTGAAAGGGCTGGATCCTGCAGCCCTTACTCTAGTAATTATTCCTTGCACATATGAGTAGACCCATTAGTGAGGAAGAGATGGTCATATGGTAAAAGAAAAGGGGCTGAGACTCAGGAGATCTGGGGCATATTTTTGGTTTTCCACAGACTTCCTGGGCGATCTTGAGAAAGTCTCTTAATCTGCCTATGCCTTACTTTATCCATCTGGGCAATAGGGATAATAATACATCCCTATCTCTCAGGGGTGTTGTGAGGATAAATACATTAAAGATTGTGATGTGGTCTGACAGCACAGTGCTGGGGACCAGGTAAGTACCTTAGAAAGATTAGATAGATAGCTAGATTAGATAGATAGGGGTGTTGTAAGGATAGATTAATATTTATGTGAAACTCAAAAGCTCTGATGAAGAGCATTGTAGAAAAGCCTGAAAATAAACAATGTGTTGTGGGACCAGGCCCAAAATGAGCAATGTAAAACAATATTTCTACTGAGAGACAAGTTTGGCACATATATACCCCACCAGATTTTCTCCCTCAGTCAGTTCAGCAGGGATTGCCTGGAAGGAGCTCTGACAGAAGGTTAACACAAGAGCAAAAGCTGTGAAATTAGTTTTCTCCACACTGGCTGTATGGTGACAGTGCGGTGCTGCCTTCTCCTCGGGTGGGATGGGTCACTTGCATGTGTTTTCAGGTAAGATTTTCCAAACTTTCAGGAGATACTGGAGCAGGTTAGGCGCTGTAGCAGCAGCTCTGCCACGTCAACCAGAGGAAACCTCCATCTTACAAAGCCAGTATGAGCCATTCAGGTGAAATTTGGTCTTACAGCTCCCTTCAAAAGGGTTAAAGGAAGCTTTAGGGCATGGAGTGGTGCCTTTACTTCACAGTGGTGAGGGGAACAAGCTTTGAGGGATCCACATCAGAGCCCATCAGCAGAATGAAGGCTCCATTCGTTCACTCTGTCCTGGGCCAACATGACTACGTAAGGCCCGAAAAGGCTCACAGTTGCTGTATCTGTTGGAGCTCTGTTCTGCCAAGAATTAGATCAATATACCAACTCCTTTTATGGTGATGAGCTTAATCCATTGCCCCATTTTCTTCCTGGTTTGCCCATTAGTTTGTTTTCCTCTCACACAGATTTGCATTCTCTTCCCATATGTATTATCTGCAGCAGTGCCACCCATTAAGGTTGTCAGTCACTTCCCATTTTAAGACCCTTTTTTAATTTGCTTAAACTTTGCCAAATTTTAACTGTTTGGTCTGAAATTTTACAGGCCTGCTTCATGCTGAACTTTTTTTTTTTACGTTTTCTGCCAAAGCAGTTCAGGCCTTTCCAAGAACAAGGCTAGGAAAAATAGTTTGTTTTGCCTATATTAAAAATTGTGGCAATCTTTTCTTTGAAAAGCTCCAATACTTCCACGCTCTGGATCAAGGACCTGAAATTGGGCAGGAGGGTGACCTTTGTGCCTTTTGCCATCCTTGTGAAAACTGCCCCAAGTTATAAGCCTTTGAAAAAAAAATCACAGCTTACACATACTTAGTAGAGACTTTAAAAGCTAGATTTCCCATGTCCACACTGGACGTGCTCCAGCCAGGGCTTGAGCAGAACTTTCCAACAATTTCATCTCATGGCTGCTCCAGGTATCCTGTCAAGCCTGTTCTTTCAGTGACTGCCCCCGTGGGCCCACCGAGCATGGAAGAGGAAGCTGCCTGATTCAAATGCAGAGGGGATAAGAACCAATCTTGTTGATGGTGGTGGTGGTGTGTGTGTGGGAGCAATGGGGAGTGGGAGTTGTGTGTGTGGGGGGGGGGGGGTGGGCACTGACAGTAGCTGGGCAAGGCGACTGGGACTAGAAACCAGGGAGGGAAATGGAGAAATAAGTAGCCAGTAGGTGGTGCAGAAGGGAGGGACTGATGGTGGATGGGGGTGGGGGGAGACTGAGACCATCTGGACAAGGAGACTGGGACTGAAAAATTACTGGTGTGGCAGGGAAGAAGATGAAGGAAGAGGGGAGACAGATCTGACAAGTTGTGGTGCAGGGGGAGAACTGGGATTGGCTGAAGAAAGAGCCTGGGAAAAGGAACCAGGGAGATGCTGAGATTGGATGAGGAGCCCAGGGTCACAGAATCCCAGCATAGACGCCAGTGGGGGTGGGGTCTGGAGGCCAGTGTCGGGGAGAGAGAGATCAGAAGAGGAGCAAAAGGGGTGAGCCTAGGAGTTGTGGGGCAAGGAGATTGGACCCGGGATGAGAAGCTTAATGAGAGGAGACTATTACTGGCTAGGTGAGAGGAATGGGACTGGAACAAGGAGATGGGGTGGGTAAAAGTTGGAGGGGCTGGGGCAGAAGGGGTCACATGAGGGGATAAAGGATAGAAGAATCTGGAATTCCTGAGTCTCTCCATTCCTCTGCTCTCAGCAAATATCTGTGAACCTCCACTAGCAAAATGGCCCATTCCCCTCTAGCTCCCTAAGTGGATGACAACTTGCTACTGCTATCGATTACTCCATTAGCACAAGTGGCAGAGGTTTAGGTGGCAAAGGTGCCATGCATGCTGCTGACCTGATGCTACATGGTAGAATTCCTTTTTTTTTTTTTAGTTAACTTTTATTAAAACCTAGTGCAGTTGAATGCTCTCCTGGGGACTTAGTCTGTACCTGTCTGTGCCACAGTGTTCCTATGTGATGCTGGGCAAGTCACTGCAACCAGTTTTTTCACACATGCCCACTAATTGTACGAGCCTCATTTTTTCTGGATGCCTGACTTGGGGGGAGGAGGTCTGAGCTGCAGACATGTTTGTGCAGCAGGGGTGGGTGGATGGTCTGGCTGGTCCTGATGATGTGCTCTTATTGGCTTGCCAAACATCAGGAGGGTCCCCAACACCTGATGCTGGGGTCTAGGGTTAGATTGCCTCGTATTTGGGAAGTGGGGAAGCTGACAAAGGGACTTAACTCCATTCTCCATGACCTATTTTACTAAAAGGGCCTGAAGTCATTTGCCCCCTGCAAGAGCCACTGATAAACCACACTGCCGTGACCTACTATGATTAAAAATCTTGTCCTTGTCCTTCTGTTAGGGCTGGCAGGAAATAAAGAAACTCACCACCATTGCTGTAGATTGCCTTTAGTATTGACTTTGAATTTAGGAAGCAGTTAAAACTGCAAATGTAGCTAAGAATTCACTGGACACTGTGTGGCTATGGTTAAAGCCATCGAGTCATCTGTAACAAAATACGTTACTGAGCATAGACATATTAATATCAATGAATAATAATAACAAAGAAAAAACATCAGCTGAAGTTCCATGTTTACTCTTGCTCTTGTTCCCTGGATGCCTACCTGTCTTTACTGTTGCCCCACACCACCCTGAGCTCCCAGGTAAATATGCTGTTGCCTCCAGCACCGTGTTAGATTTGCCTGCCCCCATTGACTCCAGTCTCTTACTTTTCACTAATGATTGTCATGTAGCCTTCTGGAAAGTCAATCAACAGTGTCACTCCCAGTGCATGGGGAACTGAGTGTTTTGTTTTCCTCTAGGAGGTTTTTTCAAGCAGACGCCACTAAGAAGCAGTTTGATATTTTTATGGTTTGAAGCATCTATTAAAATAGAAACAAATTTTGCATTTTCTAAATGGGTGGATAATTGTTCCACGATGAAGCGAGCAAAAACATGAACAATAATGGCCTCTGCCTTAAATGCAGGCTGAACTGAACTTCTGGTCATATAAATTTCTAATTAATTTGGATGTGCAAGCCATGGAACAAAAGCTCTGATTACATATTAGAGCATGAGCTGCAAAAATAACTTCACACGCAGCTTCCTTGTTATCCAGTTTCTTGTTTACAAAGAAGTTCTGAATTGCTCTGCCTAAACTGGACAGGTACATCAGCGCCAGAATTATGAGAAAGGCTGAGCTCTCATTTCAGCACTGGGTACTGAGCTTTTTTGAAAATCTGTTTGGGTGCTGAGTACTTGCAAATCTGCCTGGCGCTCTTTTGAAATTCTAGTGTTATGCAGCATCTCTCTGCTGGATCTTCAGTTTTGGCTTTGCAGTCAGAGGATCTCTGTCTCAGGCCCCATCAAGAACCATCCAGAGAGCGGCACTAATGCATGTACAATAAGTAAATAATCTGTGGCTATTGTATATAAAGAAAAACTCCTTCATAATGTTAAATAAGAACAACTAAGGAAACTCTATCTTTAATATTGGTTGCAGCAACACCCGTCCCAATTATTAACAACATTGTCATCTCTAGCAAGGCAAAAATTGTATTACAGTGAGCAGGATAAACTACTTATTGCATAATGCCCTACTTATACAGGGGTCAGACCAATGTAGCAATTTGCCCAGTAAAGCAAAGTTAGTGTGCCACTACACTGATTTCCTAGCAGGTCACATTCACCCTTGTGCAGACAGCCTATACAAAAACTATGTACGTCTTACATCCGGTAACAGCTGGTAATTAAATAGCAACCACTAAGGTATTGTGCTTAAAACCAAGCGTCCCATCCTAGGAGGGCACATATACCTCTCTAGTGAGAGATTGCATAGCTCTAGAGTGAGGTTTTTGCCATTCAGGAAAGACTCATTTTTATTAGTAAAGTTGTGTGTTGTTTGTAAATTTCAAAATGAAACAAGGAAACTTTTTTTCCACTTATTCAGTCAGGAAAGATTCTCCTTGGTTCTTCTCAGGAAACTTCTTTGCCTTTAAATTTGTATTATCTATTAAGGATTAACTTAGTTTTCAACCCCTACATTTTCTGACTTGTATCTGGCATCAGCATTGATAGATGGTTGGAATGGCCTGTGCTGAGGGACTGAGTGGTCGTATTCTAACCAGCTGTAGAGCTGGTTGGGAAACAGATTTTATTCTGTGTGAAAAACTGACAAAAGAAAAAAAAATTAAAAATATTTTGCAGAATTTTTTTGTATTGTCATTGAAGAGGTTGAAATAAAATTAGCGTTGACAACTGAACTCCAAAACAGTTTGTTTTTAGTTGGCAAAAACAGATTCATTTTTGGTTGCCAGGGTTTCATTTCTTCAGTGTCCCACACATCAAAAATGTAGGTGAAAATAGAAATTTTTGTGCAAAAAGTTCTCATTCAAAAAAGGCAAAGGATCTTTGACCCACTCTAGTCACCTCTGAATGCAGGATCTAAAGTAAGATGTCACTTCCAGTTACCTATGTCTTCAGCAAATCGATCAGACTCACACTTGGACATAGTTCACACATTCATTATACCCAGAAAGAAAGCTACACACCTTGAAAAACAGGTTGAAATGCAGGAGCAGTCTATGTTCTTAATACTACAGTTTGCCAAGAACACTTCTCTCCAGTGCTCCATTCTGTGCACTGGTTCCCCTTAGAATACAGAGTCCAGTTCAAGATATCTGCCTTGTTATCCAAATCTCTGCATGGAATCGTCTTAAGAACTTAATGCAAAATTCAGGTGTTCAAAGTACCTTTTCTCCATTAATTTCTTCATTGGAAGGCCTAAAAAAAGTAATCGCACTATTCTTCCTGGGAAAGCAAAGCGGGAGATTGTTTTTATTTCTATATTTAAATATGTGGGAAGTTCTCAGCCACTGTGGTGATAGGGCCATCTAGATAGACAGGAATCTTGGTTAACATTGTACTTTGCATTATCAAAAGTCATGTGACTATTCTGTTGGGAGATTGGAGTTGAAGGCATCTCAACACAAAGTGGTGCTCATGTTGCAATTAATTCACTTGAGGCAATGTATGCAGGCATCAAAGATGACATCAAACATCCCCTTTGGTGCACAATATTGTCTTTGAGATGAAGTGTATTCTACCTGCTGAAAGAGAAGAACAGGAACAGAATCTAAACTGTGAGAGGGGTGGGTGCTGCCTAGGGAGATGGAAAAAAATCCATTCCACCATTAAGGGTAAGAAATGCTGCCTGTTCCTATGTGGGGAGAAGTAAAGGGTGTGGCATGAAGCAGACGTACTCTCGATTTCAGGAACTGGTGCCTGAATCATTGCTACTCTGTGGCTCTTTTGCATCAGCTTAAAGGGCAGGCATTAGGCCCACCCCAGGAATAGCCTCACCCCAGGAGAAAGGGGACCCAGGAAAGCATTGGAGGGTGGACTGAGGGCAGAAGGAACCACAGCCGGAGCAGCTCTTTGCCCTGGTGTTCCCCTTTGCTGCAAGCCCCACAGGGCTATGACAGAGGGTGAAAGAAGAGGTACAAGGCTGCAAAACACCACCCTTTGGTCCCTGCATTGCTGCTTTTTGGTTTTCAGGCAGGTAGGGCCTGGAAGTTCTCTGTAGAAGTAGCAAAAATCCATTTCTGGGGGAGGAATTGCTTTCTATCACTCAACAGGCCAGTTAGGGACCCGAGCTGGTGGTTTTGAAGGTGTTTCTCCTCTAGAGAGGCAGGACACCTAGAGCGGTTATGGCTCTAGCCTAGGACTTCGAAGACAATTAGTTTAAGTGTCTGCTCCACCACACATGCTGTGTGTGACTGTGTGCAAGTCATTTAGTGTCTCTGTGCCTCATTTCCCAGCTGCAAAATGAGGTAATAGTACTTTCCTGTGTCACAGGGGTGTTCTGAGGTGTGCAGGCACTATAGGGGTAGGGTCCATGTAAGTATTATAGATAGAAAAAAAAAGTAGGGTGCAGTGTCAGGGTATTGCAACAGAAGTGACCTACTGATTTCACATTCATTGCTCTGAATATACACACCGGCATTTAGTAATAACAAGACAGGAAATATACCTCTACTGGATCACTTAGATCTTTATAACTGCCTAATAAGTGTGACATTATTTGGTTTTGCAATTTGCATTTATAACCCTGACACGTTTGTTAGTTTCTGGTGGACATTCAGCCGCACATTAAAGTTCAGGCTAACGCTTTACAGTAATGGCCTGTGTCACAGTTCAGGGCAACTGCACCTGTATTTCCCCTCAGTGGTCCAGCAACGATACCCACTGTAGGCTTCTGACTCACCAGCTGTTGCCTCTCTTGAGTGGAGACTCGTGCCTTACTCTCTCCTGACCAGAGTACTTCCAGGCTATACAGTTTCCTGCCTTCACTGTATATTTCCCAGCACAGACAATCTGCCTAAAACTACCTGCTTGTTTTCTCTTCAGAGACTGAGAACAGAGTGATTGCTACAGATATAACAGAGTTTTCCATGAAAATCTCCTTTATTCTTAAGGTAAAAAGCATTACAGAGAAAACTCATGAAAACAATGGAAGAACCTATGTGCAGGCTAAAAAGCTTACCAGAGATCACCCCAAACATGGGTTTAGGCAGCATAAGTCCTGCAACCCCCTTCCCTGGGAAGACCTTGTGGTTACAAGTTCATCACAGCTTCAGTTCAGAACAGATTTAGCCCACCCTTTTAGACAAATCCTGGGGTCTTTTATCTGGTGTTTCCAGGAACAGGTAATTAGTATACACAGGGTCTCTCTCCCCATCTTCAAATGTTTGGTTTTGGAGGGGGGAAAATTTGTATTCCCCTCACCTCCAGGTATTTCCTAAGGAAATCCACTTCACACGTATTGGTCCAGAAAGACCTCTGAACTTCCTCATCCCTTCCAGAGATTGCATTAATCTTATTTTTCCACTAATCAAGTTCCATACAATCTCACAATAGTATATAAGCATGTGCATTTCCAATACAATGTACCCCAAAGGTATTAACCCTACTTCAGTAAGGTTTAACTTAATTCAGTAAAGTCAATTCAAGATAATACACAGTATTGTCAGTCTATCACAGCTTAATAATTGCTTATTCCTTTGGTATTAATTACGATCACATGATTTATGATATCAACATGCAGCGCTAGGATTTCTATTTTAAGTAATTAATAATGAACTAGTTTATTATTCTGAACTGTTACAAATCAAAAATGTGGTAAGCTTTATATAGAATTCTAGACGCTGCCAAGTGATTGTTGCATTGCGTCCTCCTCCTCTATTTCTGTACATTTAACCAAGTATTGTTAAACTGATGCCTTCTTCAAACACAGCCATGTCTGATTTGCTTTTGCTAAGAAACTTTTTCAAAGTGTAAGGCTAGGATTTTCAACGGGAAATTCAATGGGAATTGTACACCTAATTCCCAGGGCTGCTTTAATAATCCAAGCATAAACCCTGTAAAAATGCATCTCCACTAGAAATTTGACATAGTTACTGACTCATACTTCTATATATGCAGTTTAATTTTGAGCAGGATCATCTCCAGTGGCTTACAAAACTAACTGTCCTCCTGTTGAAGTCAATAGAAGTTTTAACATTGATTTTGACTGGAGCAGAATAAGCTAATGCTGAAAAACCCTACCCTTAAGCTCTCTTTAATAAAGCTTCTGTAGTGCCATAATAACGGTAACAAGTATAAAGGTTGGGATTTTGAAAAGTGCCTAAAAGTCCCATTGACTTTCAATAGGATGCATACTCTTAAATCATTTAGGATTTTCAAACGTGCCTATCCTAAATGACAGGAACTTAGAATTTCACACTTAACTACAACATGGTTAAGCACATTGTAGCTGCTGACTGCTTCACTGCTAAACAGAATTTTGCAAATTATGTCTTGATTAAGCAGTAGCCTTTGCAATTCACATTAATTAAACTCTTCAGGAGATAGCCCAATAAAGTAACCATCCCCTTTTAAAGTTTCCCAAGGAGGGAAATTATTCTGCACTTCCATAGGTGTTTTATAATGATATGGACGTTACACGTTTTCAAATATTGCCACAAACCAACAAACACATTTCACAAGTGTTTGTGAACATTCATAAATGTGCATGCCAATCTAAGCATGTAGCTAAGCATTTTTATGAATAACAAATAATTTCTATCTATATATAGTAAGTTGTTTATTTAAACAGACTCAAAAAGGATGGTCTGGTGGTTAGGGCAATGAACTAGACTCCGCAGATGTGAGTTCAATTCCTGGGCCTGCCATAGACTTCCTGTATGACATTGGGCAAGTCACAATCTCTCTGTGATTCAATTCTCCATTTGCAAAACAGAGACGATACGCCATTCCCCCCACTCTTTCTCTTCCCTGTCTATTTAGATTGTAAGCTCTTTGGGGCATGATCTGTCTCTAATGAGGTGTATGTACAGTGCCTAGCACAATGGAGTCTCGGTCATGGCTGGTGTCTCTAGATGCTACTGTAATATTACTATTAATGAAATTTTCAGATTTCAAACTGTGCATATACTTATTTTGCATGTGAACAAAATCTGACCCTCAATATCCACTTAACTCCTTTTTGCTTTCTTTTCTTTAAGATGCAAGAAAATTATCCCAGGAACATACTATGGTAGAGATCTAGTCATCTTTAATTGTACAAATCCTTCTTTTTAGCCACCCAAGTAGCACTCATTAGCCCCTTGATGTCTAAAATATTTTTTTCTGCCTGCTGGAGTGGAACATATACACAGGAGTGCTGCTTTCTTTCCTATCATGCAGTAGAAAATGAAATGTGTTTACTTTCACTTTCTGCCATCAAATTAGTGTTGTTCTGCATTCCACTCCAGCAGGCAATAAAAGCACTCCACTCCTGGGTGAATGGTAAGAAGTTAAAAAGGAGAGAGAGGGAAAGGAAAACACAGCTACAGAACTAAAAAAGGTGCTGAGGGGGAGCACAAGGAACACAATTTCATTTGTCACCAGGAGTCTGAAACAGCTCCATCTGAGAATGGCTCTAATCTGATCCAGCTGAGTGCTACCTGGAACCTGCTACCATCTGATGCTTGGTGTCTGACATGAAATAAGTTTGGTGGACGTGGGCCAGTGGAGAACTCTCTGCATGACAGAATTTATATTCACAATTGGCTCTTCTATTAGCAGCACCTACAGAGAGGCCAAGGTTTGAAACTGAAGCAACAGGAAACAAAAGATCATAAGATTTTTTTCAGTGTAGTTTAGTTCTGTATACACATAATATAGCACTTACTGATCATGGGAACCTTACCCTGCAAGCACAGATGTGAGTAATTTTATGCAGTGGTGCGGTAGCCATGTTGGTCCCAAGATATTAGAGAGACAAAATGGGTGAGGTAATATCTTTTATTGGACCAACTTTGGTGAGTGAGAGAGACAAGTTTTCAGTCACGTAGGAAAAGTTGTTCATCATATATACATGTTATTTGCCAAAATTACAGCCAAATAATTTTCTTACTACAGCAGAAACTGTTGTCTACCCATTTCATTCAGTAATTTTCAGTAAAGCGGGTGATATAATGGACCAAACGTATACATGAACGAAGGTTAATTTGTAGAAGATAGGGTGAGGTAACTAAGGCTGCAACCCAGCAAATACTTACACACAAGGGTAGACTCATTAGAAGCATGTTCCTACTGCATGGTTTCTTGCAACTTCCTCAGAAGCAGGGCTGGCTCCAGGCACCAGCTTACCAAGCAGGTGCTTGGGGCGGCCACTTCGGAGAGGGGTGGCACATCCAGCTGTTCGGCGGCAATTCGGCGGACGGTCCCTCACTCCTGCTCGGAGCGAAGGACCTCCTGCCGAATTGCCGCCGCAGATCGCGATCGCGGCTTTTTTCTTTTTTTTTTTTTGTTTGGCTGCTTGGGGCGGCCAAAACCCTGGAGCCGGCCCTGCTCAGAAGTATCTGATGCTGGCTACTGTCAGCTGTGGGACACTGGGCTAGATGGGCCATGGGTTTTAGCTAGGATGCCAATTCCTGTTTGTAATCCCATCGTTTTCAGCCAGATTACTCACATGCATAAATGCTTTGCCAGGTTGCGACCAAAGGCATCTAGGTCTCCCCCAGCTCCCAGGTGATATTAGCAGAAAGCTAAGAATTATACTATTAAATCTCACCACATCATTGAATACAACTGCAAAAATTCATTTCATGAAAACAATATATGGAACTTTGTTTTCTAATTTTGCAGGTCACCCAAAGCCCTAGTTGTTCCTTTTCTCAGGATATGGCTGCAATTAATCCCATGGCACAATTATTGTTAATTTAAAAATAAATCACTAAGTAGTCTGATTGGTAAAGAACAGTGAGTATTACCGATGTCACCTGAACACATTGTGATTTGCATGTCATTAGTATATCATAAGAAACTGTGGATACTTTTCCATAATGGGAGTTTGAGTTCTCAACTTTTTAAAATTCTTTTTAGATTGCTCCGAGAAAGATGAGAAATTATTCATCCAAGATAAGTAAAGTAATGTAATAAATCATGCTAATATTTCACTACCAGGTTTGCCACAATGTGTTAGTTACTATATGTTAAAAAATGTAATGGTAGTAAATCTATTCTTGCCTATCCATCCTCCCACCCCACTCCTCAATTCTGCAAAGACATGAGCATGTGCCTACATTCATATATGTGAATAATCCCACTGAAGGGAGACAACTTGCATGTATCAGGGTAGATGTGAGTAGGTCTCTGTAGAATTGGAGTCTGCAAATGTGTGCATAAGCCTTTGCTGGATCAGGGCCATAGTGCTTACAACCCTCAGTAGTTCCATTGGCGTCGGCCCCACAGGATTACTCATGGTAGGATGCACTGTGCCTGGCAACCAGTGTAAGCAGGATTGGGCCCTTTAGAGGTACTGAGTGCTCTCATTTTTCACTGCACTGATAGAGTTAAAGGACTGCTCCATCTTACAGAAGAGTCTCTGCTTTGAAGTGCTGGCCCTTCTTTTCAATGTGCCCAAACATGACATAACTCCTTAGTAGGTATACTTCCACATTAGCGTGTGTGTGCCTCTCACACCAGGCTTGTTCTGCCTTGCTACAGAAGTGTAATTCCCATTGATGTAAATAGGGGGTGACATGCCTCTGACATGGAGAAGCCTGCAGCCCCACACAGGTTGAGAGTCAATTAAAAATGTCCCTAGAAAGAGTCTCTTGGAGTACGTCTCCACTGGAGTTGTAGGGAGGTGATTGCAGGTGGCTAGGCAGGCATACCTGCATGAGCTTTAATCTGGCTGGTGCAGCTAAAAATAGTGACGTCATGGTGGCACAGACCCCTGCAGGGGCTAGCAACTCGAACTGTACCCAGGATTCACGGTGGGCTGCCCATGCTGTTGCATCTGCACTGCAATTTTTATTCATACTAACCACATTAGAGCGAGTGCAGGGACACCTACATGAGCTGCAGTCACACCTCTGACAGCAGTGTGTACACGCCTCTGGTGAGAAAATGGGACTGATCTGGAGGCTATGCCTGGTTCTGCTGTTGACTCACTGTGTAACCTTGGGTGACTTGCTTAGCTTCTCTCTGGCTCATTTTTTCTCCATCTGTAAGATTAGGATAATAATACTCACCTCACAGGGATGTTGTGAGGCTAAATCCATGTTCAGCACTTTTAAATCCTCCGATTGGAAGCCACTATATACTGTAACTTTAAACTGTTATTATCCACTGTCGAAAATTGATTTTTTCACAGCTTTGGGCTACTGTCTCCAGCGTGGAACCTATATGGCTATGTTTAATTGGTCCACTTGCTTTTTTATGAATTAACATGTTTGCTCGGGGCCAATTCAGTTCTGTCCAGTATATAAAGCTGTAGTAAATGTATTAATTTTCTAGGAGACATGTAAAATGATCAGTCTTCATAGTCATAAAGAGCGTGTCCATTTAATTGGAATTATTTTACTGGGACCTGGTATGAAAAGTGTGTGTGATCAATACAATGGCATTCACATTAACACATAATAAGAGGTGTGGTTTCTTTGTATGAAATAAGCCTACTGTTGGAACACATATAGGCAAAGAAAACATTTTTACAGTCTATGTAGCACAGCTCAAGACAGCATTTTTCATAAACCAATTATTTTTTCTCTAGATGCAGTGAAAGCCTTGAAAAAGTTTTCTTGCTGTCTAACCGAGCAATGCTGCATCTTTAGATTTGAAGGAGAACTCAGAAAGTTAGTTTTTTTATTATTCTTCATTTAAGTATTATTTTTTAATTGCAGCGTATTAAACATAAAATCTGGTACAATCTTTAAAAATAAATAGGACCTAACTATAAATGGGCCCTGTTGTGTTTTTATCTTTGACAAGCAAGTAATTGCTTCTCAAATTTATCAGTTTGTTTATGCAAAAACCATTTACCAAGCCTAGCTCAAAAGCATCAATTTCATCATTATCATCTTATTAATTTAGCCAAGCTATAACACAGCTGATTATTCCTGAGTAATATCCTCGGCAGCACATCATGTGTGGCAAAACCATCTGTACAGTACCTATTTAATAAATAAACCCTCGGCTAAATGTCTCTGTTTATTGAGAACTAATGTTTATAGAAAATATAATGGAACTCAATAAATAACTCAGCTTCATCAACCTGCATATGAATCAGTAGGAAGAACGCTGACATCATCACCTTTCAAGTACCAGAGAAAGCAAAATTACCCAAAAGAGCTATAGAGTCAATATTAAGGCATTAAAACTGCAATGAAGGCATATTAATGCTTAAAACTTCATTGTTGGCAGTAGAATTGCCACAACGGACATATTTTATAACTCTAAGAATACTTAGGCTTTATGACTGCTTCTTTGTTGAGTGCCTTGCACTTAATGTAGTTTTCCACTTTAAATAAAAAAAACCCTCAAGATCTTTAAAAAAAAAAACGAAAAAGAAAATTGCTGATTCTAAGCATTCGTTTTTAAAATAATGCAAACTGCTGATTCCAATTGTTCAGATACAGAAAAAGGCAAACTTATTTAACTCCATGCTTCCTGAATTCTTATTAGTAGCAACTGGATTTTCTTAAACTCTGTTTGGTAGGGGTAGGAATACTCAAAAGCATTTCACAAAGATTATGAAACAAACAGTGCACATCTAAAAACATTATTAATCTAATGCCTGTTTTTAGAAAAAATAAGTTGCTGCAGACATTCTGATTGTTATTGATCTTCGGGCATTCTTGTCAAGGAATTTATACGCAGCGCATCTGATTTTCTGTTGTACAACTGCCTTTCTGCCACAAATCAGCTGTTTAAACACAAACGTCCAAACTGTCTAAAACATAACAGGGCTTTATACCGTCAACAAATAATAATGGAGTCATTTCTTACAAATCCTTTCATTGGAGCCCCTTAGAAAACTGTTCCCTGTATATTTTAGGAATGTGCTTTCTTTATTTCTAAGGAATGTGCTCCATATAAGTGATTTAAATGAGGCAACTCATGTGGCAAATCCTGGGCTGCTGTAATTTCTCTGAAATGCTGATTTTCAAAATAAATAAATTCTATGAAACCACCTTTTTGTGACGAAGAACTCATAAATTGTCCTTTTTTATTCTGAGTCCAGCCATATTATAAAGGGACTATCTTGGTAAGCATGTATCTATCTTAGGGCTTTCTATAACAACCATCACCAAAGTATTCATAGCACTTCAAGCCATAAGGTAAAAGTCATCTGAGAAACAGCTCCTTTAGCATTGTGTTAACCAAACTTTCTGTGTGTTCAACAGCACTAAATTCAACATGGCCTTTGCCTAAACAAACTGTGAACTCCAGGGGACAAATTAGTTCCTGGTACAGCTCCACTGACAATGATGAATTTTTTCCAGTTTTATGATACTTGGTATAATTCAAAACTCAGAGATGGGCAATGTTTGCCTGGTAAATCCTGAGGAATTTGGCACATTAGCCCTTGACTTGCAAAATAAATGAGCAAAACCCCAAACTAAACCAAAAAGACTCTATGCATGTAATATGTAATTCTCCCCACATTCCCCCCACCCCACCTGAATAGTTACATGTGTGACACAGGGCACATCTTTAAAGTCTTGTAGGGGGAGGGGCAATCTCATAAATATCCACTGACTTTGGTGAGTCATGGAACTAAACCCACCTACCATATTGAAAATGTAAGGGGTTGTGCCTGGATGGTAGGTAGACACGTCTATGTCTGATACTTCCCCTTAATATAGATAGACCTAATACCCGCTCAGTAACTAATGCAGATTGGAAGTATAGGCAGTGTATGAAGAGAATGGTATTTTTTCAGAAGAAAAATAAAAACATTGTTTTCATGATTGTGGAAGAACCTGCTACATGGTGACAGCTGGGATTTACTGTGGCCAGCATTCACCCTGTCATGAGCGTGTACAGAAATCCCGTGTGTTTGCACTCTGAGTTTCTCTGGAGAGCGTCTATGAGAGGGTGAGTGTTTAGGGCTGGGAGGAGGAAGTGAGAAGCTTGTCCCACCCCTTGGAAATGGCAGTGGGGATTGTCCCACAGAGCTCGGGGGATTCACTGAACCCCAAGGCCAGCTGCATAAAGTCCTGTGTCTCTGCGATGCTCTCAGTCTTCCCGTTTGACTAGAATTTGGCCCTGCTCCCCTATAGTCCCTTACTGGTTGCTAACCTCACATCTCCTCTCCTCCATTAGGGTTTTTTGTCTTTGGCCTTCACAAGGGGAGGGATAGCTCAGTGGTTTGAGCATTGGCTTGCTAACCCCAGGGTTGTGAGTTCAATCCCTGAGGGGGCCACTTAGGGATCTAGGGGAAAATCAGTACTTGGTCCTGCTAGTGAAGGCAGGGGGCTGGACTCAATGACCTTTCAAGGTCACTTCCAGTTCTAGGAGATGGGATATCTCCATTATAAAAGACCTTTCATTGGTCCTACTGCATATACTTGAGCGCCATCTGCTGGCACCTTATCTATTAACCATTTACTCTATGCATGTATCGCTTTTGTAGGGCACAGCTGCAATAGACTTTTGACCCACTCAGGCAACATGCATGATAAAGTAACACATTGGTTGTTATGATATACTACATACGTCATACTACAGCTGTGAATTAAAAAAAACATTCTTATTTAAAATTAGTATTGATTTTAAGCTCTTTGGGGCAGGGACTGTCTTTTCATTGTATGTATGTGCAGTGCCAAACACCATGGGGGCTCTGATCCCCTACTGAGATTGGTGGGTGCTATACCAGAATACAAAGAGCATATAATAATAATGCATGTCTGTACGGGGAAAGCAGTTACAAACTCATATCAAAGTGCAACCCATTAAAAATCTCTTGGACACTGTTGTTAAAACCATCAGTAGCGTTTGTATGTCCCCTAGTGACTGCTACTGAAATTAAAGCCCCCCCACCCCATCGTGAATTTATTTGATTAAAAAGTTTATTTAAAATAAGCGCTCAGTGTATTTTACAGTAATATTATGGTGGCATTTATGTCTACAGCTTCACCCCCTCTTGGGTGATGGTGTGCATCACAAATGGATTCTTGTGAGTAGCTCTTTACATGCCACTCTTAACAAGTGATAGTGCTGTTGCCATTTCAGCAAATCTACGTGATTCCTGATCTTCCAGGATTCCAGATTCCTATAGCATGCCATGATTTCTAATCAGCCGCATCATGCTGGCAATGAAAGAATCACTATGGCTCTGCACTTTGTCTATCTGGGTAGATAATTCTATAATCCCCATGTAGTCCCTGAGTGCTGGTGCCAGATCTGCTAAAGAAGTTTATTGTTTTTAAACATAGTGTCCCCTATGTTACCTGAAATACTTGTTGGCCGAGTTCCTTCCCGACAAGAAACATTTGGGGATCTTCTCTCCTTCAGGCTGGCGACAGAAAGGGCTGGTCGGGAGTAGGAAGGTCCCAAAGACCATTGAGCTGGTGGGAATGGGAGGCGTGGCGACCAGTCTCCAGTTGTGGGTACAGTGTTGGGGATAAAAAAAAAATGGGTGAAAGAGTACATGGCATGCATTTGTGTGAGGAGAATGGGCACGTGCAGGCCTGCTGAGATAACAGCAGCACTTCTAATCTCGCAGCCGTCTGGCTGAACATGCTTCATTTCCATGGTTCATGTGGGGCCCTGACTGGGGGAGACAGAAAGACCAACTAAAGTTGTGACACACTAAAGGCAGGTGGCCTGATTCAAAGCCTACTGAAGTGAATACGAGTCTTTCCATTGATCTCAGTGGGTTCTAGATCAAGCCCTATAGGAGCTCTGGTACAAATATGTCTGCCCTTGCATAATTAGGTGAAGTAAAACAAACCATAAAATAAAGTACCCCCTATTTTCTGTCTGGTGCTGCCTCCCAGAAGCAAATCACTGGCAGACGCCACCTTTTGTTCTCATTAGAATTGGTTTTTAAAAAATCAATTATTTTATGCCGGACTTTTTTGGGGTGGGGGTGGGGAATTGATCTTCAAAAAACTGTTTTCAATAACAAAAAAATTAGTTAAAAATGTTGGGATGTCAAAAATAGATTTTTAACCCCCTCCACCTTCCTATTTTACCAAAATGTTTAAATTTTCCCTTCTTTTTTTCAGTGAAAAAGAGACAATTTCAGCCAGCTCTCATCCTTCTGCTTGCCTATGTATCATTAGTCACTGAGAGATGTGAGTTATGAGTGTGTGGCCACTGAAGGATCAGGTATTAAGGTTCAGATGAATGTAGAGTTAAAGAGACCCTAGACCACTTGCAAAATCTAAACAAGAGGAAGCTTAAGCCCCAGAAAACCCTGAGAACAAGTTGTCCGCCGAGAAAGCAGGTGATACAAAGAGTAAAAGCTCTGCTGACAGGATCTTATGCCTTATTTTTGTAAATGTCATTATATTGGACTTGCAGTGGTTTATTTGCTTGTAGCAAAAATATCTTCAACAAAAAATTGACATTGCTGTGGACCGTGAGGGGGATGCTTCAGTGATGATATGAATCTGATTCAGTGAATGGTGGAGGCACTGATCCATAGAGGATATGAAGCTGTTAGAGCCTGTTTAGCTCAAGTTGTTGAAACCCATGCAGTCTTTGGTTCAATTTCTGGTATTGGCTAAGATCATGGCTGTCACGGTTGTACATCTTGCTTTTCTGTGTGAACATTATTGTAGCAGACTAAGATTAACAGGTATATTAATAGTACGGCAACCACTATTTAAACTTATTGCTAATATAGTATAAAAATCTAGAGTGGGTTTAAGATTCTTTGCTATACTTCACTGATTACATTTTAGCCATACCATACATTTCCCTCTCATTCATCCTTCCAAATGGGTTTCCCTTTCTGTACTAAAGAACTTGTGGTTAGATTTGTGCTATAGATAATATGAAAAATCTGTCATATGAATATTTTCATAAAGCAATTCCTTCCTGTAAACATAAATGATTATTCCACCTCAGAAAGGCCACTTTGCCATGTAAATTTTACCCATGTGCTTGATATGCTTTTATGCCGAATTTAGCACATCTCTTTTAAAAATATTGCCTTGTATGGGCCCCACTTAAAGGTCTCTGTGGCATTTATTTCCCTTGTGGGCTGTACATTTTATCTCAGAATGTCCCTTATATTGAGTGCAGTTGAGAAGGGCTCAAGGTTCAGAGGTGGGATCCAGACTGGGTCTTTGATGCCACAATATAAGCTGCCAAAGAAATATTATTTGATTTCAATCATGTGATGAAACTCAGTTAGTCCAGCTCAGGAATGTACCTCCAAAAGCCACATTAACATTTTTTGCTGGATTCAGAATGATGCAAAAAGACTTTTTTTTTTTTGCAAAGCTTTAAAATGTTCACATATATGAAAAAATATAAAAGAAATGTTGCATTTTTCATGGAAAGACTATGTATTCAAAATTGGACAATGTTTGAATTGTTAGAATTTTGAATCAAATATTGACTATAGCACTTTGCTACCTGTAGATGTGTCCATGTTCCAGCAGTATGGTAGGTGGTAGCTCAAAAAAGCCAAGTGTCTATAGGTATTTTCAAAGGCAATCGTTAGTGTGGATGTGGCAAGAAATCAAACATTTATCATAGTATAAAATTTCTCAATGCTACTTGTCTTTTAGGAAAAGTGACAGGAACTGAGGAACAATGCAACCTCCACCAGTAATTTAATTAAAATAAGCCAAATGTATTTCAGATCACTAAAAAGTTGTCCTATAACTGTAGCTCTAATAGAATACGGGTGAAATCCTGGCACTATTGACATCGATCTCACAACTCCCATTTATTTTGATGAGGCAGGATTTAACTTTTAATGTGGACTAAAAGTTTGGTTTTAGACCCCCACAACAAGGTTATTGCATTGTGAACATGGGTGCTATTTAAATATGTCTGAAGGGTGGGGTTGGTATGTCATCTACATCATATGGTATTGTTTCTGCTTGGATGACTGAAACATTTTAAAGAACATATAGTCAATAGTGAATACAAGACCTGCTCAAAAGAAAGGGCAAGCATTTTATGAAAATGTTCTCAACATTCAAAAATATGAATTTTCAAACCATTGAAACATTTCAACCAACTCTATAAATGGGGAAAAATTGCAAAAGATTCACTAAATTCCCCCCACCCCAATTTTGGAGAGAATTTTGAAATTTCACCAATATTTCAAATTACAAAATTTTTGAGTTCCGAGGAGTACCTTTGTTTGCAAAGAAGGGCATTGGTACAAAGAACAACCAGTCCTTAAATGTTTGTGTGAACAAAACCCATGTTTATATAGAGTGAAATTGACACTAGTGCAGATATCAAAGAAACAAGGTGGGTGAGGTAATATCTTTTATTGGACCAATTTATGTTGGTGAGCGAGATACGCTTTCACACTTACACAGATAGACTATTCAAGGCTAAGTGCCACCTACACCATATTATGTTGACATAAGTGATGCATAACCTTTGTGCTGTCCCTCTGCTCAGAGATGAATTTTGACCAGAGTGGATAAAAAGTGGTTAAAAAGGGAATCAAGCTGTTTGGTGCTAGAATGAACATTCATTTTGCAGCAATCTGCTAACTCAAGTCATTTTATTTAAGTCACTCTTAGATATGAAGTTGCTGTAACAACAAATATATTTTTTAAAAATATACTAGCCTGTCCTTTGCTCTAGGGAGAAATTGTTTCCTTTGTGTGTGAAGGATGGGTACCCTATGGTAAGACCAACATTTACATTAATCTGGCTAATCATAGTGCCAGGGGTGACTTCAGGAAAGTCGCTTCACCTCTCTGTACCTCAGTTTCCTCCATTCTTAAAATGGGAATAATGATACTGACTTTTTTTTGATAAAGTGCTTTGCGATTTAAATATAATAATATAATTAATGGAGATATCCTATCTCCTAGAGCTGGAAGGGACCTCGAAGGGTCATTGAGTCCAGGCCCCTGCCTTCACTAGCAGGACCGAGTACTGATTTGGCCCTGGATCCCTAAGTGGCCCCCTCAAGGATTGAGCTCACAACCCTGGGTTTAGCAGGCCAATGCTCAAACCACTGAGCTATCCCTCCCCTTGAAAGAAAGAGCTGAGGTATTATTAATTTTGGTGGAAACGATATATGAAGTTACTACATTTAATTGGCATGCCCAAGTATCTCTCTTTTGCAATCTGCAAATGTCTCAGTTATACCCATTCTTGTAAACTTACACTGTGCATATGTGCACCTTGTTTTCTTTTTGAATAAACTATCAAATCCACAGTGCCTAATGAAACTGAACATATTTAGGACATATGTGAGCTATTTCTTTGTGAAAAGAGCCATTTGTGGTTAACGAAAAAAGTATTTATGGTTTTCCTGCTAATTTATGGGGTGGTTTCAGTTTTCTTTATAAGAGAATAAAAAAAAGGTAGCACTGGAATTAGAGGTGTATTATGGAAGTGTGGGCTTTTTCTGTATGTTGACATTTTTGGATAATCAAAGTAACCTATCTCCATATAGAAAGAAAAACATAATTAATAATTTGTTTTTCTATAATGTACATTAACCAAAAACAGATTTTTTTAAGGTATTATGCTTCTTTACTGCATAAATCATTAAAGATGTGACACGAGTCCCACTTGATGTCAGAAATTTGCTGATGATTTCAATAGGGCCAAAATTTGCCCCTATATGTCCAATCCTGAAAAGCATTCTCAATTCCAACTGACATCAGTAGTAGCTCAGTGCTTAGTACCTCACCGGATAGAACTCTAACATAACAGCACAATTCACACCACAACTGTAGTTAGCGTTTTGCTATAGCTCCCTCCTCCCCATGAATTTGTTACCTGGCCTTTTAAGCTTGCTCTGGATAGAAATTTTTCATGGGAGATTTCAGTGTAGGTGTATTCTTTAACAGAATAACTCATTTACATACAGATGGATGAAGAAAAAGGTCTGAGATTAGCTGATTTATGAAAACACTTTTTTTTTTTTTTGCTATGTTCTGGTCTGTAATGTGAGCTAATGCTCTCCAAAATGTGGATTACTCTATCTATCCAAGTTTTTATAACCAGCCAGGTTATTTTATTGAAACCTTTGTTTTATGTATTAGGGTGCTCTTTTATATACTCATTTTGCAACAGAAATATTTTAAGTATTTTAGCATCTAAATATACGTGGCAAACATATATAGGTCAAATAGAAGAAATGAAATGATAGACCATACTTGTTCCTTCAGAGATCTTACTATGACTACCTATCAGGTGAAAACATACATGTGTTTCTGTGACTCTAGCAATTCCAAAAAAGAGCCATTATAACCCATTGGGTAGATAGTGTGATATTAAGTGAACAAAATAATTACTAAATTACCATAAAAAGGATAAATATCAAACACGTTCTAAATTAGAAATGTACAAAATATAGAGTTAGACAAACAGAATAATTAGGCTTTCAGGTGAATAATGTCCATACACAACAATATACGATAAACAGGGGCAGAATACACAATTTTAATGTTACACACACATACACACATTTGTTTTACTGATTCAAACTAATGCTAAACATAGTCATACTTAAAGTACATAAGTGTGGGAAGACAAAAAAAAATATTCTGAATAATGATGTGGGTTTTGAATACATTTGTGTGTGTGTGCTGGCATGCATGTACATGGGAGGCTATCTCCTATGTGACAAATACCAGGGGAAATGACTTCATTTCTAATGAATGAGTATTTTGGATAGTTGACGTCTGAATAAAATTGATTTGTCTATACATGACCACCTGACTCACTGAAATGACTTTAAAGGAACTTTCCCCAGTTTCCTGGATACTGTAAGTACTGTGCCTTAATAGACATTATTTAAAAAGTACAGTTTAAAAAGAAAATATTAAAAGAGCAGAAATCTGTGAATAAAAAAATTCATGGTTAAACAACATTAATACTGTGTTACAAACCATGAAATTCAAAGGGAAAACTAATGCAATAGCACATAACATTTGGGGGGGGGGGAAATCGGTGCCAATTTTAACAGAATTTTAGCCTTAAAACTCCGAATTTCCTGGCTCTAGTAGGTGTATGGCATTATATTAAGGTTGGTGCAGAGATATGTTCCTAAGCACTCATTTGACTGACAGTCTGAAAAATGTCAGCATGCTACATTTTAATACGATGTGAATATAATTTTTGATCCAAAGATGAGTTCCATTCTTCTAAACTTCAAATTCCTGTTCATCTGCAACTATGGCCTATCGAAAATGTTGATCCCAAAAGCTTGAGACAAAGCTGTTTGGCTGCTTTATGCAAAGAAGAGTATTCCTTCTCAGTAAATACGGATATTTTTCATGCTGTTTATTAATTCGGTGACTGTCAGAGGACTAAATCAGACTTTACTGACAACCGTTTCATCCTTACATAGAGCATGTACTGAGTGGAATAAAAACATAAGTGAAAGTTTTATTTGCTGTAACCTCAGTGGTAGGGGAAGTGTCTTTTTTTTATTTGTTTGCTGTTAACTGATACTCAGATTTTTGGCTTTCCTTATCTTTTGCTTTAAAAATCTCTTTGCTGACATTTTCTAAGCTATTTTACATTCAATTTTCACTATCAAGGCATCTTTACTGTTTGGCTACCAGCCAGCCTTTCATTATTACCTGAATTGATAGCCTGGCTCTGCCATCCTTTGAAATGCATTGTATTTGGCAAGAACTTTAGGGGGCACTCATGAGCCACCATCATCTTCCATTCCGTTGGTGACTCCTGCAGTTGCATTCTTCAGTGTGTTAACTGTATAAAGGCGTTTTACGGAGAGGGAGAAAGCTTCATGATTTACTTTTTAAAGAAATTTCTACACATATCTGAGAAAAATACTTATTCACTTATATACAACTTTTTCTTTGAACAGCATGTGAAAATTTAGGCTGCTAACAAAGCTGAAGGATTCATTGTTCTATTGAATACATGTCTGGATTGTTCAAAGCCGTAGAAATGAAAGGGGGGGTTCCCAGCATTTTTGGAAAATCAGGCCCCTTTAATATGCCCTTAAGTTAGACATTCCAAATTGAGGCCCTAGTCACTTTTGAAAATTTAGGCCCATATATTTCTATTTAAAACCTGGGCATCAATGAAGTCAACGGCGAGATTCCCTGTGCCACAATCCTGAAAGCACTTAGCAACTCAGGTTGGCAAAGTTACTAAGGTGCTTTAAGTATTTGCAGGTTCAAATTCTAAGTGTAGGACTGGGCCCTGGGTTTTCAGGTAGTGCTTGAATTCGTAAGTTAGATGACTGAACAAAGCCTGAAAACAATAATTATCCTTTGGCTGCACCTAAACAGAATTGTTCTTAACAGGGTTATCCTAAGGTTGATTTTGACCCAAAATATGGATTTTGTACCAATAAAAGAGTTTTACTAACCTTAGAAATGTTTTAATTCAATTCTTTTTAAAAATGCTAGTGAAAACAACCTTTTGTTTCAGAAATAATTTTTTTTCTTACAACATTAGCGCCTCAGATGGAACAGCATTGGGCTGCTACGAAGGTAATGTAGTAACCCTGCCTCAGCACTGGCACCTGCTGCAATTTAGAGTTCGCAAGGTGCTATGAAGTGCTGTGATGGGGGAGAGTAGCCCCAGCTAGGGAAGGGGCTCAGATGACATTGGAAGGCAAGACAAGGCTAGAGAAGGAGGAGGGAAGGAGAAGAATCTAGATGCTGAGTTAGTGGATGAACCAGAGCTGGGGCAGGAGGTGAAGAGAAGAATAGGAGAATAAAAGTAGGGGACTGGGAAGAGAGAAGAAGGAAAGAGAAGGAAAATAGAAATGGTTGCAGGTGAGAAGAAGCAGAAAGAATAGAACTGGGCAGACGCTATTAGAGAGGCATGTAGTGGGAGATAAAATCTATAGATGTACTGGGGAGTATCTAGGGAAAAAAATCTGAAAGGAAATGTAATTGGTGAAAAAAAGAATTGATTAAAAAGCTGCATTAAATGAAAACAGGTCCCAAAAACAGCAAACAAGAAGCCCAACTACAAAAGGACCTGAAGTATATGAGCAGAGGTGAAAGTAAGCTGGTACAGTTTGGTACGGCATACTGGTAAGTAAGTGGCTGTCGGTACACAGCCGACTGTACTGGCAGGGCCGCTGATGGATGGGGGGCGGGAAGGGCAGCTGCCCCAGGGCCTGGGGCAGCCCTGGCAGTGGCCGGAGCCCTGAGCCCTTTAAATCGCCATCAGAGCCCCGGGCAGCGCGGGCTGGGTAGCACTGAAGGGCTGGCTCGGGGAGTCTGGCCCAAGCCGTGCCCCTTCCGGGGGCCCAGAGCTGCCCCCCACATACACACCTTGCCTGGCCACCCTGCGTACTGGTAAGTCCGCTAAGTTACTTTCACCCCTGGCAGAGAGATCATCTGTTGAAGGAATACAGTTCAAAGGTATCTAATGGAAAAATGAGGTGAAGAAATCCTGCTCATGGATAAACTCGGTGAAAAGAAGTACAGCCACAGGAATGTTGAATGAAAGGAGCACGACAAGCCAAAGAGAACCAAAGGAGAGGACAGCAAGAGTGGAGTTGGCCTTATCACCAAGGAGAGGAAAAACTGATGATACAATATATCATTGAGTCATTTCTTTTCTTCTTGTTAATAATGATGCATTTAGTGGTAACTGCACACAGAGTGGTGTGTACAAGCTCGCCAAGGTTAATGAGGTGATAACTTATAGTTAATTTAGTATAACTATACTATACTATACTATAACTATACTAACTATAGTATAGTTAGTAGTTAGTATACTTTGTAGTCAGTGCTTGGTAAGAGTCTATAGTATTTATGCTCCTGCTTCAATTTTTGGGTTCTCTCCTACAAAGTTCTAAAAATTTTACATTATCTCTTTAGTCTTGTTTGCCTCTGCTTCTCCTCCCAGTTAGCGTGGCCTGGGTCACTGCTGTAGCAGCAACAGAGTGCTAGGCACTTCACAGACAAAGATAAGTCCTTCCCTCCAGCAGCTCCCACATCAGTGGGTTTCACCTACCCTATTCTGCTCAGTAAAATCATCAGCAGTGAAAGAGTTCATGTGGACATTTGAAGAATCATCACTGAGCATTCAAGTTAACACCCTAATAAGATTAACCGTGGACAGGGCAGGGAGTTCACATCTCTCCAAGCCATTGTTTCAGGCTGTAAAGAGACTCAAGGAAACAACACTACATTTGTTACTTGGAAGGTTTACTTTGCAACCACAAAATACCAAATAAAAATAGGTATTGCATAGATCCCAGGCTAACAGAAACTTTCCCACCTCACACGACTGTGTTGTGAGGATAAACTTATTAATATTTGCAATAGAACTTTCTCATTCACTGATTCAAGGGTTTGATATGATTCAGTTCTCTGTTCATCTGTATTTTTTTTCTTTTCAGGAAAGCAATAAGGTAAGAAGACCCCTATTGCTAGATCACATCAAAGACAAAATTCTGACTTCCTCACTTTTACTTTATCATTTGAAGGACACGCAGTACATTGTAGCTGATATAGTGAGAGTCTCTTCTTGTTGCACATCAATAGCTTTCAAAGATGTTGGAACGCCAATAATTACTTTTCAAACAGTTATGCAAGCCTCTTGTAAGAGCTGCATTTTTTTATTCCTGGTGGTGAACACATACTTGAAGGTTCTTGAACCATTATGTTATTTCAGTGGTGGGTAAATAAGGTGCTTAATGCTTCATGTTCAATAAAAGGCGGAAGGGATAACTGAAATACAAGGAGATATATTAATTGTTGCGTCTAATATTTTATGGAGAGGAAAATATCCCTTTAGAACCCAGCTGGCTATTTTTAAGGGGTACTCAAAAACCATCAGGAATATATTTCTGATAACAAGTTCCAGCAATAGATCATAAAAAATCATGGATTACTCTGTATGCCTAAGAAGCTAAATGAAAAATCTTTAAAAGACAACAATCTTCTTTCAGGACTTTGTCTTTATAGTTAGTCGTTTATTGTATACTGTAGTCAAGCTTAAGAAGGCTATGAGACATAAGACAAGGGTAATAACAAATGTAGAGACAAAAGCAAAGCTTGAATTCAGGGCCGCCCAGAGGATTCAGGGGGCCTGGGGCAAAGCAATTTCAGGGGCCCCTTCCATAAAAAAAGTTGCAATACTATAGAATACTATATTCTCGTGGGGGCCCCTGCGGGGCCCGGGGCCTGGGACAAATTACCCCACTTGTCGTCGTCCCCCCCCCCCCCGGGTGGCCCTGCTTGAATTGGGAAAAGGACAGTGGTATTCTCAGCTCTGCCCACAATTCAGTGTCTATCTGAGAAACTAACATGAGACGCTACTTATGCTAGGCATTCGCTGTAAGTGTGCTCAGCTGGTCTCCCCTCAGTGAAGTTTGGACACACCCAAAACTATTTCTATTCAACAAAACTGGCTCCTCATTAGAGCGACTATTGCTGGAGCTGCTCCTCCTGCACCTTAGCATTCCTAACCATCTGCACAGAGTCACTTTCTGGTGTCTCCTTCAGACTCTTCCCTTCTGCAACGCAGGCTCCTCGCTCCAGTTTCCATGCAGGTCGGTGCAGCGTTGGGATCAGATCCTCAACTTTCATTTAACAAAAAATGTTCCCACCCCCCCACCCCCCGCTTGCAAAGAGAAACACTGAAAATGTGAACTGAATGGAAGTGATGCAGTGACGTCTGCAGCCACCAGCCAGAGGAGGAGCTACAGCCGCTAGAGTAGAGGAAGAAGCCACTTGTTCTTAGATCCAGTCTAGTTTGCCACTGCTCCAAGGACACCAGGCTGGGCAGAGTGGGCTTGGATGCCCACTGGGATCTGCAGGTTTGGCTCTCCCTGCATGCCCACCAGGATCTTCCTCTGCAGGTGGGTCTTAGATGTCTTCTATCACCATCCTCCACTGTAACCTATTGGCTGTGGTGCATGAGACTTGAGTGAAAAAAATTAGATGATCATAATGGTCCTTTCTGGCTTTAAGATTTACGAATGTTAGTATTCAATAAACACTGTTGTGCTGGTGTAGTTAACTGAAAGTGAATTTGACTATTAGATGACCTAGTAGGACATTTGCATGCAACAGTCACAGTAAATGTACAAATGCAGGCTCAGTCAGAGTAAATTGCTTACTTGATTATTAGTGGTTTCCAGAATGATTATTTTATTTACAGGATAGGTAAATGCCAGTGGATTCTACACATCCATCTATTCAATGAGACTAGAAAATCATACATTATTTGAGGCTATTTTTTTTAAGTAAAGCAGATGGAGAACAGGTCACAGAATGTGCTTGTTACTGCTAGGCAACAAAATAGTGACAAGATCCTTAGATGAGAGAGAGAATATTATTAATAATTCTATTGATAGCACATTTTCTATAGTAGAATAGAGACCATGTGCACTCTCTTATCCTCTTTCCAGAATATACAGATGCTAAAATGTGCAGATGGTAGAATATCAGAGGTTTGGAAGGGACCTCAGGAGATCATCTAGTTCTCAAAGCAGGACCAACCCCTGGACAGATTTTTGCCCCAGATCCCTAAATGGCCCCCTTCAGAATTGAACTCACAACCCTGGGTTTAGCAGGCCAATACTCAAACCACTGAGCTATCCATCCCCCCAGTTTCTTAGCTGTTATACTAAGGCATGTGGGTAACACACCTTCAAGGCTCAACCTGTAGAGAGACAGTGGCTAAACAGCAACTTCTCAGCTCCAGAGCAGTTGAAAATTCCTTCAGAAAATGCAATTCCAACCAAAATCCTTAATGGAATCATATCAATTTCAACAAACTTTCGTTTTGATAGCATCAGACTGTCCTGTTCCAGCAGTTACAGAATGAAAATGTTTCACTTTGAAATTTATTTTCCCTAAATATATAGGTAAAAATAAAAAGGGTCAAAATCAAAATGGAACGTTTCTAATTCATCTCAATGAAATGTTTCAATTGACCTGGAACAAAAGATGTTTCAGAATTTAGCTTAATGAAATATTTCAAACCTGTGGCTTTTTGTCACAAATTTGGGACTCTTCCCCCTCCAAATCTCAGTATTTTTCATGGGATGGGAAATTCATTTTCCAGCCAGTTCTAGTTGGCAGTTTTTGGAAGATCTTGAAAAGGGCTGAGGCCTGTCCAGGAGGAAGAGGGAGGCGAGGCCTCCATGTCGCACTCTGCCATCTGAAATATTTCTGAAATAAGCAGGATCACAAATTCCAGCCTGAATTTTGCTCATAGTGCATGCTCCACTGTTAGGCTCCTGCTAGAGCTAAAACAGATGAGCATTGTACACAGAAAGTATAAAAGCGACATCGACCATTTCTGTCAGTTATTTAGTGAAGGTTATTTTAGGTTCTGAGTTTTTCCTTTAAGTTTTAGTGTGGTCAGAATGGTCAGAGTGGACAACTGGGAGTCAGGATGCCAGTGGTGTTCTGAGGTTAAAACAATTAGTATTGGTAAAGTGCTCCAAGAGTCTCCCTGGGAAGCTGTGCTGTTATCTCTTGCCTTGCCATCAGAATGAATGGCACCGCTAACTTCCATGTGAGGTTTTTGTTTTCACTCAAGTGCTACACTTGACCCATCAGTGGAATGCTGGGTCTATACTCAGATATGCATATGGATGCCCCAATGTTCAGCTATGCAAGGTTTTCTGAACTGCCTTGGTCCATCCGTAATTTTAATGAAAATACATAGAAACCACTACAGATTAACCCTTGCTCTTTGCATGATGCTTTGTAAATGGCAATAAATCTTGGCTACAACGTGAGACAAAGAGCTTAGTTTCTATTGTACCTCAGCAGTATAAACACGCTTTCCTCTGTGAAGAGAAAAAAATGCCAGTGTTGGATTCATTATTGTTTCAGGAACAGAAAAACTCTATTTCTGGAGATAGCTGCTGTGTGTTTGATCATACAGTATTGATTGTGATGAACAGAGTTAAAATGTTATGCTGCAGTGACATGGCCAAAGCCTGATATCTGTATTCTACCTATGGCATGAATGTGCCTCCCATTAGCGCAGTATTTAAGCAATCAGTAAGATAGGACAGAGCAGGAACTGAGGAACAAAGTGTTCAAGATCACATAGCAAGTCTGTGCCAGAGAAGGCAACTGAATCCCAGGTTAGTTCCCCAACCACTGGACCATTCTTCCCTAACAATGAAAAGCAGTTTACTCCACCAATAGCTCCAGGGAGGACACTGGGCCTATTTATGGAGTAAGATGCTATTAAACTGGAGTAAGGCTAGAATCCATAATTAGCCATTTGTGCTCTGCTGTATCCACAAACCAGCCCATCGACCTGTAAAAACAATAGGTTGGTTTACTTGCCAAAAGTAGAAAGCCTTTGTATTGAAATACATGTGCCCCAAACATAAATAAATACATGTTTAAACAAACACTGAAGGAAGGTTAAATTTGGACATCCGTAAATTAGATGTCAGATTAAATTGGTAAAATAGTGATGAGCATAAACAAGTAGATGAAAAGGCTGTGATTAATGAAAATCTATTAACCATGTAAGAGGGGTCTTTTGCAACTTGAAAGATAAAAACATGGGGGCCGATCCAGGCCAAACCACTCTCAGAACGGGATCCCAGGTGGGGAACAAAAGTGGCTTCAAGTCAGTTTGGGGCTCTCTTTTTACTGGGGTTCACTCGGGGCAGGGGGAGGAGTTTGCTCCAATGTAAGTTACAGCAGCCTCAGGGCTGCTTTAATTTACAGTGCTGCATTCTGCTCCAGGACGTCCCCTCCGTGGGTAGGGAAGTTGAAGGGGCGTGATAAAGCGCCAGCTAGCTAGTACTGCTTTCTGGTACCCCCATGATTCCCTTATGCCAATGGGATTTACAAGCTGCTCTCACCCTTTTTTCCCCCAAGTCTTATGATCTGGCCCACAGAGTGCCTCTGGCGAGTCACTATTATTCTAGATTTGGCCATGGCCCTGTAGTTAGCAAGACCCTGGCCCAGGGACTGGCAATAATCGCCGACGGGCTGGCTTTGGACTCCCAAGGACGTTGTAGCAACAATAGTAGACAAATACATAATTGTTAAACAAATGTTAAATAAAAAAAAAATGTAAACCCTTAACCCTCAAACCTATTGGCAAAGGAGCACACAATGCAGGTAGGCTTTACTCTCTTATAGCCTGGGCTGGCTGGCTGCCAGGATGGTTCATCCTGGCATCATTTCGCAAAACTTGAGGGCGGCTCTAAAGTACATTGGCTACCGATGGCCCCAAGGAGCTGATGTGACAATTAAGGATCAGTGAGACATAGTGAAGCCTTGGTTACATCCCGTTGCCCTCTGACAGTCATTCCCCATACACTGGGAGCAGGGAAGCACCAGAGCTGCTCGCTCTGCTGGCTCACCCTTCACTGGTGTGATCCTCCCAGGGCCAGTTATGCCAAATCCGTGATCTAATTCTGCTGGCGGTATGGCACAAAGTGGCTGCACCACACCCCAGGATCCGGAGCAATAATTACTGACTCTTTGCAACTACAAATCCCCCCACCCCCTTAGCTATAATAAGATTTCTTAGTCTTAATATGTTGAATTCAACACCTACCTTGGGAGGGGAGGAACATTGTAAGCTTTATTTGGTTTCCTATACAAGTGAGCAATTTGCTGCATACTGTAATTTGTCTGCATGCTGGCCTTTTTTGGTACACATGTAATTTTACTTTGGTGAATGACACACATTACTGATAGCCTGGCTTGCTGACCAGTCCAGGGAAGGAGACACAGAGAGGCTGTTAGATATTTGCAAAGAAACTTTGTCAGCAACCACAAGAGCAGTGATGAGGCCAAAGAAAATAAAGCCAGAGAAGTGGGTTAAGTAGGGACCTTTACTTATGAGAGGTTAATAAAGACAAGCGACAGCTGGTGAAAACTGGATGAGAAGAGAAGGTGGAATGCAAGTGCAACTCACAGTTATAACAGCAACTCAAAAGGAGGATGGACAGGAAAACAGTAAACAGGGAAAAGAGATGAATGCAAGCAAGAACTCTGGGAGAAGTGAGTGATTATTGAAGGTAGAAAGACTATGGCAGTGGAGCAAGTCAATAGTACCGGTAGAGGAGAGTTGAAGGGAAAATATTCTGAGTGTCTGGTATCAATGGTTTCACAATTTTCTGAAAATCACTGGACACTGCTTGATAGGGGTCTGGCCCAATGCTCATTCAAATCAATGTCCTTTCCCCTGACCAGAATGGACTTTGGATCTGGCCCTGTGAGCATGAAGCTATTATGTTGGCAGAAGGTGGCTGATCTTTGGAAAATTGGAAGAATCTTCAGTAGCACATCTGGAATTAGAAGCCAGGAGGTCTTAGTCCCTCACACTATAAACACTTCCTCCAAACAAAAAAAGTTCTGCAACGTGTGTCTAACCAGAAGTGTTGCATATTGGAAGAGTCTGGCCTCATGCTGGAGGATTACTGATTTTATGGGTGTTTCTATGACACTCATCACTGTTGGAGCTGAGCTCCTCATGTTTGTTTGATTAAATTATCCTCACAGCTCTTTTCTCCATTCCTATAGTGAGAAAGTTACAATCCCAGGTTGGGACCTAGGACACAGAGAGATTGAAACTTGCCCAACATCACACAGGAAGTCTGGGGCGGAGCCAGTAAATGACCCCAGATCTCCTTAACCGTAGACCATCCTTCCTCTCTCACTGGAGCATTTCCAACATTGGTTAAAACCCTCCCCCATGCCTCTCCCCGAGCTATGGGCTATTAATGCCCTTTATAACTCAAAGTCAGTCAGCACCATGAAGTATTCATTGTTGAATTAATAAATCACATGTCTAAGGAAGAGCTTTAGATTTTTTGTACAGAATACAATATGGCCCAAATGCATATCATCCCAGGAAATATTGAGATGGCTGTAGGAGATGGCCTGGCAAGAGAAGAATCAGATTACAAGAATGAGAAGCAGTAGGAAGGTTAGTAAATGCATTAGTATAGTTGAAAAGAGTTAGGTTAAGGAGGAGAAGTAAAGACTAGCTCTCCATATACATGTGGACAACTGATTGAAAATGGAAGGCACAAGGGGAAAAAGTGAATGTTTAAAAGAAATTTCTTTAATATAAATAGTATTTTCCATCACTGCCATTTCCTGATTCAGCATTATTGTTGTACATACTCTGAGGAGAAAAATCAGACAAGCTCGGCTCTTTGTGGGATGAAGATAAACCTGATCTCAGTTGAGAGTGTGAACTCTTCAGGGCAGGCACTGTCTCCTGTTGTGCTAGGTGCAGTATTCACAATGAGGCCCCCATCTGCTGGGGGCCTGCTGGCACCACTGCCACAATGACAAATAAGCCTGTCTGTAACACAAGACAGGTGTTGGGTGGCAGGAGAGAGAAATGGTTGTTCCATATTCAGCCTGCCAGGGAATTCATTATTTTTATCCAAGAACCAGAGAAGCAACTGGCACTGGGAAAAGACCTTATGGCACGCAATAATATTTGGAAAACATTTTTTAAAACCCCCTGGAATAGAGGAATAAACACCAAGGCTTTCATTTAATAAGCTCTGCTAAATGATCAATAGATTGGCTTCACATTTCCAAACATTGCTATGTAACATCAGAGAAGTTTTTCCTGATTAAAAAAAAGATCAAATACATTCAGGGCTCATATTCAAATGACACGCAGTGCAGTGAGCCATCAGTATTCTATTTAACAATGGATTTTTAACGTCATTGTTAATGAGAACTAAAAAGGAGCACTTCACTTATACTTAGAAATAGCAATGCTCTTTGTACAGAGGCGCATCATTATTATTCATAATCATGTTTATAACAGTTGTGCCTAGGGACCAGCTAAGAACATGGCCACTTTGTGCTAAGCACTGTTACAATCTGTGTAGGGATCAAACAGTCCCTGCCCCAGAAATCTTACAATCTAATAGCTAAGACAGACATAAGATGAAGGGAAAGGGATATCACACACAACCAGATGGAACAATGTGATAGTGGCAAATGTGATGTTAGTTGCACTTTTGGTGTGTGTGTGTGTAAAAGGGGGTGGCCATTGAATTTTTGAGAGCTATTATTACATATATAGCACCAACATTCTGCTCGGTGGCATTACAGATACTAAATAAGAGAGGTCCCTGCCCTGAAATGTGCACAATCCTGCAGACACTTACTGCTGACTACAGTGCTTACTACTGTGAGTAGTCTCCCTGGGTATGTCTACACTGGAATAAAAGACCTGGGACATGGCCGGCCTGGGTCAGCTGACTCAGGCTTTCAGGGCTTGGGCTGCGGTGGTAACAATTGCTGTGCATACATTTGGGCTCGGAGCTCGGGCTTTCCAAGTCTCTCCCTTTGCAAGGTCCTAGGGTTTGGGCTCCAGCCTGAGCCTGAATATCTATACAGCAATTTTACAGCCCCACAGCCCAAGTCAGCTGACCCAGATCAGCTGCGGATGTTTAACGAAGATGTAGATGTACCCCATGAGTTCAGTGGACTGCTCATATTAGTAAGCACCATACACTCAATACTAAGTGTTTGCAGGATCAGGTCCCAAATTAATACTTGTACCAGACTAAAGTGGCTGCTTTGAGACTATTCAAGTCCCACTTTCAACATTACTACTTTACTTTAGGCACGTGTTTTGATTAGTTTGTGATTAACGGGAATTCACCAGCCCCACTCCTAGTTGTGAAGGGTGGCCCCTTCAGAGCCAGAGGTATGGTCATTATAGGGAGAGGGTGTGGTATCTTCCCCCGCTCATACACAAAACTGGCGATGGAAGTGAATAGCATAGGCTGGCAGTGTGAAGGATGGAAGTGTGTGGCGCACCATGGGTGTGCAGTAGGGACAATATTATGGCCCTCACACTGAGCACACGCTGGAAAACCCTGATTAGTGCTGTTATCATGATACTCCCTTGGGTAATACATTTTATTATATTGGAAGTGGTTTCCCTGTCTGGGCACACTCTCAGTATGGGTGCTCCCTTTGGGTATGTGGTCCAAACTGAAGGCTCTATTTTTACTATGATCAATTATTCCATAAGCAATGGCTGTATGAGCTACCGCACTATTTTCAATACCATCACTTTTTCCTTTGAAGCTGCAGTCTGCTCCCTTCCATACAGCCAAAACTGTGGCTGCCATTCTTTGAGAGCCACTCATATAGCTGTTATCATCTGTGAAGTGTGCTTAACCTCCACTGAACAGGGGAACGAGAGATCCAAGCCCACTCTTGAACAAAGGTTTCCTGTGTGGTAGCTCATGATGCTGCAACCAAGCCACTAGGGCAGTGCAAATTATTCTGCGTTAGGAATATACTGTGGGTTTCATTTAACCAGTAAAAACCAAGGCATTCGGCTTTTTACACTGTTGCATTAGGATTTGCTAAACTGAGACCCACAGTAATACAGGTCTATCAATATTTAAGAAGACATAGTACAGATCTCACTGCCAGCTAGTGAAAAAGTTCTGTTAGTGACATGAGGAATTCTCAAAAATCAGATTTGATTTACCACGTGGATTCTGTTGGAATGAAAGGTTATGATTCAATTGAATCTTGTTGCAAACAGATTTGCAGCAAATTTCTCTCTCTCTTTTTTTTTAAATTTTGTGCATTAATTTCCAAATGAATAAATTTTTCCATATTACACAAGGGTGTTTTTTTACAACTGTTAAACAAGCACTGTGCACATTTGCGATTTACGACAAGATCCAACCAAACCAAATACTTTCAATCTGGCAGGAATCAGGTACAAGTCAAGGGCGGTTGTTGCACTGCTCCATGAGCAGCTTGGTCAAGAGACTGACTCAGGCAACTGCTTTGACTGGTATGTTGAAGGGTGCGGGAAATCAAGGTGCCACCCACTCCCACTCTCATCTGTCCACCTGCAGAGGGGGTCTGGCCCTGTGGATCTATGTGCTTCCCTTCCTGTGATGAGAGCAGTAGTAGGTGTAATTGTAGCAAGGTAGGAAGTGGGCACCTTGAGGCGGTGTGTAGCATAGGCCACTCAAATGCACAGCCAGACTGAATAATGAATATTTAAACAGTTGTACAAACAGTGCATGGAAAACCCTATCAATCTGGGCGGTAACAATCAAAATGGTAGAAGAGAACCAAACACAAACTACAAATTCCTTTGTGTGCTGTAGATGAAAAGTAGCCCACCACAGGGGGGCCCAAACAAAGGGGTTTGCTTCGCTTACACCCTGCAGTGGCGTGGGGGGGGTGTGTGTAGATGGAGCAGCCATTCAGGGACTCTCCAACTATGTAAGGTACCTCTATTTTCCCCCTCCCCGTAGTATGTAAGCACCTCACAATCTTTAACGCATTTATGCTCAAAAACATACCTGTGAGATAGGGAAACACTATTTGCCCTGTTTTACTGATTGGGAACAGAAAGATAGGTGAGCTCTCGACCCTATTTAAGTCAATGAGTTTTGCCATTGACTTCAATGGGGCCATGATTTCACCCTAAATAACTTGCCCAAGGTAATAGCCTGGGCAGAGCAGGAATTGAACCGAGGTATCTGGCTGGCACCTTAATGACTGGACCTTTCTTTCGCTCCGTATTTGCTTTCTTTCCTCCAGGTACAGGCCTATTAGAGGTCATGACAATGCAGGGGAAGGGGCTGTGGCACAATCCAAACCCAATTAAAATAATAAATCCCAACTTCTGGTAAAACAATGGAAGAAATGTTAAGACTATCCCTAAACCTCCAGAGCACAATGGGACAATGAGTAATGGACAGAATGCGTTTTTAAAGAAAAAGTCTTGTGAGTGGGGAGGGATAGCTCAGTGGTTTGAGCATGGGCCTGCTAAACCCAGGGTTGTGAGTTCAATCCTTGAGGGGGCCACTTAGGGATCTGGGGCAAAAATCAGTACTTGGTCCTGCTAGTGAAGGCAGGGGGCTGGACTTAATGACCTTCCAGTTCTATGAGATAGATATATTTCCATTTATTATTGGGTACTAATGCAAACAGGGTGAGATAGAGACACTGTCACATAGGCCAGAAACTAGCCAGAAGCCCATAAACAAAAGGAAAATAGCAAGTTATAAGCAGGTGCCAGGCTGATATGACTGCTCTGATTTTAACATATCCATTACTAGAATGGCTAGTGATGTTTGCAGATGATACTAACATGGGGGGAGCTGTGAACAGCAGAAAGCTGGAGAAATTATAGTAAAGGGATCTACAGAAATTAGAAACCTGGGCAGAAAACAAACAAAAATCCAGTTCAGCTTGATGAAAAATATAAGCTAAAAACATCTGGGGAAAAGTCTTCCCAAACACATGTTATGTGTCTGCATGAATGTTTGCTAGGTGCTTTCATTCGTACGAACATGGGTGTTTGTGCATGAACACATATTCACATGCCAATGCACATGCCTGCTGGAAATCATTGCCTGACCACCCCATATATCCCCCTGTGTCCTGGCTTCTGGAGCACCTGTCTGAGCCTTTAAGGGGCTCTACCAAAAGGATTACAACTAAGAAGGCAACTAGAGCCCTCTGATTCTTTGCCAGCATGCTCAGAATCAGTAGTGAGGACAGAAGAAACTAGAAGTCCCTGTTGGGGACAATAGGGGGGCTTCCTGCCTAGGGTGATTTGAATAGGCAGTTCACGGGAGTAGAGCTGGACAAAGGTTTTCAGATGAATAGTTTATCCAAAAAATAGCAGGTTCAGCCAACCCAACAGTATTACTGAATTCACCAAATAGGTTCAGCAAATTTTTTTTGGAGGTGAGGGGATTTAGGTGCCATTCACAAAATAGCCAGAAGTGGAGGGGCCACCCAGTGTACAATTTTTAGCCTAGTGGTTAGGGCACTTCCCTGGGACGTGGGGGACCCAGGTTCAATTGCTCCTGTCTGACATGGGGCATGTTGCCAGAGAGTGCCCTAACTGCTGGCTATGGTATAATCTAGTATGGGTCTTTCTCAGGGTCTTCTGTTGAGGCTGTTTCACTTTGTATAAATACTTACATAGTCATTGGGCACAGAGAAAATGAGAGTTCAGGTTTGGAAGCCGGCAGAGAGACAGCGTGGCTGGGGGGAGTCCCTGCTGAATTCCAGCTTCCCCCAAAGGGAATATTTGTACTGCTCTGAGACCAGTTGCATGGATCAGGCAGCTCCAGCACTGAAGTGACCAGCATCCAGAGAAAGGGAGAGAGAAGTCTCACCCTGCACCGGCTCCAAAAAGCCAGCCAAGGCCCCAGGATGACTCCAGACCAAGGAACCAAGCTGGGGTCTGGATAGAACCCTGCCCCACTCAGGAGCAAAGAAAAAGTAAGAAGGCATTTGTTTAAGCCAGTCAATACCACAGCACTTCAACACTATATCTCAGGACATGTAACTTTAGTTGTGCCAACAGCCTTGGGAAGGTGCAGTACGTAGGTGGGGTTTGGAAGTGTCTGAGTGTTAGGAAATGGGGAATTAGCTTATTTATAAATGTTTATTAATTGACCTTAACTCTTTCCTAGATCTTATTTTTCTGTTCCCAGTAAAGTCCTGCCTCTATTATACAGTTATTTTTGGTGTGTTATTCCTTTGCTGGGGTTGTTTTATTGACTTTAGTGTCATCTTGGCTTTACATTCCTTGCCAGCTGGTACTAGTATTGTTGATTTTCTCCAGGGGAAGCACCTTATATATCTGTCACAGTAAGAAGTTGCTTTGAGAGGAGGCACTAGGCAAGAAGAAAAAAGAACTCAAGACCCGACCTATGCGAGGAGAGGGGTGATCTCTGTTATGTTCACAGCACACACACAGAAGTTGGATGCAAACATAAAATACTCTTGCTGGAAGACTGAAATGTAACACTACTGTATTTCTAGGAATTCAGATTGATAACACACAAAAACCCCAAAACAGAAAGAGAAAAAACAGACTGCTCTCTGTGGCAGCAAGACACAACTCACCCCATTCCCCCTTATTTTAAGATGGCTCTTTCCAGGTTGGCTGTCTGCTAACTGATTCAGATGACCCAAGTCACACTGCGTCCCTCAGAGTCCCCTAGTCTGCAACCTGGACCAGGAAATCCCTCACACAAAGTGATAGTTTGTCATTTTAATCAATTTCCAATGCACTCAAACTGCTCCAAATATAGGTGATATCAGAGAGAAAAGGGAGGAGGGCTTAAGCCACACCTCAGGGGAAGCACTTCGTGAACTGTGTATGTTTGAGTGTGAGGGTTATGAATGTTTTAAGATTAGTGGCTGTCTTGAAAAAAATTAATACAAAATTGGTATGATCAGCAGTAAGGAGGAGGGGGGAGACAGGAACATAGGAGAAGGGATGCTTAAGCAGCAGAAAATTGTCTCAATACACTTTGTGCACATTCCAGTACAAGAATATGGAGCACAGCAGTCAAAGGATAAGGTGGGGTAGAGTTATCACATCTAAGGTTGGCTGACCTAGGAACTCCCCCACCCCATATGTGTCACACAGCCAGGTGTATAAGTCTACAGTCCATGCATGGGTCACCCACAAAGGTCACAGAAAGGCTGTTGCCATTTGGGACTGTCAGAGATTGTGGTGAATGATGATAGAAAATGGGAGATGAGTAGATTCATTAAGTGCTCCTGGTACTGGAGATACGGAGATATTATTGCGTGGGATGCGTTTACCTGCCAGTGAAAAGAAGAACAGGAGTACTTGTGGCACCTTAGAGACTAACAAATTTATTAGAGCATAAGCTTTCGTGGACTACAGCCCACTTCTTCGGATGCATATAGAATGGAACATATAATGAGGAGATATATATACACACATACAGAGAGCATAAACAGGTGGGAGTTGTCTTACTAACTCTGAGAGGCCAATTAATTAAGAGAAAAAAAAAAAAAAAAAAAAAAAACTTTTGAAGTGATAATCAAGCTAGCCGAGTACAGACAGTGTGATAAGAAGTGTGAGAGTACTTACAAGGGGAGATAGTCAACGTTTGTAATGGCTCAGCCATTCCCAGTCCTTATTCAAACCGGAGTTGATTGTGTCTAGTTTGCATATCAATTCTAGCTCTGCAGTCTCTCTTTGGAGTCTGTTTTTGAAGTTTTTCTGTTGTAATATAGCCACCCGCAGGTCTGTCACTGAATGACCAGACAGGTTAAAGTGTTCTCCCACTGGTTTTTGAGTATTTTGATTCCTGATGTCAGATTTGTGTCCATTAATTCTTTTGCGTAGAGACTGTCCGGTTTGGCCAATGTACATGGCAGAGGGGCATTGCTGGCACATGATGGCATAGATCACATTGGTAGATGTGCAGGTGAACGAGCCCCTGATGGTATGGCTGATGTGATTAGGTCCTATGATGATGTCACTTAGATAGATAGACCTATATCTATTCAAGTGACATCATCATAGGACCTATATCTATTCAAGTGACATCATCATAGGACCTAATCACATCAGCCATACCATCAGGGGCTCGTTCACCTGCACATCTACCAATGTGATCTATGCCATCATGTGCCAGCAATGCCCCTCTGCCATGTACATTGGCCAAACCGGACAGTCTCTACGCAAAAGAATTAATGGACACAAATCTGACATCAGGAATCAAAATACTCAAAAACCAGTGGGAGAACACTTTAACCTGTCTGGTCATTCAGTGACAGACCTGCGGGTGGCTATATTACAACAGAAAAACTTCAAAAACAGACTCCAAAGAGAGACTGCAGAGCTAGAATTGATATGCAAACTAGACACAATCAACTCCGGTTTGAATAAGGACTGGGAATGGCTGAGCCATTACAAACGTTGACTATCTCCCCTTGTAAGTACTCTCACACTTCTTATCACACTGTCTGTACTCGGCTAGCTTGATTATCACTTCAAAAGTTTTTTTTTTTTTTTTTTTTTTTTTCTCTTAATTAATTGGCCTCTCAGAGTTGGTAAGACAACTCCCACCTGTTTATGCTCTCTGTATGTGTGTATATATATCTCCTCATTATATGTTCCATTCTATATGCATCCGAAGAAGTGGGCTGTAGTCCACGAAAGCTTATGCTCTAATAAATTTGTTAGTCTCTAAGGTGCCACAAGTACTCCTGTTCTTCTTTTTGCGGATACAGACTAACACGGCTGTTACTCTGAAACTTACCTGCCAGTGCACTTTCCCATCACAGAACCCTGGCCAGGGCTGCCAGGGGCGAGGTGGGGGGAATGTGCAAAAGTGGCAGTTTTCCCTAGGCATGTAGGATCACAGTGCCACTCACTGAAATGTCGCCTGGCTCTGTCTCCATCATAATGGAGGGGCAACTGGGCAAAACCTAAGTGGCACTGTGCAACTCTGCATGCAAAGCCCGAATGAGGAGCTGAGGATAGTCCCATGGGACAGGAGCTACTGCTGCTGGGTGAGTGTGGTGTGGGCTTATAAGAATATAATATAATATAATATAATATAATATAATATAATATAAGGAGATATCCTATCTCCTAGAACTGGAAGGGACCCTGAAAGGTCATTGAGTCCAGCCCCCTGCCTTCACTAGCAGGACCAAGTACTGATTTTTGCCCCAGATCCCTAAGTGGCCCCCTCAAGGATTGAACTCACAACCCTGGCTTGTGATGCTATATGATTGAAACGTGACCATTTACATCATTAATATTGCCACTGTTAGACAATTACAACAAATCTTCAACAAAGTATATCATGTAAGGTGTCAATGGAAAAGTTATGATTTGCTGAGTCTGATTATCCTGTTTGTATGCATGTATCATCTTTGTATTAAATATGTTTGCTCAGGGGGTAACACCCACAAGATAATTTACATCCAGTCTGGCCCGAACATTGTGAATGAACGATTCAAGCTGATGGCCCATCAAAGAATACTTAGCTCTCAGAATGGGTCACAGAAGAAGCTTGTCCCCGACCGTGAGCCTTCCTATGGACGCTTTAGCCAAAATATGGGTAATGGATATTCCTATAAGTCATCAAAGCACGCAAGGACACGTGACTTGCTCATGTTACCCTGGACTCCATCTTGTGCACGTAATTTTCCACAAACTAAGACCGAGCATTCCCTTCACATAGGAAAAGGTATAAAAGACCCTGGAAGCCTCTCCATTTTGCCTCTTTCCTGCTCTGATCTCTGGACTTACACTAAAAGGAGCATTCCAATCAATGGACTGAGGACCTAAGTTGTCTCTAAGCTATGCGGCTGCGCAGCTGCCTATTAAGCCCTGCGCAGGGACTCAGGGCTGCAGCGGGGAGAGGCGCCTGTCCCCGCCAGCTCCAACATGGACCTGCTGCAGTGGGGAGAGTCACCCCTACCCGCCGGCCCCAGCTTGGACTTGCCCCGGACTTGCCGTGGCCAGGGGAGAGGAGCCCCTCCCTCTGCCCGGCCTGGCCCAGGCCCGCTGAAGCTGCCGGGGAGTGGAGCCCCTCCCCAGGCCCAGCCCAGCCCCGCTGGAGTTGCCGTGGCCGGAAAGAGGTGCCTCGCTCCCAGCTGTTACAGTGAGAGAGGCCTGGGGGGAGCCCTCTCTCTCTCTCCCCACCGCAGCCCCAGGGCAGCCTGCACCCCAAACCTCTCATCCTCGGCCCCACCCCAGAGCCTGCACCCCCCTGCACTGCAACCTTCTGCCCCAGCCTCGAGCCCCCTCCCACACTCCTCATCCCCAGCCCCACCCCAGAGCCTGCACTCCCAGCTAAAGTCCTCACTCCCCCACACACCACACCCCAACCCTCTGCCCCAGCCCTGAGCCCCCTTCTACACTCCAAACCCCTCGGCCCTACCCCCAGTACATGAATTTTGTTATGTGCACAGTATGAAGGTGACATGTCACACATCACCTCCATATTGGTGCACATAATAAAATTCATTCCTCACATGGACGTAAAAAATTAGAGGTAACACTGCTGAGGACCTTCCAGTCTTTTGGAAGTTACCAGAGACTTTGCAAGCCAGCATTTTATTCCATCACTACTTCAAACCTGATACAAGAACTCTGCAACGATTGTATGTATTTGATTTCCTTAACCATTTTAACTTTCTCCTCTTTCTTTTCCCTTATAAATAAATCTTTAGATATTAGATACTAACGGATTGGTAACAGCGTGATTATTGGGTAGGATCTGAGTTACGTATTGACCTGGCTCTGTGGCAGATCTCTTGGGATTAGAAGAACCCTTTGTTTGATTAAATTGGTTTTAAATAACCACTCATCATAAAGTCCAGTGTCTGGGTGGTGAAATGAGTGCTAAGGAGACTGCATTTCTGACTTCTTGTTAAGTTAACCAGTGTGGTGAGACAGAAATTTACTTTTGTTATTGGCTTGATATATCTTATGGAAGAATAACCACCAGTTTGGAAAAATGAGGAGTACTTGTGGCACCTTAGAGACTAACAAATTATTTGGGCATAAGCTTTCGTGGGCTAAAACCCACTTCATCAGATTCAGTTTGGAGTGAGTTTTCCCTATTTCTCAGCAGTTCATCCTGAATTTGGCATCCGCAGCTGTGACCCACGGAGGCACAGTGACAGGGCTCTCTTTCCAATCCTCTCTACTTCCCCTCAGCAGTGATTTTTTTTGGAAGGGCTGGAGGGGGGGAGGGGACTCTGTTTCAGCTTTTGCCCAGGGTCCCAAAAGGCCCTGACTTTGGCACTTGGGTTGTTTAATGAGTCAGACAAATACTTGGCAACGCTGTTTGTAACTGGAACCACGTGTGGATGTGCCTGTGCAATTATTTATGGGAGCAGGACAAGAAAACATAGTTTAGTATTAGTGCTGTGACAGTGTCTATGGGCACCGTCAAGGATCGCTGTGTTCGATGCTATACAAACACCACACAAAGAGAGTCCAGGCCTTGAAGAGTTTATGATCTAAGTAACAGACTACAATCTAAACTATTGTATGTAAAAACCACTAGGCAGTAAATCTGGCTTTTTCCTCTTTCTCTCTCAGTGTCAGTGAGGAAGAAAACTAGCCTCTTAAGACAGGATCCATGTTAAGTGGCCAAATAGGATACTATTTCTTGTACAAAATTGGAGAAGAAAAGGCCTGTTGATCTCTTGCTCTAATCTTCCTCTCCCTGAAAAATTCAATGGTCAGTGATACACCTACCACTGGTAATCTGATATGATGAAAAAATCCATATGATACAAATAACCAGTCACAAAGCTTAAGTACCTACTACAGAATATATTGGATAGCTCTATAAGAGGTTAAGGAGTGATCCACGACCTCAATATGTACATAAAACCTATCAATCAAATTGATAACAAATAAATAGATTAGTAAAACTGGTCATCTCATCACAGACAATGAAAACAGACAACAAAAATCATGCATGGCTGGTTATCTGGCCACCTTTGAGTTTCTCTCTCCTTTTTAATTTAAAGAGAAAAAATGGAATACTTAATTAAATAATTCAAGTCATAGATCAGGGCAACTGCACCTGTATTCCCCCTAATTAGAAAAACACACACTAAAAGAACATGCATGCATGCTAACAGCTTACTAGAGGTCACCCATCAGTCTCATGGGGCCTCAGTAAAATCTTTCCAACCCTTCCCCGGAAGGACTGAGTGGGCCCCCCTTGGACAGAAAAGCCTGACCATTTAGTGGCTCAGAAAGAAGGCCCTGAGTCAGTTTATATTCAAGATATTTACCCCAAAGTCCTTTCTTTGTCTGTTGGTCTCTGGGGAATCCACTTTGAACCAGTCTAGGCCAGCCTTTCCAGGTGGCAGCATCTTTCTGGAGATGTTACAACCTGAGTGAATTTGCCCAATCACCCCCCCTGGTTCTCAATGGAACCCAAAGATGTCGCAGGGGGTTGCAACATTGGTCACCTCTCCCCCCTAGAGAGGTTACATACAGTCCCGGCCCACAATAATACATACATTTAACACCATAAGGTCTGTCACATTTTCCATAATCCATTAAGAATACTGTAGGGGCAAACACCTCAGCTACTTGGCCACCCCTAACCTGATGTAGCTAATTGTGCAGAGATTTTGGGACAAGGCTCAGCTCAAGTTCATTATGCTTGTTGCTAGCTCATATTTGAAACAAACACCACACAAAGAGAGTGACATAGCTAAATCCGATGTCATCCCCTAGTCCCATTCACTAAACCCCCTGACATCACCTAGTCCCACAAAACATTCATTTTCTAAAGTGCCTAAAGTCCTGATCCCCAAAAGACTTATGCACATAAGTAAACCTCTAAGTGTTTCCAGGGTCACGCCCTAAGTGAGTATTAAAAATATATTGGAATCAATGGAAAATCCAAATTGCAGGGCTAAGTTTGGCCCAGTGCACTGAATTCCATGTTTCCAAGTAAACAATGCACAGACACAGAAAATACAGTAGTAATATACAGGCCACAAATATATCTTTTAACTGATTAATTTAAATAAATGCTTACGGGTGATTTTTAACTTGAATCTAAATATATCTCAATAAGGACCCAGCAAAAACACATGTGCAGAGCTTTAGGCACATGAGTAGTCTCGCTGGATGAAATCCCAGCGCCACTGAAGGTGACCGCAACACTCCCATTGACTCTAATGGAGCCAGGATTTTGCCGGTTGTCTTCAGTGACAATGCTCATTATGCATAAAGTTAAACACATGTCTATTTGCAGGATCAGGGCCAAAATCTTCACATGAGAGGCAGGAGCAACTTCAAAAGACTCATTATGGTTTCTAAATTGAACCATACAGAGTCTCTACCTCACCATGATTTTTTTAAAAGTTAAACTAATGAAAAATAAAAAATCATGAACAAAAAGGCTACAGTAAGGGGTAGAGAATTCAGAGTGGAGGCTGGCACACTTTCCTTACCTCATGCCAATGTGTGATTTCTCCCCTCTTTTACACATACATCTACACACACACGAGTAACTGAGGAGGATGACGTTTTTGCCTGAACTATACATTTCTTGGCTTTTGTCAAGGCAGAATAAGATAGAATAGCTTTCTATTATCCTACTCTACTTAATGTAACATTGTGAAGATTTATTTATTTAATATGTACATATTTCTTTGATTCTCTCACAGCGAATAGAGTTGAAGAAGCACACCAGTTATTTTGTATGGCTTTGGGGACTATGAGAAGTGCTTTAACTCAATGGAAATAAAAGCATTGTGGAAACACTGGATAAGAAAGGAGCAGAAGCCCCATAGTTTCTGAGTACCCTAAAACATCTAGGTGGATAGCACAATAATATTTAAGCATGAGAAATAGAGTGCAAAGATCATTCTGAAGTGTGAAATTAACAGACTCTTCACCTTCTGCCTGGAGAAAACTTTCAAGGTTTTCAAGACTAAAGAAAAGGACTCAAGCACCTGAACCACCTCAGCTTTGCAGATGACACATCTTTGCTGAAGCTAAAGACCTTGAAGCAAATAGGAAGGAACTCAAGATGGAGGAATGTGGACGTCAGATCCTTTTGCAAAAGACCCAAATCCTATTCATTGCAAAGACAGAAGGAAAAAAAGATCACAGTGGGTAGGAAACAATTGGAAGCTGTAAAGGAATATGTCTGTATAGTCCACAAAATAGATAATATTCCAAACCAGGAAAATGCGAGGAGAAGAATCAAGCCTAGATATGTGGAGTCGTTAGGAAACTGACAGGATAATAAAGAACAGGCTCAGATAAGGGTCTGTGCAAGTCCAAAGTAATATTATTTTAAAAAGAGAACAAACAAGCTCTGTCTAAAAAAAATTAAAAAAAAGATAGATTGACGTGTGTACTGTCACCTTTGGCAGATAGAGAGCATAGTCACAGTAGAAATTAGTGGGATGACTGGGAAGTAACAAAAGGCAGCAACAGTCAATAGGGTCTGTTCAGTAGGGGAGAATCTTTGTATTGTAATAACAGCAAAACAAAGAAACACAGGCAAAAAAGAGAAACAAGAGATTTTTAAAAAATTAAAAATCTTTGTCAAGAGATTAAAAAAATTAATTGTGATTAATCGTGCTGCTAAACAATAAGAGAATACCATTTATTTAAATATTTGTGGATGTTTTCTACATTTTCAAATATATTGATTTCAGTTACAACACGGAATACAAAGTGTAGAGTGCTCATGTTGTATTTATTTTTTATTACAAATATTTGCACTGTTAAAAAAAAAGATAGTATTTTTCAATTCACCAAATACAAGTACTTTAGTGTAATCTCTTTATCATGAAAGTTGAACTTACAAATGTAGAATGATGTACAAAAATATTTAAAAATAAAACAATATAAAACTTTAGAGCCTACAAGTCCACTCAGTCCTACTTCTTGTTCAGCCAATTGCTCAAACAAGTTTGTTTACATTTGCAGGAGATAATGTCATCCGCTTCTTGTTTACAATGTCACCTGAAAGTGAGAACAGGCGTTCGCATGGCACTGTTGTAGCCGGTGTCACAAGATAGTTATGTGCCAGATGCGCTAAAGATTCATATGTCCCTTCATGCTTCAACCACCATTCCAGAGGACTGCCTGGTCCCAGCTCCTGAAGGGAAGACTTGCAGGTGCCCAGTCCTGCAGAGAAATCATGGTTGTTACTCAGGGTGCCGTAGCACAAGACCTGGTCTAAAAATGAGAATCATGGGATTCCACCTCAGCACAGGTGAAGGTGAGAGGCTTAACACCTGAGGTGGGTGCAGTCCAAGAGATCATTGAGGGCTCCAGGCCCTGTAACTGTGACAGGGAGTTTTGTAGCTTTTCAGGTAAAAAAATTTCAAAGCTCTGTTGTGTTGTCTGAAACATATGGCTCTTAAGCCACATATTTAGTGAGTTGCCAGTGAAAGGTAAATGCCCCCAAGTTTGAAGTTTTCATCTGGAGAAGCATCCAGAAGTAACTAAACTCATTTCAAACTCTGCAACTTGTACATTATACATATACAAAATGAACAGCCTATCACAGCTCCTGCTTCTGCCTCTGACTGAAACCAGGATATTCCGGGTATGAGGAGAATGCGTGTTTTGTAAAACATGCAAAAAGCATACTAAATTACCCATGCTGAACTCACTTAAAAAAAAAATTGTTCATATAATGAAAAGAGAAAAGACATTAAGGGGATGATGGTGCCTAATTCCCATTGAAATCAATGGGAGTTAGCGGCCTAAATAACTTTGAGAATCTGGGCCTAAAGGCCTGAATTTCAGAGGTGTTGGCTGTTGAATACACAGAGATTCAGGACACCAGGGTGAGTAACTTTCTAACCTTTATTCCTTTCTCGCTTAGAGTTTTCATACTTCTCCCATAACGTTGTCTAAACAGTTTATTGACTATAAGCTTGTGGCCTTTCTAAACAGTCACAGCAGCCACAACTAACACTTCACCGATCACCCACAGCTCCTATTGACTTCAATTGCTGCTATGGGAACTCAGCGCCTCGGAAAGTCAGGCCATAAGACCTCATCTCCTCTGGGAATTTTACAGAGTATTTTTAACACCCTGGGTGGGATTTTCACAAATGCTCAGTATTGCCCTAATTCTGTTTGCCGTAAAGTCAATGGGAATTTTAGCACTGACTTCAACGGTAGCAATTAAGCTTATATCAAGTGTAAGTTGTGTCTCTTTCCAAAGAAAAAATATGTGCTAGCCAGGAATAGATTTTTACTTTACAACAATTCCGTAACAGGTACCTTTGGATGAATCTCTTCTTACATGAGATTTGGCCCTCCTCCCAAACTCTATGAACAGAGAAAACCTCGAGGGGCAGGTACATGAGTACAAAAACATGATGTTGAACTTGCTTATGCATATAATGAGGCTGAAACTTAGGCAAGTTAAAGTAAAGGAAATACAAAATAAAAGACAGGAGACTGGTTATTTTAAATTACTGTCAAGTAAGATTTGTTTTTTCATTAAATAAGTGACTTGTGGTAAAGAAAAAAAGAGCAAACAGGCCAATAAAAATCTGCCAGTTATACGATATTGTTTTTCAAGATGCACATGGTAACAGACTGAACAAAGTTTAGTAGTAGCAAATGCTGTACAATAGAATTTCTTGTAATGTACATAAAGCTATATGAATTCCAGTTGGCTTAATCCAGAAAGTATTTCCACTTGAAGCAAGTGGAATTATTCAGTAAAGTTAGCTATGCGTAGATCTGTGCAAATAATTGACTTTTTCTGTTTGGCCATTGACCAGGGAAAAAAATTCACTTTGAGTTGACCCAAAACAAGTTTTCTAATTTTTCAATAAGACAAAACAAAAAAATTTGTTGAAGCTCAACAAAATATTTTGTTCAACCTGCAACAGAGTTTTGTTTCAATTTTGAGGATGTTTAAATGGTTTTTAATGTTTTTTTTATTTATTTAAAATGAGGGAAATTCTGAATTGAAATGTTTTTCCAAAAGAAAGTCAAAAAGTTTCATTTTACAAGTTCTGAAATGAAATGTTTAGACATTTCTGAATTTTCTCTCTTATTTTTTGACTGAAACAATTTGCCAAATTTGCAAATTGTTTTGGTAGACCCAAATCTGCATTTTTTATGAGAAAAGCATTTGCATGAAAACTTCTGCCCAGTTCTGCTTATAAGTGTTTGGAGGATTAGGCCCTCAGTCTTGGTCAGACTCTGATACCCTTATGCATTGCCTTCAGTGGGCCCACACATGGAGTAAGCTTCTAATCAGCATGAGTAAGCATATCCTAATCTAGCCTTCTATGGAAAGAGATGAGTATATTACTTCAGTAAGAAGTGCAGAATTTTGCCCCTTGTGAATACATCAAAAGGATGTTAGTCAGTAAACATGAGAAAATAGTTTGGGAGTGAATGAATAACCTAATGGTGCAATCATAATTCTATTTTAACATTTTCTGTAACACCCATGATCATAGCATCTAAGTGATTGGCTGGAATTATTTTTTACATCTGAATCTTCTGCACATATGATTTCAAGTGGGAAGAAACGTTTGAAAAATGAGGTAGAGTATTGAGGTACAGTATAGTGTAACCCAAGGCTAGCATACTTTGCTGTCATAAAGATGTTTTCATTTGTGATGGTACATTTGAAAGATAAATGTATGGTTCAAAAGACAATCCCTTGGGAATTTAGCTAAAACATTAGTGCTGTTTAGAATGTTTGTACTTCGGCAATGATCCAAAGGCCACTGAAGTCACTGGAAAGGCCCATGTATGTTTAGCTGAAAGAATATTTTTTATGAGTACATAATAGAGTAAATCAAAGAAAGTAACCCAAGGCAATGGACCTTGAGGTTTTAAAGGACTATGGAATTTAAGCTTAAGAAACTGAGTGCAAAGATCAATGTCAAGACTGGAATTAACAGACACTATTTCACTAAACTAATTAAAAAAAATAATGGACTGTAGGAGAATGACAGCTGCCTCTGAAGATAAAAGGAAACTTGTCTCTTTAAAGGTGCTTGCTTTTTCTGTACAGAACAGGCAGCCATATAATCAGAGTAGCAGAGGGTCAGATTTAGGTTCAATACAGTATAATTCTATTGCAGTGACCATCCAAGAATATTTTGGCAAGCTTAAACGTATTTAAATTGCCCTAGCTAGTGGCTTCCAAAATGGCTATAGACAGTAAAGCATTGTGAAGAGGAGAGGACAGTAAAATAAAGGGTAAAAGACAAAAAAAAGAAGACAAGAAAATAATAATAAAAAAGTATTACAAACACAAAGTTAAAGAGAGCACCAAACAATTTGAAGGAGGGAAGGATCACAAAACAGAGAGAAATGAAGTAGGGTATAGGAGACAGGAGCCCTACAAAAAGTGAAAGAAAATGAAATAAATTTAGATTAATAAATAAAAATCCAAGAAAAACATGTAGAGAAATAGAGCTAGAAGATGGAGGAACTTTTCTGAATGAATTAAAATTAATCGAATAAGAGAAAATGTTTAGAACGAACTGCCTGCTTTTGAAAGCCGCATTTCAAACTGATCATCTCATTTTACATCAGACACATTGAGTGGAACAGGCCTATTAATTAGCAATAATTTATGTAAGAGTGGAAGGCCTTTCATTATAGAAACAGCACAATAATCAATGTTCGCAATTCTGGACCCCACTCAGCAAAGTACTTAAATACATGCCACTTTATGCACATGAGCAGACCCACTGACTTGGTGAGACTACATGCTGAATCAGTGCCCTTCTTATTACCCTGACCCTACACTATTTAAGCAAATGGGAATTTTACCAATGACCTCAATGGGAGCAATACTGCAGACAATAGAGACAACTATAAAGAAAAAGATCCAGCACTAAAATGCTGCTCTGACCGATTTCTCATTGTGCTAATTATTGAAGAATTATGTTACTCTTATATAAAGTCAATAATATATTTGTACTGTACCTTTATGTAAAGAGAATTAGCTTTTAACTATGATATGACTTCATCTCTAACTTCTAGCTTCTTAATCCTAGTTTGTATGCTGTGTATTTGGCGTTAAGAAATCCATTGAGAGAGAGTGATATATTGTAGATAATAGAATCATAGGACTGGTCTTCTAGTTCAGACCCCTGCACTCAAGGCAGTACTAAGTATTCCATTCCTGACAGGTGTTTGTCTAACCTCCCTAGATAATTTATTCCAGTGCTTAACTACCCTGATAGGAAGTTTTTCTTAATCTCCAACCGGAACAGCCCTTGCTGCAATTTAAGCCCATTTCTGCTTGTCCTATCCTCAGAGTTTATGGTGAACAACTTTTCTCCCTCCTCCTTGAATCAACCTTTTATGTACTTGAAAACTATTATGTCCCCTCTCAGTCTTCTCTTCTGCAGACATAAAAAACTCCCACTTTTTTCAATCTTCCCTCATATGTCATGTTTTCTAGACCTTTAATCATTTTTGTTGCTCTTCTCTGGACTTTCTCCAATTTGTCCACATCTTTCCTGAAACGTGGTGCCCAGAACTGGACACAATACTTTAGCTGAAGCCTAATCAGCGCAGAGTGGAACAACACTCTTGCTTACAACACTCCTGCTAATACATCCCAGAATGATGTTTGCTTTTTTTGCAACAGTATTACATTGATGACTCATATTTAGCTTGTGATTCACTATGACCCCCACATCCCTTTCCACAGCACCTTCTACAACAGTGAAGGATTCCCCTTCCCTCCCCCCTCAAAAAACAAAACAAAACAGGGGTTGCTGGGAGCTTACAGCCTTGTGGCTGAGTTCACATGCATGCAGAGATGCTGTATACCCGGTGCTCTCCAGCCATGTAGCACTTGTCTTAAAAGGACATCTTGTTAATAGAGGAAGTGGTTTTATGTAATAGAGCAATGACACTGGTGTTTTAGATAAACAACTTCGCTCAAGGACGGTTGTGACAAGGTTACCGGAGTAAATACAAAATAACAGTAATTACAAATAAATATTGTCTTCTAGATAAAGAGAAAATAGTTCACCAAAATATATACCCATCATTGCAAATGAATTAGCTTTACAAGCTGAGCCACTCATAAAATACTGGCTAGAGACAACAGCATAGGCAGTGGACTGTGACTGTAAATGAGATACTGTAGTACTGTATATTTCTGACATCTGGATTTGAGTGTTTTTAATGGAAGGCTTTGCCCAATATAGACCACAGTCATCATTCTTTTCATCTACCGTTACTTAATTGATCTTTGTCAAAATGATAACATAGCTGCAGCAGGATCAGCTACAGCTCATGCTATTCTGTTAGCTATTTCATTTCACAGACTAGGACAGACTTTGGAATGGAGGAAAATTAGCCTCAATTCCCACCATAATAGGCCTATCTTTATTAAAATCTTAATGTATTTCTAGGGAGTACAATGAAAATTCCATTGGGCAACTGTTCTAGTCATTCCTTATGATTGAATTTTGTTTGGTGCACCCACCAAAACAAAAAAAACAACAACAGTAGATTCAAAGGTTCTCTGATTAAACATTTAAAAACAGAAAAATATTGAAGCATAACATGGCAAAAGAATTACCTAAAATATATATAGGAAAGACATTTCCATATGTCTGAACTTATAACTGTTGATATGAATTAGTGTGCCAGAGCATTATTTTTATCCTTATAGATGTGCTTCATTATTAACTTTTCATGTGGCAACTGTTCCTGAAGTAAGTGTGCTTTGCAAAATGTAAACAGTGGAAACATAGGCTTACAATAATCCAAATTGTCAAAGATTATTGGGTTCATCTATTTAAATGATGTCTGCTAAGAAACTGGCATAAACAATGTATAGGCTCATCCTTACCACCTCCACATCAGAATCTTCTGTTAGAAATCACGGCCTTTAGCTCTCCTTTTTATATCAGTATTATATAAACTAGGACAGAGTAAACTAACATTTATAATTTATAAACAATCTGGGGGGGAAAGTGACTAAATTATTAATGGCACTTTTGAAAAATGTGTTTGTTTCTTGTACAAAAATTAGTTGTTAGTCTTAATCACAGCGATGCCACAAATACGTTGGAAATCAGGACTGAAAAAACTGCTTGTTTGAAAAGAAAAAGTTCTGTAACTCAATCTTCAGTTGGAAAACCAAAGCCAAACTGATCCTGAATGGTCTATTTAAACAAGTGCCAATTATTGAATAATTCTCTGACCTAAACAGAAAGTTATTGTATATAGAAAGAATTTTTTGTGCCTTAGTGTGCTTTATACCAGATGCCCTTTTAAATTGTTTTTAATTCTCTGTAGGCAGTAGATAACTAAACCTACAGAATGTAGTAATGGCAAAGAGGAAGCAATCATGTTAGCCACTTCTAGTTAAGAGTCATGGAAAAGGCATCTGTTATATATGAATTGCAGACTATAAGAACTTTGACAGTTCATAGACGAGACTTAATTTATTAAACTAAGTTTCTAATATAAACAGTAATTCGTTTCAGGCACTGACACTGAAGGTCTGGCTTATGTGAACAAAATAAAGCGAACTCTATCGCTCTCTTGAAAATAAGCACAGAAAGAAAATAATCAAATGTGTCACAGTAGTAAACATCACTAATACGACCATGTCCCATGTACGTGGGCAAAGTCACCATTTTCCCTTCTTTACCCTTATAGGTTAAGTTCAAAGAGGCACTTGTGCATTAGCAATCTCATCCATTGACTTCCCTGGTCTTTGAATCAGGCCCTGTGGCAATAGGGTAGTTATCAGTGTTACAATATAAAGCTGACATTATTGTAAAAATTCAATCCTTTGGATGTGCATTGTCCTTGAGATCAAGGATAGCTCTTGTCATTCATCCCAGTAAAACTACAATTTGAAATCTTCAGAGTAACACTCATATCCAGAGGCCACAATGGTCAGTAAGATGGCAAGTCAAGAATAAATGTGAGATAAATGCCTCGAGGCTGTTGGCCTCATCCTTTGTGTGACCCAGGGAGTGTGTTATTTCAGAATTAATTAGGGTGCCTTACACATGCTTATGGTTTAAAATTAAACATAGGATTTTAATGATATATGTTTCAATATGAGGAAACTCCACCTTTTGTACAGTATATATGGTTATAAGTATATCTCATATATACAAATATCCACCAAACTCTCTGGGCTAGATCCTCAGATGGGGTAAGTTGGCCTAGAATACTGACCTCAAAAGAGCTAAGCCAATTTACACCAGATGAGAATATATACACACACACACACAGGGCCGGCTCCAGGCTGAGCAAGCTGGTGCTTGGGGCGGCAGATTGTTGGAGGCGGCATTCCGCCCAATCCTAGGGCAGCACGGCCACTTTTTTGTTGTTGCTGGTTTTTTTTGTTCTTGTTCCGCACCAGCCGCCCTGTAGGGGGCGGTGGCGCAGAGAACCAGAGCGCCCTGCAGGGCAGTCCTCTTCCTTCCCTTCCCGCCGACCGGAGCGCAGCCCTCGCGGCAGGCGGCAGGAGGCGGCGCAGCGGGAGGGGCCGCACAGCAGCGCCCCCGCTGTAGCCCTGGCTGCCCCCTTCTCTCTCTCTCTCCCCCCTCCCCGCCGGTCCCCCTGCACCCGTGCTCCGGCCGCACCGCAGGTTTTTTTTGTTTTTGTTTTTTTTTTGCTTTGCCGTTCTGGCCGCCCTGTTTTTTTTTTTTTTGCTTGGGGCGGCCAAAAAGCCAGAGCCGGCCCTATATATATATGCATATAACAAAATTAATCCTTGAGGGCATGCATTATGTGACCCAACAGAGTTTGGCATTGTTGCCATGAAAACTGAGTGTCAGTTCACAAAAGAAGCCAAATACTCATTGCTCATGCTCAGATGCTTTGTGCTGTCAATAAATGGCTGACAGAATTACAGTAAAACTTCACTTAGAGCCAAATTAATCTCTGGTCTCAAGCGGGCATAACTCCCATTGAGAGAATTACAATGGCATAGTTCAAGGCTGAATTAGACCCATAGGAGAAATTCTGGCTCATGTGATTTCAGCAGGATTTCACCCATAATTTTTAAATGACATGATAAAATGTGGATCATAAGGGGTAGCTGGGAAGGTTGGCAAAAGTAACAAAACCCAGTGACCCCTGGGACCCAGGAGAGTATGCTAAGTAGAGGAAAAGAGAAGCCCTTTACCCTTCTACTGCCTGCAACTACTCCCTCTCCTCTAGCACCAGCATATTTGCACTTTGCTTGCTGAACATTCATGCACATCCAAGAGTGTCTACCCATAGGCTTTACAACATCTACTGTACTTGCTCAGTGCACCGTTTTCAAAAGATCCCAATTTTTATTAACTCAAACCCATCTTTATGCACCAAAGCAATAATCCTCAGGGACAACTAGGATTCTGATCCAGCAAATCACATAAGCATGTGCTTGTTTAAACACGAGTAATTCTAGTGAAATCCATAGAACCACTCAAGTCTGTAGGTAGGCCTGTGCCTAAGTGTTTGAGTTTATACCCACACCAGCTTTCAAGCACTAGTTATGCTGGTGTCTTGACTGAAAATATGTCGTTATTACAGTTTTTTTTAAATGGGGAAATTGTGTCTTTTGTTATCCTCATATAACTCAAACACACTCACACTTTCAACCTTGGTCAAAGACTGAGTCTGGAAAGTTTCAGTCCATAGGGCTTATTTTTCAGGAAATTGTGGAAAGAAAGGATTATAATAGAAACCATTCTGCATCCTTTTCTGTAGCAGTATGTAATATCCGTACTGCCCCATCTATTTGCAGTTGAGCAGCAGCATGCATCAAGGCGCTGAATGTGCAAGAGTAGTGCAAGGACTAGCATGGCCTTGTCATGAGACATTGGTCCTGGAAATGAAGCTCCAAATGTCAAAATACTCCGCTCTCACCGGCAGACAGCACAAGGTAGATTTTGCTCTGCATTTGTTGAGATCGAGGCTCTGCTGCTCTGCACTGCCAAACTCAGTTAATTGCTTGATTCTATATTCCATTTGACTGAGAACACAACACAGGGTCTATAAAATCATTAATTGAATTACTATTGTGGAATAAGTAGTGCATCAATTTGAATTCACCAGATCATCTTCCCTCCCCCTCCCGCCCAATTTAGAGACCAATCCCAGCGCTGATATGCGTATATTCTTGGAAGGAGGCTCAATAAATAGATCTCTATTCTAGCTAACCAAATTTATTTTTCCAGCTGTTCTGCTGCTGTGTTAGTTTGAAGTCAGCATTACAATTTCCTATCTGCAACATAAAATATGCTCTGCCCTGTATATTGTTTTGACACTTCTTTTATAACATCACCACATTAAGTGGCACTGAAGTCAATGGAAAAACCTCCCATTAATATGTAATGGGTTTTGGATCAGGGCCTAATATTGCTATATTATATACCTGGATAATGTAATCCCCTCCCTCCCTCCCCTTCACTTTTGCTTTTCTTGGGCAATTTAGGGCAATGTGTGTGTGTCCTATAAGTTATGCTTTTTGGATGTGGGTTCTTGCTGCACAAATCATTTTTACAACTTCACCAGTAAGTGTACATCAAGTTTTTTGTGGGCCTTATTGGCTGAACTGGCAAGAGCTGATCATTGCTTTCACGGGGAAAGTGCTGGCTCTGGAAGCGTGGTCCATTCCACCTAAACTTTGCATGAAAACATTCCTTATCTGATTGCATTTTCTGACATACTTTATGGTGCAGATTCTCCATTGCCCTGCATCTTGCATAGTCATTTAGCCCAATGCAAAATGGGCATGAACGTTATCAGGTGAGAATGGCAGTATTTCACATCCACTTTGCATTGGAGTAAACACTACACAAGGTGCAGGGCAATGGAGAATGAGGACAATGCTGTCAGGCTGGTAAATCAAAAGAACAGGAGTACTTGTAGTACCTTAGAGACTAACAAATTTATTTGAGCATAAGCTTTTGTGGGCTACAGCCCACTTCATCGGATGCATAGAATGGAACATACAGAAAGAAAATATTTATACATACAGAGAACATGAAAAGGTGGAAGTACCCATACCAACTGTAAGAGGCTAATTAATTGAGACGCTATTATCAGCAGGGGAGAAAACCTTTTGAAGAGATAATCAAGATGGCCCATTTCGGACAGTTGACACAAAGGTGTGAGGATACTTTAACATGGGGAAATAGATTCAATTAGTGTAATGACCAAGCCATTCCCAGGCTCTGTTCAAACCTAAGTTAATGGTATCTAGTTTGCATATTAATTCAAGTTCAGCAGCTTCTCATATGCATCCGAAGAAGTGGGCTGTAGTCCACGAAAGCTTATGCTCTAATAAATTTGTTAGTCTCTAAGGTGCCACAAGTACTCCTGTTCTTCTTTTTGCGGATACAGACTAACACGGCTGTTACTCTGAAACTTGTCATTGGAGTCTGTTTTTGAAGCTTTTCTGTTGCAAAATTGCCATTTTAACGCCTGTCACTGAGTGATTAGAGAGGTTGAAGTGTTCTCCTACTGGTTTTTAAATGTTATGATTCCTGATGTCAGATTTGTGTCCGTTTATTCTTTTGCGTAGAGACTGTCCAGTTTGGCCAATGTACATGGCAGAGGGGCATTGCTGGCACATGATGGCATATATCACATTGGTAGATGTGCAGGTGAACGAGCCCCTGATGGCGTGGCTGATGTGATTAGGTCCTATGATGGTGTCACTTGAATAGATATGTGGACAGAGTTGGCAGTGGGGTTTGTTGCAAGGATAGGTTCCTGGGTTAGTGTTTTTGTTGTATGGTGTGTGGTTGCTGGTGAGTATTTGCTTCAGGTTGGGGGTCTGTCTGTAAGCGAGGACAGGTCTGTCTCCCAAGATCTGTGAGAGTGAGGGATCATCTTTCAGGATAGGTTGTCGATCTTTGATGATGCGCTGGAGAGGTTTTAGTTGGGGGCTGAAGGTGACTCAAAAGAGTTTATCATTTAATCTCTGGGGCTGTCACCACTATTTCAGTGGAGAAAAAAATTGGTTAAACCTTATGTAATTTTTCACAGTTCAAGAGAAAATCCTTGGGTATTTTAATTGTGTTAGATAAATATTGACATTCTTATCAGATTTATTTTCTCTAAGTTCATATCGTACAACAAAGTCTGCTTTGACAAACACTAGGAAACAGGTAACTGTGGTTTGCAAAAATAAATATCATCTAGACCAGTGGTTCTCAACCAGGGGTATGTGTACCCCCGGGAGTACGCAGAGGTGTTCCAGGGGGTACATCTACTCATCTAGATATTTGCCTAGTTTTACAACAGGCTACATAAAATGCACTAGCAAAGTCAGCACAAACTAAAATTCCATACCGACGATGACTTGTTTATACTGCTCTATATTTTATACACTGAAATGTAAGACAATACTTATATTCCAGTCGATATATTTTATAATTATATGGCAAAAATGAGAAAGTAAGCAATTGTTCAGCAATAGTGGGCTTTGCCACTTCTTTATTTTTATGACTGATTTTGTAAGCAAGTAGTTTTTAAGTGAGGTGAAACTTGGGGGTACGCAAGACAAATCAGAAAGGGGTACACTAGTCTGGAAAGGTTGAGAGCCACTGATCTAGACAAATATGGAATTGTCCAGTTTTTATGGAATAATAATTGTGGGTGAAACAAACATTTATGGAGTCTGCGTCGGGAACTGGTAAGAGAAATACACAGTGTGTCATTACCAATGGAATACTGCAGCCCTGATCCTGACACCTGCTCTGTGCAGGTGGACCTTTGTGCCTCTACAGAGCCCCATTCACTTCACTTGGGTTCATGGGCCTTTGCATAGGCACAAGGATTTGCCCTGTAGGACTGGGGCTTTACACTCACCATTACATTTACTGTGGCATTTGAAGTATTTCCCATTTTAAAACACAGACACTGTGGAAACTGTAAATACTACAGCATAGATAATGTAGATTGTCAGTGTCCAGCCCACTGGAAGAGATGCTATCAAATTTACGACTCTGCCTTCATTTTCACAAGATACATTGACTTTGCAGTCTCTGATAAAAGATATGCGCAGTTCATGTAAAAGCAAAGCATCAGAACCTCAACAAATCAACACAGTTCCACCCACTCCAGTGGGCAGCTTGACTTCAATGGAGCTCTAACAATTCACACCAGTTCAGGGTGTGGATCAGTGTATTGCATTTTTAGCTATTATTGCAAAGAAGAGGAGGAAGAATCACAAAGAACAATAAAAACTTCCTGCTTTGTTCTCAAAACAAAAATACAAAACCAAAAAACCAAACCCCAAATAACATGTTTTTAATGTCCTGATGCAAAAGGGATTTAATGCCATTTCCACATCCATTAAGCAAAGAATTTTGCATGTTCCATCACAAAGAGTGAGCATTTTCAACAGCTTTTACTTAAATTAAAATGACAGGTTACCACCGCACAACGTTGTTAATCTTTTTCCTAAAAGCTTAATGTTACTACTTAGTAGTTTACTAATAAATCAAAGAAAATATGTAATGTCGTTTTAGCTTAGACATAGATGAATGACTTTTCAGTATTTACAAAGTTGTAAAACAGGTACTGTCATGGCATTCTGCAAAAGAAATAAGAATTTGAATGGTAGTTGTACTCCTTTCTACCCTAAGGCCACGATGTATTACACTGTTCACATATTTTAAAAACAATTCAATAATCTGTCAGATACACACTGCTAGCACCAGGCTTCCAATTGTCTTTCATGTAAGATGTATTATGGATGGTCTTTAATTTTCACATGTTCTATCATTTTGAGTCTGTTTTCTATGGTGTTTTTTTCCTATCTTGGCGCTCACTCCCCACCCCACTTACCCAATCTCTTTTGTCCTTTGTTTTAAAGTTTTAAATGTGTATTTGTTGTTTAGTCTTCTTGCGTGTCCTTTTGCCATTGTGTGTCTATCATGCATTGTGTCTATCTTGTTAGGTTACTGATTTCTTTGTCCAAAAATTACATTTAAAATATGGGTCTTTATGTATTCTGGTGTCTTTTAAAAACCCAATTTTCCTAAAGAAATTGATTTTCAAGTGCCTAAATAGGAGGTGCTGTTCCAAAGTTGTTACAATACTATCACCACACATGAAATGGCTGAGTAGGATGGAGATAAACAGAGCTGCGAAGAGGAAGGAAATGAATTCTTGTGTTTTAACCTGGCTGGTAGTCAGCAAGGAGCAGGTGATTTTGCTACGTTACTCTGTCATCAATTTGCCCATTCCGATTTTCAAGCCAGCCGTGTCGATGATTCAAACTCAGCAGTTTTCTCCTACTCCTTTCTTTATCTAAGTACAGTAGGTGCCATTAAAGGTCAGCATTCATCAAGAATTGCCATACAGTGGCATCAGAAATATTGCAGTCCTTGGTCTGTCTACTGGAGACTGAGCAAGCTGCTCAGATACCACCGCGAAAGGAGACAACACGGAGAGATTGCTAGTAGATTTCAAATGTGATGGGCTATGTTAGGTGACCATTTATCTACTGGAACAAGACCACAACATTATCTCAGATGGTCCCAATTCTGAAGTCACTTGAAGTATTTAAAATGCTAACCTCTTTGGAGCAGGTACCATAAAGCTTAATTCTCCAGTCACACCAGAATAATTCCACCGACTACAGTGGAAGTGGGAGGACAATCGGGCCCAGCCTTATTGTCTGTCTTTATGGAGTGCCTACCACACCTTTGAGCCCTCTAAAATCATAGTATTCATACTGGATTTGGCCCATGGTGTCTGTCTTAACACATCCATTTGAACACCTAGCCCTTTTAAAGCTGCTGTTTCTAGACATCACATCTACTGATAGCAAAGTGCTTCTTTCTTCGGGCTCTTTTGTATGTGTGACATGATTAGTCTTGTATAAATACAATGCATCTCTGGAGAGAAGAGATGACCTCTTAATAGAAAATATCCACTCCGGCTGCTGATACTCAGCTACCACGTGTAATTATTCTTTGGCTCTTTACAGCGCTTTCACAGAAAGGGATTATTAAATGCGTTCGCAGCGTTGTGAACAGGAACACTGATGAAACACATGGGGCTGATTCTGTTCTCACTTACCCTGGTGAGTTCAGTGGGGTTACAGTGGTGGAAAATGAGTATCAGTGAGAGAGGAATCAGCCTTTATATTCGCAGCACATTTTAAAATAAAATCACAGATATTCAAACCAAGCGGAAATGTGCCTCTCATTAGTTAATTCACAGAGCTGATCTGTTCAGTTACATAACTTTTCTGATGCTAATTCATGAGTCTCTAGACTTAAACATATCAATTAACCTATTAAACGACTTAATTCATAGAAAATTTGCTTTAGAGAGAAGACCACACGCCATCCAATGTGTGCTGTCTCATAGTGGACTTCAGCCTGGGAGGAGCTAAGCACCTGCATTGATTTCAGTGAGTTGCAAGTGCTCAGAAACAAGATCTTACTCCACCCCTTGCAGCACATGCTGAGAATTTTAGACAAGGGATATTTGCAAAACAAACTGAACGGCGAGAGACATGCAGGCAAGATCAAAACACATTTTCTTCCTCTCTTCTCTCTGTCTTGCTGGCATACTCTGAAGAGGGGCCATGCTGAGAGGAGGGACATACCTAATTCTCATCAGGATAGGACACCTCTCATTGGGAGCACACACGAGATCTAAAGATCAGGTTTAAATTCGTTTTTTCTTCACAGTTTTAATCTCCTGTCCGAGTACAGTAGTAGCTGCCTAGGTAAAGATATGCACTAGACCCTAGACTTTGGGGTGCAGTCTGACTGCTTTGCATTGCTTCACCCTACCGGTGGATTGTGAAGCCAGTGTAGCTGGGCACACAAAGATAACCCTCCAAACATAAATGGTAAGTAGTGGTTCATATGCCAGCAGCAGGAAGCGGGGGCATAAATGATGTCACTAGGAAGAAAATGTAGGTATGACCAGCGCTTCCTTACATCCTTCTGACCCTAAATCCACATTTCCCTTTGGGGATGCTGACAGCCAGCATAAATTAGGGTGGTGCTGAGAACCAGCACACAGATAGACTGGCAATGGGAGAGTGCAAAGGCCACTACTGCACCCCCATTCTGAGGGGCACTGTGCCATAGCCAAGGATCTAGGTCAAAACAGCTGCATAAGTTTGAAGCACTGGTTGTTTTCAAAAATTTCCAGAGAAGTCCTTGAAAGTATTCATCAAGGGTGAGCCAGGAAACTTAATCTGTAAAGGCAAACCCCCAGGACAGATTTTTTCAGGGACTTCAACTCATTGGAATATGGGTCTTGCTGCAGTCAACCCACATTTCATATAGGACTCAATCTTATAAGGTGCTGAGTGCCTCTTGCAAGACATTGGGTGCCCTCAACTCGCATTGGTCTCAGTTCAACTGAATATGATTAGCACTGTGTAAATCACAAAAGACCTACTCAATTGCCCATTGAATTCAATAGAAGACTTCTATTGACTTGAGTGGGAATTGGATCATGTGGTAGGCAGAGTATTCTAATAGGATGAGATGAGCCTCAAAAGACACTATTCACGTACATTTTGAAAATAGGCGATTTTTAAATTTTCAAATGTTTCAAATATCCACTTCAAGACGGCATTACGAGACTTTCTCCGCTCATTTTATACTGTTCTCTTTTGGCACATTTTGTATGATCTCCCTCCCACCCTTTTTTTTTTCTTGGGCTATTCTAGTCTATATAGCCTTGCCTTGCTTACCTCCCATTGTCAGATGTACTGAGATGTCACCAATGTGTTTAGCACATTTCTGTAATCAAGATCTGTAAGTTGCAGTGACTTCTATTGCCAAAGAGGTAGGAATAGGCAGCATCTATCTTTAAAAATTGTCAGTGACAGAGCAGAAGGTTCTCCTTTTCAAAGAATAGTTCCTCCAGGGGGCGGGGGGGAGGAAGAAAGCAGTGCGTAAAACAGAATGAGAAATAACTCATTCAAAACTCACCTCCCTTGTCCTAGTCACTTAAGAGCTACTTGAGCACATTCTTCACTCCAATTGCCTTGACTCCCTCAGAGCCAGCTGTCTCCTTGACCCACCGTCTGGCTGCTACCTCCTCCACTAAACAGCACTCGTCAACGAGCTCTTCCTGGCTAAGTCCAAGGGCATCTTCTCCATCCTCATTCTTCCCAATTTGTTTGCCACAGTCAACAAATCGTCTTCCACTCTGTCCCCTCTCTGGCTTTTTGAGACTCTGCTTAATTGTTTCTGCTTCTCTGAGCACTCTCTCATTTCCTCTCTCTAGACTTTGTTTCTGTATGATCTCATCTGCTCTCATTGTTTCAACCATGCTGTATTGACTGGCTTCTATATTGTGTATTGACAGACTACCTGTCTGCCCATCATGTCTCCAGTGGAGCTCCACATCTACAGCAGTCTCACAGGTAGCTTTTCCTGGCTGATCTACTACCCAATAAGCCACCTGCTACTGTACAGTGCCAACTCTTACCTGTAGTACTAGGTGCCTTTATTACTTATTACTACATCCTTGATAATTTTGCTTCCTGCCCTCTCTAGTAGATTACTTTACCTTCCTTCTATTACATTACTTTACTTTAGCCTGTATGAATGATCTGTAATAATATTGTTCTAAGGGGCAACATTTTCAAAAGCACCTCAATCTCAGAGAGGCCTAAATCAAATTTAGCTTCCACTTAGACTTGGATCCTTGTAAATATTTTACATAAAAATTATTTTGGTATTTACAAAGTGTTTTAAATGTACATTTAACATAGATTTTTTAATAAGAGTTATGTTCCAAATACCAACTGGTATAGCCGTTAACGCACGTTTGCAACTTTAGCAAGGTGAAATCAGATGAGCTGTTGAGACACACAATTTTCATTTAAAGTATTATTCAGAGTTCCAATCACTATGTATTTTTCAGTGTGCAATAGGTGGCAGTCGAGAAAAAAGGCTGAGACTACGATGATTTAGAATTTGGAATATGCAGTTGACTTCTTTCAATCCCTTTGCAGAATTTGTTGCTACCTGCTCACTAGAGAACTTTCCTAGAAAAGGCAACCTGGTAAAGATAAGGCTAGATGAAATAAGCGACTCGTGTATGAATGATTAACAGGTTAGAGGCCTTACATAGATTTGCGGTCTTAACCAGCAGAATGAATTGACAAGTTTGAGGACTACTGGGTTGTTGTAGACCAAATCAGTTTCAGCTGGTGAAGTATTGCTCTCCCTCTCTCTGCTTTGTATTTACAAACAGCCATTTCCAATGACTGTAGTCATATCAGAGTTCTACTAAATTGACAGCAAGAGCCATACCATTTTGCATGAGTCATTCATTTGACTTTTGTTCCGAAATGAAATGAGAGCTTGGGATTCGCGTACTATATAGTGCCAGCCAATCATGCAAGTATCCCTCACTTTTCTTAGTTTCGTTGCCTGAGAGGGATGTGTACAGAATATGAACACCTAAATCCTTAATATAAAGGCTTTGAAATACCTTTTATATAAATGTTTAGTGCTTATTTCCTAAACCATAGCTGAGTACACTAGAAGTCAAGATGAGTTTTGAAAAATGGAAGGATAGAAGAAGCTAAGAGTTATGATCCTTTTAAACAGTGTCTTGGATGCAGCACTTTTTTTTTATTACCTTTTCTAAGTTACTGAAAAACACGAAAGGTAAATTCTGCCCACCCCATAGCATCCCAGCCTCTACAGGTGGCTTAGTTATCTACTGTGAACGAGTTATCTGACACATATCACTTTTCTGTTCATGAATTGTTCACAGCTGAGTTCTAATTTCTGAGATTGTAGTTTGTATTTGCAAGTACTTGTTACGCAGAGAGGCTGAAAAGTGATCATATATTGGGTATTACAAAGTGTTCACTTGAATTGTTTGATATTTCTTATTTCTGGTGTGAGGGTTAACTTAAATCACATGGTACTGTTTCTGCCACCTGGATAGGTGATGGAATAACAAACAAGCTGTAATGAATTCAAGTTCTTGTTTGTGTACAAAAACTCTTGTTTCCATGGGGGCTATATACATTAGCCCCAAACTGCCCTATCTGAGATATTTGTGCATACAAAATGCCATGCATGTGAATTTTCACAAAAAGAGGACAAAGGATAGAGGCATTATCAAACAAAAACTGCTATTTGGGATTCAAATAGCTGTTTGCAAAATCACATCCACTGATCACAATAAGAAGAACAGGAGTACTTGTGGCACCTTAGAGACAATGTTATTCAACTGCAGAGGAAACTAGATTTGGGAGCCCACCAGGCATAGGTGCTGAAACTAGGAGTAAGGTGGGGGAGGGGGTCTTGCCACATGCCCTGGCTTTAAATGGTTTCCATTTTATACAGGGTTTACAGTTTGATTCAATGGCTTTCACCACCCCCACTATGAAACATTTTTCAGCACCCCTACCACCAGAAGATGCTGTGATAGGTTCCTGTGCTCTGCCTTGTAGGAAAGAGTAGGAGCTGGGCCTGTGAATCATGACAGCCTTAAGTCAGTGTCATTCGCATGCTATGTGCTGGGAAACTAGGGAAATAAAACAGAAAAATACTACAAAAGCTACTCTGCTAGATCAATACTGAGAAGAAGGGACTCAAGCTGTAGGTATTCATGGTTTACCATATTCTTTTTAATGTAGCAAATGTTTCCCATTACACTCTATTTCTTGGAAAGCTACGTGCTGCAAAAAGGAGTCTTCATTGTAAATTGACATCAAACTTATTCTAACCATGGGAGAGACAATTTAATTACAAACACTAATTCTTACCTCAACCTCACTAATTTTTAATTTTACTTAATAATAGTGAAAACCAACACTGAGAAAAAATGCAGGAGATTAAATACACCACAAAGAAATTGCTAGATTTTCTATTCAAAAGTATGCAGCAGCTTTTATGTGTGTTCTCTCTCTTATATATATATCCCACAGCACTAATAATAAAAGAAGGTTAGGGAAGAAAGCCATGTAATCACTTTCTCTATGGCTCCATTAAATGAACACTTTCTGAACATATCAACACAAGAAACAAAACAAAGCCAGCAAACATGTGCTGTACATACTATCGTAGTGGGAGTTTGGGGTGCGAAACCAGTCCTGGTTCTAATGGAAAGAGCAGCATAGGAATTATTCCAGAATCAAATCATTTTTCTTACAGTCAAAGCTTCTTTCGTACTGCTTTAGAACTACATCCATGCTTCATTTATGTGCACTTTGCCACAAAATCATTAAACATAGTCAAGATATACTGAGACTCAAATGTTCAGAATTTCACAAGCATGAATTGTGTGCACAAAATATATGTGCATAATTTGCATTCACAACTACATTTTCTACCAACTGAAAATTACCCACAGCTGACAACAGGGGCAGCCAAACGGGTACTAAACACATTAGTTGGAAATGTAGCCAAGGACAAACTGTATATTTGAACAATGGTTTCTGAAATGGTGCTGAACTTTTTGTCTTCAGCTATACTTGCAGTTAAAACCATGTTCAGCACTGATTCAGCTGCAACTGTTCCAAATACCCTGGTGGTCACAGGTAATTTTACTAGTGTAGATGAGGCTTTCCTGTGACTGCATGTGAAATAATAATTCCATGCACAAATGACCAGATAATCACTGGAAAGGGTCACTTGTATGTCATTGTTGGACTGGTCTTTTCCATGTATAGTTCCTGCATGTACAAATTATGCACATGCTTATTTGTACATGCACAATTCTTAAAGTTTGGGCTCTAGCAAAATTTGGAGAAACAGAATGTTCTTTTCCAGATTTGCTTATACAGATGTAATCATACCATATATTATCCATAGTTTCTCCATAGCTGAAATAGAGGAGAGGTCAGATCTTCTGTTACACAAATGTAGTGTCATTCTAGATGCTTAATTACGATGTCATTTTTAGCTGATAGTTTAGAAATCACGTAAGAAAACCTTCACCTGTTAACAATATTTTTCCACTTAGAAAAGTTCCTAAAGTTTATTGCCACATCAAATCCCATTTTAGAAAATAAGGAAATGTTAAAATTAAGAACTAATGTTCACATGAAAGAATTTTTTTCCTATTTCCTTCAGCAAACCAATAAATGTTTAACAGTTGAAACTGCTTTGAAAGAGCAATAAATTATTTCATGTATACATGGCAAATATTAAAACCAGAAGGTTTTGTAATATGGAGTCACTGGTAGTGAGATTCTGGTTTGCCTTTGTTAATTATCTACTTGTTATTAGCTTAGTCTCACTGAAGAGTAGATGATATCCCAGAGTTAAGGATTTCCTGCTCACAGGAAGTAATAATACAGTTTTATTGGGTGCTTGTTGAAAATGCATTTTTCTAGTTGTTTGCACTTAAGCAGTAAAGTTCTTATTTCACTGGACTCTTAAAAATTCAAAAGGTCTCTACACACAAGTTCTTCTTGACTATGATTCCATTTATTTACACTGCAATACCATCTATTCATTTCTACATGCGTTGAGTACACATACCTAGATGCTCAGCCACAGTGCTGTGCACGGGCGAAAAGATAACAACAAATATAACATTTAAAACAAGACTATCCCCCCTGGATAAAAACAGTCTCTGGTTAGAAATAGTGCCCCGTAATGCCTGCTGAACCTCTGAATCCCGACAAACTTCACTACCTTGCTCTGGCTTTCAGTCAAAAGGGACACCTAAATTATGTATCCCGGTCAAAGCCATGGTCCTCAGGCAGCACAGATAATGTCTAATGAGAAACAAGTTGGAGGCTATGTCTACACTACAAACTTTGGGCAAGTGGGCGGGTCTCAGCTGGGGGGCATTGCCAGGGCCGGCTCCAGGCACCAGCTTAGCAAGCAGGTGCTTGGGGCGGCCACTCCGGAGGGGGGCGGCACATCCAGCTATTCGGCAGCAATTCGGCGGAGGGTCCCTCACTCCCGCTCTGAGTGAAGGACCTTCTGCCGAATTGCCGCCGAAGTGCGGCAGATTGCGATCGTGGCTTTTTTGGGAGGGGAGGGGGGCTGCTTGGGGCGGCAAAAACCCTGGAGCCGGCCCTGGGTATTGCATTGGCAAGGGATGAAGGCATGGGACACAGGCCAGGGGTGTTGCACCGATAAGGGGTGGGGGGCACAGGTTGGGGCCTTGGAGAGAGGGCATAAAGAGCACCAGAGGGCCCGGGAAAGTGGGGGTACCTCACCCCCCAGCACCAACTGCTAGCACAGAACCCTTCACCCGCACTACCTCAGCTCTGCACCCAACAATGCCCTTCTCCCAGCCCTGCCCCACCCACTGGCCACAAACCTCCCTGAAGTTAATTTGCCAACGTCGGTCAAAGTGGCTAAAAGCCCATTCCAGCCTGTCTGCACCACTATTGTTACCCATGCTGGCTAGATTAAAACTAGTGTGGCTAGGCCTATCCCTGCTACAGCCACACCTTCGTTTCAAGTGAAGACACGCTCTAAAGAGCTGAAAGTATTACCCCAGCTGAGCCTCGGTGTCTTAGATTGCCACTGAAATACCGTTAAAAATTTAAATATCACCAGGTAAGCTTTGAAGTTAGCATCTCATTAAAGTGGCCAGGACACTCAACAGCAGAATTGATAGGCCTTTTGCTGCTGCTGTAATTTGGTTGAGGTAATTCTCTAGAAGACTAGTTAACATTACACACTTACACTGTGGCGGTTACCTTCATCAGAGAAAAAGCAAGGGAGATGGTTTGCAGACAGGCGAGAGGACGACAAAGGAGCCAGCTGCCCTGCTGCCGAAGGATAATTCAGAATTGCTGCCTGCAGGAGGAAGACTGGGCTAAAACATTAGGAAGTCCAGCCCAGAAAGTCACAAGGACAATGACCTGACAGGACAGGCATTCTCCCGGAATAGATGAATCCTGATGATTTAATGTTTTAACAATAAATGTCCTTCCCAAACTGGGATTCTAAATTGTGCATTCCCTATGGAGCACTTGTGTGGGTCCCTCTATGTTCAAACTGCTCTGGACCAAAAGGTCATGATTATTACTGTTACTTCTCTGCTGACCAGTAATAGGTGTTCAGTGTCTAGCAGGTTGTCTTCCTAGTGGTCAAGAAATGAGTGATGAGGGGTGACTGGATATACAGTAGAGCCTCACAGTTATGAATACCAGAGTTACGAACTGACCAGTCACTCACACATCTCATTTGGAACTGGAAGTACGCAATCAGGCAGCAGCAAGACCAAAAAAATAAAAATAAAAAAAAGCAAATGCAGTACAGTCCTGTGTTAAACATAAACTACTAAAAAAGTAGTTTTCTTCTGCATAGCAACATTTCAAATATTCTGCTGTAAACTTTTGAAAGAACCACCATACCATTTTGTTCAGAGTTACAAACATTTCAGAGTTACCAACAACCTCCATTCCCAAGGTGTTCATAACTCTGAGGTTCTACTGTACAGTGTTGTCAATTCTCATGATTGTATCAAAAGTCTCATGATTTTGGCTGTCTCTCTTAAATCTCCAGTTCCTGGAATCAAGAGATTACATGAGAATCTCAGCTTTCTTTAAAAAAAAAAAAAGTTTCTAGCTCTCATGGTTGCAGAGAAAACCTGAAAATGTGAAGCAAAGGCTCAGAAACCAGAAGGCAATGAAAAAGAACCCCATTTTGATTCTTTTTAAAAACTCCTGATTTGAAACCAATCTAATAATTTTGGGGAGCCTGACTCATAACTTTTGAATGCTGGGGTTGGTAATACTGGGTATAGTCTAAGTGAAACTTGTTTTATTTAGTCACATGTACACCAGTTCTTGAACACAGGTAGTCCAACAGTCTGCAGGCAATCCTCTCTGGCAAGGATCTCCGCCTAAACAACAATGCCCAGCTCCCAGACAGCAACTTTGCCTCAGGAACTGGCTCTAATGAGAGCCCTGGCAGAGTGCAAACTTCCTGCTGCTCACACACCTTCCTCCACACGGAGCCTTGCATAACCAAACCAACAATACACAAGTGTTTCTTCCCAAGACAGAACATTTGCTCACACGCTAAGCAAGGGAACTCGGATACCTCTGTGTAACACAGCACCATCTAGTGGATTTCTGCTGCTATTATTAGGACTACATCGGCATTTCCGTAATAAAACCCTATTTTCAGGAATATTTTGTGTGACCATAAAGCTACATTGTGAGCTTCAATATGGCTTTAAAACAAGGTCACAGCCAATTTCTTCACACCAATTTCCCCCAAATTAATTTGGCCTCTTTTGAGGCAATACAAACTTAAAAACAATAGAGCACTACTCCTTGTGGAAAGAGCTTCCATTTATCTAACGGAATAATGAGTTTGCTCACAAAGCCATAATTTGATAAGCAATAATCCTTCGTGTGAGGTAAGGGATCTTGCCAGTCTAAATTCAATTTCATCGCTGTGCATGCTTTCTACTACATGGGGGCTGCCTCCAATCCAGATGGGTATTTGGACCTCAGAAGTGGCAGCATGATGTTAATTTCAGCAATCTGTGGCAGGCCAGGTTTGGAGTTCCAGCCTCATTCAGGGGATGCAAGTTCTTTCCCGGATGACTTAAATAAGTTTCAGCTGGGAAAAAGAAGAGGGGTCATGACTGAATGAGAAATTTTGAACAAAAACATAATTTTACGACATTTCCCATGAAAAATTAGCATTTGTTAACAAACAACTTTAGTACTTTTTTGGAAACAATACAGTTACTATGTTATAGTGACGATTCATGTTACTCAATCATTTGGTACGTAATGGATGGTGAGTAAACAGTACAGAGGCATGCCTAAAGGAAAGATCTAAGAAAAGATTATATTTATGCATGTAAGAGTGGCTGAGGGAAATGTTAACTCAGTGAGGAGTTAAAGTCTGAGTTTAAGGCCAGCAGAGATCAACAGATCATCTGGTCTGACCTCCTGTATATCACTGGCCACCAACACCACCCAGCACCCATATACTAAACCTAACAAACAAATTTAGACCAAAGCATTTCAGCCCACGTGAGTTACACTGATGGTATTATAATGCAATAGCTTTGCAGTTGGTGCATATCAGCCATTTACTTCATCTCAAAATAAAATTAACTGGGTTTAAAAAAAAATCCTCAGTGAGCAGGGCCGGCTCCAGGCACCAGCTTAGCAAGCAGGTGCTTGGGGCGGCCACTCCGGAGGGGGGGCGGCACGTCCAGCTATTCGGCGGAGGGTCCCTCACTCCGGCTAGGAGTGAAGGACCTGCCGCTGAAGTGCCGCATATCGCGATCGTGGCTTTTTTTTGGGGGGGGGGTGGAGGGGGGCTGCTTGGGGCAGCAAAAACCCTGGAGCCAGCCCTGTCGGTGAGGCACAGAAAAATCTGAAATTTTACGCATGAAACACATGATAGCTTGAGTCTCATATGGCTTTTATCTTCATTAACCAGGAGACGCCTTATAATAATTCACTCCTGGATATGCCACTTAAAAGCTGTGACTTCAAGAGTAAAGATAAATGTACTGAGACCTAAAACCTACATTCTATTTATTGTATGGGCCACACTGAATCAGGAGTTTAATTATCAAACTAGATGACGTGCTATAATTAAGCGACTAATACAACAGAATCAGAGAAATGTAGGCCTGGAAGGAAGTTCAAGCTGTCACCTAGCCCAACCCCCCACCCTCACCCCTGCACTCAGGCAGGACTGAGTATACCTAGAACGGCTCTTCAAAGAGGGATCTTCAGACTCAGCAAGATTTTGACAAACAACCCAGTTACATTAAAATGCACCTCGTCATTCTTCTTACTACGGCTGCTAAAGGATGAGTGGTTGGAGTGTTCTTATCCCCACTGACCTCTGTCTGCTATCAAGGCCCCGTAGGGTCATATTCAGACAGCACAAGTTAAAGACACCTAAAGGCTGCTCTAATTTGTGCCGGGTTTGGCCCATTGCAGACTGGCCTCAAGATCAGGGCAGTACAAAGGTGGCTTCTTAGCTGCAGTGAGCTCTCTTTAGCTGCAGCTAAGACTCTAAGCTACTGTATTGATAATGGGCTGCAATATTTCTAATAGCAAATGTTTGGTTTAATACATGTGTATATTTGCCAACTCTAGTAAAGTAATAACCATTGTATCTCATTAATAATACAGTTACCATTCCACATGCAGACTGACTAACCAAAGGGATACAACCATCTTTCCCTCATCTATTATGTTTCTGTCCACAGAGACTTCTGAGTTAAGAGCTTGTTTATTTCTGGAAAGAGACATAGTCCAGATATGCAGAAAATAAACCTCCATATTAGGACCTCTTCAGTCTACTGTTTTGTTTTTTCTTCCTCAGTCATTTAACAGCATGTAATTTTGAAGGTCAGCTTTCTGCTCTTTATGCCTAAGTAATAGCCAGAAATTTACCAGTGGCCAAAGTCGGTGAGTGAGACATGACAAATCCCAGCCTGTAGGAAAGGAAAATAATTTAACATTTTCACAAAACCAAGACGATTTGAGAGGAGTATTTTTCTTCTTTTTTAAAAGGTCATTCAAAAGTTCGCACAGAAAAAAATAGTAGGGTTAAATACAACTGAGCTTCCACGGGAGGGTTTCAAGTATTCTTTCATTATGCCAGTCAGGAATTTAGCATAAATTTGAGTTTCCCTACAGAACAGGCCAGAATTTTGTTTAAATTAGAGCTTTTCATACTTCCAGTGTCTTTTGTACAGCACTTAACACCAGGAGGTCCTGGTTCAAGACTGGGGCTCCCAGCACTACCACCATTCAAATAAATAAGTAGTAATAAACCGACAAACTGAAGAACTCCTAGGAAGCTCACACAATGCTTTGGAGCTTGTAACCAGTTTTACTGAGAAAGGGGACGTTGGCTGGAAGACCGGATTTGAAGAGAGCCATAGGATTATTCAGCTTCCAGCAGGCCCCAGAAGTAGGCAGAAGGGATTTCTGCTGGAGGTGGGCTCTGACCAAGTGAACTAATTGTCAGCAGTGCTTATTTAGAGCCAGATGGTGACCTGCCCAGATGCTGCAGCCCAGGGAGGGAGGAGGCACAAAGCAAGCTGTCTGTGGGGACTATCTGTGTGGAAGGTGAGCTGGTGGGTGGGCAGGAAAGAAGCAGAGCCTGGACTCCCCTCCCCATAATGCACCTGCAGCAAAGCTGGGCCAGTGCCGAGGAAGAAATGATCTGTTACTGGTACAGAGCCGTAGCAGATTACGTCTCCACTGGAGCAATGCGAAAAGCAGGGCATGGCTCGGGCCTTTCACAGTCAGCACAGTCCCAGGTCTATGGCTGGGGTAGCTCAGCTTCATGCTGCCCCTTACTCAGAGCAGGTTACTACATCACAATGCAGCCCTCCTCATCCAATGTCTTCCATTTACTAGTCTCTTTGGCCCCCTCTGCGGGACCTTTCCGCTTCTGCTGTGGGGCTTTCAGGAGCGTCCAGGCTTCCTCACTCACGCTTCCTCCTCTTTGACAGCTCGGGAGGCAACTTCAACTTCCCGGTGGCTACCTCTCTTCTTCACAGCTGGGAAGAGAAGGCAGCAATGGGCTACACACTCACTTGCCCTTTCCTGGTTCTTCTCCTATATATGAAAGCAGGCAGAAAGCTGCTACAGCTAGACTGGAAAGTCCACACACGCCTCCTGCTTACCACTTCTTTCTGGGCCACCCACTAAGTCCTGCCCCTGGACAACATCTCTAATCATTCTCCCGCGAGAGTCCTCATGGCAATTTCATGCAATTGTCAGACTGGTGACAGCAGCTCAGGACTGATTCGTAAGGTTAGTGCGCCAGCGCCGATCAGAACTTGTAGCATTTTTATAAGTATCAAAATTATGTCCATTCCTAGCAATCAGCAGTCACAAATTTTTCATTCACTGATGATTCAGTAACCTGGATATGCCAGAAACTCCAAGGTCAAACTTGCCTGTCTTACATGAAAGTACGCGAACAATTCTTTACCAGCTACGCTACTGTACAAAGTCACCCCTAACTTCTCTCCTTTTGCTTATCACTGACAGGAATCAGTTAAATCTGCAGTTGTCACCAAGGGCTGACCCTAGCCGTTAAGAGGCTGTATAACAATAAAGCTCATATACATTTGATGCCAGTAAACAATTTTTATTTGTTTGTTGATGAATCTATAAAGTCCTGGATAATCAGCAGGGCTCACTTTAAACCTTCACCTTCAAAAGCTTTATTCCTTTCAGATTTCAAATTGCCTTTATTTGGTTTACAAGCATTATACTAGACTTTCAGATTTCCCCGCTGCTCAAGGCTTTTGGCCTTTTTTTAAAGTAGGAAATATTCAAATCTGGAAAAGTTTACCACCACACTGACAGTGGAAGCATAAACCATTTCATAGAGGAATCACAGGCCTGGGAGTCGGAATTAGGGTATTCAAGTCTCACCTCTTCTGCGTGGCCTTGAGCACATTCTAAGCCTGTGTTGCTTTGGGCAAGTCACTTTCTCTGTTTCCCCATTTATAAAGTGGGGCTTACACAAACCTGAGTCTTGCCTTTGACCAGCAGTAGCCTTGTACATGCTTATAATGATTCCAGGGAACGAAGATATTAGTATTTGATTATAACTCACAACATCCTATTGAAGCTTTATAAGACAAACAAGGAGCCTAGGACTGACCAACAGCTCTGCGTGAGTAACAATTACGGCTGCATGCTGTTTGAATATGTAAAAATAGCAGATAAATGCTAAGGAGGAGCAGCAGCATGACTTTTTGACATTTTCAGTTACTACACCTCTACCTCGATAGAACGCTGTCCTCGGGAGCCAAAAAATCTTACTGCGTTATAGGTGAAACCGTGTTTTGCTTTGATCCGCCAGAGCGCGCAGCCCCCCCTCTCCCGGGAGCACTGCTTTACCGCATTATATCAGAATTCGTGTTATAGCGGGTCGCATTATATCGGGGTAGAGGTGTACTACCTGAGAGCTGATTTCATTTTACAGTATGTAATTTCTATGTCTCCAGTTATTACAGTATTAGTTTTACAGGCCCCTGGAAGAGATCAGAGTTCTGGAGATATATCCCACCTGGACTGCAGCAGGTGATGTGGGTATCCCAGAGGCCAAAGAAAGAGGTTGCAGTAATGATGAGATTTTGAGCACCTGGATGAAAGTTTGGACAGAGAAAAGGCTGGATCTTGGAAATTATATGGAGACACACAGCCTGGCAAGAGAAAGGGTGAAACCAAAGATGACACCCATGTTATGGTTCTGAGCAAACAGGAGGGTGGTGGCATTGTCAGTCAGAAGTGACCGAGGAAGTGGAAATGGAAAGGGAAGTGCAGTTCAGGCCATATTAAGTTTAACTTGACCGTGAAACAGCCAGTTCTATAGACAGAAAGGAGCCTCATTTTCTGTCATCCTGCACTGAGCTTAGTCATTAACACCAGTGCATTATAAGAGTAATATGCTACTAAATCAGAGTAGCGGAGCTTATATTTACTTTGAACTGTGATAAATGCCTACAAAGGTCCAAGACAAAAGAAAACGAGGTCCAAGTTCTGGAGTTTATTTTACTATTAAAAAACCAAATTAGTTCACTTCTTTTAGCCAATACTGCTGCTAGGAAGAGTGTAACAGCAATGCTGTATTTAGCTAGGAGAGGGAGAACCAGGCTAGTATGAAAGTCCTCTCCCAACATTGTCATCATCCACAGGGTGCACAGCATTGTACTGCAGCCAGGGCTGCCTTCCTGGGAGAGAACATTTTTGTGACTCTAGTTATCGAGTGTGTGTTGGGGGGCAGAGAGAAAGAGACAAGCTACAGTGCAGAGCAGACATTACATTGCCAAGTTCACTGCTAGTTATTCTAGCAGGGCCAAGTCTCTCATTCACACCTTTTAACTTTTGAGCAAGTCATTTCAATTTTCTGGTGCAGAAAAATCCTCTATGGGTGGGTCAGAAGGGGTGTCCAATTTCTCATTTTGGTTCCTCTAATGTGCTTGGGATTCCAGATTCCTGACTGGATCTTTACAACAACCAAACAACAGGGTGCCCTCACTGGCTTAATCCTACTTTAGATGCTGGGCTCCCTGGAGCCTGGACAGGACTTTGAAAGTTAACTCAGTGCATTGTGAATCCTTACACAGGACAGACATGACCAAAAAAGCTGGTAGTTTACAAACCTGACTAGCATACCTGGATTTAAGGAGTTCTCTAGTAACCTGGGACAGCATAATTTCAGTTTTAATATTAAACTAACACTGTACATTCTCTCATGGAAACTCCCTTTTCTATAAAACATCTGAGGTCTGCGGAAGAGGCCATCTCATCATCTGCTGCATGAGATTATTTTATTATTATATGGTTGTTGCACTTAAAGGAGCAACATTTTAACTGCAGCAAGGTATAAGAGAGTACCATGCTCATATATACATTTTATGTATAGGAACTTAATTGTGTGGGAAAGCAAAAATACTGCCATGGACTATATTTTTTAAATCACCTCTCCTATACTTTGATTTTCTCATCTGCTGTCCTATGACTGAATCTGAAGGGTATCGGCCAGATTCAGTCATTTTTTATTATTAGATATTTATACGACGAGAGCACTCGGAGGCCCCAGTCCGGCTCAGGGTGCTGTACAGACACAGAGGGAGACAGAATCCCAGCCCTGAACAGTTTAGGTAACTTTAACATGAGACTCCTGACTGGGGACAAGACCAGGGCACTGACTCTGCGGCTAAGCTCATTTTAATATAACTGGCAGCGTCAGCGGCACAGCGTTAAGCGTCAGCATCAGATTTGCTGTTGTTTCCTTATGGAGCTGGTCAACTTTCTAGTTGGAATGTTGGGGGTGGGGAGGAATGGCTAGAAATTCATTAATTCCCTTCACCTCCCCCCCCCCACACTTTCTTCTGTGATTGGCTGTGCTTGTCACCATTTTTGTGATGGACTGATTCAAGTCATCTGCAATAAAATGGGACAAATTAAATGAAATGGCTGATAAAAATACAATCTACAGAAGAGAGGAACTTTCTCCTCTTCATCTCATTAGATGGCCCATTTTAAAAGGGCCCCCAAGGAAATAACTGGAGAAATAAAGGCTTACACTTACTTTCAAAATCCACAGTGAAGTTGAACTCTACCGACTGCTTCCTGGTCTAAATTCCATTTTACCTGCACGCACACACGCACCAATTAGATGCTAAGCTGTCAAAAATCCTGGCACTCAGTTGCCAGCTGTACTTATTTGTACAGTACAAATATCATCTTTTGAGAAAATCTGCAACCGTCTCACATGAAGATATTATGCTTCATTAGCTCATGTCCTGGAATTGCTTCAGAGGTGCAGTGGAGCCCAAACATGCCTGGGCAATTCAGCACTGATGAGTATCATGGGCCTTACCCAATTCTGCCAATTCAGGAGCAATCCTGGTTATTGGAGAAGTGGAGGAACTTCCACTATCTTGGGAACAAGGTGGCATTATTGCTTTGCAATGGGAGCAGTGCAATCTGCTCTACTTCCATACACAAGCATCATCTGCTCCAGCATGTTGTTTCTTCTAGCAAAAATGTAGGATAAATATTCCGGCACCTCTTTCTGGAAGCACTTTTTGTGAGGTCCGGTGAGTGGATCCTGTGAAATGCCCCAAGTTGGGCCTCTCTCTGCTGGCCCTAACTGCAGCTAGCTAGTGCTCTTACGTTGAATAAGATATGGTCCTGTGCTACTAAGAGGCTCAGCAGCTGTCCACATGCTGTAGGTGCTCATGTTCCTCAGAACATGGGCAGGAATTTACAGGTGAGGGGTAAACACCTTGTGTGTCCCAGGCCCAAAGACATCTACAACCTCCTCTCCTGGTTCCTTATCCACCTCCTACCATAACGCCTAAAAAACGGTCATGTGTGTAGGTTCGCAGAGTGGGCATAATTTGATTACATGACCACATGCTATTTTTAATACTGGACCTCTGTCCAATTCAGAGCACAGGTTGGTTAGGGAATAAGGCAGGATTGGGGCGACACCTACTGACATTCATCCCTCAGTCCTTTTTTGGTCATCTCTCCCACATCGAACATAGTTACATTCTGTATTTGGCTACAAACCGATTTCAGGATTTAGATCAGAGGCTAATCACTAGCACACAGGCCCAGATTTTCAGCTGGCGTAAATTGGCATGCATGGAAGAAGTTCCTGATAAAAACCCACAAAGCCACCGCATTGTCTTCCTTCAAATACTTCCTTAACACACTCATGCCAAAAACCTCAATGGTTAGGCAGCTGGTGAGCTATAACCACTGCTGATCGTAATCGTCTCATCCTTACCTTCTGGTCCTCTCATTTGTTTTTTGTATCCAGCTGCTGTCTCCTATTTTATACTTAAGACTGTAAGCTCTTCCAGACAGGAACTGTCTCTTGTATATCAATAGAGCACCCAGCAGAAAGGGGCTAGCACCTTTATGTAATAAAATAATATATGAAAATAATAATCCATCCCAGTCAATGAAGCTACAATAATCTACACCATTTGAAGACCTAGCCCACAGTATGTGATGAGCTGGGTAAATAAGATCATAAAATGATGTTCAGAACTTAAGAGCAAAGAGTTCACGTGACTTAGCTGAGACGCTGCTATCATACTTTTTTTTGAGAGAGAATAGGTAGGTGAGGTCCAATGAAAGATATTTCCTAACCTACCTTCTCTCTCATTTCCTGGGACTAATATGGCTACAACAATGCTACATAATACTTTTTAACAGTAACCCTTTCTCTACTGTAATTATATATTTAGCAGCACACAACAGAAAACACATTTCATGATTCTGTCTATCTCAATAATTAACACTTTCCATAATTATGTCTGTGTTATTTGGAAATGGTATTTCAAAGTCTGTAAGCAAAACGAATAGCACTGAATTGTGCCGATTTATAATACATGCATGATATACTTATCTTAAAGATTTAGGGCTCTATTTTTCCCTACATATGCAGTTCAAGACACCATGCAACTAGTGATTTACTACACTAAACTTTCTGTTCTGTTTTCAATGTCTGAATACTAGAGGGATCCTATACAGCCAGTTCCCTTACCCAATGAGCAAATGGACATAAGAAATTGCATTTACTCTGGCTATGGAAACGTTATTCTTTCCAGGCGGGATAATAAAAATAGATTCTTTCATTTATTCCTTGAAGATGCTATCTTGCCATCAGTTTAGAACCAAACTAAGAACAAAGTTTTACTTGGCACCCCATCCCTCACTGTTCTCTGATTTCTTCTGGAATTTTTTCCCCTCGCTCTACAACTATTATCTTGGATAACACAAAGTTTCATACCATAAGGATACTGGTATGGTTGCACACTGTTAAAGTTTCATTCTTTATCCACATTAGTACAATCTTTGCCATTATTCTGGAGTTTATTAAGTTCTAATTATAGAAAGTTTTTTTTACTCCTGTCAGAAGATGTTTTGCTAGGTTTCATATGCCTGATTGAAGGAAGATGGTCTGTTTAGATATTAAAAGGATATATACTCCCCATTCGCATGATGCATTTTAGCCCTGTAAGAATTCCATGAGTTAATTTTGTAACTTTGGAGTAAGGCTGACTGACAGCATCACAGCCGAAGTGCTCTCTACAGGTAGAGGCATGACTTTCCCCTCACATGGCTGACCATGCTGCAGAGACCACCTGTGTAAATAAGAGGGTAAGTTCTGTTATCTCCAGTTCAGTCTGTGCATTTTGCCCTTGACCTCTCTGCTAAGACTGTCAGCACACTTATGGTGGTTAATTATTAGGATGGGTTTTATGAGGTGGATACTTACTCACTAGAAACAACGCATTTATTTCCATACATATTACTGAACTGCCATCAGACGATAATTCCTTCAGCCACTCCAGAGTGCGGCTGGCGTCAAACAAGTGACAGAGCTGAAAGGCTTTGTATTGTAACCGATTACCAGCTCCCCGAGCCATCTGGTCTCTCTCCACATATCTGCATTTGTGTGTCCACATGCAGTTGCTTTGAAAATACACACACGTGCATGCGCGCGCACACACACACACACAAAAGCAGGAGCACAGTGTGTACCAGATGCTTTGCACGTAATATTCTACTAACGTTGCACCTGGGCTGTCTGAGGCACGTGGAGGGCTAATAACTGCTCCACGTCACACAGAGAGTCAACAGCTCAGCACTGGAATCCTGGCCTGGCTCTACCAGGTTTTCAGTCCTTCGGTTCAAAGCCACTGAAATTAGCGCATGCCCCACTCCCAAGGAGGACTACGGGTAAATGAGGCCTAGACACACCATAATTTAAGGCTCCCCATAAGCACCATTGTCCTCCTGTGACATTCCAGGGTACAATCCAGACTAATGAGTAGTTGTGTCACCCCTGCCCTCTAACCTGGGGTACCCTTTACAACCCCTCGCTGCTGCCGCCTCCAGCTTCAACTGCTCACAAACAGCCTCCAGCATGTAAGTCACTGCTGCAGCCAGCCTGCCACACTGGGGCTCTTACCAGCCTGGGTTATACTGCAGGGTGACTCCAACACCCCCCCCCCCAAGTCCCAGATTTCTCCCCAGAAACATATGTCTGTGTTATTACAATACTTGCGCCCTGGGAGACACGTTAATACCACATGTGATACCCTCCACAACATGCAGCCTCCTCTTATCATAAATCAGTCTAACTTCTTGTTACAGTTAGTATTCCCTGTATTTATTTTTGCTTGTATATCTCCCCCCACCCCCATCTCCCTCAAACAGAACCCTCTCCCCTCCTTGCTACAACTAAGTGTTCCACTCAGGGGCAAATTAACCTTATCACCAAGCAATTAGAATTCCCCAACTCCCAGACCACACACTAAGCAAAGCAAGGGTGATGTGTCGAAAAGTCCTGGAGGGTGAGGAGGTAAGTGATTTAGCTACAAGAATGTATATATTTCACTAGCTCACTGTATAAAATCTATACATCTGCTTAATAGGAGCTTGCCTTTTATCTGGTGCAACTCGCGAAGTGACCCTATAGCAGGTTTTAAGATGAATTATGCAGCATCCAGAATATAGGGGAAGAAGAACAAACATTTAATCTGCTCTTCTTTGGTCTGTACAGACAAAGCCCAAGCTCAGAGATATGCCATCCAGGTCACTTCCCCCCTGTATTCCTCTAGCAGTTAGGTAACAAAACCCGAAGCACTGATCATTATGTAGGGATTTAACCTCAACTGGCCATTACACACACGTGGTCACAATTCACATCTAACATTAATGGTTCTGAACATGATTTTAAAGCTTAAAGAGCACATAGGCAGAGACAGAATTTATAAACCAGGTTTGCTTGGCATGTCTACAAGCCTTTGGAGATGGCAAGCATGGAAACGGCTCTCTCTTTACACAGTGGTACAGTACAAGCTTTGGAACCATTTGATAGTTTTGAAATATTTCTGACGCAATTGGTTGTATTTATTTCCATCCTCTTAGAAAGAGGGCAAAAGGTAACAACATGTCTGGCTCATTGTGCTACTTCCCACATCAAAAGAAAGGCCTCCATCTTATTTCTAGTTTATTGATAAATACAAGTTAGTCACTTCCCTTAATATTAAACTGCAAATGCTGTTAAATGCGCCATTAACAAAACGTATGAACTTTTTAATGTGATTAACATGGTCATAACTATCTGATGTTTCTTGCTGATTGAATCTGCCACTTCTATTTACCAGGAAAATAAATAACACATGTTTACTGTCTTTCTAAAAAGTTCCTATTTATTTTGTGGTCATTTCCCAATTACAATATTTCCAGCTTAATTTCATAAAACAGCTTTTTACATGGATTAAAAAAAAAAAGCTCTTATTGTACATTGTCTTCAAAATATTTTGCCTTTGAGCCATGTGCTTTTATTTGTAGGAACAACCAACCACCCTGTGTATTACTCCAAATTAAAAAGAGAAACAGCTGTATGTTTTACAAATGTCTATAGCACTTAGAAGGATATTGCTGGAATCTTTGCTTCTCTCCCTGTATTTTGTAGTTTTTAATCATGAAGGAAAAACATAGATGAAAGCCAAAATATACAGGGTTATTTTCCTCTCCGTGCACGCCTACATGCCCTGATTCAGAATCCGTCCCTATTCAGCAAAGCACTTATACCTGTGCTTAACTTCAAGTACATCCTTGGATTTAAACACGTTTAAATATGTTGGTGAACTGGGGCCATAGTTCCTAGTACATTTAACAGCAGCAACAGAACATTATCCAAGTGTTGCCAACTATTACGCTTTTATTGCAAGTCTCACAATATTTTTATTGGGTTTTTTTCTTTAAGCTGCAACTGCTGAAGTCAAGTCATGATTTGAGAGTCTCAGCTTCTTTAAAAAGAGTTGGTAGGTTTCTAGTCCTCATGGTTTGGGAAAAAGCCTTGAAAGAGTGAAGTTAGCATAATCTAATGGCTCAGAAACAAGAAAGCCAATAGAGAACCCAACTTTGATTTGACCTAAAAAAGTCTCAGGCTTTTTTTTAAAGTCAGCCATATGACTTTGGGGTCTGCTCAGTGTTTGAATGCTTGGTTTTCACAAGATTGTTTCCCTCGGTGAGATAACTCTATTCTGTGCATTCCCAAGATTCTTTAAAAGCTCAGAAGCCATAAATGAGTGTTAATGCTCAATCCTGCCTTGTGAAGTGAGAATGCACACTGATTTTAGACCGTCCGTCCTAGCACATACCCACCCAGGCACAGTGGCTGATGTTAGAAGACAGCAATGTGCTCTCACATAACGATAAGCAGATTTGAGCCCTAAATCTGGAGAACTCAACAGCTGCCCTGAGTCAAAAGGAAACAGAGACAATGCATAACTGAAATGGCAAGTCATAGGATAATTAAAACATTTGTGACAGTAAACCAAAGAAACAACAAGCCAACAAACCAGAGAGCCATATGCTCCCATGTGCTGCATGTTGCAGAGCAAAGAGTCATTCCAACATAATAGAGATCTGCCCCCCCCCCACCACCACCACGCCTCTCCCCCGCAGCCAATGTCAGTATGATGCCTTTGGATGGAAAACAATACATCTGGCAGTACACAGGACACCCCCAGTTTGGTTATATAAAAATAAAATGGACATGTGGCTTGGGTAGAAGTGGGTGGAGTTAGAAGGTGAACCATTTACAGTGCTGTATGAGGGGATCATGGGATAGTACTAAACAATGTTTGTAAGCTATAGCAACACACATCTAATGCTATTTCACATAGCAACGCACGTTGGGCCCAATTTTCCACTGCCATACTGATGATCAACCTGAGTGTGGGACTAGGCTATGACGTACCGAGAGGGTCCCACAAGATCCCCTCTGGTTTAAGGGCTGTATGCGTCTTCATAACCAGAACAGCTGGTGTTTACCACAGGATTGTTTTTGTGTCTTTGGTATTGTTCATCTCCCTGCTGCTTTGCTTCGAAGAAATCGGAGGCTTTTGCAGCATGAGCTCTAGCAGAGAGTGTATCAGGTTCTTGTGTGACTGATTGACAATGTAGCTATACGCTTGTTAAACATAATAATTGAGGGAAAAAATAAAAAAGAATCCCCAGATGACACTTTCAATTTTAGAACCTGCACCAAAATTCATTGAAATGAAGGGAAAGACTATAAGTTCACCTAAGAGAAATTCACTAAACTATGCAACCTTCTTGACGTGGAGACAAGTCTTCAGATGCCTTACAAGTCTTGGGATATTTAGATGGCCAGTTTTCAGTTCAGGCACTATAAGCCTGGGTGTGACAGTCATGCCACTTGTGTACATTCAGCTTGCATTGCTGGGGTTTAGTGCTGGTCAGTTACACTGACTGTACATTGTTTTATTGAAACATGGATGTTTTGAAGGGAGTAATCCATTCTTGGTTATGGATGTTATGATTTTTTTCCACTGGCTATTTACACAGTATTTCCAAGAGCTGAACATCGCCTTGTTTGAGCTCTGCTAAGCCCACCTTCTAAGTGGTAAGAGCCAACTTAGTTTTCAGTAACAGTTCACTCATAGGACTCCGGAGCTACTTGAGCATAACTGCTCATGATAAACTATCTGACTGCCTATGCACAGACCTCAGTTTGAGCAACTTAAATTAACCAGACGTATTTTAAATAAGATGGATTTAAACCATTTTCCTTCTAGTAACAAAGGGCCAGCACTGCATTCATCAAGTTACTAAAACCTCTATTTTTATTATTAAATTGTTGTCATGTACAATATATGCTATTTCACTGCAGATATCCAAATTGCTCCTGACATAGTAAAGTAAGATTAAATTGTGTGTCTAATTGAGGGAAGTACTGCAATATGTTATCAGTGGATGCCAAAGAGGTCAAAAAGCACTGAGATCCTTTACTATATGCTTATCTCGCTTTTTTGGATTTATAGAGCAAGTTGTCATTTTTGGATTATTGCATAATAATGTGAAAATGCGGAGGGTATCAATGTATTGGCTGCATTGTTTAAGGAGAAATGGACCCTAAAAATTGCATCACACTTTTTGTAAAGTGCAATTTTTAGGGTCCATTTCTCCTTAAACAATGCAGCCAATACATTGATACCCTCAGTGAGGCCTCAGCTGGAGTACTATGTCTGCTTCTGGTGCCACACTTTAGGAAAGATGTGGACAAACTGGAGAGAGTCCAGAGGAGAGCGACTAAAAGGTTTAGAAAACCTGAATTGTGAGGAAAGATTAGAAAAACTGGACAGTGATCAATTGTTCTCCATATTCACTGAACGTGGGACAAGGAATAATGGGATTAATTTGCAACAAGGAAGATTTAGGTTAAATATCAGGAAAAACTTTCTAACTATAAGGATAGCTAAGTTCTGGAATAGGCTTCTAAGAGATTTATGCAATAATCCAAAAATGACAACTTGCTCTATAAATCCAATCTAGTCATTAATGAAAATATTGACTAGTTCTAGACCCAGAACAGACCCCCCTAGATCTGTTCCCACAATTTGATAGTTAACCATTAATAACTACTCTTAGTATGGCTTTTCAACTGGTTCTGCAGCCACCTTAGAATAATTTCATCTAGACCACATCTCCCTAGTTAACTCATGTAGGACTATGCCAGGGTATCAAAGTTAGGTTGATTGGTCTATAATTTCCCTGGTCCTCTTTGTCCCCCTTTAAAAAGAAAGGTACAGTGTTTGCCCTTTTCCGGTCCTCTGGGACCTCATCCGCCCTCCATGAGTTCTCTAAGATAATTACTAACGGTTCAAGATTGCTTCAGTTAGCTCATAGAATGAACTTCATCAGGTCCCGTTGACTTGAATACATCTAACATATCCAAATAGTCTTTAACCTGTTCTTTCCCTATTTTGGCTTTCAGTCCTTTCCCCTTGTTGTTTATATTAATGATATTAAGTATCTGGTCACTATTAACCTTTTTAATGAAGACAAACAAATTTGGCATTAAACACCCCAGTCTTCTTGTTTTCATCTGTTATTAGCTCCTCTTCCCTGCTAAGCAGAGGACCTATGCTTTCCTTTGTCTTTGTTTTACCTTTAATGTATTTATAGAATCTCTACGTACTGCCTTTTATGTCCCTTGAGAGGAGCAACTCATTTTATGTCTAACCTTTCGAATTTTGTTCCTCCAGGCTTGAGCTATTCTTTTGTACTCATCCTTAGCAATTAGGCCATGTTTTGACTTTTTGTAGGATTGCTTTTTGATTTTCAGGTAATTAAAGAGCTTGTGATGGAGTCACATTAGCCTCTTACTAGTCTTCCAATCTTTCCTTCACATCTGCATAGTTTGCTGTTGTGCCATTAGTACTGTCTCTGAGAAATTGTCAGCGCTCCTGTAGTCCTTTTTCTCTTAGATTTTTCTTTCCATGGGACCGTACCTACCAGTTCTCTGAGTTTGTTAAAGTCTATTTTTTGGTGGTTTATTGTCCTTATTCTTCTGCTCTAACTCCTTCATTTCCTTAGAATCATGAAATCTTCATCTGTCTATGAATATTGCAATATTATATACCAGGCCCATCACCATTGCATCTAATGTTCAGAATTCACTATTCAAACTGGTTTTGTCAACCAAATCATATGGCATGGTTTTTGTTCAGATGAACTAAAGTGATCACTTTTAGTGGGAATAGGTTCATTTGCTGATGAATGCCCTACTTTAGCACTTGCCTAAACATTCGTGTAAACAAAACATGGTCTTACAAATGTTTTCTGACAGGTGAACAGGAAGTGGTCAAATCCTTATTGCAGTTTGGCTTTCAGAAGTGTGTTCATGAATAGTTTTATCCACCTCTACCCTCAAGCATTCAACCCTTTGGATTATTTCTCTCCTTATACCCATCTCCTGGGCCCAGTCATGAGGTCCTTATTCCAACCAAAGCCCCACTCCTTTTGCCTATATGAGGACTGCAGCATTGGGCCTTCAGTTCTATCCTTCGAAAAAAAAAAAAAGTTCCTGAGTTTTGCAATACCACTTATACTGTGCAGTCCATGAAAGACCAAGTACTGCTCCCATTAAGATCAGTGGGATTTTTAGCAAGAGCATGCCTGGAATCATTAACCTGACTCCAACGTGAAACTGCAGAACTGGAATTAATTTCCAAACTGGACACCATCAAATTAGGCCTGAATAAAGACTGGGAGTGGATGGGTCATTACAAAAACTAATTTTACCATACTAGTTTCCCCCTACTGTTACTCATACCTTCTTGTCAACTGTTTGAAATGGGCCACCCTCATTACTACTACAAAAGAGATTTTTCCTCCCTGGGTATTCTACTGTTAATTGAATTGTCTCACCCCCATTTGGTAAGACAACTCCCATCTTTTCATGTACTATGTATGTATGTATGCGTATACATATACCTGCTACTGTATTTTCCACTCCATGCATCTGATGAAGTGGGTTCTAGCCCATGAAAGCTTATGCCCAAATAAATTGGTTAGTTTCTAAGGTGCCACAAGGACTCCTCGTTGTTTTAACCTGACTAGTGTTTTAAAAAAACTGAACAAGACACAAAACAATGGAAGGCAAATTTTCATGAACTGAGTTCAAAGACTAAAATTAAATGGAGTTAGAAATTTACAGCTTAATGTTCTTTAAGTTAGCAGAACAAATAAACTCTGGGTTTCCTTATTGACTGTTAACCACAACAACTTAGGACTTACTCCATTTCATCTTTGTTCATTTCATACTGGGATTTTCTTTTTATTTTATTGACTAGGAAACATCCAGTTTTCTGGCTGGAGCTTATTATGTAAAGAAAGCATAAAAGGACTCATTACTTTTTAACTACTAGCAGAGAAGGGAACAGAACGCATGTATTATTTTCCGTAAGCACAGCACTTGGTAGTACTGCTATTTCAAACTATGCATTATTAGTATCCAGAGCTGCATGAAACAACCTATATGTAATATAATGTATTTAATGTCTCCACCCAGTTATATATTTTTATAGCATGGAAGTGAAGATTCAAATAATGTTTTAAAATTCTTTTCAATATATTATTGTAAACCAAATGTCTGGTTTGTATCTGGGGCTCAGTTCAGCAAAGCACTTATGCACATGCTTAACTCTCATTGACTTTAAAAGTAAGCACCTGCTTAAGTGCTTTGATGAAGATGGGTGGACTTAGGTGTATGCTTATTGTGCTTTGCTGAACCGGCATCTTCATCTTGAAGGGAGATTTTTAGAGGCATAAAGGAGAGTTGGGTATCCAAAGCCTATTGACTTTGAGTGGGAGTGGGGCACATAATTGCTTTCTGTGCTGCTGGAAATCTCCCCCTAAAAGTCCAGTCCCCTTACTTATGCAAGTCCTTGACTTTCACTGGAGTACTTATGCGAGTCAAGTTTACTCAAGTGAGTAAGATTTTGTAAGGGGCTCTAGATAGAAGTAAAAACTGGGCAAATAAAATAATACTTGATTAAACTAGGTCCTCACCCCGCTTCCTTAAACAGGAAATTGCCATGTTTCCAATGTGTCTCTTTCTAATTGAGATTTCCAATGTATCTTTTTGAGACTGTCTAAATATTATATATGTTTGAATACAAAATTCAAAAAGGAATTCATTGTAACCACACAGTAATTGAACTAGTGGGTTAAACAGAGAAAGAGAGAGAATTTGCCTCAGGGCTTAGGGTCCTTGAATACCATCTTTACCAGAGACTAAACATTGCAAGCCACCCTGCTGGTAATGGATGGGCATTTTAAAGAGGTAAATGTTAAACAGTGATGAAGCATAATTGGAGCGGTTTGTTGTGCATTCATTGATGAAATGCCAGCAAAACTGAGTCAGTTCAAAATGACATGTTTATGTGACATCAAAGAGCCTCTGCTGACTTGACATTAGATCTGTGACAAATGTATACATTGGAGCCATGCTTGTCATTTAGACCTTCTCTGCTTACTTTTCACTGTAAAGAGAAACATTTGTGACTCTGCTCAAGCTGGTCCCTTGGTAAACATGTACAATGTTGTGTTAGCAACACAGACAGAGAAAGTTGTTGAAAAACGCTTCTGGGCCTACTCTAGTAAATATCTATTCACACACGGTACTCAAGTGCTGCTTCTTGTTGCCTCGAGGACGGATGCAGTCAGAGAGAGGAAAACCTAGCAGTACACTGGCCAAGTATTTGCAGTTTACACATTTAAAAAAAAATGGTTCCTACAGATCCTCAGAAAATACTTATATTTGTTTTACTAGACACCAAAGATAGACCTGGAGAGGTCAACCAGATGGAAGCAGAGCTTACACCGAGTCTACTGCTATAGCCGAGACACTTACAGCTTCTCTACACTTTTTGGCCAGGTCACAGACGCAGTCCCATAGGACTGATTACTTACGTGCTGACCACATGAGCATCGTTGATACATTTTTCCCCCCAAAAGCAAAACATTGTGGTAAAAGTTATCCTTGATGTACAATAATATTTACTGCTTCTTCTGCTCACTAGCAAATAAATGTCACTTATTAAAACATATCCAGTTTTCATGAACATTTCATATTACTGCTTCTCCAAATTATGCCAAGCTGAGAGGTTCAAGACCAACCCTGGGGTGCATGGCTGACATCTCTATTGCTGTATAGGTATGTTACCTAGTAGATTATTTTATCTAACCTAGTCCACCATATCCACTGTGGTGGGAGGCAAGGAAGGAAGTGATCAACTAGTCAGGGGGGGGGGACTGCAGATGGAAGAGAAAAGCACTAGGACTCGGGAACCAGTTTCCTCTGCCTATAACTAAAACGCTGAGAGATGCAGTATGGAAAGCACCAGCAGGACCTGAGACTGAAAGCACTGGGGTTAGCCACAATAGTCAGAGGTGTTTGCTAAACAACAACATAGGCAGGGAAAGGCCTGGCTGTTGTATTACAGGTGCTCAGAATCTCTGACAATCAGGCTCTAGTTGTTAGTATTCTCTCTCCATTGGCTACCACTCTAGATATCTCCATCATCAAGGTTAAAGAAGTTTGCCACAGTTGCTAGCCAACTAGAAGAGTGACCATCCTGGGGCAGCGAACTACATAAAGGTCTCATGTAATAATCTTCTCTTAATTTACCCTTCTAACCAGTCAGAGAAGTAAGTACGAAAAACACAACGTGTTGTGGTAAAAGTGATCCCTGCCATACTTCATCACTGTCAGTAATATTTAATGCTTCTTTTGCTTACTAGCAAATAGATAACATATTTAGGCCTAAGGGTGCATGCTGTGAATGGGGTGCTTGAGCATCTGTTTCCCCAGAGAGACTAACCACTTTTCCAGTGAAACAAGAGACTGGAGTATAGAGGAACAGCATTTTATCATTCCACTAATGCCTATCTATAGTTCCAGATGGAGAGCAAGCAAGGTGCACTCAGGTTCACAATTAGTTTCAGGCTGTTTATGGTGGGGGTTTGTACAGTTTTCAAATGGAAAGTAAATGAACAGCTCAGAATACACTGGGAACCTCCCAGTTCCAGGAAGTGGGGCTACACCACACTATTTGGTACACTGGAATGCTAGATGTAATACATTTGTCTTTGCATTAGTGAAACATGCTCTGTTGCATGATCATTTTTCTTCCAGGAAAGGAGACTGTAATGCTTGTGAAAAGTGTGAGAGCCTTAAGGAGTACAGGTGCTTATAAGAGGCATCACAGACTATCAGGCCTGAAGGCGGAAGTCCTCTTTTTAACCATACAACAGGTCTAGCATGGGCAAACTTCCCCAGACTGTATCACTAATGTATCTCAACCTGACATGGAAGGGGCCAACTCTAAGGGTGAGATGGGGATCTTAATCTCTGTACCTATTCATTCAGCCTCTCTCTGCTCAGACTTCCATTATCAAACACCTGTACATTGGGAAGACTACCAAAAATATTGCACATATCACCAAACAGCCACCAAATTGCAACTACTATCCTTCAGTACCATCCTGGGTTGGATTTAGACCAGTGACCTAAAAGTGAAAGGTTCTATGTCACATGACCAATCCTTTGCGCGGTCCATTCCTTCCGCCCTACAACATGTAAACTGACCTAATCTGACTTTGAACAAGTCCCCTAATGTGCAATTCAATTTACCCAGCAAGCAATAAAGTGGGTGAAATAATACTTAACAGTGGTGTCATAGGACTTAATTTATTAATAAGTTTCCCAGCATTTGCTGATGATTTGCAGATGACTCTATGGTCACATGGTGCTAGCTCTCTCCTTGTTTCCATCTGAGAATGAAGCAGAACTGATAGTGCTCTTGCACCGGAGCTCACTGGTTACCATGGTCTATGACTGCAGCCATCACCATTTCTTCCACCCATAACAAGCCCACTGGTGCCACCTACAGCAGGTTTGAAGCAGTCCTTTGTACGGTCTTCTCTTCCCTGGCTCATACCACAGGCCTCCAGAAAAAATGGCCTTTGGTTCAGTCTTCTCTTTCTTCCTCTGTCACTTGCTCACTGAAAGCCTTCTCATTGTTGTCTTCTGGTTCCTGCCCGCCGCTCTCATTGCTCAGTCCTACCCACATCACATAACATTTCTACCCTTCCTTTTCCTGTCTCCTCTACTCCCGTGCTCCTTGCAACTCCCCTTCTATTCTCTACCTCAGACTGTTGCTCTTCCTTTTTACCTCTGGTGACCTCCCTCTCATCCTCCTTTTCCTCCCAGAGAAGTATGAATATTTTAACAAGTGGCTCCCACAGAATCCTTTACCAAAAACCTTAGCTTAACAGCACCTCACTGGAAAATGTCAGACTTGTTTCCTGAAAAGTACAAACTGCTGCCACCCTTGAGGAGCAGTAGTGTTCACAGCCCACACTGCCTTCTTCTGGCCTTCACAGAGTTCTGGTCCTCTGGCCACTCCTATGCTATTGCCCCCTAGCCTGAGTGCAGGTCCCTTCCACCCTCCCCTGGAGAGAGGTGCTGCAGTGATAAACATGCTAGGGGTTCTGGAGTACAGTGTGAAGTGGGGTGATTTGAAAGGGGTGGCAATAGAGACCTTGCTAGAGGCAAGACTGACGTATCCTCCCTTTGGATGTTATTTTATTTAAATGCTGAGTCAATTTGGCTTCACTTCTATTGTGAACAATGAGAAGTGGTAACCATTTTGAAAGAGATTTTTTGTTAATGGCAGCTTCACTCCGCAATAGGAAATGGTAGCAAATTTGGAAGAGACACGTTTTGTGTGTTATGTCCTGGCGAAAGAGACGCTTTCTGTTATGAACAGGAATGACAATTAAGAATGACCATTAATCCTAAATATTTATATATCTTGCATTGAGAGTTCAGTGAGTTTTGTATCTATGGTTATTTTGAAGGGTCTCTATTGTCCCATTAAGAAGATAATTTGGGAGTGATGATTAATTTTTAAATGGGTCCTTTAAGAAGTTTAGCACCTGGTATCAGACATTGAACTCAAACTAATGAGTAGATTCATTTGAAAATTCTCAGAAAATTTATTCTGCACCCAAAGAGGAAGAGCAGCAAGTTTGGGGAGGATTCACCGTAGTCTTCATACATAATGAAGTGGTTAAATTCCTGCTTTAAGTGCAAGTCAATGCAGGTTTTCACGATGGCATTCTGAGCAGCACATCCATAATGTGCTGCAATGCCTTGGTGCAAAGGGATGTAATAAGGACAAAATTTCAGCCCTAACTTGGAATGCCTTTGCCTTTGTGAGCTTGTCATCCAGCTCTCTATCAGAACATGCTGCAGGTTTTTCTTCTTTGTGGTTCAATAAATAAATACAGAAGAGATTTTCAATCTGTGTCATATTATTTCTGTCTCACATTATGTTTTATTCTTCGTTTCCTTTTTGCCTTTGCCAGCCACTGTCTTTTGTCTGGAGAGGAGGAAATGTAACCGGCGGCTGGCTACCTACACAGCCAAGAGATATTTCTTTTCAGTCAGTAAGTGATGACACTAACTTCCCCTCTAAGGGCACAGATCTTCAAGTGCAAAAACCTCAGATCTCAGAATTCTCTCTCAGCAATCTGGCTGCCTCTTGCATTTTGTTTTGACTTTACTAACCTTTCCTTTGTTTTGATGCATGCTTATGATTCTTGTATGGTGGGAATGTACTAAATCTATAGCATATTGGAGGAAGGAAATTTGGTCACTGGAGTATATAAGTAAGGTGACCAGATGTCCCAATATCATCAGGACCGTCCCGCTATTAGGGGCTTTGTCTTATATACACACACAACTATTGCCCCCCTGAAAAAAAGTGTCTAAATTGTTCACACTTACTATCTGGTCACCCTATTTATAAATGTGTGCATAAAATGCCATAATATCTTCTTTTCAATGATAATCTGTGCTGCAACTGGCTTAAGATTTCAAATATATTTAGAAATCAGTTAGAGGCGGGATGGCCTTGGGGCTAAAGCACTGGACTGGGCTGCAGGAGATCTATGTTCAGTTCTTAGTTTTGCCACATGCTTGGACAGGTCACTTAGTCTCTCTGGGCTTCCCCATCTGTGAAATGGGGATAATACTCCCCCTTGCTAGATTTTTTGTCTGTCTTGTCAGAATGTCCCAGTTCTGCACTATGATCTGTGCAGACAGAAGGCATTGACTTCAGTGGGGCGCGGTGTGGGTGCAGTAGTCCACCTGCACAGATGGCAATACAGGATAGTATCCTTAGATTGTCTCTATGTACTTGTAGAATACCTACTACAGTAGGGCCCTCATCTTGGGTGGGGTCAGTCGGTTCTATGACAATACCAATAGCCATTAACATTTAACAAGGTTTCATGAAGTACTAGAGCCTTGAAAAGATGCAGCAAAAATAAAACAGGTGTCCTTAGGCTGTTAATACTGAAGAATTTGTGTACTTAATATTAAATGGCTCCTCATTCTTCTTATAGTGGTTGTCAGTGGAGACTGCAACAGTGGAGTTCTTCTCTGGATATGGCTCTGTAAAACTAGCATAAGGGATTATTCTATGGCAATGACTCCATCTCAGATTTACTCAGTTTACAAGCGAAAATGATGCTTGGGGTTTTTTGATGGTTTGTAAACTCACAGCTATAAACAAAAAACACTACCTAGAAACTGGAAAAAAAAAATCAAGCTGTGTTCTGGGTCCTGCAGCATCATTAGTGCTTCTGCAGGATCCTCAGTGACAGCTGGGTAGCCCACAGTCAACCAACTCTCCTCTCACTTATATCTGTGTGATCCCAGGGTCTACAAGCCAATGGTATAGGTGGAGCTGAAGGTCTGATTTGGTCCTGCAGTTGGATCTTAGGCCCTGGTCCTGCACCACAGTCTACAATTGCAGGCTCTTGCACCTCCTCATGAAAGACAAGTCCTTGATTTTTTCAACCTAAAGATTATAGTAATGCTAATTCTTGCATTTATAACAGATCTCTCTGACATGCATTTCAATTACTTGAGAATTATTGGAGGTGGTACACAGTACTGACTAACTCACTACTTGTGTATTGACAGTTTATGTCCTCTTACCACTAAGAGTGACATTTTAAGCTGTCCAGCAAAGCCCAAAAATAAGCATGGGGAAAACTGTACAGTGTTGTGGAGATAGAGACAGGACACAGACCACTTGTATAGCCTAGCTATGGTCACAACACTGCTCGCCTACACAGAGCTATGGTGCAATGAATCTATGCAGATCACAAATCTACTGGCCACTACCATGCCATTCCTGCAGGAATCCTGGTTGCTCCTATGGAGAGTGAACTGCCCCACAGCTAGGAACTCCCCCTCCTGGGGCATTTTCTATTTTCTCCTCACCAATACTATAGAAACACAATCTTCCTACTGTATTTTTGGACTTCTTTGCTCTGCACAGGGCCACTGGACTTGGCCTAATGGGATTATTTACTGATGGATTACAAATAATTGTGCATGTTGACATGTAATTGATAATATGTCTGTTGATATTGATTAAATAAGGAGTAAGATGTTCTTGTTTTCTGTATGGCAGTTAGCCTATTAATTTCTGGCTGCCTGCAGTAGCTTAGCATTTCACAGGCTGAGGGACTGCCAGAAAAAAAGCCTGCAAGTGAGTGAGGATAGCATGAAGTGATCAGGTAAGGAATAGGCTTAAGAAATATGGTTCAAGTTTGATTTGACAAAAACACCAAACAAACCGACCAACCCTCCCCTTCCATCCTCTCCCCCAGCCTGTTAAATAGCATGGATCCTGCTTGGAGAAGTATTGCAAAAGAAAGCAGCTTCTGAGATCAGGAATGTTTTACTGAAGTTTGATTTCTTCCCCCTAGAGCACAGCTGGTATTAGGTGCCTCCCAGGTCCAACTTCATATTTCTTTTCTAAGGATGCTCTGTGCCAACCCCCATCATTTTTTATTAGTTATATTTACTGAGGTAATACAAATTTACTAAGACCAAAGGAAAACAAGAGGTATAGATGACTGAAGCTAGTGGGGAGGTGATCAGTGTCTCATCTGCGACTTGGAAGTGAGGATATTGGCCATGCCAGTCTCTCTGCTGCACTGGCCTAGGCACACAGTGTGCCCCACTATTCCTTCCATTTAACAGGCAAACAGGAGCAAGGAATAGGGGGAACATTGCCATTACACTCGGGTCAGCATTGCTGACCCAGCACTGAAGGTGCTGCAAGATGCTGCTTGCCCCCCACAGAGCAAGCAGGAACGGAACAGTAACTAAGGTGAGCCAGTGCCCCAGTGCCTTGTGGGGCTAGTCGTGGGATGGAGCAGCCTTTGCTTGGAACGACGCCCAAAGTTACAATCTAGCCCTGAGTGACAGGCATATCAAGCCCCTCAGCATGCTCAGCTATTACACAACATGGGATGGTCACATGCAGAACAAAGTGATCCTACACCTAAGACAGAGTCAGTCTCACCTTGATATTCAGGTTCTGATCTTACAAACACTTGTGTCCCAGCAGGAGAATGGACTTGTTAGGAGATACATGAACAAAATACAAGCAGCTGAAATGTGGCATATGGAAGGCAGGCAGACACTGGCCTGCATAGTTGTTAATGCTTTTATTTTTCTGTCACATAATCAAGTGGTGTTTTGCCCCCTGGGTTCAAGCTTTTATTTAGACTGCAGGCAGCAGAGCCAGTTGCACAATGGAAAAGGTACAAGCTTTGACTTCTGGCTAATAAATACAGTACAATGAATAGAAGCTAAAACCAACAGACAAGCACAGGGGTGATAAGTACCTTTAAAGAGGCAGAAGTAGCAGGGGTGCTATGGCTTGTATACAACTCTTTCATGAGGTCCCAAGCCTTTTGATCGCAATCATGAGCAGCACTGTAGAGCGGGGAGAAAAGACAGGGTATAGGCCAGTTATCATGCTATTCTTTTTAGGATTAATACAGTTTTAGACTATCATACCTTAAGCCACAGTTGGTCCTGTCATGCTCCCATGAAAGTAATGAACATTCTCCTTGTGTAAAGGCTGCAGACTGCTCGCCACCATCACTGATGCACCAGGTGCTAGGAGAGGCAGGTATCAAGCAGCACATTGATAAATGGCCTTTCGATAAGAAAACAAAGTTGTCCCTGGAAATTAAGGAGGCTGTATTCTGACCCCACTTTTGCTAGTGCAAAATGGCGAGGGGGTGGGGGGAGAAGGGTGGTAGACCTTCCTTCTGCCTTCCTGTTCAGGAAGCAGCCAAAATCCTGCACCTCACCCTTGTTCAGGCAAGGGGGTGATGTTGGCCCTGCTAACAGTTCTGGACGTGCTAAAAGGCATAGGCTGGCCAAGGGCTAAACTTGACTTGTCGAAACTTTATCCTCTTATCTGCTTGTCTCTTACCTGCCTCACACCCTGCTTCCTCCTCTCCGGCTATGCAACTAGCTTGCCCAGCCACTTGTTTACTTCCCCTACAGCCATCTCTGTGCCTTCGTACATGCTGTCCTGTGTACATAATGCCCTCCCCAATCTCAGCCGCAAGACTTCTACCCTGTCCCCTTTTAGACACTTCCTCAGGACCCTCTTCCTCACTGAGGCCTTACAGATCAGTAGCCAACTAATCAAGGATAGACTGGGATGTAGCTGACTGCCATTTCTATCAATGCATATTTAAAAAAAGACAACCAATGGGTATAAGTTATATAATGTACATAATAAACATTGGATGTATTTTGATTGCATCCCTCTCACTCTTATCTTCCAAGTGTTGGTTGTTGTCTTAGATTGTAAGCTGCATGGAACAGGGACTGTGTCTTATGTGTTCCAACAGAACCTAGCACAACTAAGTTCTTTGGGCACTACTGCAGTAGAAATACCCCTCATAAAGGTACCAGCATGGTTCGCCCTTTGTGCGCATGCAGAAGGTGCCAGCTGCTGCCTTATGGCACTATGTGGGCTACCCACCTTTGGGGTGACAGTGCAGGGGGGACTGCAGCCACAATTCCCCCCCTTCTCTGCAGATCAGTGGGGAGTGGTTAGAGCTTTGACTCCACCACCCTACACACTGGCTAACCCAGTTGAGCTGGTTCACAAAGCCAAGTAATCTGCACTAGGGAAAAGGATGGTACAGCTTAATTCCCCACCTGAAGCAAGAGGAAAATCAAGACCAAATTGTGACTGAGTTATAGCTGGGTATTCCTGGGGCAGCACACCTAATTGGTGCCCCTTACTCAGTGTGTGTGTGTGTGTGTGTGTGTGTGTGTGTGTGTAAGCTCTGCCACGAAGGGGAAACTCCCCCCCCCCAAAAAAGACTGGTTTGGGTTTTTCTGGTTCTTGGTATTTTACCAAATAATCTTGTTCAAAAAGCAGATGTGATGGATATTTATGCCTTTTATTTGCCTCCAGAACGGAGCTTGTAATAGCTATTCCACACCTCCAAATAAATATGGCCTTTACTTTTTAATTGGCTCCATGTACAACTACCCTAAGTGCAGGAACTATTTGTACACCTATGCTGATACACGATGGCTTTTCTATCTAGTATCAACCCATAAGGCAAAGTCTCAAAATAACTCTGGTATATGCATAGAGAACACATTTAAAATAAAACACTCAATTGACAGTTCAAGCCTTGCAACACTTGCCAGTGGATCTTCTCCAAGCAGGAGGTGTTCCAAGTCAGCTTAGCACATGGCTAAGATAGCCTGCTTTCCATATTGTATCAGACCGTCTTCCAAAAGCTTTCCCACACAACAAAATGTCACCAAGAAGGTTTTACTCCAGCCTCTATATCACAGGCTGCAACTACAACTGGAGTTAGCTTCCACTGCCAACAGTGCAGTATCACTGAAAGTACAGTTTGGGATCAGCCAAGCAAAAACTTTCAGGGACAGAGCTACTTACTTGATACTGTGTACATCTGTCTTTTATGACCGATTATTTTTGCAAGATGAACACAGTTTACAGCAGCATCTTTGGCTTGAACTAGTCTAGTCTTTAAGGGCCTGGTTCTCCATCCCTTAACGGATGTTAAGCCAATGCAATGTGAGTTACATGGACGTACAACTCACAGAAGAGTTGAGAGTTAGAGTCAATGTAACAATGCAAAAAATTGCACCTTCTGAACTGTGTCGGGGGTATCCCAGTTCACTAGGTGGTCTCCAAATCCCATGCCTAAACGTGGAAAGCCCCACTTGCTCCTTTCCACACCCTTGGGGGAAATAAGACTTAACCGCAGAACTAGATACCCCACTCAGACATAGCACCAATGATTGTATTTGGGCAGGGACCGTTCAGGGGCCCTGTGGGGAATCTCACTGACAGACTGAGTCCCCAATGCTTAAAAAATGCAGAGTAATGCTGTCTCACCTGACTGAGTCCAGACCCAAAATAAGGTACTTCCTTCTCCTTGTGGCGGAAACTAGTGCTTGGGTGTGGTGCAAACCTGGAGTATCAGAGGGGTAGCCGTGTTTGTCACTTTTTACAGATCCAGACTAAGTCCTGTGGCACCTTATAGACCAACAGGTGTATTGGAGCATAAGCTTTCGTGGGTGAATACCGCCACATGCGTCTGATGAAGTGGGCATTCACCCACGAAAGCTTATGCTCCAATACATCTGTTAGTCTATAAAGGTGCCACAGGACTGTCGCTTTTTACAAACCTGGAGTAGTGAATCCTAGTTTGCGGTATCACAAGGCATCTACCCTGAGCAGGTCTGGGCTTCCCCATTGGGGGGGCGGGGGCTGCTCTTCCAGCTCACCTGCAGCTGTATCCAGGCTTGCTCTCTGGATCAATCCCCAAGCCACAAGGCCAAGCTATATTTGGGCCTGCTTCCCTCCCCACCAGCAGTAACACTTGCTCACTGCCTAAACCCTCAGCTGTCTCCCAGTATTGTCCCTGTGGAAGCCAACTGGCTCCAAGGTAACCAGGGGACTGGCAACCAATCACTTAGGCATGACGGAGTTCTGCTCTAGAATGGAATTCCTCTCCTCCAGTGAGAAGCAGGGATGTAGTAGGCAGTCCATGGTGGAATTTTCTCCCAACCCTCTAGCCAACCAGGGATCTTGTGCAAATTGTCCAGATTCCTTCTCTGCCTATTTTATAAAGTCCATAGTGAGGTAGGGCTGGCCCTTCCACGTTAATGCTATGTGCATGTAGAGTGAGGGCTCTGTAACTTGTCTGTTTCAGAATCTTACCTGCTCCCTTTCTGACAAATCAGATTTTGCTACATGTTCCTCATGTTAGCATTGTATGGGCAACACAGCTGTGGGGAGTGAGCAGAGTTCCATTCTTCCATGTGCACCTGCAACAGAAAGGAAGTAAACCTATCAGCTATACCTGGGCAACTAGACGGGAGGCAATGGGGTTGCATAGGTGTTAGTGAAGGCCTATTTGGAAGACAATGGAATTACGGAGATGTACCAAAAGATTAATTTGGCCTCTAGAATTTGTACTATTGGAGACAGGGCCAGCTCCAGCATTTCTGCCGCCCCAAGCAAAAAAAAAAAAAAAAAAAAAGCCTGGCGGCAGTTCAGCGGCAGGTCCTTCGCTCCTAGAGGGAGTGAGGGTCCTGCCGCCCCCGAATTGCTGCAGGTGCCGCCCCTCTCCCTTGGCCACCCTAAGCACCTGCTTGTTAAGCTGGTGCCGGCCCTGATTCTTCTCTTAGGCTGTACCTTCTGACCCACCTTGTGCTCAGAGGAAATGCAGCTGTCTCCAGGACTACAAGTGCCACTTCAACAGCCACAGAAGAACGTTAAGGTACGTTTCAAACTTTATGATGCAAGCATATAGCTATGGGCCTGAGCCTGCTCCCAGTGAGGTCTGTGAGCCAAATTCTCTGCTAGCATAATGCCACTGAAGTCATGCCAGGAGAGAATTTGACATAATGAGTTTTGCCATGAACTGTAGTAGGAATAGTTCAGGCCCATATTGTACATGTTTGTATTCATATACAAACACACACATGTGAAAACTTTAGCCTGTGGCATCTTTTATACTGTTGATGCTGCTTATACCTGATTATGTCCTCTATTAAACAGTTCATGTTATAGGAGCAGAGTATGATATTGCTGATTAGTGTGCATTATGCATTCCCTCTTTAAAAAAAAAGGGAACAAAAGAATGGCCATACTGGATCAGACCAATGGTTCATCTTATCTTTTGACAGTGGCCGGTGCCAGATGCTTCAGGGGAATTGAACAGAACAGGACAATTTATCAAGTGATTCATCCTCTGTCATCCAGTCCCAGGTTCTAGCAGTCAGAGGTTTAGGGACAACATAAGGTTATGTCCTTGACTCTCTTGGCTAATAACCATTGATGGACCTATCCTCCATGAACTTATTTACGTTTACTTTGAACCCAGTTATACATTTGACCTTCACAACATCACCTGGCAGGAAGTTCCACAGGTTGACTGTGCATTGTGTCAATAGTACCGTATTTCCTTGTTTGTTTTAAATCTATTAATTTCATTGGGTGACTCCTGATTCACGTGTTATGTAAAGGCATGCATAAGACTTCCTTATACATTTACTCCACACCATTCATGATAGACCTATCATATCCCCTCTCAGTCATCTTTTTTCCAAGCTAAACAGCCCCAGTTTTTTAAAAAAAAAAAAAAACTTTCCTCATATGGAAGCTGTTCATATCCCTAATAATTTGTTGCCTTCTTTTTCCATTCTAATAGATCTTTTTTGAGATGGGGTAACTAGACCATCACATAGTATTCAACATGTGGGTGAACCATGGATTTATATAGTAGCATTATGATATTTTCTGTCTTATCTATCCCTTCCTAATGGTTCTTAGCATTGTCCGCTTTTTTGACTGCTGCTGCACATTGAGCAGATGTTTTCAGAGAACTATCCACAGTAACTTCAAGATCTGAGTGGTAATGGCTAATTTAGACCCCATCATTTTGTATGTATAGTTGAGATTAGGTTTTCCCAATGTGTATTACTTTGCATTTATCAACATTGAATTTCATCTGCCATTTTCTTGCCCAGTCACCCAGTTTTGAGAGATCTACCCGTAACTCTTCACAATCAGCTATGGACTTACATCCTCTGTGAATCAGGCCAAGGGAGTTGACTTTCTATGGATTCAGCTAAAGAGACAGGCTCTTTAGCTAGAAGCTATACTAGAGTTTTGCTTTTGGATCTGGAAGTCCCCATTTTATTCCCTAGTGCATCAACATCACATAAATGAGGGCTCATCCAGTATTCCAATGGTTGTGGGCCTTTGACATGCAGGACGAGCTTCCTCTGTCTAAGGGTAGTATGTAATCCATTGGCCAATGCGTATTACAGGCTCACCTCTTTGCTGAGCCCACAAAGGGTTCAAGTCTATTACAGCTCCTAAATCCAGAGATTGGCGATTTAGCTGCTGCAGCTCATGTTTTTGGATCAGCAGGTCCCTGATTCAATTCCCAGGGTATCGGCCAGGATGGCATTGGCAGCTATCGTCTTATTCTCACGTCACTGGTTGTGACTCCATATAGTTACAGCTGAATGGAGTTTTGCACTTAAGTGTACATACATACACACAAAATCCACTATGAGTATATGCACCTATATTGTAGACTGTTCAATGACTATTTGACCTTGTATGATCTCCTTACAGCATAGAAAAATAAAACATTGTATCTGCATCACACAGCAAACTGGAAATATACATATTTTCCTTCGATAAAACACGGTGAGCAAGATCCTCAGCTGGTATAAATTGGGGTAATTCCACAGAAGTCAATAGAGATACAGCAATTTACTTCGGCTGAGGATTTGGTCCATGTCATCATCCTTTAAGCTTGAACTCGTTTTCCAGAAGCCCAGCTGTTACTAGCTCTTTAGAGCCTGATTTAATCAGAACATGTCATACTAACTTTATACACACTTACACTATACTTGTATTAAAACTTACCTCGGTTAAACAGCAGCTGCTCTTTAGAATAATTAGCCCACCCCAGTCCTACCAAATAAATAAAGTGTGCATCTGTAAAGTACTGGTTTTATTTTTTTTTTTTACTCCTTACAGTAAACACTAATGGCTGATGCAAGATTACTACCAGACTAATACTTTAAAAATGTGGCAATGTGACAGAATAAAGCACAGAGTCCCAGAGGGGTTTACAAAATTCCAAGCTCCATTTTTGATTCCCTCAGAGGAACATATCCTGGCAACCTTTCTGAAAGATTTAAGAGACTTCTGTTGCCACACACTAGCACATTTAAGCACCAAAGAATCCTGAACTATATATTTTTCTATGTACAATGAAGTTTTAAAAGCATCCACAACAAAGAAGACTTGTTCTTCAGACAGACTAAATCCAAAATGGCAGCAACCATCTGCTAGGGTAGGTCTTCTCAGCTCCCTTGATGCAGGATCCCACAGTTTTAAAGTGATAGTACTATAAGCCACCCTTTATTAACATGGGCACTATACTCATGAGAATGGCACATTCATCATCCCCCAGCTTCATCCATCCGTTTTATCTATCATATATTAGTCAACAAGAGAGAAAGAAAGAATACGTGATGGTCTTGTTTAAAGGTTCTGATGGCGTGAGTTTGGGATGACTGCATTACTCATGAATGATGAAGCCACGTGTGAGTTATGCAAGTCATTCCAAACGTGTGCCAACAAAGACTTACACCACTCCGTGCCTTGATGTATTGTGCCTCAGCAAAGTTTTCAGAACATTTCTAAAGAACCTTTACATATGTTTTAGTGGTATTTTTTATTTAATCTATTTTTCATCTATAAAACCCAGGTTACCTTAAAACAATGAGTCCAGCTGGCCAGGCCTTGGAAGAAAATGTATTAATATTTTTATAATGTCTAAAAGTTACCTGCAATAGTTTTTCTATCCATCAGAATGTTGTGGATGTAAATTCCAATATCTTGTAGGCTACCAGGGATAAGGGCTACAAACCAGCAGCTTAAAGGAATGCAGTTTCTGGGGTGGGGAAGGAGTCTGGTGATTTGGCGACAATTCCCAAGTTCAGGGAACTGGACAACATTTGTTTGAAGCTACTCTGAATGATGGAACATTAGTTGGAAGGAGCTGGATTGGTAGGTAGAGGATGGGTGAGATTGTCAAAGATGCATGAAATATGCCACTTACAACCAATTTATCACATGGATATAACCTCAATATGTGTATAGATAGGTGTGTGTTTGTGTTTATACACCCCCGAAACACAGTAAACACATCTTATTGTATGCACTGAAGCTATCTATGCTAATAAATAATATTGAATACACACAGCGGAATTCAAGTTCAGCAGAAACACAAATGAAACCAAACCTCTCTGTATCTGTACATTTTCCACAGGCTTTTTACCAGTGTGGGAGCCAAAATGAAATGGGAATGGGTATTTCCTTCACTGAAACACTCTGAGGGGATGTTTACTGTTGGATGTGGAGGTGACATACTCATGCTAGCCCTAGGAGAGTGATAATGCTAAATAATAGTAGTGTAGCTGCAGGCACTTAGGCTAGCTGTCTGGGTACGTAATCATGGCGAAATGTAATGGGGTGCACTCACCTCCTGTGAGCGCCTCCTGGTTGAGCGTGTACACCTCTGCAGTTTCTTCTCAATTTCCTCCACTCATGGCTCTCCCTGTCAGTTGCTGCACTTATTAGGTGGGTCTTCTGTGATTCAGCCTTCCAGCCAAGGCTCACTCTGCCCATGTGTGAAACAAACCAATTCCTTCCAGGGCACACAATCCAAAATGTCCCCAACATCCTTCAGCCCCTTTCCCTGGGCTCAGTCTTCTAAAACAATCCAACAGGGCCATCGGGCACCCTCAGTTGTGTGTCCTTCTCTGCAGCCCTCCCTGGGCTCAGTCTTTAACCAGTCCTACAGGGCCCATCACAGTACCCTTGCTTGGTCTGGCTAGGTTGGAAGTCTCCTACTGTGAAATTGAGCAGTGCCCCAGGAGCTTGTGGCTGGGGACTCCTTGCATCTACTGGAGTCCTGAGTGACCCTATTCTTCCTGCTGAGCCACTCATCTGGGACTCAGTTTTCTGACCACAACTCCCAGCTGAATCAGTCCACGTGCAGCCCCCAGGAGTGCTATATTTCTAATTCCCTTCCTTAGGTCACAGCCACTTCCCCCCTGTGGCTAGTGGGGGACCCAGCCTCACCTACTGTTCCTGGTCCCAGCCTAAGGACCCTTTAAGTATAGCAGCCTCATGCTACATCCCTTTAGTAATTGCTGCTCTATGTTTCCCCGGGCCACTTCCCCATACCCTGCCTTAATTGAGTCCCAGCAGTCAGCCAGCCAGAAACTATTCACTCATCCCCCCTCCCCCCCGTAACTACCTGCCTTAGCTTTTACAGCTCCCACAGCCAGTCAAGAGCACCTCTTACTTCCCTAAGCCCTGTTAGCAGACTGAACTTACACTAGCCCTGCAGCTCCTTTTATAACACCTGCTGGGCCCTGATTGGTTGCTCTCTGTAGCCTCTCTCATTGGCTGCTTCCCCCTGCAGCCACTCTAGCCTGCTTGGAGGACCTCTCTATTGCTCTTTTCCTGGGACAGATGTGGCAGGACTCTGAGGGGTCAGCACAGGTGTGTACTTAGCCTAGGGTGATCAGATGTCTTGACTTTATAGGGATAGTCCCGATATTCAAGGCTTTGTCTTCACACTTGCTATCTAGTCACCCTAACTCATGGTGGCTAGCTTCCCCCTGCTTGCTGTTGCCTGTATTTTTAGCGCATGAGCTTAATGAGAGCTAGTGCAGGTATGTCTCCTCCAGCTGGGAATCAGCTCCCCCAGTTCCAAGTGTTGACATACTTTGAGAATACCAAACTGTGTTATTTCTGCCTCCTAAATGGTTTGCTGCCCTGACCCATTAGGAAATCCTGTGAAAATTATCCTAACCATTAAAAATAAACCTACGTTAGTTATATTTTTTCCATTCACAAAAAAGCAAAGAGATACTTTCTATTAGAATGACATTTTAGATTGAGAACAAAAGTAAACTTTCCATGAAGAAACACAGAGTGTGTGTGTGTGTGTGTGTTTCTCCTATGCTTTTCTGCACTGATGTTCATAAAACAAGCCAGCCGGCCTGCAGGCAGCAGGGTCTTTATAGATTTAAAGATGCAGTACATAATCCCCCCCTCCAAAAAAGATAAGAGTAACATAACTAAATACACCACAGAAAACAGTCTGAGTTTTAAGATCCAAGCATGAGTTTGCTAGGCTGGCAGCTGGAAAAAAAAATTGTTTTACTGTTAACCTGAGCTTGTTTGATATGGAATCATTGAAACACAACAAACATGGGATCTTGGATGCCATCTTTACAGCGTCACTTTTCAGAGTGCAGCAGCATTTTCATTTAAAATTGCTTAGAATGTAGGGTTGCTTCCCTAATTGGTTATAATTATGAGAGAGTTTTTAATTAAGATTCCCCCAGGCCCTCACTACCTCTCAGAAAACACAGGGACCCGTAGTACACTGAGTTTACCACATCCTATGGGAGAAAATTTCTCTGGGATGTCCATTGTTACTATATTGGCAGCACATCACCCATAACTACATCAATATTGCAACCATTTACTCTTTTTGTATCCAAAGGTCTCATACTTTCCTTTTCCTTTAATTTCCAGGAGAAAAAAGTGTCTTGAAGGAAAACACTAAGTTCTTCAGTGCTGACCAGGAGAGTGTGTGGTGAATGAAAAAAAGTTGTGAAATAACAGGGTTATAACACAAAATCAGTTCAGACAAACCGGCCATGACACAATTTTCTAGGGCATCAATAAGGCAGCAGGATTCACCGAAGAAGTATGTCTTTACACTAGAATGAGCCATGTACATATGTGTTCTCCTAAGCACAAACACACATGCTGTACCTTTACAGTTCAGATTTTAAATACTATAGTACTATATAGTGAAAGTAATTATGCATTATTGGTACTCTTGTTACTTGACTATGTGCCATAACTGGTTATTGGGATATGAACAGGGCACAGGTTAGTTTATCACAGCAGAATTTTACAGTTATTTGCATTCCATTAGCATTCTAATGGTTAATGTCTAAAACTTACATTGCCTGAGTTCCTTCTTCCATTTGATGGCTCAACTGAAGCTTGATGTTTATGGTGGAAATTGTCTTGATTTCTTTAGATGAGATGAGCATCCAAGGAGTTTGAAAATGTGTTTTAATTAAGATTCTGCTAAATTCTACCAGACACCTACCTGGAAAACAAAGCAACTGAATAATTAACTCTGATGAGAGCAGATGCTACTCTAATGACAACCTGTTACCGCTCAAGTGCATCATTAGTTGCTTTACTATGTTCTTTTAATATGTCCAGAGCTCCTCAGCTAATGAATATATTCGTAGCAATGTACTTAGAATAGTTCTTCATTGTGGACTGTTGTAAAAAGATATATCCAACATCTGCAAAAATCTTTACTGAAACAGTATTTCCCCTACTCTGTGATGTGTGTGCTTGGAAGCAAATGTTTCCTTTGCTATCCTTGTGGGATTATTTTAGCCATACATCAAGTGAAGCTTACAAATTGATGAGAATCTAATGATGCATTTATTTACAGATGTGCCGCTCTGCTCCCTCTGATATTACCGAGGGGTGAGAAGAGCGCAAGGGTTTTTACTCACCTCCCCCCCAGAATGTGAACAGTCATGCATTTGACGAAGTAACTAGAAAAATACCACCAATTTGATCTTATCCTATTATTTATAGCACTCAAAAATGAATCTATATAATCCCCTCCTAAATTAAATATGTAATGCATCCAAAATAGAAATACACTGTTTACATTGAAATAACCTCGTTTAATGATACAGTGTGGTTTCCTCTTCCAATGATATATTGTCATTTCCTCTCAGGGCATATATTATATTTATATTAACAAATTATGGGATTCTACTTTTAAAGATATGCACAAAACAGGATCAGTCTGACCATAAAAATAACAAGATAATGAATTTAACACAAACAGACCAACTGAGGAAGTGGAACTCTGAATGATCTAATTCATATTTTGATGTTTCCTTAAGAATATATATTAACCATACAATTATTCCCTTTGAATTGAACTATTTAAAATAAATCTTTCAAAATACAGTAAAGATCTATTCAAAGCCTGTTGAACTAATGGAAATCTCTGTAATTAGTTCAATAGGTCTTGGATCAGGCCCTAGGTACATGGAATGGAAGTTGGAGATTGTTGGAAGTTGTGGACAGACTCTTCTGGATGGAGCAGACAGTTAAGAGCAAGGTTGCATTCACTGGGATCTTTAAAGAAATAAACAAAAGTCACAAGACCCACAGTTTGCTCTCAGAGAATTTTTCTATGGTTAAGGCCACATTCACTCCTGTGGATACAGTGAAATCGCACGCTGGCCCCTAAAGGAATTGGCACCACTTGTGTGAGTCAGAGAAACCACACTTGACCCAAAGTGTATATATTGTTGGGCCATCCAGAAACAAACCTCCCTTCCAATTAAAGAATAAGAGCCATATTATGCAACCCTTACTCATGTGACATGCTCTATTGATTTAAGTGGGGCTGGTCACATAAGCAATTACTTGAGTGAGGGCTGCAGGATCAGATCTTATTTTGCTATTTCTCTGTTGCAGTCAGGAAAAATTAAGGACCTGATCCTGTTCCAAATGAAAACCAATCGGAATTTTCTGAACATTTAAATTTGGACTTACCATATGGGACAACTAGAGAAAATTCTGCTGTAAATCTCATCCATGTTTCTTGATTAGAGCTTGATTTGTCCATTTCACATCATCACATTTTTTGGCAGTCTGTGTGGGAGGGAGGCTGGGATGCAACATGTCACATTTCTGGCATGTTGAGAGCCAGGGCTAAGTTAACTTCTGGCATATGTGGATGCAGCTCCACTGAAACCAGTCATGCTGCATCTGCTCACGCCCGTGCTGAATTTGGCTGTCTACATATACTTTTGGAACAGGTTGAAAATTGAAGAAAAGCTAGCTTTTAGCTTTCAAGACCTTTACATTAAATGCCCATCCCTGATTTTGGCATCTATGACCCCTCTCATCTGTGCCAACATGGTGTGGCTGTTTGCCAGATGGGAAGTTGAGCTTCTGTTACCTGTGTTCTAAATTGTTTTATGTTCTAATGTTCTTTTGCACACGGGGCCAAATTCTGAGTAACACAACGGGACCCCAATGGAAACATTGGAACTAAATATGCAAGGCAAACAGTATTTGGTTAATCCTGGCATTCTGCAGTACACAGGGCTGCATTGCATGAACTGATAAAAAAAATTAAAGGGAATTTATTTATTTAGGCCCTGAGCCTGTAATTGAATCCTATAACACAGACCCCTGACCCTGTGCAGAGTCTGACTGAAGATGATGGGGCTCAGTACCGGTCCAAGGTTCCATGTTAGCTAATCTGATTGCAAGATAGGTGGTCAGATCAGTTTATCATAATCCGCCCTTCAGATCAATGCGTAGGGTCTCCTCTTGAGCTTATAGCAAAGTTATTCACTACAAGTGCTTTGCAATAATTATAAAAATAGAGAATTTAGGATGAACTCATAAATAATCAGAACCTTTGTAACAACCTGCCTGACCTAAGACGTTCTGCTAGCCAAAACAAAATGCAACAGAGAATCCATTGTCACTTTGTTTTCCACAGAAATAAGCAAACTGAGGGGGGAAAGTGTGTACACACACACACAGGAAAACAAATTAGCCACTTGATTTCAATCAAACAACATCCGATTTTATAGCAATGCTGGGATTTACTGCAGTCTGACTTATTGTAATTATATTTTAAAAAAGAAGAAAGGGGGCGGGGGGACTTTGGCATTGGCAGGAATGTTTTCTTTTGGGACTGGCTCTTAACTGCAGTATGTATATCTTCATAGGTCACCTTTCCTACTCAAAAAGAGAGGTGCCTTTTGAATTTATGGACTCACAGCTGAGCACGGTGCCTTTTATGGAGACCTCTTTGGGTCTGATTAATTAGTAATTGGGGCGGGAGCTATGCACTTCAGTGACTCTTGCTGCCTTGATTGTAAATCGCAATCTGGTGCTGAATCTCAGTAGGTCACATTGCTGGTTTTGCTGTGCCCCAGTGACACTGCTGATTAAATCTGTGTAAACAGTATCTTTATAAAAACAGTGGAGTTAGTGGGATGGAGAGTTGCATCCAATCTGGGGTGAAAATTAAAATGATTTCTTTCTGAGCATCCTGGTTTCGTTAAGAACATTTTCATCAGTTGTCAGCCATCCCAACCGATTATGCAATAATTTGTATGAAAAAACCCTAAAATCATCACTCTATTCATAAACAGGGCTCCTAGAACAATAAACAAATGTTTTATCACTGGACAGCTTTGAAAATAAAGAAATTACATTATAGAAGTTAAAGCCATTTTCTTCCTCTAAAAATGCCAGTGCATGATTCTAGTGGAGTACATGGGCCAGATGCTCAGCTGGCGTAACTCAATGTAGCTCAGCTAACCATAGTGTTCAGGGGCCTTTGGATCGGGCCCACGGATATAGATAGGGGAATATAAGAAATTATTGTTCATACTGCTGAGTAATACACATGCACAGTGCATTTGGGTACGGAATTATGACAATGATAGTATCCATTTCAGTGGAACAGTGAAGGCTTGCAATTAAGCTGGCTTGACTTGTCTAGCTATTACTGTTTTAAATTGAAGTACAGTAGCAGGGCCAAATGCTGCCCACTTAATGCTCTAGTGAGTAAGGTGAGCAGTATTTAATCCATAGAGACATTTAATTGTCATGGGCTTGATTCTCTTCTCAAATGCCCTTGTGTAAATCGGGAGTAAGGGTTTGATTCTGCAAGTCACTGAGTTTTCTGGTCCCCATCCAGCATGGGAAGAATCTCTTTGAAGCCAATGGGACTATTTATGTGCTTAAAGGTAAGCACTTAAGTGCTTTGTGGATCAGGGCCATAATGCTTACCACCGTGCAGGATTCATCCCTAACTCCATTTTAGTCACTGGGATTCCAACAGTGTGAGAAGAGAATCAGGTCCTACAAATCTGCATTTAAAGTTTTCACTGCTTATAACATTTTTTTTTTAAATTGAAGGTGGAATTTTTTTGAAAAATCAAATAAGCAACTATGAGAGAATGAATACAGTACTTGATTGTTTGTCAGAAGCTGGGAATGAGCAACAGGGGATGGATAACTTAATGATTACCTGTTCTGTTCATTCCCTCTGGGGGACCTGGCACTGGCCACCGTCAGAAGACAATACTGGGCTAGGTGGACCTTTGGTCTGACCCAGTATGGCTGCTCTTATATCTTATGATTTCCTGGAGATCCCTGAGCCTTCCAGTGTAAGGGTTTTTCAGTGCTCCTTTCAACAATTCAGCATTTGCTTCTGTTTGCCAAGATGTGTGTGTAACTCAAGTAAATGTACATTGTACTGTTTGCCTCATTTTGCAACAATGTGTTAACAAATGTTGTATAACAAGTAAGTGCTCTTCATAAACCTCCTTACTGCAAAATTAAGAAGATTATTTATGCTCACTTTTCATTTTTGAATAACCTGCCAATTCACATGGCCAATCTTAATCTGATTTCAGTTTTAAACAAGTAACACAAAGGCCCTTTAAATAAAAATTATAAATAACTTCAGAGGATCCAGCTGTGAGCAATGCTATAAGAGCCAAAATAAGGCAGAGACCACGAGATGAAAACAGGCTTATTTTACCAAGTGAATGCCTTTGATGCAGGTGCTAGAATAGTTCTTGCATAGACAGGAAAGGTGTCCTACTAGCATGGTCGCAGTCTACTAGAACAGCAGACCTTAACTGAGGAATAATAAGAAAAAGACTCCAAACCCTCTACCTGCTGAAACTGAAATTGGTGATGAAAGAGCTGTTCAGATTTGGATCTAAAACTTCAGCACTTTATCCAAATCTTATTCAGTTCTAGACCTTTAGGATTTGGAATTCAGACTGGAAACCTTGGAAGATCAGAGGGTTTTCTGGGTAGCTTTCCAGTAGTTCTTAGTTTTGTTTAATCTGGTGATGCCACAAGAATACACTGAGTGTTAATGGGTCTATCTTGACTAGCAAAGGATTTAGATACAGTTCAGATACTGACTTGGATAAAATTCCAAAATTTGGATAAGTTTAGATCTGGTGTTCTAGGCCCATTACAAAAATATGTTCAAATTGTGAAGTTTTGGGTCCCAATTTAGGATGCGTCAAAGCTGAAGAGGATTCAGATCCAGTGTTCTCATTGAAGCCCAGCTCCAGTCAGAAAGTTGCATCATTTGAACACAGCTCATTATTGTCACACATCAATCCTGACTCAATCCTATGACATAAACCGCACAATTCAGTGTCAAGATACCATTAGAGGATTCAATGATCTAATAATTCTTTTCCATCTTTGGCTACTGTGATCCTAATGGTCTTGTTATTTTATTATTGTTTATATTACACTAGAGTCTAAAGGCCCCAACGGAGATCATGGTCCCGTTGTCCTAAACACTGTACATGCACATTATAAGAGCCAGTCTCTGACCTGAAGAGCTTACAATCTAGGTATACAAGACAAAGGATGGAGGAATGAGAGAAGTGAAATGAGTTGCCCAGGACACTGACAGAACTAGGAACAGAAGTCCTGGTCGAGTGCCCCTAGACATTAAGCCAACTGACTCCTAATTTGTCTATCTTTTCCAACACTGTTTATTCTCCTCCCTCCCTTTCTGCTGGGCTGGGAAGGGATCCCAGCTTGTCCCATTTTCCATATTTTCAGTTTAATAATTTTGAGTCATTGACTTCAACAGGGCCAGTATTTCACTCTGGAAGTCTGCAAGTTCTAGAATGTGCATACTTAACTGGCTGCAGTGCGCGCACACACACACACGCTGAGTCTACATGGCGCTGCAGTTTGGATTATTGGGTTGTGAATTGCAGAGTGCCCTAAAGTGTTGCAAACTACCTGTCCCAACTAGACCTTGTCTAAAATGGGACTCCATCGACATGAATAAGGCATCTTACGGTTTGTGCCAGCAGACTCTACAAGGGTCAGGCAGAGTGCAATGCTTTACAGCACTCTACAATTCAGACTCTGTAGTCCAGACTGTAGTGCTGTATAGCCAAGACCCCAGACATGCTCTATGCACCTCTCTAATTGCATACCTATAGACAAAGAAATATTCTTTGTATAGACTCAGTAGACAGTTCCAAATGGTCATGAGTTTGGTGGGGGAAAAAACAAATTTTCCTCAAAGCAAGCATGTGTTGGTCTTCATGGACATAACAAATTTCAAAGTTTCTATCTTCAGCCATTTTTGCAGTATCCCTGTCTTAATGTCTGTGGCCATATTGATCCTGTAGTAGTGTAATTATCACAATTATATTTGCCACCTTCTCTTTTAATGCTTTTGCAATAAAATAATTTGTCCTGTCAGCAATTAGCTAAAGCAGCGTGTTTAGAGTTGCTTAGAATAGAAAGTGTGTGTGCTGAGGGGAGGGGGTCCACACACTTACCAAAGCCCATATTGGCTTTGACATAGCATATACATTTCATCCCAAATGGTGAATGTTTCAGAAATGTATGACTGTGAATCAAGACTCAACCAACAGGTAGTAGTCAGAGCCCACTATAATAATTAACCATGGTGCTGTCTGATTTTTGTCCTATCCTTTGAGGGTTGGATCTATACTAAACAGACTTTGCTTTGTTGTAGGTGCCTGTCATGCTGTCTTTCTTATCTTCTGTTGTATAAGCCCCTATTTCCTTCTCCATTTCTCACACAACCTTTTTTTCCTGATAATAATGCTAATATGGGTTTGACTGGTCTGGATCCAGGCATGCATTTTATGGTTAATCACCAGCAAGAAGTTGTACAATATTTCATGTGGGCTACATCCACCTGTCTCTGATTTTAAATTTGCTACGTTTCTTGTAGCTACTCCTCTCACCCAACTGCGTTTCGATAAAGTGAGGACTTGTCTAGATGAACAGTTACTGTACAGTCAGCTGAGGTGTAATTCTGCACACACTAGCCTGCTGCTCACTAACCGTCTGTTTGGTCCTTGCTTCCACGCACTAAAACCGCCCTGCTTTAAAACAGGAGAAGGTCAAAGCACACTAAGAAGCAGGGTCCACATGGATAGTCAGTGTGTGGCTGACTCGTGTGGTGCAGATTTATGCTCCAGGAGGCTGCACGCTGTTTGTCAAAAGAGCCCTTTAAAGGCCAAGATTTTCAAAAGTAACTTGTGGCTTTTGAGTGCCCAATTTGAGATGCTGTAAAGTGGGATATTCCGATGCTCAGCACTGTCTGAAAATCAGGCCCACTTAAGTTGGGCTCCCCAAATGGCTTTTGAAAATTTTTGCCAAGGTTGTTATATCAATTTAAAAATATCCTTATAATATTTAATTGACCATCTTCAAGAAGGGCATATTTCCACTATGAAAATTAAGTCTTGAAATGGACTTCATATATATATATATATAATTTCCTTGAAAGCCAGTGTGATCTATGTGCCTTATTTCTATAAGTATTGAGACAGCCGAGTTTGGTGAATAGTTGATTTGATTGCACTCACCTTTTCCATTCAGATTCCTGAAAGTCAACTGGCACTCATTGAAAACAGGGAAAACATACCTTTAACTGCCAGTTTGTGGTAGACTGTGTTTGTGAATTAGAATTCACCTCAGCAGGTACAAGACTGTAGATGCCAGTTTGGCGATAGATAACATCTGGGTAAGAGAATTCAGCTGTACAGTTATTAATTTATAGAAGAAAGTCAGCAGGCGGTCTGCAAAGGGCAAGTATTTCCCCTCTCTGGGAAGAGCTCTTAGTGTCATATTATATCAGGTAATGTTGGATTAATATCACAAGCAAATAGTTTTATATGTTTTGTACCATGCAGTTAAAAGCACCAGCTGTTTAACCTCATTGTTGGAGCAATAAATGCCTATTATAGTCGATGCCCATTTGCTAATATGCTTTCAGAACAAAGTATAAATTAATTACTACAGTCGGTACCATTCAGTAGGAGTTCAGTTTCAAGGTATCAAAGAAAGCTTAATAAGAACAGGAGTGGCCTTTACAATTTATTGATCATGATTACTTTCTATATCTATTTTAAAAAAATCAATTCTTTTGCCTAGTTTTGTAGAAAGAATATCTTTGTTTAATGATAACCTGATAATTCCTAGAGGTGTGAATTAACTGGTATGTAAGAGGTGACGAAACACAGAATGTGACAGGTATTCTGCAAAACTGTCAAGAGAGGCAGACTGTTGTGATGCAAACAAAATATGTTGAATTAAATATGAGGCATCTAGGAGCTTAGCGAAGATGACAGGTTTCATTGACTTCAATGGGAGTGTCACCGGATTAAGGGTGATGGGTTCAGACTTTTGTTTTTGCATGGCATGTGTTTACCAGATTTAGAAACCACATTTCTTATTGTGGGCCCTAAACCTTGCAATGTGTTTTATTGATTTCAGTAGGGCCCACTCACATGGATCAGGGTCATTATTTGTAACTTCAGCATACAGCATTTACTTATCACTTTGGCTATTAGATGCATTATATCTGTTTATTTATGCACTCTTTTATTAGGAAGTTTTATCGTCCCTGTTTAGGAGAGTGCTGAAATGATGTTATCAATAAAAATATTCCAATTCCACACATGTTTTTTGTAGCCGAACAAAGTCTACTTGCAGTAAAACAGTAAAACGCAGCACATATGCAAGATTCCACTGTATAGATGGTCTATGGTCTAGTGGAATTTTCCAGTGGATTCTTAGACTACTATGCTATAAGTCCTGATCCTGCAAACAGTTGTGCACATGCACACAGATAATCCCACTGAAGTCATTAATAACACAGATAATCCCATTGAAGTCAATGGGGCTGTTTATGTGCTCCAAGTTAAGCACCTATTTAAACATTTGCAGTAATGGGGCCCTTATCCAGAGATTATATAAGAATGCATGTAACTTTAAGTATGTGAATTGCCCCATTGAAGTCAACTGGAGTATTCCCACAGTTGATGTTCTGCATGTGTTTATGAACCTTGCTGACAGACATGGACTCAAACAAAACCCAGGATCTGAATTCCCTGAAAATTGGAAAGTTCAGATCTTCAAGCTTAGTAAATAAGAAATAAAGACAAAATAGAGACCAGAAGGAACAGTCAGCTTACCCCCACCCTTCCACTGAACTAGTTTTTTAACAATAACATTTCAGTAATAATCTGAATTTTTGGTGTCAACACTAGTGTTTCAATTGAAAGTCAATGGGAGTTAGAGGTCTAACTGAAAGTAGCCATCATATTATTAGTTCTAGCATCATGGAGTAAAATAAACTGAGAAGTAAAATAAACTTCCAATATCCTAAGTACTAACTGCGAATCATTGGCATAAACCATCCTACCATTATGAAGAATGATGCGGGGGCAGCAAATCACACCATGGAAGTTTCTGGGTTTGCACAGATATCACTGGTTGGACCTTAGGCCCAGATCCTCCAAGGTATTTGGGTGCCTAACTCCTATTGTGGTTCAGTATTTCCATTGTGCTCTCCTTGTGCAGTGTGTGCCTGAAATTCCCATCAACTATGAGATCAAGCCCTACTCAGCCAAGAACTTACTGATGTAGACCTTAAAAAGAAATTAATAATAATAATTATTATTATTATTACAACAATACATTTTATTATTATCATTGATTGGCGAGAACTCTGAATAGGTGCAACACACCAAAATAAATGATTCCACCAGTTGTTCCATATTTATTACAATCCTGTTGTTGCGCAAATCTCATGATAGTACTCTAGAGTTGAGCACAGAATTGAAAAAATACCATCTTCCCAATGTTTAGCAAAAGAAAAATTATCGCTGCCCAATGGCTTGAATTATTATTTACACACCTGACAGAGCTTACCAACAAACCTCAAAGATGATGCAACAACAGCAGGAAGGGATACTAGGGGAGGAGGCTGGAAGTGACAATGAAGTTATGGAATTCCTCAGAAAAGGCCAGTGCACAGCTTGGTAGAAGAATTTTTAAATTAATTAATTTATACATAAGATAATGAATAGAAATCTTAAGCCCTGAATCTGTAAAGACTCATGTATATGTGTTACCTTACTTTGAAGTCAATTGAACTACTCAGGAAGGCAAGGTTAAGCATGTGCTTAAGTGTTTGTAGAAGTCAGGTCTTATTTGACTAATTTCTTGTAGGCTAATATTTGAATAAAATAAACAGCCTTTGACTTTTGAACAAACATGGCAAATCTCTTCATTGACCAAGAGATCAGAAAGTAAAGCTGATGTTCTAGAGTTATAATACATCCAATGTAATTAGTTCTCTTAGAGCACAATAAATTGGAGGTAGCAGAAGGATGGTGACTCCCATCAAGTATCCTAATCTTCCCCAAAGGAGCATGTTTATTACAAACTTCTAAAATCACCTTTTGATAACATTGAACAGCCTGTGAGGGAGCCATTAAGGCATACAAGATAGGCCCATTTCCATCCTTAATATCACTTTAAGATTATCCATTTTAAATGGCCTAACTGATCTTATCATAATTTTATAAGCTATTTTAAAAAAACCACAACAACATCTATCTGATGAGAAACATAAACTCCTCTCCCTTGCCTGAGAATGAAGTCCATCTCTACAGGTGGGGCCAGCTGGTGTAAATCATCACAACTCCATGGACTTCAACAGAGCAAGGTCAATCTACACCAACTGAGGATCTGGCCCTGTATTTAATCTAGCTTGGTTGCACCATTCACCAAGTTATGTGTATTTATTTTTTATAAATAGAATATGCACCTGTGTGGTATTTTCCTACCTGAATGCAGAGAGTTAAATCAAAGGAGGCTGTAAAAGGAAAAACCAACAGGAAATGAAGCAATGGCAAAGATCAGATGCTATCACAAGCAATACCAAGAATCCCTGAGGAAACAATGAGGATACTGCTGATTGGGGAATATGCCCTCTCTAGCCCCACTGACACTTGAATATTTAGTCTTCCCAAAGCTATGCTTAAGATCAGGCTATTGTGTCTTTAACAGAATCTGTCCCAGAGAGAGAGAGAGAACATGAGAGAATTACAAATACCCACAGCCCAAATCCTAGGCCTCACCACAGCCTAGTACAAAGAAGCTGTAAAGCTGCCTGATGTTCCCTGGTATGAGGAAAACACCAGGGCATATACAGCTGGTGTAGTGGCTCCTATGTCACTCACTCCTGGCTATTGTCACAGGCCCTTGGCTTGGGGAAAGGGGACATGGCCATGGCACCACTGGTTGCTGATCTCTGGCTCCGCGGGCTCTCCTTGTGTGTCCCCCCCACCACCAGACACAGAACCCTTGTGAGCAAAGGAAGAAAAATCTGCACGTGGAAAAGTCCACCACACACACTGTTCTCCAGGAGTATGATTTGGCTCTTTGGTATTTCCTCAGCTGACTTGGTTAAGCAGCCCTAATTGCTGATTAGCCTAGTAAATTTGACAAGTTCTGAAAGAAAGAAAGAAAGAAAGAAAGAAAGAAAGAAAGAAAGAAAGACCCATGAGTTCAAGTGCCAGACAAGTCATTCCATGCTTCAAAGTGTGAAAATGGGGGAGAAAGGAGGGTACCTGAAACAAACCATCTTCTATAACACGAGTGAGTGAATGGAGTGGTTTTGAAATCAAGGGACTAATCACACAGGTTTAAGCCAGGGATCCTTCCACAGCTAGATTGATAATGCATCTCAGTCCTGGCCTGCAAAACCATCCTCGGCCTGTGCGCAGAGAGTCACATTCCTGCTGAAATCAGTGGGGAATTGGAACAGAACGCCAAACTCTTCTTCACTCCAGGCCTGAACCACATTTCAGCCAATGTGATGTTTTACATATTTTCACCATTGTTCTTGTTTAATTTGTGAAAACAATTATGCAGTCAGATGAACAGTGTAAAGCGACTAGAACTGCCAATATTTCAATGAGACATAGAGCATTTCAGCTTTACCAGTCGGGCTATCCAAGCATTGCCCTAAGGTATCCACACCATCCATAACTGATGTTGCTAGCTGGCTTACCTGAATCCTCCCCAACTACAACTTGCATTGAACAGACTTGATTTTTCTTCAGGCTCATTCTGAGGAAAGCGAGGCAATAAACAACCGGTCACTTGCCTCACTAGCTAGCACGCTTGTGTCTTAACTATATCAATTACACATGGTCAGTTCTGTACAGATAAAGAACAATATCTATTTGCCACTCAAACTGTTGTACCATACAGTAGTGTGGGTGTAAGACATATAAACTTACAGTCTAACTCGGCTGTCACCCTGGCTTTGCACTGTGGTAACTCCAGCCGAGCTATTCCTGGTTTATACTGCTGTGAGTGAAATCAGAATCAGAATCCATCGGCCAGATCTTCAGCTGCTGTGAATTGGCATAGTTCCACTGATGTCAATGGAGCCATGCAGATTTCCACCAGCTGAGGATCCGGCCCTCTCTCAATTGAATAGCTGTAGTGGATATACCTGCTGACATTTCACACTGTAAAATAGGTAAGAGGAAAGGTTTAAAGATAAACCTCCATTGTAACAGGACTCATTCCTTCGTGCATTTTATATGTAATTTCCATGAAATCCAAGATGTAGCCAGCTTCTAGGTCTCCTTTGCTTCCCACAGAATAGCTGAGTTCCTCTCCTTCTGTTTACCCATTTCCCTCCTTGTCTGCTGTCGGGTGGTGTGGCGAATGAGGGAGTTACATATCTATATCTATATCTCATATGCACCTCAGTTTGCCTGAAGGCACAGAGTTAAATCAAAGGAGGCTGTGAGAGAGAAATCAACAGGAAATTAAACAATGGCAAAGATAATGTGCTACCATTAAGAATGCCACATGTCCTTGAGGAAACAATGAGGAAGGTACTGATTGGGGAATACCCTCCATCCAGGCTAGGATGGTTTATTCTTCCCAGTGCTAAGCCTAAAATCAAAGGGAATACTTTACAGGCCTAGAAGGGGGTGGAGGGTGAGTGGCTGAGGGCTGCCCAGGGAGCATCAGTGAGCACTGTCAGGGATGAAAGGAGAGAGAGAGAGACAAGTACTGCAAGAAACAGGCTGGCTTTCCCAACCCAGATATGGGAATAAGCTGACCCTACCTGAGTTATGGATGGAGAGGTTAAGCTCAGGTTAGGAAATGTATGTTTAAGACACTCTATTGTTTTAACCCATTTTCCTAGATTCTGTGTTCCTTTCGGCAAATAAATGCTACTGTGTTTTGCAGGAGTAGGGTGTGGAATTTTTTGGTTTGGTTTGGATTTTTTGTCACCTGAATCAGATGCTGGCACAGGCTCCCAGAGGTAAAGTGCTTAGAGATGCTTAACCCAGTTGAGCCTGTTGGGTTAACATGCTTGGTAAACGGGGGAGCTGCAGCTGAAAGAGCCAGCGTAAGAGAGCTAGGACTGTGGGTTCCACACAGAGAGGGGGAAGATAGGGAATCCTGTCCTCAAAAGGGTGCACCTGAGATGGACAACAAGGAATTTCAGGCCCAGCTCGCCCAGGAACCATGATAACTAGGTTAGTCATTGGGCCAACATTAGATTATGAACTCCTCATGGTAGGAAGGGATTTTTTTTTATTTTTACCTGTAAAATAGCCAGCACTTCTATGAGGCTATATACATAATACTGGAAGAAGGGGGCTGAGTCTTTTGGAAAGGAGGGAGTGCACAGCTTTTGAAGAGAAAGGATAGAAAGACAAGAGAAAAGGGAGGGGAGAAAGAAATTGGGAAGGTGAAAGATAAGAAAAGCGAAGGGAGAAAAGATGAGCAGAAAAAAGGGGGTTCCCTCTCCTCTTTTCTCTTCCCCTTTTAGTGTTGCCCCTCAGATCTTTTCTCCCTTTCCCCCCTCCATTCTCTTCATTCTCTCATGCCACCTCCCCCACTCTGTGCAGTTGTTAGTATTAATGATGGCTCCCACTTGGAGCCAAGTCAGCGGAGGTCAGCTGCAACGTGAATCCTGTCAGAAGGCATGTGCTAAATTGAGTCTCAATGAGTGCCGTGTTTCTATTACAGAGAGGCCTGAACCAAAACCCTAGATCCAAAACCACCACAGGAAATGGGAGCTTGAAATCCATATCCAAATTTTGCATCTGAGGTCAGGGCCAGCTCCAGGCACCAGCGAAGGAAGCAGGTGCTTGGGACGGCCAATACAGAGGCCGTTGAAGTGCCGCCGAAGAGGAAGAGAGGGAGTGAAGGATCCGCCACCGAATTGCTGCCGAAGAATGAAGTGGCGCGATTGAGTTGCTGCCGATCAGTTGTTTTTTTTTTCCCTTAGCCGCTTGGGGCGGCAGAAAAGCTAGAGCTGGCCCTGTCTGAGGTTCATCACTAATTTCTATATAATGTGTAATTTAGTTCAAAATATGTGGGGTTGGGGGCCAGGAGATGGTAAAATGCTCCCAAAATGAAAAATAAGTCAGAGAGAGGGAGGGAGTCATGCAAACTTACCTTGACCCTCAAAAAACTTGGTCTTACTCTTGAGCAAAGGTCTAGGCCATTCCTTATATTACCCAGATGTGTCCTACAATCTGTAGTTGGGTTATCTGAGAGAGGCAGGTATTATTATTTATTGGTATCCAGGCCTACAGAATCTTTAATAGCGTTGAGCCAAAGAACAGTTTGTCTGGGGATTTGCAGGGCAATTTGTTAATTTGCCACAACATTTTCAATATGCTCAGTGGTAACTAGGCAGCACAATTCACTGGGAACAATGGAAACTGGTGGTAATGCTGCTGTGTTACCATGTGATAAATATCCTGTGTCACCACAGTAGCTGGTCTCCAGATTGAAGCAGACTTTTGCGAATCAGCAGGGTCAGCATTGGAATATTGTGCACTTGTCAATATTTGAGCACATCTGCTTAGCTCCCTCACAAAAGCCACTGGGAAAAACTACTTCTCATTGTGCCACGCAATGCTGTTCCCCTGCTCTAATTGTCAAATCTGTTGAGTTGTTTTTCTCATGCACACAAAAATTAAAAATTACTATCCTCATTCATGATTAATTCAGCTGCAGTGCTGCACGGTGTCACACTGCATTTTTTAAAGTATTCAATTCCACTTCATAATCAGAAGAGTTTTAATTAACTTTTTGCCAGTTAATCGTTCCCCCTCCTCCCTGCTCAGTCATTTTCCTGAGCTGCTCTACAGGTTTGTGCCACACTTTGGGGATATTGCCCAACTGTAATTGCTTGCAGTTCCCACTTCCCACTGGCATTGGGGGAAGCTAGATATGGGTATCCATGGAGCTCCTAGACAGGCTCAAAACCTGAAACTCACCTGCCATTCCCTCAGCACTTCCTCCTCCCTACAGGTTAGAACCCTCTCCTCTTACGTCTTGTTGTTTGCTTGCTGGGGAGATGGCAGTGGTCTAACTCCTACCTCATTTCTAATTTATTTGGGGGAGCAGCGGGCCATTGCTTTCCCTACATCCAGCTCTTTGGATGGCCATGGGATTAGCTGGCTTGCTTGCTCCTTTTACCTTAAGTCTTTGAGGAGGCCCAGTAAGATAAGCCCACCGGAAATGATTCAGGGGGTGGGCTGCCTGCCTGACCACCATCCTCTCTTCCCCACTTCAAAAGGCTATATGGAGAACAACTGCTGTTGCTATAGCTACTTGCCTTCTTCTGGAGCCTGATATACCCCAGAAAGCTCCATGCTGTTCACTCACCTAGAGATACTTTCCTTGGAATTGACTTGTTTTACCACAAGATTGATGATGGGGAGAACTGGTCCTTCCCCTCCTTCCTGCAAAGAGATTATCCCCTGAAAAAAGGGTTGCGGTCCAATAGGTCTCCCCTTTTCTGCTTTCAGCCTAGAGGAAAAGACAAGGGGTCTGTTGTGAAGAGAGAGACCATATGAAAAGGTGGCCCAAAATAGGACCCACAGCCCATCCAAAACTTTGTAAACCTCTGGGAACTGGAGTGACCCCTTAGAGTGAGTTTAGGATTGGTGAAGAAACCCCAAACGGTTCAGCAGGTTTGGGGTTCCACTGTGGAATTTTGTAAAGCATTGGTGGGCTGGCCAAAGAATGTGGAGAGAATATAGAAAATTGGAAAGAACTCCCCCACCTGAGTACTAACAGTTGTTGAAATCTTGGGAAAACTGTCTCTTGTGAGTTAACATCACCCCCAGGCAGCTATTTCTTGTACAACTGGCACTTACTCAGCACATCTTTTTAGGTCCTTTTGACCACGGCAATATTACAAGGGTCATATTTTCACATGGATGAACTGTTATGGAACAATTTCTCCAATGTATTAGGCACAAACATGCTTTCCATCAACATCAGGCATGCATGTCTTATCTCTCCACCTGTTTTTTATTTCCAGCAATCAGATTTAATGTGCCCACTGCATGGCAAATCCCACTCTCCACTTATGTTTGTTTCTGTCAGTTCCCTTTGGAGCCTAAAGGACTGCCTGATCTTATGGTTTCTTAATTTTGCTTTCTTGAAGAAATCTACTTCAGTGCCACTTACTTATAGTCACTAGTACCATTCACTGTCCTTCCCCAACATTTTTGTTAAGGAAAGAGAGAGAGAGACGCTTATTCTTATCTGGGCATGTGAGGATCCAATACGTGCCCCTTGGCTCATTTCTTTAATGAGAATTAGCACTCGCAGCAGCGTGGCTATGGAGGGACCAGCAGCTGCACTGTTAGATAAACATGTATGGCCAAAGGCTACTTGTCTGTGAGTGAGGCAAGCAGCAGGATTACTCAGCAGAGTAAGGCAAGTAGGATTTAGTGAGTGATAGGACAGTCACCACTATTAATTGTGAATACTGGGCCCAATAACACCCTCGGATGTGTGCACACAACTACTGCTGAGTTAAATGGGATTACTTTCCCAGGAGCTAAATGGGAGACGTTTCTGCTGTAGCATGGTGATGCATAAAAGTGAACATGCTGCTCCCTTTCACAACTAAAACATATAGGATTCCCCCAACCCCAGATCTGAACCTCATTCCTCCACAGAGATTCTACCCAGAAATCAGTGCACCGCACTCCGATGCTTTTAGGGTAAAACTTTGTATGCTGGGGCTACCGAGTCCATCCTGATGCACAGAAAGGTGAAAGGAACAACACAGGGAACCTGCGTGGATTAGAAAAGCCAGTAGAGTCCTCAGATGCTATTCTTCATTTGTATTCTGCATAAACATCCCTTATGATTTCATCACTTTATTTTGCCTTATTTAATGTTTAACATTTTTACATGTTAACAGTATTAATGACTAACTTACCAAAGCCACACGGTACTCTCTTTTCGGGAAGCAGTTGCTAGCATAGGGCTTGTTAAGAGGATGAAGCCTGCATGAAACTTCTGAAGTACTCAAGTGAAAATGTAGGGCTATTTCCTCTCGCACTGCATGGAGATTTCCAAACTCTGGGCCCATCCCATCCTAGCTCTAGCTGACTTCAGTGGCAGTTTTGCCCACATAAGGACGGTGGACCACATGCTCAACCCATGGGAGGGGGCGTTAGGAGAGGACATTTCCCCAAAGATGACAGTGATTGTTCCCTTCCCCACATTTCATCTTGGGGGGCGATGGGGTTCACCCCCTCACTAATAAGCCATGGGATTTTCTTCAAACTTAGTGGATTCTCAGAGACTGCTTGGATCTGAGGAAGGCCACATGGCTCTTCACTAGCTCTTGTCCCCCAGTATCCAGTTTCTGGCAGCATGGCGATGCTGGAGTTTTGCTACTAAAAATGCCTCCAATCCATAGCTACCCCTGGCCTGCGGGGCTGTTTCATAGAGAAGTCCCATGCTATGGACTCCAACGACACCCCTAGCTTTCCCACCTTTCCCTCAGCTCACCCAGACATGCCCCCCCAGACTTGCTTTCTTGTCTATTACATTCTGATATAGCCTTCATACAATGGATGAGCCAACCATTTTGTATAAAATAACCCACTACACCCTCAACTGAGAAAAACAAACAGAACAAACCCATCCATTGTCCAATAACTGAACCAAAGCTTGGTCGAACTTCCTTGTGGTTCAGAAAGTTTAGCAAACTCAGTTTCCTATTATTTCTCATTTTCCTGCACCTCTGGGTTTGACTGGGAACGGAAGCAGAAACACCAAAGGTCCATGAGCACACTGTTTTCATGTAATGTTTTACTCCATTGGAAACATTCTTCCTTTGTACATGTTAAGCAATAGTTCAGGAGCTAGCCTGGGACAAAGGAAACCTGGACTGAAGTTCCTGCTCTGCCACCAATTTCCTGTGTGAGCCATGGCCAAGTCACCTAGCCTCTCCGTGCCTCAGTTTCCCAACTGTACAATGTAGAATAGCAGCACTGCCCTCCCTCAGTGATGTGAGGATAAATACATTAAAGATGGTGAGGTGCTCAGATACTACAAGAACAGGGGTTGTATAAGTACCTCAGATCGATATGGGTCATTTTATTCTTATAGGATTCTCCTGCATAGCAGTGTACAATCAAGAGCCTCACATCATTTGGATTAGGTTTGGCAAAGCAGCAACTTTAAATGAACCTTCAACTCTGAACCATTTGGAGGTTTTCCCATTACTACATTCATCTCCGAATCCTGCATTCCTGCATCACTTGCCTAGCTCTCATTTCAACAATAGGCCTGTGGGTTGCTTTATTGTGACCAGCTCAGGCCTTTATACTGATTGACTATTTTACAACAATATGTGAGTAACAAAATACTCCCCACACACAAGGTGTGTGCAGTGGAGATGTAGGGCACAGGGCACGTTTGATAGGTTTCACACTGATTTATATAGCATTGAACATTACAGACAATGTGCAATTAGCCAGGGGGAAATGGAAAGCAAACAGGAAAGCAAGACACCAAGAACAAGTACATATTTCATGACAGTAGGTTTGGGCACTGACTTGTTGCATAATTGAACAGGGAAAGATAGATGCTGGCAATTGGAAATGATCATAATGTACCAGCTCTGATCCAAAGTGTATGCTGGCACCCTCTCTCAGGGGGCAGAGGGTTATTTTTAATTAGCAGCTCACACCTATGAGATTTGGCAAGGACAAGAGAGGACAGCGGGATGTTTTCCTACAAATAGAAGTTATTCAGTTCATTCCTTTTTCCGATCTCATACAGTAATTTATTTGGTTTTGGTTTGCTTTACGTACCAGCATTGTCATGTACAATGATGGCTACTTCCATCTCTTTTGAAACCAGGTTCCCTTGGGCAGCACTCTTTGACTTTGGAAGGAACCAGAATTCTGGCACTGCAAGGGATGACTTTTCCTCCTTGGTTCCATATCAGGCCTTGGAAACGTGGCTGTTGATATTTTTGACAATTTAGTCCATTACCTGGACACTCTGGAGGACAGTATTCTCCTGTAAACATGTGCATGCATTGGGGATCATGTTACTGTAGTTTATGGAATTGCCTTTATATTGTTCTTATACTTTTTTCCAGATCTGAATCCATCCATACTTGGGGGATGAAAAAGAGGGTTTGACTCAAATCATTTCTGTAACCGACCATTTTAAACATCCTATAACTGTAGTCATCCTAAAATCATCTCAGTCTAAGGTCTTGTCTACACCCAAGGTTGTACTGCTGAAACTAGCCTGGTATAGCTAAAGCGGTAATGGGTTTTGCTTTGTGTGATTGGAGTTTGCTTTGGGATCTTTTTCAGTGTTTAATATTATACAAATCAGAATGCTCAAAACTTTGCATGTTATCGTCTGAGAACTATAAAAAGGAACATAAGTTAAAGAAGACAGGAACCCACCTTTTAACTCCTCTGACATACATTTGACTGAGAGTGGAAATGGATGAACATTTTGCAAAAATAAAAATAGGAAGTGTCCATCTTCAATAAGAGTCCTTGGTGATTTCCAAAGCAGTCTAGGGGATTTAGACATTTCTTCCACTAAAATTAAAGAAAGATGTGTGTCTCAATCCTGTAGACTGCTTTGAGAATCTCAACATATTTGTCTCTGATGCATGTACATTTCTATGCAATTGCCAGCTTTACCTTATTCTGAATGGCTATCAAGATAAGTTAAAGCAGACAAATGCACAAAAAACCATATATATACTGATTTTGGCAGCAGGATTGGTGGGATATATACTTTAAAAGGTCTTAGGAGTTCCATATGTTCTATTTATGGGCATTTTTCAGATGGAAATCTATATTATCCGTTTGCAGGCAGATCTTAGAAGCATACAATTAAATCAACTGAACCAACAAATTAAAAAAAAACCCTTCAAACATTAAATAATAAATAAAAATATAATGATGACAATAATGAGGCTTAACCAGACCCTTCTCTGCTAATAACTGCCCCCGCCACCTATCCTGCTTCCAAGATGAGGCTATGCATTGCTTTTCTGTCTGGTCAGTGCCAATTGCACATTGGTGCTTCCCTAGAGATCTTCACTTTGCACACCAGAATTTTTTCTAGGTATATTCCCTTTCTGATTCTCCTTTGGAGAATCTCTGCTGTGGATTCACTCCCTGAGAAGAAAGGGTCAAATAGATGTTCCCTGTGGGCTATGGATCATGTCTTTCAAAGATGTTTTGTACATGCAGCAGTTTTCAGAAGGTGACAGATGTCTAAAATGTTCTATATTTCTGAATAATCGGCTGCTATTTAACCTCCGTTCTCTCTGATTCAATGTGTTAAGTTGTTTTTCCTTTCTTTTTCAACCATATAATAATATTAACCAATAATTGTGAAATGTATCTTGATGTAATATCATAGCTTTATTTCATTAGCACACTACATGATGATTCTATAGTGGATACTGCTATACGCAAGTGCATTTTCTGAATGAAAACTCAGTCAAAAGAGATCTGAAAGAAGACACAGAAGCCTAAAACTTACTAATTTACAAACAGCTGAGGGTTAACACTCTAGACAAAGTGTATCCCCAGCTCAGTGAAATATGCAAAGCTATTAATTTTTGTAGGGAGAATTATAGCAAAATAGAAATACATTAGTATAAAATGAATTAGTCTTGCTCTCAGCGTGTGAGAATAACAGTGAGACTTATTTTATTAGTGAAGTGCAACCCCTTCAGCCAATGGGGTATTTTGCTGTGATTCGTAATAAATATTACACCCTTACAATAACGTCATGCTTTAAAAAAAAAAATCACCACCCTCTAAACTAAAAACCAGATAAATAAATAGATAGGGGTACTATTTGCTAGAAGGAAAATGGGAAAAAGGGGGAGGAGGGTCAAAAAGTAACAGCCGTATCACCAACACAAACAAGAATTTCCAAGTGTTCCAGAACTGTGGGATGGGATGGGATGGGACAGATGTGCATTGGGAAGGAAATTCTGCACCCGAGGCCTCATTATGGGAGAGATGCTTCCTACTTAAAGGAGAATGGGGAATTCTTAAAAAATAGGTAGGTAGATCGGTAAATAGAGCTAGTCAGAAATTTGAAAATTAATTTATATTGTTGAAAAATGATGATTTTTAACATCAGAAATTTTACCAACAAATTGTTTTATAATAAAACTGGAAAATGAAAAAAGTTTGATTGTTTTGGTTGTTTTGGTTCTTTTTATTTTGGGGTTTCCTTCTTCCCTCTCCCACTCCCCTTTTTCTGGTGGCAAAATGGAAAAAGAAAAAAGGAGTAGAGAAGTAGGGTGTGTGTGTCGGGGGAAGTGGGTTAAAAGGTTAAAAAAATAAAAGTCAAACAACAAAACAACAAAAACTAAAAACTAAAAAGAAAACTTTCCAAACTGAACATTTGTGAACAATATATAATTCATTTGAAAACCACTAGAATGAAAAGTATTAAGGCTGTCGATTAATCAGTTAACTCACACGATTAACTCAAAAAAGTTAATCACGATTTAAAAAATTAATCGTGATTAATTGCACTGTTAAACAATAGAATACCAATTGAAATTTATTAAATATTTTGGGTGTTTTTCTACATTTTTTTACTGATTTCTCTTACAACATAGAATACAAAATGTACAGTGCTCCATTTTTTTTTTTTTTTTTTTACAAATATTTGCACTGAAAAAATAATAAACAAAAGAAATGGTATTTTTCAATTCACCTTATACAAGTACTGTAGTACAATCTCTTTATTGTGAAAGTAACTTACAAATGTAGATTTGCACTCAAAACCAAAACAATGTAAAACTTTAGAGCTTACAAGTTGTAGCAAGGTCGAGATTCACCGGTGCGGCGCTTCCTGCTGGTCGTCCTGGGAATTAGCGGTTTTCCAACCTTGGAGCCCCCTCTGCTGGCTGGAGGCTCACCTGCCTCAAGCCCCCATGTCCCTCCTGGACCCCAGTGCCTCTTTACCTCGGGGTTCTGCCCCAGGAGTACCCCCACACTCTGGGTCTCCTTTCCCAAGGGAACCCCCCAACCCTCTACACCTACTTTGCGTCAGTGGCTACTGCCAGTCATCTAGCCCCCTTTCTCTGGGGCAAACTGCAGTCTGTAATGGCAAGGGGGTTGGACCAGCTGCCGCTGCCTATTCCCGGACTGCACCTCCCAGCCCCAGTACCTGAGTAGGCCTTTATCAACAGGGCCGGCTTTAGGCCGATTCGCCCGATTCCCCGGAATTGGGCCCTGCGTCTTAGGCGCCTTTTTAATTTATTTTTACTCACCCCGGCGGGCAGTGGCGGTCCGCTCTGGGATCTTTGGCGGCCCCGCTCCCCTGACCAGAGCGCCGGCCGGAGCGCGGCAAGCCCCGCAGCCCCGCTCTCCCGGCCGGAGCTCCGGCTGGAGCACGACAGCCCCGTGGACCCGCGATCCGGGCTGGAACACGGCTGCCCCATGGCCCCGCGACCCTGGCCGGAGCGCTGCAAGCCCCGTGGCCCCGCTCTCCCTGTTGGAGCTCTGGCCGGAGCGCAGCAGCCCCGTGGTCCCGCGACCCTGGCCGGAGCACAGCTGCCCCATGGCCCTGCGACGCCAGCTGGAGTGCGGCAAGACCTGTGACCCCCCTCCCCCAGCCGGCAATCCGAAGTGCCGCCGAAGACTGGGAGCGCCGCCCGGTGAGTACAAGCCCCAGGAATCGGGCCCCGCACTTGCTAACGCCGGTCCTGTTTATCAAGGCCTCAGCCTGGGGAGTTGCCAAGCTGGAGCTCCCCAGCTCCTCTTGCCCTTCCCCAGCACTGCTCTGTCCAAGGTACACTTTGCTCCTTCAGGTAGCTAGGTCCATCTCTCTCCAAAGCTGAGAGAGACTCTGACCCAGCTCCTCCCTTAGGCCTTCTTATACTCCCAGCCCAACCCTGATTGGCTCCCCGAGGCAGCCCTTTCCCAGGACTGTTTTTAACCCCTTCCACACCAGAGCAGGGTGACCGCCCCGCTACACAAGTCCACTCAGTCCTACTTTTTGTTCCGCCAATCGCTAAGACAAACAAGTTTGGTTACATTTGCAGAAGATACTGCTGCCTGCTTCTCATTTACAATGTCAACTGAAAGTGAGAACAGGCATGAGCATGGCACTTTTGTAGCTGGTATTGCAAGGTATTTACGTGCCAGATACGCTAAACATTCCTATGCCCCTTCATGCTTTGGCCACAATTCCAGAGGACGTGTTTCCATGCTGATGATGCTCGTTAAAAAAATAAATGCGTTAATTATTGTGACTGAACTCCTTGGGGGGGGAGAATAGTATGTCTCCTACTGTTTTACCCGCATTCTGCCATATATTTCATGTTATAGCAGTCTCGAATGATGAGCACGTTTGTTTTTAAAACACTTTCACAGCAGATTTGGCAAAATGCAAAAAAGGTACCAATGTGAAATTTCTAAAAATAGCTACAGCACTTGACCCAAGGTTTAAGAATCTGAAGTGCCATCCAAAAGCTAAGAGGAATGAGGTGTGGAGCATGCTTTCAGAAGTCTTAAAAGAGCAACACTCAGATGAGGAAACTAGAAAACCCAAACCATCAAAAAAGAAAAATCAACCTTCTGCTGGGGGCATCTGACTCAGATGATGAAAATGAACATGCGTCGGTCTGCTCTGCTTTGGATCGTTATCAAGCAGAATCCGTCATCAGGGTGGTTGAAGCATACAGGGACATATAGATCTTTAGCGCATCTGCCATGTAAATATCTTGCGATGCTGGCTACAACCGTAACAGGTGTTCGCATGGCCTCACTTTCAGGTGACATTGTAAACAAGAAGTGGGCAGCATTATCTCCTGCAAATTGCAACTAAACTTGTTTGTCTGAGCAATTGGCTGAAGTAGGACTGAGTGAATTTGTAGGCTCTAAAGTTTTACACTGTTTTATTTTTGAATGCAGTTATTTTTTTGTACATAATTCTACATTTGTAAGTTCAACTTTCATGATAAAGAGATTTCACTACAGTACTCGCATTAGGTGAATTGAAAAATACCATTTCTTTTGTTTTTTACAGTGCAAATATTTGTAATAAAAAATAAATATAAGGTGAGCACTGTACACGTATTCTGTGTTGTAACTGAAATCAATATTTGAAAATGTAGAAAACATCCAAAAATATTTAAATAAATGGTATTCTATTATTGTTTAACAACGCGATTAATCACGATTAATTTTTTTAATCGCTTGACAGCCCTAAAAGTATTGAAACAATTTTCATGAAATACATTTTTCAGCCAGCTCTGGTGAGTGATATCAGAGCACTGATTCCTGCGAGGATAGGATTTGGGGAGGTGGATTTGAGCGTAATCAGAGCAGACACAGAGGTTTTTAGAAACCAACAGGACCACGCTGAGTTCAACGTGCCATAGCAGGAGTGACTTCTCATTTGTTTACTTTTGGTTTTCTGGTTGGCACGAGTGGCATAATGCAATTCAGACAACTAACTTAAATGCGTGAAAGGCCTGATGTCAGTGCCTAGAAAGAATAACTCTATTAGAAACAAGGTAAATTTCTCCCAGGATACAAAACATTCAGGTCATGTACTTCCTCGCATATCGTTATGACATGTTCACTTTACCTTCAATCTATAGCACCAACATGCTACTTTTAGGACACAATAGCACTTTCCCTGGGTCTGAGACATCAGCAAATTAGCTTCCTATTGTCTTGATAGCACATGGCATTGAAGGGGCCACCAGACTTCTAAAACCAGAAAGAAGTGCTAGATGATGTGGCTTTTTAAACACTGAGCCGAACAGCTTGTGAACCATTACTAGCTAAAAGTGTCAGCTAAGATTAGCACAAACATCAAACAAAGAGAAAACAAACAGCTATTTTATGGGCAGAAATGGATTTTCAGATTCTACAGTAAATAAAATAATGTGCTGTCTTAGTCAGTGCCCCTGTGACGATACAGTTTGCAGAATTTTTACTGGCAGGCTGCCATACTTATTTTCATTTATCTGCCTCAAAGCACCATTTCAAAAAGTGCAAAAGCATGTTGTTGATCGAGTAGATTGTTTATAGCTGAACTGAGTATTTCAGAACAACACGCATTGTAATAAAGCGGGGGAGGGGAGACAGACGCATACACAGCTGCAGCTTCTTGAATCCTTTGTCAAAAATGACTGCCAGAAAGCCAAGGAGTATTTATTCTGTCCTAGGAAATGCAGTAAGTGAATCCCTTCCAACCACATTAAGTGACAGGAATGAACAAAAGCCATAAAATCCACTAGGTCTAGACTTCCTAAAACACTTTTCCAGCACCTTGTGCCCATATCACCACCCCCTTTTTGCTGCTGACCTTTGACATGTGCTTTGCTATCCAGTGATGATCTGGCTGATGGTAAATCCTGGAAATCCATCATCCCTGTGCACCTTTTGAGGTTTATTGCCACTGTAACTAAAGATCTCAGGGAGCAAACAGCAATAGAAGACTTTTTGTGATTAGCAATCTTTTGGGTAGGAAAATGTATTCGAAAATAATTGAGTAAATAAACCCCAAACCACTGCTGTAAGAACAAATGGATGCTCCCTAATAGCTTGCTTGGTTACATACCATAGTTGGGGTGATCCAGTCATTCAGTGACAATGATGGAAGCCCACATGATCTATTCCAAAAGCAAGATCTTAACATGCCAGAGAGGCCACAGCAAAAGCGAGGAGGGGACATTACAGTGACTTTAGGAGATAAAGCGATTTGCTAATCTGACTCTGAATTCACAGAGATTTCAAAGCCAACCCACAAGCAGCGGGACAGTGATTACTGTGGCAAACAGCAGCACACAAGGCAGGCAGCCCCAGCAGTTCTGATCACTACTAAGGGTTCGTTTCCCCAGCACACACAAGACTACAATGATGAATAAGGACACTAGCACCCACAAGACCTTAGTTATTCAAATCTAAACAAATACCAGACTTAAAAATATAACCGTTGTAGGGTGCTTGGGTCACTGATCTACTTAAATGTAAATCCTTGCCCCGCCCGCAATGCAGGCCTGGCTCCCATAGTAACCTTCCACATAATGTCCACAGAGACTGGCATGGAAATGAGTTCCATATGAGGAAGGACTCTTGCCTGCCCGCTTACCTCACTGGACCCCTGGGCAGGGGCAGAGGGCCAAGGTGAGGTCCTCTGCACTAGGGGTGAGTTTCACCCACTGTGAATAACTTTGGTTCCTGCCAGTTTGCTCCGCAGACATTCGGCGTGTTCACAGGATATTCTTTATGGCTCGATCCTGCCAGGCACAAATTACTCCCTGGTTTTGCTGGAGCACCCTCGGGTTCCCTGGGAATCAGTGGCATGGGAGGCACTCAGCACCTCACAGCAGGGGTTGGTACTTTACCACATTGAGCCCCATTTGCTGATTTCCAGGCATTTTCAGAGGCCATATTTTCTATGGTAATATTGAACCCACTAAGTCTTTCAAGGCCCATCTTTCCAAACCTCAAGTTCCCAGATGCTTTTTAATACCCTTCTCAATGGTGCAATAAAAGCTGGATATTTTATTACTTCTCTGAATTATTATCCTAATTTATAATTTGCCAGACTCTTTTTTTTTTAAACTTCAAAATCTGGAGTGTATTTTCCCCACACCAAGATGTGCTGCACCCATCACATTTTTTTCCTCTGAAAAACTGTAGCCTAATTTTTAAATAGGCACGAGAAGGATTTTTCTGAAAGGGCGCAGTATCTTTGTCGCATTGTCACTGACGTTGTTTTACATCTTTCCAAGAAATGCTTAAAGGATTTCCTAAAATAAAGAAGATAACCTAGAAACGTACACGAAAGATTGAAGCTGAATTAATTGGTTATGAAATCTTCTGAACTTTGATGTAATATACACTTCTGGGATGATTCACAAGGAGCCATACTTTTTAAATAAAAGCATCAAGCACCTCGCTTATCTGGAATGTGCTGTGCTGGGCACAGTCGGAAGCCTTGGAACATCTGCAGTCTGTGCACCACACATAGTAGACACCTAAGACAAGGGAGTGTAAGATATTCAGGGTCTGATTCAAGCCTGTACGAGTCAATAAGAGTCCCTCATAGAAAGGTAGGGCTAATAGGGACCTCAAGGGCTCATTTAGTCTATTGCCCTGCACTGAGGATCGGGCCTTCAAACAGTAAGCACCTTAGATGCCTAAATACCTTTGAGGATCTAGGCCCAACTTCCTACTGTGATATGCTGCAGGCTTGACATGAGCCTAGGGTTGCCAGCTTTGTAATGTTTAAAACCCCCTGCCCCGCCTCTTCCCCGATGCCCCATCCCATCTCTTCCCCAAGGCCCCGCCCCCATTCGCTTCTCTTCCCTCCTCCCCCCATTGCTCGCTGCTCTTCCCTTCTCCCCCTTCCCCGCAGCCCGTGTCAGGAGGGATTCCCCTGTGGAGCAGGGGCTGGTGCAGATGATGACCCTGCGCCTCCCTGCCTCCCTTGCCTGCAGTAATTGGACTTTGCGTGTCCAGTCCAGTAGATCTGACTGGACATGGTCACGTCCCCTTTTCATCTGGACTTTCCAGTTGAAAACCAGACACCCGGCCACCCTACAATGAGCCAGAACAACAAGCTGAGTTTCAACTGCAGTGATGTGACAGGTGGATGCACATAAAGACAATCCAAGTGTTCATTGGGGGTCATGGAAGCTGTTTGCATGGACAGAGCATATTAAACAGACTTAACACTCTAGGGACTTGCCTAGACTGGGAAAATGATCTGTTACTAACACTGGGTGTTAGCAGGGGGGTGCAGATAAACTGACGCTGAGCATGGTTGATATGCTGCGAGAGACAAGGAAAAAAAACATGTTTGGATTCATTTGAGAAAGTGAGGTTTTATTAATGTACAACCCATTTTCAGATCTGTGAAAAAGAAGAGCTTTCAAATTATCAAAGCAATTTTAAGGCTGGAAGTAGCAAGGACTAACTCTAGTTCCTTTTTCTTGTTATTCTGTTATAAACAAAGCCAAAGAAACTCTCGGCGAGTTTGCCAGCAAACTCTTTGGAAGATGTTCAGTATGACTGTATTTTGCTGAATACCTGCTCTATGCTTTTGACTGTAACTAGCTTGACAGCTGACAAAGTAAAAATTTCTTCTTTTTTCATCTCACCTCACAATTTGAGAACCAGAGACTTGGGGAAAGTAATACTACAACCTCCTTGCAATGCATTCAGTACAGTTCACTGAAATGATTCCCTTGTATCATACGGTTTCATTTTTAGCTTGAGAAAGAGGGAGCTGGGAAGTTCAAATTTCCTTCAGAATTCAGGGAGCCTCATTTCCCAGTGCTTTATACCCTTTCACCCTAGATATGGAGTGTCACAGCCAACACCCAGATAATGGGGACTGCAAGGCACTTCCTTCAAAGCACCTCAGTTCCACCTTGTAAACTTAATTTAATACAGAGACCAAAAGTTTTCCTCTCGGTCTGTACAGTATCTGGCACAATGGGGCCCTGACCCATGTCTAGGCCTCCTGCACACTACTGCAATGCAAATAAATAATAATGCCCTGCTGTGTAAAATACAAGGCTGTCTGAAAAAGACATTTCCTCAAATGCTCAGGAATTATAAATGGCTTCTCATCCAAATGTGATGAGGAAAAAACTGCCTAAATCCAGCAAAAAGGAGAGATGGCATCACCCTACGTGACAATCTGCCACCGAATGAGGAATGGACAGTGCTCACAAATGGACACAAGGGATCAGACCCCAAGCACCGTATGTAATCCTACCACAGCAAGTCGTTCCTGCCTCTGACTGATACCGGAGGGGTCTGTCTTTTTCTTGCACATTGGCATCACATCTACAGCTTGTCAAGGCAATAAAAGCTCAGAGAACTGAAATGGCTAGTGTGTCTGTAACACTGTCCTTTGCTGGATGGACTCAGAACAACTTCACTGTGTACCAAAGCCCCTACGGCTTTCTTTTAACTGAGTGAGCGAGGGCCTGGGCTTTATCTGAGTTCTAGCTTAGCTGTCATCATGAATTTGCAAGTGGCCAGGGTGTTCATCATTATGACAATTGTCAAGTTCCTAGCTGAGCTTTTAAACAAATTTTAAAAAAAAGACTGAGTGACTTACTAAATCAGAACTGAAAGAGGAATAGAATATGCTGCATGTGTGCAATGTCATGAAATTAATGTTGCTCTTGAAAACCTTCACTGGTGCATTTTCTGACTTTCTGTGGTTTCCGCTGTATAGACCTAGTGTTGCCTCAATGCATTTAATTTCCTGATTTTAAAAAACAAGGGAAAATGTGCTGTTTAATAATGTTAGCATTAAGATGGCAGCAATTATACTGTGAAGTTATTTATGATTTGTATTGAGGTAGTATCTAGCAGGCCCAATCATAGACCAGAGCCGCATTTTGCTAGGTGCTGTACAAACCCATAACAAAGACAGTCCCTGCCCCCAAAGAGCTTACAATTTAAATACATGACACAAGACAACAGAATGGAACAACAGACAGATGGGAGGGATCACAGAGAAACAATGAGACAATGGTCAGCATAAAAAGCAATGTTCAGCACTCACCAGCTGTTCAGCCATTGTTGAGGACTTGTTGTTGTTTTTTGTTTGTGGTGAGCATCACAGCAGAGGGGAGAGTTTTAAGGAGGGATTTGAAGGACAATGTGGTGGCTTTGTGGTTGTTACCAGGGACTGCTCCCACAGTTGAGGGACAACCTGGGAGAATGCGCAAAAGTGCTTGTTTGAACATTTAACAAGCAGACTCTGGAGACTGGCACCACTGGCACAACAGATGCAGGTATCGAAACCTGGGTAGCATATCAGAGATGAAAGGCAGGGCGAGAATAGGCGTGATGGGCCTGGAAAGGATAGATGAGAAGTTTGTGTTTGCTGCAGTGAAGAAGGGGGAGCCATTTCATTCCAGGCTGTGATGGGGGATGTTCTCACCTTTACTGCTGTGGATAATTTTCCATCACAGTTTACATTGTCTCTTCACAACAGGAAAAGACAAAGTCATTTTAAAATAAAAGCTCTATATCTTCTGAGTGTTTCTGGATGCAAATGTTCATTAATAGCTAGGAAAAGAAACAAGTTGATATTTCAGTTGAACTGAAAACAAGCTCATTTGTTTTGGATTTGGTGTTCTTGAATATACTGTCAACACTGGATTAAATCTGTCCAGTTCTGTAGGAGGGTCGAAGAAGCTTGTTTTCCTCTAATAGAATGTAAACTTTTCTACGCATTCTGCTTCTGTCCAGAGTCTTACTTGGAACCTTTTCATCTCCCCCATTGCTTTTTCCTGGCTGACTAATCCTGCCTTCTTCAGATTTGTACCATTTCATACCCAACTATATCTTTGGCCTATAACAGCATTTGTAGGTCTAAATACTTCTTATTCTTCCAAAACTGAGCTTCTTCCACAACGAAGATAATAGACACCTATTATGACACTTTATGGCAGGCCCAAGGGTGCACAAATACGCCTAGATCCTGCTACTTTCCTCCTTTCTCTGGAGGTCTGAGGCATAATGGCTGTTAGCTGAATATTTTGGATCCTCAGATACATATCGTGTTCGGTTTGGGGAGGTGGGGGGGAAGATTCAGATGAATTTTGATTTACTCTGAAGGGGTTCACCCATCCTCTTTATTAACAGTACGTACTGGGGTTTGATAGTGTTCACTTACATTGTAAGAAAAATAATAGTCTCCCTTTCAAGAATAATGGGGATAAATTCTATGGTGTGGGGTATGCAGGAAATCAGACTAGATTGTCAGAGTGCTCCCTTTTGGCCTTACAACCTATAAACAGAACCGTGTTTGAAAAAGGAGGTCCCACCGGAGCTATACCCAGTGTCTAATTCTGGTACCCATAATCCTCAAGTACAGTTCCTATTGATATCAAGATCACTGGCTTAGCTCAAAAGTTGGTTTGTGCCAGGATGCCACAATATCAATTGGAGTACGGTGAGGCATTTGTCCTGCGTCTCACGCCAAGCTTTTATTTTTGACAACACTTTCTATTTGTCCAGGGAATGGTAGAGTAGCTTGGTTTATGTTTACCCTTTGAAATGAGTGAGTTAGTTTAGATAAAATAAGAACTTCACCCAAAACATAAACTGAAGCTTAGCTGAGCGTTGCAAAAGCTTGGTTAACATATCTTTACACCCCCCCACCTCCCATCAGGCTGGTTAATCTAAGTGCGTTGTCACAAAAGACTTCCAGGGATAGGGCCAGGTTTCTCTCCAACATCTACTTGGGGGAGGTGATGTTGGGTACAAATATAGTTTCCTCCATTCATGCCACAGCCAGGAACAATGAAAGTATCTACATGGGGCCGTGCAGGAGCTGCTCCCTCCATACTTACCCAGAATTGAGATGGGGGAGGGGCAATGAGTCACCCTCCTCGCACATGGTGCTGACCAGCAACCTGTCTACATTAGCATTTTTTCACAAAATGTCCCACTGTTGCAACTCCAATGGCAGGAGTGTTCATGTAGAGAAGAAACTATCAGGGGCTGGCATTTTAACCCGTATTTTCCAGATCTGCTCTGGGCAGGGTAGGATGACACAGTGGTTAAAACCTGGGAATGCAGGTTAGCTCTAGCCAAGTGCCACTAATCCTCCAATGCTTCCCACAATTCCCCCACGTGCCCAGAAAGGACAGACGCATTCTCCCACAATTCAATGAGAAAGAATTAACAGTGGCTTAGCTTATGGAGACACAAAGAACCGGGGGATATATCTGAGTCCTTGTGACTACACATGAGGAGTGGAACACCAGATGGGATGCAAAACTCAAGTATTATTTTGCAGTATGGCTGCTTCCACTTGAGGTAGGCTAACTTGAAAGGACTAACTCAAATTTACTCTGCAGTCGAAGACACAGTCTTAGTGAACAAGTGGAGCTAGGATTTGCAAGCACCCTCATAAAACAGTGTCCAACAGCATGTACACAGGGATTGATGGCCCTATAGGGCACTTAACCTCTGTTTACTTCTCAAGGCCACAATTTTTTAACAAGATTACCATCCCTGATGACGTGCAAATATCATCATGTGTGTACATTACTGGCATATCAACAACTGAACATGAATAAAAATAGTCCTTGAGGATTAACGCAGCAACACACTTGTACTTAATCACTAAAGAGAATTTCTAATAAAGAAAACCTTTCCTTTTGTTCCTAAAAAGGTCAAAGTCTTCTTTTCTTTACATGACAATGGGGAAAAAGCCACAGTGTAGCTTTCTTCATGTGGATTAAATTATTTCCATCCATGAGTAAAAAAAAAAAAAAAAAAAAAAAAAAATCCTTTTCACAGACCTTCACCAACATTTTTTGTGTGAGATCCACAGCTTCTGATGTCTCTGTTCCTTAAAATATTAATTTAATTGCTGAACAAAGCAATAAAGATTTACTGCTCATCTTAAACATTAATCCTTTTTATTGACTTCCCAGCCAATAAACTCAGCTCTGAACTGTCAACAAATTCCCTTCAGATTTATTTAAGAAACAGAGGGGGCTATGCTACCTGTACATGTGTTAGAAGCTGCTCACTTCCCTGCTGAAATAAGTTTCATTTGCACTTCAGAACTATAAACAGTGACTCTGTTTATCTTCTTTCCTCTTAAGACCTGCTTCTGTGCCTATTGAAATCAGTGGGGCTTTGCCAGAGCCTTCAATGGGATCAAGGTCAAGCAATTGATTTGTTTACAGTTTTATAGTGGATGATTCTCTACCACTTGTTGCACTGAGTGAATCTCCGTGAGACACATACCAGTTAAGTAAAGATTCCTATTTCTGTCTTCTAGGAAGAACTTCAGTGGATTCAGCCCAAATTGTATCTTGACTTTAAAACCTAAATTAGACAGCATTGATCCAGTACTGATGAGCACCCTTTTGCACTACTTAACTCTAGACAGGGCCGGCTCCAGGCACCAGCCTGGCAAGCAGGTGCTTGGGGCGGCCACTCCGGAGAGGGGCAGCATGTCCAGCTATTCGGCGGCAATTTGGCGGACGGTCCCTCACTCCGGCTGGGAGCGAAGGACCTTCCACCGAATTGCCGCCGCAGATCGCGATCGTGGCTTTTTTTTTTTTTTTTTTTTTGGCTGCTTGGGGCTGCCAAAACCCCGGAGCCGGCCCTGACTCTAGACCAGGGAAATGGGAGGAAAGGCAGGGAAAATGTGTCAGGCTTGACACAGAATGACTCAGTGCTGACACTGATGATATGTGGCTACATTCATCTACCGCACAGACACTGGACCCAATTCTCCCCTTACTCACACCATTACATGTCAGGGAATAGTTCCACTGAAGCCCATGCAGTGTCAAAGTGTACAGTAAGTGAGGTGAGAATCGGGCCCACTGTCTGCATATAGGAAGTGTGAGGCATTACAAACTCCCTCTCCAAAGTTCTAGTGCCTTTTGTCCAGTGCGTTGCAGGAGCAGCCACATTAGCTTATGTGACAGCAGCCAGCTATAATCACCTGAGCACTTCTCACATGCAGCGTTTAGTGGATGGCCGTGCTATGTAGATACACAAGCCAGCACTTTAGAACTTCCCGGCTCACTTTTGTGATCAGATCTGGGGTGGCCCTGCTTCCCTACTTGGTGTCACATGTACAGCAAGTTTCATGCTCTTAACGTTTCCCAGAAATTCAAAGTGACAGAACCGGAGGTATCGCAATCTGGAACTCTTAACTTTAGTAAACTAGTGAGAATACTGGAATGTGCATGTTCCTTATTTAACTGCGTCTCCAGCTTTTCTTATACGCTGCTAAGCACAGCAGCCCAGGATACATATTAGACAACTAACATCTGGACTGAATATCTGTTAGGACCGTATGCTCAGCCACAGCATCATATTGTAGACGGGGGGAAACCCAAGCCAAATGGGACTCAGATATTTTCAAGGGTCAAAAATAAAGTAATTTTGATTTTCCCCAACTCCGGTGAATATGTCATATTGGCCTGTGTTATACGCTCATACAAAAGTCTCACTGCAGAAATAACCTGAATTTTAAAATGGGAAGCAGGTTAAGCATCATGGTTGAAAACAGATGCATCCCAGTGAGATTTTCTCCTAGGAAAGTCCTGAGCATGAGAATGCTAAGTGCTCTTGTCTTCTAAATGAAAACCAGCAGTAAGTGAAGTGGATGCATTGCGGTTGTGTTCTCACACTGATGTAATAAACTCCAGTTTCCCCCCAATAGGATTCTCTTGGTTTACCACTGAGAGGGCTACATGTGCCCTAAATGGGCAGGCATGGGAATGTGTAGCTTACATAAAGAGAAGCAAACATGTCAATGTCATAAAAGCCCCTCAAGATAGTTGATGGAACACAGTCCAACTCCCCTGCTACTGAGTAATAAATTCAGAGCACATAGCACAGCAAGAACAATTTTGCACATAAAAGAAAGCTGGTGGAAATGGGCCTTTTAGCCAGCTTTCAGACTGGACCAGAAAAAAACACCTCCACAGTTTCACAAGTATCTTTCTAGGCGAAATTCCACATGCATCCCAGCATGTCTGTAGTTTGATCGTTAAGGACCTTGGCCAGCAGAGGCTAATACTGTTCCTTTACGGAGAAGTGTCTAGTTCCCACCTGGCCTAATTTTCTGTAACTGAGGCTGGGGAAGCAGTGCCTCACCTGAAGCCACGGACGAGGCAAACACAGATCTGGAATTCAGGCAGGAATTGGTATTTTGACTTTCTTGCACTACCTTGATTTCAAGCTAATGCCTTGTATGTACTTGGGGGCACTGTCCTTAAGTGGCGAAGCACTAATCTCACACTAAATAAAAGGAATAGATGTGGCAGTACTAGGAGCACCAGAGAAGGCGCTATTTTTAAGAGCTCGTAGATAATTTTCCATCAAACATCTGGGCGGGGGAGGCTGGAGAATGGCTTCCCCCCCTAAAGATTTTTTCCAATTTTTTTAAACGGTTTTCAGTTTATTTTATTTCAAAAATATATTTTAAAAAATTGCAAGACATTAACAAACAACTTCTTTTTGGAAATTTCTGGCAAAATAAATAAATGAAAGAATACATAACCTGTATTGGGAAGCCCTCTTTTTTCTTTTCTTTTCTGTTAATGACTTGGGCACCAGAGTAGGAGAGTATGGAAAGTAAGTGAAGGATGAATGAAGGTGGACTGTCCAGTCAGAATGCACTACTAATTAAGGAAATATGATAATCAGAAATATTTTAATTAGTACTGATTCTTCTCTGGGTCATGCCTTCTTTATTCCTTTCCTTCTGCTGTCTTCTGTCACCCCCTTCCAGCTCCCAGTGCCATCCTCCCTGACCTTCCAATCCCTCCACCCCACTTCACATGTTCGTCACTGGCACCTCTTGTGCGGGGATGGGGTTTCTCTACCCATCCTATGCTTCACCAGTGCATGGACTAACAGATTGATATGTTCACGGCTCGCACACAGAGAAATTTGATAAAAACAAATACTTCTGCTGGAAGGCTGCAATGCAGCAGTACTTTATTTCTGAACGATAACACACAAGATCCCAAACAGAAAGAGACAAAACAGGCTGCTCCCTCAAACAGGGAGGCACAACTCAACCCACCTCACTCTAGGCCTGATTTCTGCAGACTGACTCTCTGAACGCACACTTCCCTACAGAGCTCCCTAGCCTGGAAGCAGGACTAGGTTACTACTTAGGATTTAAAGTGACAGTTTGTAATTTTGAACACGTCACACATATGTGCACATTGATGTCCCTGAGGTCGGAGTTCAGCTTTTCCATTATAGCACTATGGTGAGAAATCTAGTGTGTGTTTGCAGGGATATCAAATTCATTCTGAAGAGAGGGCTTAATTCTATTTTTAGCTATGGTCTCTTGGCGAGGGTTAAAATGTAGAGCTCCATAATCCTCTCAATCTACAGCGGATGTCTGACTGATGTCAATGGGAAGTTTACACAGTGATCAACTGTTGAGCATGGCCTTTGTGTAGTAACTAAACTCACACTTTACTATTTGTTCAGTTCCTTCTTGCTGCATTCCATATTGCTCAATGAGAAGATATGCCCTCTCACTCCCAGACCCTCTGCTAATCCTGCACTTTGATGCTCTGCCTTCCCATCCTCCTTTCTCTCTCTCTCTCACTCCCCTTTCCCTGTCTTTTGTGTGTTTTCTCCTTTTTCCTTTCTGCATTTCCATCCCTGCAGTATCTCCCAATTTTCCCATCGCCCACCCTAGAGCTTCACTCCCAACCCCTTCTCCATTCCACCTCTAAAATAAGCAATGATGTAGTTAGAACCTGCATTAAGATGTCATTACGCTTTAGTGTTAACATCCCAATGGTAAATCAGGAAATTCACACTCTCTCATTCTCTGTTTCAGGCTGTCTGTATTACACTGCATTGGTTCCATTCTGATCATTTGGGAAGGCTCTCTTTAAAATTACAAGTTCTAGAAATTTACTTTAAAAAAAAAAAAAAAAAAGATGAAAGTTTAGATTCTGAATACGTCATGTGGGCTGGATCTGGCCTACAGGCCTTATGTTTGGCACCTCTGGTATATTACACGTTGGAGGTGTGGGGGCTTATTTATAGAGTCTGTCAGTGAAAGTGGTAAGTGTGATGTGCGTGGGTTAAAATATGACAAAGGAAGATACCCTGAACTGGACATTTCCTTAACTGCTTTCAATGTGTTTTGCTGCACGTAGGAATGTGCAGTGTTTCTGTTAGGTTTAGAGACATGACATGTTCCCTTATGTTGGTGTTGGAGCTTGAATCAGAGCTGATCCAGTGGTCTGGCCCTTGTGTTGTCTTTTACAGTAGTGCAAAGTGAATGTTAAATGCTATCAAATGAAAATGGTAGCATTTTGCACCCACTTTCCATGGGTATAAATGACTACACAAGAGGCAGGGCCATGGAGAATCAGAACTACTGAGTATACAGGTAGTGGGCAGACTGTACCTTTCCCCTCTAATTCGTGTAAAATGAAGCGGCCAAAATAATCTCTCACCCATCAATTGAAACATGTATTTGCCCTCTTCAGATCACCCCACTTGCTTCCAATTGTATCAAGATTAGACTTCACGTTGTGTTCAAGGCTCTGCACAACTCTGATTTGGTTCATATCTCTGACCTCTTCACTGATAATGATGCCCCTTCATTGCCTTCTCCTAACCCATCTTTGTGGACTCTTCCTTGCACCGAGTATCCTTCCAATGCCCATGCCCCTATCCTCTTAGGAACACTTCTTCCCAGAGGCCATACATGTAATACATGAAATTGTACCTGATTAAAGGGAGAGAAAAGTAACTAAAGTGATGTCTTCAGCTGGGTCCCTCAATACATCTTAGTACCACTTGGGTGAAACTCTGACCCCTTTGACTTCAATGGGATCAGAATGTAACCCTTATTTTCTGCATCCATTGTCTACATTGTAAATTTTCTGAGGCAGGGACTGTCTTGATGTTTGCGTCTTACACATCACCAACCATACTGTAGGTGCCTGAAAAACAGCAAATAAGGATAGCTTTGCCAGTTGGCTTTAACCTCATAAGACTTATTGCAACTGACGGAGCTTTCAGACTCTCAAAACTTCAGTGGAAACAGTGCCAAAAGTATGCCCTGTGCCTTACAAAACCTTAGCAAATGCACAAGTTCCCAGGTAGGGCAAGTGAATAAAACAGATGTGAGCTTTCTAGACCAAGACATTTTCATAGTTGATAGCACAGTCACCTCTACAGAAAACCCAAGGTATCAAACAATGAAAAGAACCATACTTGTAAACACATATGTCCAAACTGCCTTTTCTGTTTAAACTCAAACTTCCCAGAATTGATTGTCCTGGGATAGATAACAACCCATCTGAAATTTTGTGTTGAAAGGATTTTTTTGGTTAATTTAATGGAGGTGCTGGTAGTGGTGTATGTTGGAGGGAGAAGAATTGTTTGATAGGGTTTTGTCAAATTCTAGTTTAGAATAGAAATGCAATTGCATGCTTAACCACACAGTCAATACTGTGCTAGCAGAATACTGCAGTTCTATATTGTTTCACCAGTAATACCTCTTTCTGAACAGACAATGGGGCTGGAAGGCATAATCTTCATGCAGCGATCCAGAAATAGAACTGACCTACCTCCAAATAAATTTCCTTTAGGACCCCTTACATTTATTTAGTCAGAAGGATTTTCTCTTTCCCTGATCAGGATTGAATGTGAATCATGATCTCAGTGATGAAAAGCCAATAATTCACTTCACTAGTCAGCTCTCCATCCGCTAGGTTCATTTATTAAATTAAATTCCAGCTGTTGCCTGATATTCATTTCTCTTCCCTTCCCCCACCCCCACACACTGTGACAGAAATGCTCATAAATAAGGCTGTACTATTTAGGCCCCTCCCTAACAGCCAGCTAATTAAATATTTTCAGTGTCAGATAGAAAGATGCAAAACTAGCACTGCTTAATCAAAAATGAACAAATAAACAAAAACCCCAAACAACCCCACAACCAAAACCAAACCAGGGCAGAATCCAAAGCTGGTGTGAATGGACATAGCTGCTGCAATTTAATGGAGCTTTGATGATTTACACCAGCTGAAGACCTGGCCCAGCATCTCCAAAAGCCTCCTTGGTAGCCACGTTATGCCAATTTTTCTGAAGATTAAGGGCTTGTCTACATGGCCCTGTAATGGGGACTATGGGATGTGAGTTGCAGGGCTGGCTAAAATGCTGCACTATAACTGCCCTGTATAGCCCCTGTTAGCACGAACCAAAAGGTACCTAGCTCATGTTAATGTAGTCCTGCAACATTAATGTTAACTATGTACCTTTTCGTTTGTACTATCGGGATATACGCAGGGCAGTTACAGCGCCACACTTTCACCTGCCTTGCATCTCACATCCCATACTCCGCACTGCAGAGCCATGCAGACACGCCCTAAATGCATCTAGGGAGGATTTTGCGCCAAGGAAAAATTTTCAGCTCTCCGGCCAGATACAGGACTGCATTGCTGTTACTAGCATTCACAGCAACTGTGTCTCCATACTTTACAACTCCCACTGTGGCCTTTCCTTTTCTGAACTGTTCTTCCAATAACTTTAAGGTGTGAACTTCATTCAGACCAACTCTGCACATGTCCTCTAGAGATGCAATTTTGCCTTTAAACCTACCCTGGCTTACAAACCTTTCAGTACAAAACTCACGTCCTTCATACCCTGCCAAAATTAGAATCTGCTACTAAACCAAATCACTTGAACGTTGTAACATTGGAAAAAAAGGTGAAGTAAAAATTCTGGAGCAGTATCTGGTCCAGTATTTGAGCAAGTGAGACAGCAAATCCTTTTCTTTCATGATCTATTAATATTTTTAAAGATCAAATATATTACCTACTGTAGATCAAATTATGCCGTCTCTTATAGATCTGTGTTCAGAGTTTAGCCTAAAATATGCCCTTCCTTAAAGATTGTCATGGAATTTCATTATTACTGTGAAGGAAATAAAAGTGGAACTGATAGGTTTTTTCACTGTAATATGGAAGCCAATTTATTGAAGTAATTTTTAAAATGATTTGCATGTTAAGAATTTTTAACTTAAAAAACTTTATGAACCTTGCTTTTGGCATCTTGAACATCATAAAACCCCAATGTGTTTGTTCTGCTTGATGTCAGATAATCTACATTATTGTCAGGTTAATCATCTTACATACAAATAATTACCCCGATAAAGCAAATGTTGAAGGACACACGGCAAATGAGACTGACACACTTTCTCAATCTGATGAGTTTGAATTTAGCTGAGATTAGAATGATTAAACCATGGCTCAATTATATTTCATTGCATTGTGTTGCTGACATGTACAGTGGAGATCATTCCAAAATTTCATATTTCCTCTCTGAGACTTGAATCAAGCATATCAGGGCACAGTGGCATAGTGTTACAACAGCAATATTTAAGTCAACCAAACAAACTGGATGTGTTAAACAGTGGCTGATGCTAAACTGGCTGGTCAGTATTGCAGGTTTTTTAAAAACTGAGGGGGAAAATGTCAAAATTTAACTGTACGGTCTTCTGTGGTTTTAATGCCATGATTTTTTTAATACACCAGCTTGTTACAGCTACAACTAACAAGATCAGTAGTGGGCTATTTTGTAAAAGGGATGTGAGCAAAAGGGAGAATTGAGGAGGCAGGATTAAGTTTCTGGTGGGTACAGTAATTACAGTGGTAACATCAGTGATTGTGGATGGCGTACAAGGTGAGGGCTTTCAGCTGACAACTTTTCATTTCCTTGCTATATGTCAGGAATAGTATGTGTGTAGCAACCTTAACCATTTCACAATGAAGATTTGTGTACTAATGACATATATATGTATAGCAAAATATTTGGGGATAACATTTTTAAACAATTGATTATATTTATATCGAATGAAAAATTACATTTATGCTAAAAATTAATTATCCCCTGCATCTTGTTCGAGGGAGACATGATAGCCAAATTTTGGCAAGCATGGGCCAGGAAGAATAGTCAAACATTGGAAGACCTACATCATTTACTTCCAAGCTACTCTCTCCTATTCTACAAACACCAGCCAACATCCAAACATATTTGTATACAACTGGTGTGTATGTCATATTTCACTACGATGAGATGATTTGGTTTCTCTTGGTATTTGCAAGTGGCACTTGTTAAACGAGGCTTCAAGCTTATGAACACTTACATATGTGTTTAGCTTAAAGCATATGAACAGTCCCATCAACTTCAATGGAGCTACTCATGGGTTTAGAGCTAGGTACGTGATACGTAAGTATTGACAGGATCAGAGCTTTAACCGGCAAGCAGCTGTAGGACCGTAACTTCATATGCCATGACTCACAATAGAGGACATTCACTCGGGGTACTGGAGTAGTTCTCTGAAGGTGGGGGACACTTGGAGGGGATTCCACCTCTTGCAAATGGCAGAATTGGGCCCTTTACTAGCACAGTGTGTGGGAGTACATTGGGGTGGGGTTGAGGTAGACACTGGACCCAATTCTCCATTGCACTGCAACTTTGAATACACAAGGTGTAGGGTGCTGGGAAAATCAGGCTAATTGAGTTCACAAATAGGTGAATCTAGTGGCCAAAAAAGCCCAGCACAAGAGACATATGGAGGTCACAGCTCCAATTTCAGCCCAGGAACTGGAATAGTGACTGTGAAGAGGCTAAAAAGGAGCCCTGACCTCTGCCTATATGTTGGGGGTGGATTTTCTTCAACCCCCCCCACCCCACCCCCTGCATAGTGCCCATTTACTCTGGCTTTGTGCAGGGGGAGAATTTCACCCAAGTCCTGACAATCAAGATAACATGTCTGAGAAAACGTCTATGCCGGAGATTGATCCTGGTTTCATTCATAATGAATACTAACATCCAGAGGCGCTGACTTTCTGATTTCCTGGGGGGTTCTCGATCCCCACTGCACCCTTTCCCCCAGACCCCACCCCACCCCGCTTTTTCACGCCTTGTTCCGCCCCCTCCCCTGAGTGCGCCCTGCCCTCACTCCCCCTCTTCCTGCCCCCGCTCCTCCCCCTCCCCCCTCAGTGCCTCCTGCCCGCCACTGAACAACGGGCAGGAGGTGCTGGGAGGAGTAGGGGAGGAGCTGATTGGCAGGGCCTGCCAGTGGGTGCTGAGCACCCGCTATTTCTTTTCCATCGGTGCTCCAGCCCCGGTCGGCATCTAGGCTAACATCATTATTCTATTAATGTATTCAACTTCAGCCATATCTTTCTGAGGAGGATATGATATAAGTACAAGAAGAAGAGGGAGAGGCAGAACAATTACAAAAACAATTGTGATGTATTGGTTTATCTTAGTCATACTAAATTGTTTGAAAATGGGAAGCATTATGAAATCTTTGCATCCTACAAGCTTTTTTTCCTCAAGCCAAAAAAAGGGAAAATATGTAAAAAATTATGCTTCCAATAAATAATTAATTTGTGTGAACTGAAGACATGTCTCTGATTCGCGAATCATTTCCCCTAACACCACTTTTCTTTCATTCTACAGAAATGACACTAATAGGAAAATGTGTCCCAATGTGCGATTCTATTGCACATTAAACTTGCTGAAGAAGGCATGAACTTGATGACTATATGAAGTCAATTTTTCTCAACAAGAGGATAGTAGATTAATACTGGCATGACACCACTCCCTCTCTCTCCCCCTCTGTCTCACGTAACATTTGCCTTTTATTGCAAGGTAACTGGTGTATTTATTCCACACATTCTGCATGTAATAAACACTAAACAAGAAAATAGTTGCTCCAAGTAGACATTAGTATAAAATCACAATACTGACCTTGTCACTGGGCAAGTCTCATCCAATGAAATATAAAATAGCATTTAACTGAGGGTTACCAACCATTATTTATATCTAATGAAGTGCCATCTTACCTATTTGAGATGAATATACCACACCTCTCCCATGGAGGCTTAAAAACTCTCCCACCTATTGTATCATGGAGGTAGAGCCTAGCCTCCCATTCAACGACTTATTTTCTAGCCTTCTAGTCTAAGCCACAACTTCTGATGGGGTCGCTGATCTGCTTACAAATTACTATGCTTAAAACAGGGCAGTAGAAAAGGGTTTTGTTTGTTTATTTCTCTCTCCCCCTCGGAATTTGATAACTGCTGAATTAAAGATGTTTATTTGGTACTTAATCAAAAGTTACATATATTTTAAATTTTCCCTAGTGTCTTCTGTTTTTTCCCCAACCCACATGTTCTCAGCAATGATGTTGTAGAACTCCATATTTCACACCAATAGATGGCCCTTTGCACACTCAGCACAGAACATTTTCGGGGGGGGGGGGGGGGAGAGAGAGATAGCTCAGTGGTTTGAGCATTGGCCTGCTAAACCCAGGGTTGTGAGTTCAACCCTTGAGGGGGCTACTTAGGGATCTAGGGAAAAATCAGTACTTGGTCCTGCTAGTGAAGGCAGGGGGCTGGATTTGATTTGACTTGACTTGACTCAACTCAAGTCAACTCAACGACCTTTCAAGGTCCCTTCCAGGTCTAGGAATAGGATATCTCCATTAATTTATTAAAATCACCTTAGCCTCTAAAGATAGAACAAGAAGCAATGGGCTTAAACTACAGCAAGGGAGGGTTAGGTTGGACATTAGGAAAAAGTTCCAAACTGTCAGGGTGGTTAAACACTGGAATAAATTGCCTAGGGAGGTTGTGGAATCTCCATCTCTGGAGATATTTAAGAGTAGGTTAGATAAATGTCTATCAGGGATGGTCTAGACAGTATTTGGTCCTGCCATAAGGTCAGGGGACTGGACTCAATGACCTCTAGAGGTCTCTTCCAGTCCTAGAATCTATACTTGAGTGGCCTATTGTGAAATCTTTGGCTTCATGGACTAGAATCATAGAGAGTAGGAAGAGATCAGGCTAGACAAGCCAGCTCCTTTAATGTGGGAAATGTCTTGCCTATTTGTTTACTATTCTCTGGGATGTTGGAAGAATGTAGAAGTCCTCCAGGATGAGAGAATGAGAGGGAACTCCCAGAGGTGGAGGAGAAGGTGTGGACAGGAGAGGGGAACCTGGGGGAACAAGGGGAAGAAGTTGGGGAATGGAACTTTGGAAGGCGAGATGGGAGAGAAGGTAGAGATTTGGGAGGGGAACCCTGGGGAAGGGAGAGTTAGAGAGACTAGACTGACTGTGGTGGGGAGAGGAGACAGTAATCCCAGGGAATGAAGAACTCTTTGCTCCCTCCATGTGCTGCGTCCTAATGCTACCTGGCCCCATGCATGGGATCCTGGAAAACCCCTGCTCATTCCTCCAATCCCTGCATGATGCTCAGATATCACATAAAAATGATAGTTATGGCTGGTGGGGCGCTGTAACCCTGGGTCTGTCTACACTGCAATCAGAGGTGTGCTAGCAGCATGCAAGCTCAGGTACGTCTATGCTTCAGTCTAGCTAGCTCAGATGCCAACAGCAGTGAAGCCAGAGTATCATGGACTGCAGCATAGGCTCGCCACCCAAGTATGTAGCAAGGCATGCATGTACTCATGTGGCTAGCCCATGCTAACAACCATGATTCCAGTGGCTTCACTGCTATTGGTACCCAAGCTAGCTAGATTAGAGTCAGCTCAGGTATGTTTACATATACTGCAATCATACCTCAGATTGCAGTGTAGACATACCCTTTCTATGCAGGGCCAGTGCAACCCATTAGGCGACCTAGGCGGTCTCCTAGGACATTACCATTTGGGGGGCGGCGACCGCGGTGGCTGGATCTTCAGCCATCTCTGTCGGAGGCAGCATTTCGGGGGAGGGATCTTCCGCCGCCTAGGGCGGCAAAAAAGCTGGCGGCGCTCCTGTCTCTATGGCCATACTTTCAAGCGTTTCGGTTTCTTTTAGGTTTAGTGCTAACTTTGAATTTCCTGGGTTTTCAGGGCTTAGTTTTTTTACATCTACAAGAGTGTCGTGAGAAGTTGTTAGTTTTTTTTTTTTTTTTTTTACTCACTGGTTTTTTTTTCCATCCTTAACACCATTTTAAGGAATGTTTTATCTGGGACATGAGACAGAACTGCTGTCATTCACTATCAAATATTAATCATTATGGGAACCTTTGCAAAAATCATGCCAGTTATGTGCTGCCAATATCTGAACAAGGGAACTCTCACTAAATTTTTGGGATAAGCCCCATGTTCTAGAGACCTAGGTGCTGCAGAGGAAAGTAGTGAGGGACTGGGGAATTATATTCATGTATTTCCCCACAAACAATTCCTCATAGCCAACACCAACGGGCAAACAAACTTTAAGATGCATCACAATTACTGACTGGTCTAGATGCAGCATGGAGTCACATAGCTGCATCATGGAAGATGTATTCTGGCTGGGGAGCTCAACCCGTACAAGAGAATGAAGCATCTGAAATGCAACCCCCACGAAGGCCACAGCAACTCAGGTGGATAGAGCTTAATGTCAAACTGAGTTAAATATTTCAATTTGGGAACGACCGAACGTTTTGATCAGAGATATCTAAACAAAGTGTATCAACTTTTCCTTCTTGAAAGTTTGTTTTGGTGCAAAAATTTTCAGTTGAAAGTTTTTGGTATTCAGATGTTCAGTTTTTTGATGAAAAAAAATCAAAATTTTTCATGGAAAACAGACACCATTTTTAGTGAAAACATAGTATAATTGAAAGCTCAATTTTCTGTTGAAAAAGATGACAGAACATTTTTCACCTGCCCTCTAAGGAGGCTCAGAGATAACTGAAGGGCAGGGAAATTGTCCCAACTTTCCCTTCAGTGTAATGGTAGAATGCTAACAAGGAGTTCCCATGCACTTAAAGGGAAAATGATGCTTTCATCAAAAAATCAAACTTCCAAAGAGAAGTTTAAATTGAGTGGCCTAAAATGTCCTTCAAGTTCTTCTAGAAGGAAGAAATGAATGACAGTTTACAAAAATCTGGTTCTACCCCAAAAAGGTATCTGCCTTCCATGTTACATGATTAAGGGTCAGCTAAGAAACTAGAAATGAAGGAAAACAGATCTATCTACACGCTGGCAGTCCCTCAGCTCTGCAAGATGCCAACAAATCCATTACTGCAAATGCATTTTGCACCAGGAGAGGGATTTAAGGGCTTTATAGAGGAAGATTGGGCTGGGGGGAAAAGGAAAACTCCATGTCCTGTTCACTACTTCCAGTGGAGAAGGATTTTCCCCAAGTGAAAAGTAAATTGCTAAGAACATGCAACTGAAATAATTAAAATTACTTGAGGGTTGTTTTGGTTTTTTTCCCCCCAATTTCCCATGGTAATCAGTCTCATAAGGCTCTATTCACTCTACAGTTCCCGCTTCTTGAGTCTTAAATATTTATCAAATGATGGAGGTCCTTAATAGTTGCCTACATTTTACAAAAGACAGCAGTATGCTGCAGAATTTGACCTTGAAAATCGTCTCTAGTCTCACTCATCAGGGCCAATGCTATTTTCCTTTTTTACAGCCTTGGAAATGTGTGCCAGATAGAATGGATAGCTGCGCCACACATGGAAAATTTTAAAAACTAAGAGGATGTAATTTTGGTATAAGGACATGAAGGGATGCTACACAGACCAGGGGGTGGATATTTATTAATGAAGCTACAAACTAATTAATTTAAATTGAAATAAGCTTCATTCAACACAGAAAACAACTTCTCTAGATAGGGAATGGAATCAAATCCTCAAAAGTGGTGGTGGAATTTAAAAACAATACAATCTTCAAGTTATGGCTTCATAAGCATCTATTGGAGATGCATTAGTGATTAGAGTCCAGACAAAAAAGGAAGGGTTTAAACTGTAGAAACTACTATCATTCACTTCCAGCTCTAACAATGATCTGAGTCTGTGAATGAACTGGTGAATGACTCTACTATGTTTCAGAGTCTATACTGGACACTGAAATACAGAGGAGGGAGCAGCATCTAGAAGACAAGGAACTGGAGTGGGAGTCAGGGGATGCAAACTCTATTCCCAGCTCTGTCTCATATAAGTGGTCTAACATAGGACTCTGCAGAGGTCCAATGAAGTCAGTTTTAAACATATTGTAGATTAACTGGTGCAACTTCTGTGTGTAGTTAAGTGTGGACCTATTAAAATGTTACATTCAAAATCCTGGTAAATCAAAGGTAGGGTCTTGTCTCCATAAACATAAAACTGATTCATTTTCAAATTAGAACTGGACAGATCCAAATTGAGGTTATTTCTCTTACCTAAAGTATAAAATCCACTGATTGTGAACTCTGCACTTGAGGAAGGAATTTGGTAATTATAAATATCCCCTTGGAATCAGGTCCAAACCAAACTCAATAAGAAGTTCATTTTGCTTCAAATGACTTGCTTCTGTTTGTTACCCTCAAATATTTTAATGACCACTAGTTCACAATGGATAAACCTTACTAAGCTCTTGCCAAGCTCTTATTACAGTTATTACCTATCATTAATACAACACGATTGTAAATCTCAAAGGACTTTCAAAATATCATTATCCCTATTTTACAGATGGTGAAACAAAGATAGAAGGTCAAATGACTTGCCCATGATCACATACTGAATCAATAGCAGAGCTGGGAATAGCGTTCATGGATGAAACCCTGGTTTCACTGAAGTCAACGGAAGTTTCCAGGTTTCCAGGCCCCTATGCTCTCTTCATTAGATCACAGTATAATGCATGTGCTTAGCTAATGCAGAAATGAAAGACTAGAAAAAAAGAATTTTGGTGCTAAAAAAGTTGTTGAAACAACAATTTTTCTCTCTTTTTTTTTTTTTTTTTTTTTTAGAGACACTAAAATTCCCGATATGGGTTAAGTCACACACCATAAAATGCAATTAAAGTTGAACTGAAAGGACTTCTTTTAGAAATAACTGAATACAAAATACTCTAATATCTAATACATTCAATTGAAAAGAAAATGAAGGTTTGTCTGGTTGTTAGTTTGTTGATTCTCCAAGACTGAGTTTTTCAAGGGTGGATAACATCACAAATACCTAAAACAAAGTAAGTATTGCAGCTTTCGGTGCTTGGGATGTCATTAACTCTGCAGGGTTCTGTGTCTCTTCACCATTTGTGTCCTAGTGGGTTAGTAAGAGATAAAGTTATTTTAATAGGAGTTTGACTCAGCAAGGACTGAGTAAAACTTTAGCAAAGATCTTAGGATTTGGCCTAACATTTATAATTTTAGTAAAAAATAAAAATCCTAGGCATCACTAGAATCATGACAAAAATTCAAATAGTCTATTGGATCAATAGCCAAACAACTGAAGAGCACTAAAGAAAATTGCCATATGCAGTAAATTACCTCAGCCCTTGTCAGAACACCTCCCATTCTCCCAGCTGGCCGCTTTCCACTCCTCCACCTTTCTCAGGGAAAATTCTCCAGAATACCCTGAAGGTCCACAAGTCCAAGTACTGAGTGGGTCTCAGAGTCAGAATTAGAGCTGGTCAGAAAAATGGGCCTTCCTGCCCCCCAGGGAAAATTTCTACCAAAATAAAATAAAAAAATTTTCCATGGAAAACGTAGACGTTTTAGTGAAAAAATAGAAAACCAAAAATGTTTGGATTCAGTAGTCTACCTGTGCTAGCTTTAATTTAGCTAGCTCACTAAAGTAGCAGTGAAGACACAGTAGCTTGGGCTAGTGATGCACATATGTATCCCAGGAGACCAGAAGGTCTTGCACAGTCCATGCTGAAGCCTGTGCCATCATGTCTTCACAGCTCTTACAGCGAGCTAGCCAGATTAACGCTAATGCGAATACACCTTGCCAAGCTGCAGATCCCACCTGCAATTGCAGTGTAGACATAAACTCCATGCAAACACATAGGGTAACAAAATGGTTGGGGCCTCTATCAACACACATTTGTGTTTCTGTATTTCTTTCTTCTGTGTAGATCTTGTGTACATGTGTCAAATCACCAGAGTCATTAAATTAGTAAATCAAGATGATTAGACAGAAAATATAGACCCTTGCTATTTAATTCTGGGCGGAAACAACTTCTAAAATTCTGTGATAAAAGCATGATCTATGGTAAATATTAAAATTATGCACACAATGAACACACTTAGCAGTGCATAAGAAAAAATAATTTAAGCACCATTTTGCATAGCATTAACACTAGTAATTCTCATTTTTGCTTTAAAAAGTTTGTCATTCCAACACTTTGTTCTTCCTTTGGAATCACTTCTGTGCATACATATTTAGAGGATGTGACTGGCTACCATTGGATCAGATTCCAATAGATTCAGAGCTACATGAATAAAAGTAAGTCCTGCTGAATGGTATCAGAATCTGCATTTGTCAAGAGGCCTGTGCGGTCAAGCCTAGGACAGTGAAGGTGCAGTTGTTAACAATGGGACAGATTCTGATGCTCTTACTCATGTTAAATGTACCATTGGCTTCAGTGAGAAACCTTGCAGAATTAGATACTACTCAGTGTGCATAAAGGTATTAGAATCTGGACCATAGATTTGTTCATTGCATAGTTTTACACTGAGGGAGGAGATGCAGTCATCACCCTTAAAATATCAGCATTAGCCAGCATTTATCACATATCATCAGGATCTGAGATACAACAATTTCCCCCATATTTAGCATAAGAAATAACCATAATAACAGCATGCTATTTGTGAGCAGACGTTGGCCTTTTAATGGCAACCACCATTGTCAGTCCTTAATTTACTTAAGTAATCAGTCCTCTTTTTTGTTTTTACATTAAAAAAATATGCAAAATATCAAATTTTATTTATTCTAATCAAGTTAGCGTAAATAGACGAAACTAAGCACATTTTCAAAACTTGAACAAAACTTAAATTATGAGGGTGGTTGTGTGTGTGTGTGTGTGTGTGTGTGTGTGTGTGTATACACACACATGCACAACCACCCTCATAATTTATTTTATATATATATACACACACACACACACTCAACAGGTTATCATGCTCATAAAGAAGAAAAGAGATACATTAGCTTTCTGCAGTACCACAATATCTCAAGAGGAAAAAGACTTCAAAAATCAGATCCTAAATAATACTACAGCTTTTTGGAACAGAAGAAACCTCACAATCATTCAGTTAGCGCTTAGGACAGACAAAGCATAAGACCTTCTAGAGAGCAAAGTTTGGAAGGGTTTATTATATAAATAACCTCCCCAAAGTCCCCTGTACTGTTCTAACTTGCTGTCATTTCCCCAGAGACAGGTGCAATCCTGCAAGCAGTTTCGCACATCCATAGTTTTATTCACATGAGGAATGTTTGTTGAACACTATGGAACTGCTGTATGTACATACCGGTTTCGAGGATTGAGACCTTGAAGTAAGGGGAAACTTTTTCAGAGCTCACTTTGGTCCCTATGCTGCTACCTGGTGCAAAAATGAATTAAAACCCTAACTCCATAGCTTCACAGACGTTGAGGAGTCTACATGTGCTCCCTACAACAGGACCAGCAGGCATGCAGAGTGCAGACAGCATGGCCTACTAAGGTAACACAAGATGGGAATCTGAGGAGATCCTTGTCCCAACTCTGCAATCCTTAGGCAGCTGCATGGACAATCCCTCTCTCCATACTTCCCTGCTGCACACCCCCCCCAAATCCCACCAGCAGAGCAGAACTGGGCTGAGTTCTAAGTCGTCACAGCTTTAATTTACATGGTTAATAGAGCTAGAGGTCCTACTGATTTCAGAGGGAGCACTCAGGCAGTAAAGAATTATTCAACAGAAATCAGGGGATCGGAATCTATTCTTGAAGGGTTTAGCAGATTATTCATATAGCACACAGAGGGTTTTTTTCTTTTTTTGTGTGTGTGGAAAATCCCATCATTTTCTTGTAAAAACAAGTTCAGAAACATCCCAGTACATTTTTTACATTTCAGTGGGCATGAGGTTCTCTTTTTTTCCCTCACCACACGAATTGCCAACTATACTGACAAGCAGAAATCCTAAATAAAAGTTTTAAAACAAGCCACCAACTGTTTAGAAACAGAAAAAGAAACTTAATTGGGAAACCAATCCTTTTAAGACAGAAAGATGACAGGGAGGGAGCACTAATTTGTCTTATTGGAATAACTGCATTTTAGGTTTTCAGCGTAAGATATATGAGGCTAGGGCAGCCAAAAGGGTTATAGCAGGGCTCAGATTTTAACACAAACAGAGGGTAATCTGGTCTGGCACAGTCTGGTCACTGCAGCAGTGTATCTGAAGGTTAGGTTTTATGTTTATTAGCATCATCCAGATGGCGTTTTATGTCCTTAATAACTTTGTCCCTGACTAAGCCATGAACCTACTGTTTGACAAACACTGTAGGAAATATCCATCAGCAGAAAAGTCATTTTGTAATGAGAGGCATAACCTGTACATTTGAGGTGCATACATTTTGCTTCTGTGTACCTGTCACCTTTTGCTGTGTATACTGAACATTGTAAGGGGCTCTAGACAGTTGTCCTTAAACTAAGGTGTCAAGACACACTGGCAGTCAATGTTCAATCAGTTGCAGCTGACCCTGTCCTCATTCCAGAGCCCTCATCACACTATCAAAGAGGGGCAGGGAGGGCTCTCCACCAACAGCCTGCTGTCGCCTCATACTCTCATACCCATAATGCTCACCACAGAATGGTCATTGCAGCACACACTGTCAATGCTGCAACAGTTCCTCCACAAGGAACCTTCTCCTTTCTAGTGCCCGAGAGAAAGCATGTGCCCCTTACTGAGGCACGGCACTGGGATTCGATAGGAGGGTTCCATTGCTCTGTCTCCATCATACTTGCCATGTGACCTTGGGCAGTCATGCCATGTCTTTGCATCAGATTCTCCATCTGTCAAATGAAGATACTACTACCCACTTCAAAGGGCTGTTGTGAGGCTCAATCATTCCTATTAATAAAGGGCACCTTTGGATCTTCTGGGAGGAGGTACTATATAGAAGTTATTATTATTAACATATCTTGACCTGCACAACTCCCCTCCGGTGTTCACCCCAAATACTTTCTTTTCTCATAGAACCTCAAGGCTCTCACTTATTTTCATGCCAGACACAAAAGTACTTTAACCAGTGGTATTTGTGGGAGAGACAGCACTGCTTTGGCCTATCATCCTTAAAGTGACCATATGTCCCACTTATACTGGGACAGACCTAATCCCATACGATAGCTCAGTGTCCCAGGAACTTCTTTCAGGAGAAATGTCCCCGTTTTTCATTTTATCAGTCAAAATGTGTGGGCTTTTTTTATTTCTACAAAACGTTGCTTCAAGACATATTGCTATAAAAAGCAGGAGTTGCTTTGTGTTTATAAAGAACAAACAATTCAGAGGAATGAGCATTCAGTGTGATCAACAGCGTTTGGAGACGAGCTGAGCAAATAATTGATTTTGGTTCAGGCCTCCCCGCAAAGCAAAAAGAAAAGGGAAGAAAAAAAATCAGCTTGGTTTGAACTGAAATTGAATTTTTTTGTTTTTTCTCAACAAAAAAGATGACAAAAATTTGTTCTTCCCAAAACATTTTTTTGTTTTGTTCTTGGCTTAGGTATTTTTTTTTCAGCCTTATTGGGGGAAGTCCCCCTTTTTCAAAAAAAAGTGTTCAAAATAAAATATCTTGAAACATTTTGTTTCAAAATGGTCAAAATGAAATGTTTTGAAACAAAATCAAAAGGTTTCATTTCAAAATGCCTGAAACAAACCATTTTGACTTTTATTTTTGTAGAAAAAATGATTCTGTCTGCCACAAGTATTTGCCAAATTCAATCCAAATTCACAAATAATTTTAATGCCACAAAAAAAAAATCACATTAAAAACTACATTTGTCTGTGAATTTGCTATTCAGAAAAAAAATTCTCAGGAAAAAACACAAACAAAAAACTCATCTCAGTTTAAACCTGGATTATAGCTACTAAACTTGCATTGGTAGATTTATGAGCACAAGCTAAATTTGATAACCAGTATTAAACCAATATAAGAGAGTCCACACTGTTAAGTTACACTGGTGTAAAAGGACGTGCATGCCCTGTAGCATTCCCTGCTGGTTTCGAGTGATCCTGCAGAGGCCTGTTTCAGTTTTCCCATCTCACAAGGCTTGTTAATGAATTCTACAAATGCTTTCTTGTGGCTATCATCATCCTGGCTTGGGGCTGGTTAAACAACCAACAGTTAAAAACAATCTTCAAAGTCCCAAAATAAAGTCCATCACCACAGCATAAAAGCTCATACTCAGCTCTGGCATCTCCAGACACTCCTGGAGCATTTCCTCTGTTCCAGTCTGTTCTGCCCCCCACTACAGAAAGGATGTGGACAAACTGGAGAGAGCCCAGTGGAGGGCAACGAAAATTATTAGGGGGCTGGGGCATATGAATTACAAGGAGAAGCTGAGGGAACTGGGCTTATTTGCAGAAGAGAAGAGTGAGGGGGGATTTGATAGCAGCCTTCAACTACCTGAAGTGAGGTTCCAAATCGGATGGAGCTCAGCTGTTCTCAGTGATGGCAGATGACAGAACAACAAGTAATGGTCTCAAGTTGCAGTGGGGGAGGTCTAGGTTGGGATATTAGGAAAAACTATTTCACTAGGAGGGTGATGAAGCACTGGAATGGGTTACCTAGGGAGGTGGTGAAAACTCCATCCTTAGAAGCTTTTAAGGCCCAGCTTGACAAAGCCCTGGCTGGGATGATTTAGTTGGGGTTGGTCCTGCTTTGAGCAGGGGGTTGGACTAGATGACCTCCTGAGGTCCCTTCCAACCCTGATATTCTATGACTCACCAAGCTGCCAATCCCAGCTCTTCCTAGCTGGAGTTCAGCCTTCTTCAACTCTCTTTCGCTCCCTGGATCAGAGAAGTCAGCAGGCAACCCCGCTCTGCTACTCTCCTGGCCCTCCCCTGCTTATTCAGGGTCTCTTACAGGACCCTGTGCTTTCTGCAGCCTCTGCCAGAGCCTCCTCCAGCAATATCCTTACCTGCCTGGGTTGAGACACGTCAGTGGGCAGCCATCCTTCACCTGCTGCTGTCTTGCCCTTTATAAGGCCCCAGTGCCTTCTCACAAGCCCAGTTGGGCAGCAGGTAAATAGTCACAGGTGCACTAGATCTTGCTTCCTTCTAAAGGAGCCAATCACCCTGTATCAACCAGTTTAAATAAACCAATTGGCATTAAATTGGTGCAACATCTGTATTTAGACAAGTTCAGAATGCATGTTAACACATGTTTGATGTTTCACATGATAAGCTCATGCAGAACTGTAACGGGAAAAGCTCCTGCTCTCTGAGAAATACACACGTGTGGCTGTTGACTGGCAGGAGTGACACCAGTGCACTTTTTTAAAAGTGATCTTTCATCTTTGGCAGGGGTATTTTGAGACCCTAAAAAATATCGCTACACAAGTATTTTATTTTTAAAACGTTGCCTTAATTATCACTGAAACTGGGCTGTTATATTTAGACAGAACCATTTTTAGAATTACTCTTTGAGAAATTAAAAAATTCAATACCATTTCATAACTAAGCTGCGAAAGCAAAATAGTTGACCTATATGCAGTACTGCAGTCACCTAGGAGGCCGCTGCTCCTCTTCAGGCCAGCATTTCATAGACACTCATTCAGAAATTAAAATAAATTCACATTTCTTTTCAAATTTACTTTTTTCTTTAAAGGTTCATTGTGAATGTGACTGACTATTCTCAGAACAAGAATCCGTCTCAGATACTTATATGGCCCTCATCACTGTAAAGATTGTGGGGTTTGGGCCCTTGGGGGTGTCACCTGATGTGCTGGGATGCCACTGAGTCAGCTTGTTCTGGGTCCCCTTTATCTGGCCTTACTGGGCTAGGCTCACAAGCCTCTTCCAGTCAAGCACACAGGCAGGGCCACACCCAGCTGCACAGAGAGACAGAGATCAGCTCTGGAAAGATTCAGCCTCAGGGGCTTGCCCCAACACTCTGGTGCCCACTCCCTTTATGGAGTACAAACCCAAAGGTTTTATGAAATTCGCCCCCTCCCTCAATGTGGAGGGAGATATGCACAACTTCTTCCCCCCAGTTAGAAATTACATAAACTGAGTTATATTATAAACAAGAAATACGTTTATTAACTACAAAAGGTGAATTTTAAGTGAATATAAGAGGTGAATTTTAAGTGAATATAAGAGATAACACACAGCACAAAGCAGATTACTGAGAAATAAAACAAAGCACGCAAGCTAAGCTCAATATACTTAAGAAACAGGTTACAAAATGTAATTTCTTACCCTGAATGTTATTTTAGGCAGGTTGCAAAGTTTCTGTGGTTCAGAGTTCCAGTTATATTCCTTTTCAGACTGGACCCCTGTCTCAGTCTGGACTCCCCCGCCCCCGCCTTCCCTTCCGGTGGCTCTAGCAGTCTTTCTTCTTGGGCAGACAGGCCATGGAGAGGAGAGATCCCATTTGCCTTCCTCCCCACCCTTAAATAGGATTTACATAAGGAGGGAATCCTTTTTTCCCCAAACTCAACCCCCCTTCCCTTCCAGTGGAAAGTTACAAGAAGTCCCAAGTAATGTTTAGTATCAGGTGACAAGACCACCTGACTCTGTAGGATCACAGCGTTCATGATTTAGTGGCAGTATGGAGCGTCCCCAGGAACACTAAGCCTTTCCACAGTCCATTGTCCTCACTGATGGGCCATCCGCCCTGTCTGGCTTTTCCATTGTTGTACCTGAAGTGTCAGCAGTGGCCGTCACCCAAAATAGCACAGTTGAAATACAGATACATAGTCAACATTCCTAACTTCAGATACAGAAATGATACAGGCATAAAAATTGGATAATCACATTCAATAAATCATAACCTTTCCAATGATATCTTTCACGACCCATCTTGCATGAAGTACATCTCAGTTGTGTCATATTCATATCATAAGCATATTTTCATAAAGAATATGGAGTGAAACATCATAGTGACAAATTCAGAAAGTAATGTATTCATCCTCACAACATCCCTGTGAGCCAGGGCCATGCTGTTATCCCTATTGCACTGATGAGGAACTGAAGCACAGAGCGGCTAAGTGACTTGCCCAAGGTCACAGCAAATCTGTGGCAGAGCAGAGAATTAACTCCTGGTCTCCCAAAACCTATGACCAAACCACTGGATCATCCTTCCTCTCTGGACCTTTTAAGATGGATGTTGGTTTACATTTCTAAGAACCATCTTCTTGCCCAGTGATGAAATAAACCTCAAGATAGACAGACTTATATAGAATGTGGTGAACAAGAAATGAAGTGAATGAACTGTTCAAATGAAAATTCACACTTGCAAAGTTACTGCCATTCACCCATTCACTCACAGTAAAAATGAGTGACTTTATTGTTAATTTCAATGAGCTGTTTAAAATCTTTGTAACAAATAAGCCATGGAAACCCTGTATAACTTTCAGAATGACTTCACTGGGAGCCTCAATAAAACTCACAAAAAATCTCAACCATCTCAAAGCTTAAGAGAGCTGCAGAAACAATATGGCAACCTTCACACCAGGGCCAGCTTTAGGCACCAGCGAACCAAGCATGTGCTTGGGGTGGCACATTTTCAGGGGCGGCATTCCGGCCATTTTTTTTTTTTTTTTTTTTTTGCTTCCGGCAGCAAAAGCCTAGAGCCGGCCCTGGCAACAGCAGCACGTCGGGCGCAGGGGGCACCCTGGGGCCACTGCGGTTAGCGTCACAGGGGAGCAGCGCCCGCACCTTGTGGCTGGGCCGGGCAGGCTCTGAGCGGGGGACACTAGGGCTGGGGGCTGCCCTGCGGGGCACAAGGAGCCGCCTGCAGGTGCCGCAGGATGGCCACCCCCTAGCGCTGCAGCCGGGGCTGGGCGAAGCGGCCCGAGCCACCCAGGGACTGCGGCAGGGCGACCAGAAGCAGCAGCAGCGGGGCCATAGAGGGCGGGGCGCTGCCGTGCAGGGCCCATGTCCCACTCTCTGGGGCTCCGTTCCCTCTGGGGCCACCTGCCCCGGCTCCTCAGCCCCCTGCCGGGGCAGTTCCCCGGCTCTGCCCTCCCGGGTCCCAGACGGTCCTGGAGGCGGGAGCCCTGGCTGGAGGGACCCTGGACTGAGGTGGGGCCCGGGAGCCCCACTGCTTACCCTGCCAGCGCCAGACCAGCTGGAGGCGAGGGGGGAGCGGGCAGAGTCAGCACTGGTGCGCGGGAGCCCGGGCTGGGGCGGCAGGGGGTGCGGCTGGGTTGGGGTAGGGGAGAGAGCCCAGCGCTGAGGCGGCAGGGGGTGCAGGTTGGGGGGGGGGAGAGAGCCCAGGGCTGGGGCAGCAGGCGGTGCAGATGGGGTGGAGAGCCCAGCACTGAGGCTGCAGGAGGTGTGGGTCGGGGGGGGGGGAGGGGAAGAGAGCCCAGGGCTGGAGTGGCAGGGGGTGCGGGTGAGGGAGGGCACTGGTGGTGGTGGTGGGGGGTTGAGAGCCCAGGGCTGGGGTGGGGGGCAGCCAAAATTTTTTTTTGCTTGGGGTGGCAAAAAACCTAGAGCCGGCCCTGCTTCACACCAATACTGCTGTTGTGTTTTTGTCCTGAACATTGCAGAGTGAAGTTTTTGCACTTTTGGGAAACTAGAAAAATCAGTGGGAATTGTTGGGTGTGAGCAGAACCAAAAAAAGGAGAAAGGAGAGCAGACTTTGAAATAGTTTATTTGCTTGCTTGTTAAAAACCAGGGAAGAGAAGGGGTAGCACTGATACCCTGCATTAACTCTTGAGGTGAAACCCTGAGTCCAGTGAAATAAATGGCAAAACTTTTATTGAATTCAGTGGGACCAGGATTTTGCCCTAGGTCTTTTCTTTTGCCCTAAGGCAAGTGAAAAGTGTCTTTTGCCCACAAAGTCCGCCAGTGCTCACATAGTAAGCATGCCACTAAGGATGAGAGTTTCACATGTGCTCTGTATTAGCCTTACTCTGTTCCCATTGAAGTCAAACTCAATTTGAATCAGAATCAAGCCAATCCTGAGAGCTCTTGAAAATATTTCCATAACTGTTTAGCTGCCTTTAATGCTTTATTATTCTTATGGCAGAGTATAACCTATGAAGATGCAAAATATAGTTAAGTACCTTTTAGCATCAAAAAGTCTGAGAAAAATAACATTAAATAAGCCCCTAGGACCAAGCATCACTAGATTTTTTTTTTAATTGACCAAGCTTCCTCTCCAGGTAGACTGTTGTTTGAAAATGCACATTTTTATCTTAGTTGTTGGCATGCAGAGAAGTGTCTGAGGTAACATGACGTGGAGTTTCTGCCTCTTCATTATTGTGCATTCCAGTGATATAGCAGAACCTGAGAGTTACAGACACCTTGGGAATGGAGATTGTTCGTAACTCTGAACAAAACATTACGGTTGTTCTTTCAAAAGTTTACAGCTGAACATTGACTTAATACAGCTTAGAAACTTCACTGTGCAGAAGAAAAATGCTGCTTTCCCTTTATTTTTTAGTAGTTTACATTTAAACAGCACTGTACTGTGTTTGCTTGCTCTTTTTTGTTTTGTTTTGTTGCTGCTGCTTCCTGATTGCATACTCCCGGTTCCAAACGAGGTGTGTGGTTGGCTGGTTAGTTAGTAACTCTGGTGTTCACAACTCTGACGTTCTACTGTAGTGGAAAACAAGCTCTGTTTTACCTCAGGTTACAATGTTTCTGGAATTAGCACTAGAAGTTGGTGTTAAAGTGATTAACTATTAGCTTTATTTTGCAAGTCCATTCCAGGCAGCCGGTTTCTACACAGAATGAATGAAAACTCCAGGGCTGGAATTCTGGCCCCATTGAAGCCAATGGGAGTTTTTCCATTGACTTCAATGGGGCTAGGATTTCATCTCAGAATGCTCTGCATCTTGCATAGAACCTGAGTTGGATTTTTTTAGGGGACATTCTATTTTCTAGGGCTTCCAGAGTCCTGCCCCAGGAATTAGAAAGTTTTTTTCCTAAGATATCACTGCATGGTTAACTGAATGTGTGGAACAATCAACAGAGCTACTGTAGCTGTGATTAGTGTCATTCCTAATCCAAGGGACTGCCCAAGCTGGGTTAAAGACTGAGGCATTGTCTACACTATGGGGGAGATCTATCTAAGTTATGCAACCTCAGCTACATGAATAACATAGCTGAAGTTGATGTACCAGTTAAATCCACTTACCGCGGGGTCCACCCTTGCACTTCTCATTTAGGTGGAGTACAGAAGTTGATGGCAGCGCAATCTGCAGTCGATTTAGTGGGTCTTCACTAGACCCACTACATCGACCGCCGATGCATCAATCACTGTGTGTCAATACCCCGGTAAGTGTAGACAAGCCCTGCCAAAAACCCAGCTCTTGAAAGGATTCAAAGAAGATGATGTCTTTAAAACATTCTCCTTTGTGGAGGAGACAGGAGGGAAAATAATAAACACATTTGATCAAGCTCAATGCCCAACATTTTTCCATAACTCCTCTCAGCTCTGCCTGAATGAATGAGAAGATCTTTATGGAAGGTAAGATGAAGTTTACCACACTCTTTGATTTGGATAACCCTGGAAATAGGTGGCCACTCAATTTCAGTAGTGAGGGCTACGTACGCTGTCCGAGATAAAGAGAAGCATAGGTTCAAGCAATCCTGTGATAAAACAGAGTACAAAATTACATTTGTCATTTTAAAGATGAAAGGTTTATTATTAAGAAATGCTACATTAGCCACTTTCTTCTGAATTCATTCCGTGCATCAAGGAAAGCTATTCCCCCCCCATCCAAGAACCAGTTCTTGTCAGCTCTTTTTTTTTTTTCCTGGTTCCCAACAATTTTTTATTTCAGATGTAATGAAGACCAATGTGGTTCTCTTCTACACCATTTCAATGCATTTACATTTTTGAAAATAATTGATCAAATCTCTGTAATTTTATACTTTTATGTTAAAACACAGGATCTGTATAGTCACTGCTCAGCATGTCCAGCGAATTATGGCTTATTTGGGATGTTAAATACAAAGATTATAAAAGAGCTGGTTGAAGTGCTGCCAAGCAAACTAAACTTAGTGTTCATGGTATCTGGCTAAATATATGTTTTTTAAGTAATAAGAGGGAGTTGCTATTGAAACTACAATCATCTTTCACAAAAATACTGTTTTTCTTGAAGACTTCTATACAATAAAGTTATATCAGTACTTGGATACAGTGTGCTTATAATTAACGCAAATATAGGGGAAAGCATACTAATCTTTCTTAAAACTGTAATTCTTTTGTTTATGAAATAATGCAAACAATTCAGCATGCAGTACTCACCATATGCTGACAAAGACATCACCAAATCATAGTGAAATGTTCATACTGATAAATTATCAGTTTGGACAGCTGTAACTGGGTGCATTATCACATGCAATCGATGTATTAAATTATCTTGTATCTAAACCTCACACTCATGTTACCAATGGCTTAGAGGTGAACCAAGGAAGTAGTATGTAGATTTGGATTAGATTTAGGTAAAGGTTTGGGGTTTGAGTTCAAATTGCAGCTACAGTTTTGGTTCAGGTTCAGATTCAATGAAGCTGAAATCTCACAACACTTATTTATGAGATTTTAAGGACACCTAGGGCAAAATCTCATAAGATAGGTTGATATCACGTGATTTCTGTCATGCCTAAACCCAAATGGAAAAATAGGCCTCTTCTGGTTTTGAATCAGAAATCATGGGTTTATATGCCTGGATTTAAAAGCTGAAGTCCCTGAAATTTTATCTGAGGTTCTAGTTTTCACCCATTAGTAACTAAGACACAAGATGTTTAAGTTTTTGAAAATACTTTTTACTTTAAGCAGATCACATGTAAGAAGGTTACCTAGTGTAATATTTTTGTTCACAGGCTCAAAAAAGTAATAAAGGAGATTTAGCAATAAAACCCATTTATATGGAAAAAAGTTGGACAGACTAGGGTTCGAGAGATTATTTTTTCTCTGTTGTACATAAGAAATTCTAGTTGTGATTTCTGTGTCAGTGAAAATTGAACTTTACTTTTACAGATCACAGCCACTTATTCGCGTGTTTAAGCATCTGAGTAGCCCTATTGAAGTCAGTGGAAGTACTCATATTCACTTGCTTAATTTCAGGCATAAGTGTTCGCAGTATTGGGCTCCATGCAATAATGTATTGCAGCAATTTGTGTGTGTGATGTGTGAGGGTTTGATCATTCTTTATCTTTTTGCTGATAAAATAAAAATGATTCCCTTCCTAATTCTTTATATCACACACACACACACACACACACACTCTATATATATATATATATATACACACACACACACACACACACTCTCTATATACACACACAATTTTGAAATGGATTCTCTTTCCTTGTACTAACTAGAACAGCTGCTCTTCAAAACTCAACATGTCTTCAAAGTCCGGAGGAAGATCAGCACAACTTCCACGCCTCTCCTTCACTTGAGAAAGTTCTGCTCCCCAGCTCTCTGGTGATGAAGTGAGCATCCACCATGTAGGAGACTGAAGTAGGAGCAGTGTGATTAAGAACCATCCAGAGATCCCAACCTTTAGCACCAGTAGGTGGAGCAGCAGCACCTGCCAGGGGAAGGAGACAGGAAAGGCTTGGATGAGACCTATCCATCTCTTCTCTTCCGGAGCTTGATTTGTTCCTCTTCCTTCCTTGGTAAAATGAGTAAGGAGATGACCCCTAATTCCTGCTGTTTCCCTCTCCCTTCTGGAGAGAAGGGCAGGTGAATGCCACAAAACACAGAGACTTTGCTTTCACTCTAAATTTTCTAATGTCTGAAATCTTTTAAAATGCTGGAAAAAGCATCTCGTATTTCAGACATTTCCAGAGGAGAATTCCCTAGGCCTCTTTCTTTCATATATATCTATATGAAAGAATATATATGAATATATATATATTCATTCATTCTGGAGAAGTCCAAATAATGGGATTAATAGAAATGGGGGTGGGGAATATCAGCGCCACAGATCTACTTGGGGACAGAGCTGCTTTTGGATACATTTCTCCTCTTGTCCCCATTCCCCTCCTCTGGCTGCATTCTGTCACCCCAAACTGATGCGGTGCCACGTCAGGGGGGCTTCCTCTCCTGTTCTGATCTATGCTAACCACTGGACTGAAATAAACCTCTCTGGGGATGCTGCACCCAGATTAACAGCAACAGAACTAGAAACAATAACTCCTCTGTGAAGACTATTCTGCATCTGCTTTCCTAGGTCCTTATAACAGCACCCATCTCTATTTGTGTTTGGGCTCTTTGTGCTTCAGAGTGTCTGCATTAGAGCTGATTAGCATTTTTTGATTGATCAGTTTTCTCATTAGAAAGCCTAGTTTTTCACACTTGACATTTTCGATGGACAAGTGTCAGTTTTGACCAAAAAAAATTTATTACCTGATTGGAGAATCAAAAAAAAAAAAAATCTCATTTCAAGTCAAAACGATATCAATTAAAAATGAAATTTTGTCTTCAATCGAAAATGTCAATGTTTCTGTTTCAGCCCTTCTGAATCGAAAACTTCAGACGTTTTCTTTTTGTGAATTAGTATTTCAACTTTTTTTGCTCTAGTTGGGAATGGAGAGAAATTTTGAAAAGTCAAAATTTTCTGCCGCAGATAAACAGCTCTAGTCAGTATTAAGTACAAAATACAAATGGACAGCTATTTAATTAACAAATTTGGGGCATATCTGAATCAAATTCTTCAGGCCTTATGCAGGTGAACAGTACCAATGGGTAAAGTCAGCAAGGTTTGGCCCCTTGGGACTTACACTATGAGCTGATCTAATTAAAAGAATTTTTGCAAAGTATCCCATTTATGTATTTTTCCCATATAACAATAAAAAGGCACAAATCCACACTACATTATATTTTCCCTCCAGAACAATGCACTTAATGGGATGGGTTATAGCTGGTTAAATTGCATGAAATATCAAAATTTAACCAGATTTAAAATTAACATCACAATAGAAAATGTTTTGGTAGAAAAAGATACTCAAGATGATGCAACTAGAAAAATTCAGACTTTTAATGAATGTGATTATAGACAAGAGACACCCCACCCCCCACCTGTTTTATGTATATAAACAGCAACAAAGCAGAACAGTATGGAAAATTTATCTTAATATTTTGGATATTTGAAAAGAAATTCTGAAAATTAAATTTAAATTTCAGGGATTTTTGTTTTGTAAATTAGGTATTTACATTTTTTTCTAGCATTTTTTTTCCCTAGGCAAAACTACAAATAATGTTAGCTGGAAAGAGGTATCACTTTTCTAATTTTGATGTGAAAGATTTTCTTGAGATCTAAATTAACTATAGTTACGGATACTATTATGTGTTGTACAGCACTGGGACTCCATTGTGCTGTTTTGGCACTACCACAATATACATGTTAAATAATAAGTAATACATAACATTTGTAAATGTGGGTAAAAAATTTCAATTTCCAAAGTCTTTACTCCACAATAAAGAACAGAACATTGCATTTTTTTAAAAATGTCAGTTTAGTCTAAAGTTTGGCAATAAAAATTATCTAAAATGCTTAGAAATTTACATTTTTGTCACTCCATAAATCAAAACTTACTTTACATATTAGAACAATTTTTGTGAGAATTTTGGATCTGAGTTGATAACCTTTTGCCAAGTTTTAATGAAATGCAAATTGAAACATCTGAGATATTAAACAGACAATCAAGGTTTGTGGTTACACCATTATTGCCCAGTAACATTGCATACTAAGGCCCCGATCCTGCAAACACGGACCCATCTGCATAGCTTTAAACATGTGAGTTGTTCTATTGAACACAGTAGAGGATAAAGAAGGGCCGAGAAAACACTATCGCATGAATAACTTGATGATGTGTAATATCAGTAGCTTATGAGTAAACTGTTTTGCAAGCAGGACCTTCCCCCAAAATATGTAAAGCCCTAAAGGAGCAGGCAGGGCGTGATCATGAAGGTTAAGTAACTGACAGAAGCTTGATTACAGTATTACTAATGGCAGGGAGAGAGTACATATTTTAAATAATTAATGCTTTTATATCAGAGAGTGTATTGCGAGTATAAGGCTAGTTCCTCACTTAGTATAAAGCAGCATGGGTCCATTGAAGTCAACGGGGCTATGTGGATTTACAGTAGCTGGGAAACTGACCCCAATCTTTCAAATGTGCTACAAAAGCAGAAAGTAAACAAACCAAAGCATTGGTTGAGAAGTGATGAAGCACAGGTGTGCTTCAGCTAAGCAGCCTAGGAATGTCCTTGCACTAGTGTGTCTCTGCAGTGTGGGCAGCGTATGGCCAATTATGCAGCCCCTGTGTAGTGAGTGATGTAGTAGTACGCTTGCATTAATCTATTCTACAAGCAGGTACAAACACTAGCTAATTTGAGAGCTGATAAGTTTTTAAATGATCCCGTATGGTGTCAGTTCTTAAAAACCTTCCAACATTGACTCTGCAATTGGATAGCATGACAATAGCTATTTCCCTAACTTCACCATGCTTTGGAGAGGCATTGTCAAGGGATAGTCACAATAGTCAGGTGACTTTCAGTGACATTTGAGTGCCTAACATCATAGGGTCATGTGAAAACCCAGACTAAGTTATTTCAGAGAACTGAGAGGTTCCTATGCAGTATTGTTGTAGCTGCGTTGGTCCCAGGATATTAGAGAGACAAGGTGGCTGAGGTAATATCTTTTATTGGATCAACTACTGTTGGTGAGAGAGACAAGGAGAAGAGTTCTGTGTAAGTTGGTCCAATAAGAGATATTATCTCACCCACCTTGTCTCTCTGAGAAGTTACTGTTATTTTAATTTAAATTGTTTTTTAAAAAAATAAGTTACCAGTATAGCGTATTTCAAGCAAAAACAAGGATTCCCACACTACAACTCAGTGCACCATCTTTCTCTCAGAAATGTACACTTCAGGCCAGATCCTCAGCTGGTGGAAAGTGGGGAAGCACCATTGAAGTTAGTGGAGTGCCATTTTACCCCAGCCAAGGATTTGTCTCATCGAGAGCAACAGGAAAAGAAAGCAATAATGAGGCTTAACGTGGAGTCCACAATATTAACTGCTCGGGCATGCTCAGTGTTAGAAATGGGAGGACATCACATGATTCAGTGTTCAGGTTCACATAAGCATCCAGAAGTCTCACTGCTCATTCTTACTAGTCAAATTGCTTGAGTTAGGCTGGATATTTCTCAAGAACAAGCTTTCTTATTGTGATTGGCCACCTCTGGCTCTAGAAACAAGAAATGAAAAGACATCATCCAAATATTTCAGAACATCAACATTCTTTCAGCTGCATTTCAGTCCTTAAAATGGGCAAAGATTTGCCTAGGGGGTGCTATTTACTATTATTTCTATTGTAGTAGTGTCTACAAACCCAAAGCAATAACCAGGATCCCGTTCTGCTAGGTCCTATACAAACACAAAGCAAAAAGACAGTCCCTGCTCCAAAAAGTTTATTTTATTCCCTGGTTCACCAGTCCCCCCTACTAAAGGTCTCAGTTCCAGAGTATACTAGACAGTCTGCAATGGAGCGGTTTCATTTTTAACAAGCAATGGGATAAACAGTGCCTTTGCTCCTCTGAGAAGAGGTGCAGGGGGGTCTATGGAGCTGTTGAGCCCAAGCAGTAGTGTTCGCTGGCATTCCGACAGCACTGAAGGCAGAACACTTTGTTCAAAAGCCCTTAACTCTTCAGGAGAGCCATTCTGAACTGTCTCATCATTTTCATCCAAAAAATTGGCAAAAAATTCATCTTGAAAGGCTTAGAAATTTACATTTTTGTCACTCCATATATCAAAATCTTGCTTTACATATAAGAACAGAATTACAGTCTGTTTTACTTAAATTGTGGTGTCTTTTAGAATTACCTAATCTTCTTCTGCATTAATGGATTTTAATCCTTCCTTCTATTGTACTTTACTCACTAGATTTCTTAATTCATTATCTATTCGAATCCTTATTTAAATAAAACAATAAATTCCTCAGAATTTGCCTTCCTAAAAATCGAATACCATTCTACTACCAAATTCAATTAACCTGGACTTTAGTATGGTGACTTTGAGTAGCTCATGATCATTCATACCAAGCTTCCTTATTACTTTCAGGTTCTCATTTGGTTATTTTCCTATTGATTATGATTTTTTTCTTTCATTGTGCCAAAAGTGTGCTAGGTCATTTACAAACAGATCTAACCAGTTGATCAATAATGGCTTCTCCTCAAGTTAGATTCCTGGTCCATGAAGTTATCTTCTATGTAACACACATTTGTCTGAATTTGCATGCACATAAAGATAGAACACACATTGTAAAAGCCTTTAATTTCAGTTGTGATTAAAAAAAAAAAACAGAAATATTCACCTTTTCATGAGGAACTAGACCAGCAACTCTTCTCACACAGTCCAGCAAAAAAACTTGAAGTGATCATGATTTTCAGACACTATCAAGCTGGCTTTGATTTGCATTAGTTATCTAGCATTAAGAAATTTTGTATTCCTTTGCCAATCCTGAGTCACCTACTTTCACATCACACCACATTCTTGTAAGGTTACCGGAATTTTAACTTAGAACGTCAAAAGTATTCTGGAGCTGAACATATTTAGTTGAATTTTCCAATTCTATTTTAAAGTAATACCACTACATCTGATACCCCATATTTGTCTGTGACAAATGTAATATGCAAACATCTTCCATTGCATAAACAGCAAAGGAATGGCACAACAATACACTGAATATCTAACTTCCATCGTCTGGGGAACAGTCTTCATCTTGTTGAGTTAATGAGTGTTGCGGTCTAAGTGTTGTGTAAATAACTGTTTTCATTACCAAAAGCTAGATTTCCACACCCTGGCACTGACTAAAAGCAAAGCCCAAGAGGTTTCCCACAGAAGAATATATAAACCAATGCTAGATTTTTCTTGTTCCAAGACTTAGTTTTGTCTCACTCTCTTTGGAACCTATTTGCTGTGACAAAGATCAGTAAAATTGTTATGTGGTTTTTCTGGGATCAGACATAAAACACACCCTAGGCAGAACTGCCTTTCCCTGCCCTTGAGGTCATCCACCAATGCGATTGAGGGCATTCAAATAAAATGTTTTTGCAGTGGCATAAATCTCCCCTTTTTCTTATCTGTGAAGAGTGTTTTGGGGCTTGAACCTACTGAACACTCTGGTACTGATCCTGCACAGCACTTAAGCACATATATAAGTATCACTGATATCCCACCTGTGGGGTCATGTCTAGAGTCACCATTACTTCTGCAGATGGTATCATCTTTGATCCAGGGTCTGCTCTCGCTAATGCCATGGAAGATAATGTTCAGAGACAGTGAAAGGAAAATAAATATACAGCCTAGCTGTATGTTATCAAGCTAGACATCCCTTCCCAAGAAGTTCTGAGGAAATGAAGACGATCACAATGACAGCTTTTGGGTCTCATTAGAACCTCAAGATGTGCACAGCCTTTTCACAATCTTCATATTTTGTATTTGATACATTATAGTTAATTGCATAATATCCTACAAGGAAAGCACTTTTAGAACGTGTCCATTGCCCTTCTTTGTTTGCTTTTTTGTAAGGATGCTATATATGTAGGCTGGAATTTGTAAAAGAATCCAAGAGCCAAGTGCTCAGATCCCATTGAAACCGGGTACGAGTTGGGTACCTAACTGCCCCGAGCTGTTTTGAAAATCCCAGTGCTACTGCTTGCAGACATTGTAACATTTATTGGAGGAATTCTGCTCCTTTATACAAATGAAGTTTCACTGAAATTAAAGTAACTAAGAGTAAACTTTGGATTTTAGGCAAATATATTTTATTTTCCTAGCACAGGTAAACACTGACTCTACAAAAGGCTCATGGAAAACCCAAAACTGGTACAAAATCAAGAGTTCATAATATTAGAAAAATGCAAGTAAAATTCAAGTACTTTTCAATACAAGGACCAAAAGGCAATTTGGATTATAAGTAATCCAAACAATAGATAAACCATATTATGGGTAAACCATAAATCCTGGTTTAATGGACAATCCTATTTGGGAACATGTGGTATTAATATTTATTATTTGTATTGTGGTAGCAACTAGGAGCAAATCTCAAAATGGTGTCCTCCATGGGACAAAAGTGCCAGAATGTTGTTCCAGAGCGTTCCGCAGCTGACTGAAGGGGTGAACCCCTGAATAACTCCCAGTGGACCCCCAGAGGTCCAGGGGCCCCACTTGGGGAACCACTGTGGTAATTGAATGTACGATCAGATAAACACAAATGTTACTTTCCCACAGCCTTCAGATACATCCTTCTAATGACATTGCAGCTTCAGATGGTTTTTCCCTTCTAGCTGGCAGTGGAGTTTTAAAAATTATGTATTATGTAAATGATCCATAATTATAGAGAGTGTGAGGAGTGCAATATTTGCACAAATTATGGCTACTCTGGAACGATTACTCTCAAGAGGTAGACAGAGAAGCAAAGTCATAAGTGGATTTTGTAAAAAATCGTGTTGTGACACTATATGCATCTACATTATAGTAACGATGCTAATTGCCACACAAAGACGAAACCTCAAATAATTGTCATTAGAAAACAAAAAAGCTCTCTGAATGGTCATTGCTTTACAACTGATGTAAATTACGTGTTTCTTAATGCTAGATACAAATCTGGATTGTTCTGAGGAAACTGCAGGCTCAGGGCTGAGACAGGCAGCTTGGTTGGCACTTGCTAACTGAACTCCCCCAACCATAAAAAAAAGGCTGGGAGCACTTCTGCAGCTCACTGAGCCTTTATCGTAAAATCTCTCCCTGCCTATGCTTAGAGAGGCAGTGGACTGACCTGTGGATTGGGGCTTCTATTTCGAGCTCAGCCTGATTTTTCACCCATCGGCATTTAGGCGGAGGGAGCTGTGGCAGTGGAGCGCGGGGAGGGCCGCCTGCAGCAAGGGGGGCGGCGGCACACAGGGGAACTCCCCGCCCCAGCTCACCCCAGCTCCGCCTCCTCCCCGAGCACGTCGTGGCTGCTTCACTTCTCCCGCCTCCCAGGCTTGTGGCGCCTAAGCTGATTGGCGCCACAAGCCTGGGAGGCGGGAGAAGTGAAGCCTAAGCTGATTGGCGCCACAAGCCTGGGAGGCGGGAGAAGTGAAGCAGCTCACCCCTGCTCCGCTTCCTCCCCAAGCACACAGTTGCTGCTTCACTTCTCCCACCTCCTAGGCTTGTGGCACCAATCAGCTTAGGCCTCAGGGTGGGGAGGTGCCGGGGATGGGGGGGCGCCTCAGGGTGGGGGCTCAGGGACGGGGATGGGGGCGCAAGGTGGAAGTTTCACCTAGGGCACGAAACATCCTTCCACTGGCCCTGATTTTATCAGTCCCTCAGATATGGTGTCTGATTCCATGAAGACTGATGATCCCCAGCATTGAGTATGTTCAGAATTAGCTTACAGTGAGGGCATTCCCCACTGCCCTGACCCTGTGTAGCCATTTGCACCTGAGCAAAGTGAACATAAACCAGGTGTACGGTGCTACTGAATTTTGCCTATGTGAGGTGCAAAGAAGCGAAGAATTAGACTCAAGGATTCAAGCGTACAACATCAGAGAACCAAATAATGTTTGCCTCTTAGTGATGTGCAAGCCGATAAGAAGGAATTACTGTGTCTAAAATAGTCATCTCCATCCTGTTCCACAAAGCCATTCATAGGATTTAAGAAAGACTATCTTAGAAAACACTCCTGTAATAAAAGTGCATTGGAAAATTCTGCTACAGGATTTGCTAAATCATTGTTTGCCTTTCTGCTTTTACGTGTATACTCCTTATTCTTTCAATAGAAGTAAATGAGTTAATGCAGATTAACGAGAATTTCCCATGACATTTAAAAATGTAATTGTATCATATATTGCAATATTTTATTTGTGTGTATACAATGCGAGTCATTTGGGTGTTATGATTAACTCAGGCCCGTAGCTAATCCGATTAACTCAGGCCTATGGCTAGGACAAACAGAAAAAGGGGCAACTTTCCAAAACTGTGGGGTAGTAGCAAAAAAGAATCAGGGAATGTGGCTATCCTCTCCAGAAAAATTTGAAACACAGGTGCAACGTCCTGCATTTAGAAAGATTTAAAAGCATTTAAAAATGAGCATAGTGTGATGTGTTTTTAACTTGATTTCTTGACCAGAATAACTTGTCAATAGGAAAGAGTTTCATTTACCAACAAACACTGCTCCCCAAGAGCAGAGTGCCCCAATGAGTTTGAGTATTTCTCAGATACGCACACATAAATTATTACTTCTACCCGTTTTCACATCAGTTGCACCCTCTCTATCTAGGGATTCATTGCCCTTAGCACCCCGCAATCCCTTTGTATTATATTCTTTCAATCTCTCCCTCCTTTTTAGTGCCTCTCTGACTTTTTCTTCTTCTTCCTGGTTCTAAATCTCCTAATCCTCCCTAGCAGTGCCCAGCCTGGAGTAGACTTCTTGTGTGACTTTTGGCCCTGTGGTTCAATTCCCCATTTATAAAATGGGGATAGTACTACTTCCTCTTTCCCCACCCTTTGGCCATCTTGTCTATTTAAACTGTACATTTTCTGGGGCAGCATCTGTGTCTTATTATGAGTGGGTACATTGTCAAGTTCAATGGAGCTAGATCCTCAGTCAGGCCTTCTAGATACTATAATGCAAATAAATAAATACAATCGCACAACAAAAAAACATGCTATTATAATTAATACAGGCAAAAGGGAAGACATTTAATGTGAAAGCTATTTGTGATCAACTACTATTAAGTAGAGAATTAGCAAGGAGTGTAAGAGATGTTGGTATATTCTCTCAAGAACATATTGCTAAACTTTCTGCAGTTATACTTTTTCAGTTACTGTTTCAGTTTTATTTTCAATCTCCGTTTCAATTTTTTAAATACTAACATTCTAACAATTAATTTTTGCAACTCAACGATCTATTCACAACCATAACTCAAGCTTAAGAGCATGTTTTGTTTAAAAATGTAACGTGTATCCCTTTGTTTACATGTACTCCACCCAGATCATTTACCTGTGTGTGGAAAAGCAAGCCAGTAACTTTCTTAAACATTGTGCTTTCCTGGATTCCCCTCTGGGGAAGTACAATAGATTTGTCAGATCGTTTGACCCATTTCTTAAACTCTTAGTATTGCAGGTAAGCACTTTACCAGGATCCTAACATTTAAACCAGAACAGTGTAGTTCATTTGATAGCAGAGAGTTTAATTTTTATACCAGCTTTTATACCTGAAATACAGTAAACCAGTATCTTCAACTTATATTACCCATCATAAACTTTTTTAACCTGTGGCTCATTTTCAAAATAATAAACGTAACTATTCCATAAAAATATCTCAACACAGCGGAGCCAGAAAAGTGAAGGACATGAACAGATGGCACATCAATCTTCTGCATTTATACAATTTGTTTTTTAATGCAAATAGTGTGGGTTGCCTGCTCTTGCTTTGGATATTGTTCCAAAGATGAGCACATTTTCTTATCTTTCTGGATCAATGTGACATTTGCAGTTATCATAAAGTGGGAGCCCATTTAATGATGCTAATGCTTCCTTAATGTAAAAATAAAATCACCTCCTTTAAAAAAGCAAACAGATTAAAAGTCCCAAAGAGACCATTGAAATCTGTGACATTTGCAGTTACTGGTGGCTAGATAGCTTGATTATACACAGGTAAAAGGTATCTTAAAAGCATTGTTTACGCTCATTAATCAGAACATTAAATTGGAATGTTAAGAGTCTCCTCAGCTAGAAAAAAAAATAAAATCCAATAAAATTGTATTAATACAAAAGAATCAAGGCATTTGTATAATGTATAGTTTTGATGGGTCACTAAAGTATTTATGGTCTCATGCCAGCATGGTATATTCTCTATCTTCAGATTTCAGATGTAGCATGAGCTCTGCATTCTTGTTTCTGTGCATCTGAAATAGACTCAGACAAAAGTACCTGATTGGTTCAAATATCTGTCATGGTGCCACCAAACAACTTACATTATTACTATTTGTTTTGCTTAGCTATCTAGAGGCACCAATCTAGATCGAAACCCTATTACGTTAGGCATTGTACAAATAAAGTCAATGGAGTATGGAAGTCAATATGTTATTAATATTAATTATTTGTATTATAGGGGTGAGACAGGGGCCCCGCTGGAGTGGACACTGTACGTACACACATTAAGAGACAGTCCCTACCCCAAAGAATCTGTAAATCTAAATAGAAAAGACAAAGGGTTATTATTATCCCCATTATGCAGATGGGGGACTGAAACACAGATTGCATGACTTACCCAAGGTTCCATAGGAAGTCAATGCCAGAGCTGGGAACTGAACCTTGCTCTCTCGTGCTGAAGAAATAATTCATTATATACCTCTCCTTTTTAATTTACCTAAGGCTGCTGCTGAATTTTCAGTCAGCTACCAGAACTTGAACATCTTGTGCAGTTTGGTAGAGCTTGCTGAAGAGTAAAAAGGGCCTTTTACTGTACATACTTGATGATTCAGTCAGAGCATAACCACCCTTCCTCTCTTTCAGTATTTTCTTCTGTTACCATTTCACATTACTCCCCCCTTCCTGGGTTGCGTGTTGCAGAATTCTCTTCTAGCTTCACTGGTCAGATTACATGGTCACTGCAAACCCAGTCCTTTGAGGTCCTGACAGTGCTCCCCTCTCGTTAGCACCCAGCGCCTCTCAGGACTGGGCCTAGATGGAGTATTGATAGGTAGCTGGGGCTCAGTACACAGATGCCACATGCTTTGTGTTCCAGGCTTGAACATTGGGGTGGGGGGAGGTAAGCAGAATTTCTTCCTGTGCAGGCAAGAAACTGGATCACTCCTTCCTCCCCCTACTGCAGAGATTTTTTTTTTTTTATTTTAAAGCACCAAAGATGACATACAATTTGATGGATTTTATCCTTTTTTTTTTACTCCCCTGAACTACTATATAAATATTAATAGCTAAACACATTGCAAACAGGTGGGACCCATTCTGCCTCTGGAGAGCTGCCACGGTTAAGTGATATCTCAGATGGGGTGACAGAACTTTTCCTTGTGGGGGCTGCCGCTCCATGCCAACCCATTGGACACACCCTGAGCTGAGAGCTCTTTGTTTTTTGTGGTAGCTCTACAACAGCTTGCCTTGGTCTTTTAACAGCTCATTCAGAAGACGAGGGACGGGGAACAAGAGAGACAAATTTTCTGTTAGCTCTTCCGTTCGGTTCATTCTTCAATGAGGATTGTTGCTGACAACAGCAGTGGCTAACAACACCTTCCTGTGTTTGAGGGCCACATATTCAGTCCAGTAAGAGCAAAATATTCATTTGTGGAACATGAGATAATTCAGCTTTATTCCTCCTTGAATGCTCTTATACCCACTGTATACTTACTGTACACAGTATTGTGGATAAAGATCTACTCTCTCTCCATATATATATGTATTATTGTTATCAAATTTATTCAGTGCCCACAGTCAGGTGGGCACTTTACAGGTATGATCTCTGCCTAAAAGAGCAACAAGGGTTTACAAGAAAGGTCAGATCTGAGTGTAAGATGGAGAAGTTGGGAAAAATTAAGGTGAAGGCCTAGTAAGATCACACAGTTACTCAGGTATGTTATATGTATGCCAGGTGCGCCACAGTGTAAGTCCTTGCTCCCTCTAATTATAACATCTATCAGCTAGTATCTAAAAAAGAGATACTGACAGAATTATTCTCTCAATCCATTTACATCCTATAATGTTCCCATCCCTCACTGCTTCAGATTATAGATAGAATCATAGAATCAGAGGACTGGAAGGGACCTCGAGAGATCATCTAGTCCAGTCTCCTGCATTCAAGGCAGGACTAAGTAAAAACTAGACCATTCCTGACAGGTGTTTGTCTAACCTGCTCTTAAAAACCTCCAATGACAGATTCCACAACTTCCCTAGGCAATTTGTTCCAGTGCTTAACTACTCTGACAGGAAGTTTTTCCTAAATCTCCCTTGCTGCAATTTAAGCCCATTGTTTCTTGTCCTATTCTTAGAGGTTAATGAGAACAATTTTTGCCTTCCTCCTTGTAACAACCTTATTATATAGAAATATAATAAAACTGACTAAATTTTCCTTCTCATTCTCTCTCCATCCCACATTTTCACTTCAGTGGGGGGGATAGCTCAGTGGTTTGAGCATTGGCCTGCTAAACCCAGGGTTGTGAGTTCAATCCTTGAGGGGGCCACCTAGGGATCTGGGGCAAAATCAGTACTTGGTCCTGCTAGTGAAGGCAGGGGGCTGGACTCGATGACCTTTCAAGGTCCCTTCCAGTTCTAGGAGATAGGATATCTCCATTAATTTATTTATTTAAAATTTAAACAGCAACTCTCCATCCTATTGTCACTGTGATGATACACACACACACACAAAACTACGTCAGAAGAATGTTATTTAGATTGCAAACTAAAGCGCTCAAAATTTAGGAAAGGCAAATTTCACAGAAAATTTTTGTTTCAATAGAAAAACAAAAATCACATCAAGTTTTTTGCTTTTCAAAAAGTGAAAATAATTGAAACCTAAAAAATGTTAGTAGGGTTTTTTGTTTGTTTTTTTGTCAAAAACCAGAAAATTTTCACATACAGTTTATGAAAAAAATATTTGCCCCGTTTTTTCCATAGAAAAATACTAATGTCCAACCAGATCTAGTGCTATGTGGATATATGCATATACACGCACACATATATATAGGGAGAGAGAGTCACTGCCTTCATTGCAGCAGCTCCTAAGCCAGACTCTGTCCAAACGGCCTTGTTGACCATTCTGCCAGCAAGGGTGGGAAAGGGAGGGGATTCAGACTGGTTTAGATTGCACCTGTAAATTATTGATGAAACTTTGTAAACAAGGCCTAAATTATGCCAGAGCTGGGATCAAGGCTGTTTGAGAATCAGTCAGTCATTACTAGCTCCCTGACATTTTCCTTTCTCCCCCACCCCACCCCACCCCACCCCACCCCTTTGACAAGCGGTTTTCAACACAGGGGTGAATCCAGTCCCTTAGCTATTAAAGAAACAAACATTTTAAACCAATACATTCTGAAAAATACTTTCCAAAATAACTTTCACCTGACCACATGGCATAAATAAAACATATGGTTGTGAGCAGTGGTGTAAACATTTTTGGCACACATTGAATTTGACCTGTCATATGTAACTGACACAGGATGAAGTCACGTGTGAGAAATGCAGAGATCACAAATGCTTAATAATAATATTTCTCTCAGCCACATACAGTCAGGTACTATCAATCCAATGCTAATATAATCTCTCTGTGGATACCTATTGTCATTCCTATTGTCTGCCATCACATGTGCATATTGCAATGGATTTTATAAAACTTGCATTAGAACACTGTTCCACCTCCTCTTGTACTGAATTCATTTCTACAAGAGCACTTGCTTCTATCAGACAGGCACATTGTATTATTAATCTGAGTGACTTCCTTCTTTCTAGCTACAAAGGCTCGGAAACCCCTCTGTCTTCAGTTTCAATCCACTTAAACCTTTCAGACTTTACTATGTCTAAACAATTACTTTATGTTAATCCCTTTTATATTCCATTCAACATAAGAGCTGCAGGCCTTTGTAATCTTACCCCTAAGAAGATCCTCTGGTTGGTATGGGGGTGTGAAGTAAACTTCAATTTGTGTGAAAGACTGAGAGTCCTTGTTTTGGAGATAAAGAGGATCTGAAGTATAAATAGGAATCAATCTAACATTGCAGTGTGACTGAGTAACTAGACTGATGGGCAGAACATCAGGGGAGTTACGATCACTCTGAATGGAAACCCCTTTGTAAGGTACCTAACCAACGGGCTTGGATGGTGTAATAAACCCTCTCCCTTGTTCCATCACAATCTGACCCCAGCATTGGCCAAACCTTTGGTTATGTTTGAAAATAGTTCAGTTAATTTTTTCTGCCATGGCTTCCCCCCACCCCCCAATCATATAGATCTCTAGGTCCCAGCCAGGCCTGGAAAGGCCAATGTGCTGTAAGGAAAAGGACACTCTTGGGGTATTTCTGGTCTAACTGGAAGCAGAAACTACCAGAAGTCTCATTGGAGGGGAATCTGGTCTCTCAAGTATTGAAGACCCATGACATTTGGACAGTTCAGGAAAGTTTCAGATAAATATCCCTATACAAAATGCTTAATGAAATGAACCTTTTTAACGGTCTTCCCATCCTTAAAAGTAACATTCATAACAGTATGAGTCTTGTGCTAAGTTCACTGGAGACACAGTAAACAACCTGGAACTCCAGATCTGAACTCTTAGAATTTCAGCCAATTGGATTCCAAATCCAAACCTACCTATTATGTGGAAGTGAGAAAAAGGTTAACCATTCTCTACAAGAAGATATCAGCTCCTTGCCCTTGTTGCAGGGACCTGCAATCTCCTAGGGCAGGGTAGCTGTGGGAGATCAGTGACTTTGCTCAGTCCCTTCAAAAGGAACCAGAGTGATGGGCTCAAGGAGAAAGTAGGGGATACCCGTGGGCTGGAAAACCTTGATACTGAGAAAGTCCTACCTCTCTTGGGCAAGCTGAAATAAATTTAGCCCCTTTTCCCATCTTGTACATACTCATGTTTCAAGACCTTGGTTTGTTTCTTTGGTTTTGCCTTTAAAGAGGCAAGGCACCGATTCTAGTTTCGTTAGTTACATGTAATAAATAATCACTGTCCAAAGAGCCTTGTGCCGAGCTTAGCATTTTATATCCTGTCCCGACATGTCCACTATCCCACATTTCCTCTATGATTTAGCTTCTGGCTCAGATCTGAAACTGAAAGGGGTCTATCTTCTGGTTCAGGTCTGGATGAAACTCACCATTGAATACAGTCATTTCTGGTCAAAGCCTGGCCAAGACCAAATTTTGGCATTGTCCAGTCCAGATCTCAGCCGCAGCCATGGTTCAGCCCAAACCCAGAAATGATTAGGGGATGGAACAGCTTCCATACGAGAGATTAAAAAGACTGGGACTGTTCATCTTAAAAAGAGATGACTAAGGGGGGATAAAGGTCTATAAAATTATGAATGGTGTGGAGAAAGTGAATAAGGAAGTGTTATTTACTCCTTCACATAACACATAAACCAGAGGTCACCCAATGAAATTAATAGACAGCAGTTTTAAAATAAACATAAGGAAGTACTTCTTCACACAACACACAGTCAACTCGTGGAACTCATTGCCAGGGGATATTGTGAACACCAAAAAATATAATTGTGTTAAAAAAAGAATTAGGTAAGTTCACGGAGGATAGCCTTTGGTGGACCTATTAGCCAAGATGATCAGCGACACAACCCCTTTTCTCTGGATCTCCCTAAACCTCTGAGTGCTAGAAGCTGGGACTGGACAACAGGGCATGAATCGCTCAATAATTTGCCCTGTTTTGTTCATCCTCTCTGAAGCATTTGGCATGGGCTACTGTCAGAAAAAAGGATACTGGGCTAGATGGACCATTGGCCTGACCCAGTATGGCCATTCTTGTACTCTTATGTTTGTGTTGAGCCTGCAAAAGGTTTTCTCTGGCAAACGCTCCCAGTTCTTTAAGTTGTCTCCATAACTGGAGAATGTACAAGATCATGAATGACCATGGAGGGTTCTGTATTTCCCAGGATACTCGCAATAGATCTAGAGTGCCATTGGGTTGTCTTCCATACCAGAGCGTGAAAGGATCGGGGGTCTTTCCTGTTGGTGAATAGCAGAGGTGTGAGTAGTTATTCCCAATGTTGGGAGTCCGCATTCACAACATTTCTCTTAAAGTTTGATTAAAAAGTTTTACCAGGCCATCCATTTGTGGGTGGCAAACCAATGTTCACAGTGTTTTAGCTTTCAATAGGTTGTATAGTTCCTTCCTAACTGGCACATGAAATTAAAGCCTTGATCGGTCAGGATTTCTTTAGGGATTCCCAACTGAGAAAACAGTTTCAGCAGTTCATTTGCTATGGTGGCTGTGTTAGTTGATCATAGTGGAATGACCTGGAAGGACTGTGTGACATGACTAAAATGTGCTGGATCCAGGGTCCCACCAAGTCTATCCCTATCCTTTTAGAAAGTATATCCATGAGAGGAAGTGGAATGAAAGCTGCCATGGGGATTCCCTAAGGGCTGTCAACTGATGCCCTTGTCAGGAACTACAACAGCCGCTCACGTCTTTATGGCTACCCGGCCAATAAAAATGGGTGTCAATTTGGTTGAGTTTTTTTTCCTTCCCCGGGTGCTCTGCACATGGTATCTCATGGATTGGCCTCATTACCTCGCTCTTATAAATGGTAGGGGACCAGAAATTGGGGTCTGACTTCATTCATCTGCTTATCTTGCTCAACATGGTATATCCACTCACCCCAGAGTCCAAAACGAGGCCCTGACTCAGTAGTTCGGGTTTCAGTGTTTCTCCATTTGTCACAGGCTCAGCTAAGCTCACTATTTTCGTACAAAGTCAGTGTTCCAGGCAAGAATGTTGGTGCTAAGGTCATCGGTCTCTATTATCATCAAGACCCAAAGCAGTGGATTCCCACGCCCTAAGGGCCCTTCCTTTGGGTTAGGTTGTTCATCTACCCCTTGTCTCTGACTGCCAAAAAGGGATGGTCTTTTATGGGAGTGTCTCCCAGTCTGCTAGCGCTTCTTGTAAGTACTGCCAGTCTCTGCCTAGTATAACCAGGTATGCTAAATAGGGGCCAACCTGACAAGAAGGTTGGCTGTACAGCTCTTCAATGTCAGTTGTATGTTTCCTGGTGGGTAAGGCTTCACATCATCACGTATGCACTAGAGTCTTCTTGTCTGACTAATTGTTCCCATACCAGGGTCTGTTCAAAGACGGAGTCTACTAGTCAGTTGACCCATTTCCCATTGATTTGTGTGGACACCGCTAGTTTTGCTGGTCCATTCTTCCAAGATCAAGTCTCGGCTGACCATACTTACCCATAATTACATTCCATATGGGTCTGTCCCAGCATGAGCAGCATACCCATAGGGCTGCGGGAGCATTGGGCTCTGTTTAAGGGTTTGCAGTTCTCACTGGAGGAGTCATTTGGGCGCCCCTATTTGGTGTTCCCAATGCATTTAACAGTCTCTGTTTTCACACAAGGAAATCCCTTTCTGGGTGACCATCGTGTTCCGGGGCCCTGAGACATGTCCCCACTCCCTGGCATTCCCTGCTGCCCAAGTCTGTTTCTGGGGGCCCACTCCAAGGTGGTCTTTCCCCTCAACTGGTCCTGGGCTCTGTTCGGTCAGGTCCTCTTGTTCTCAGTACATGGTTTCCTAGTGCTACCTGAAGCAATATAGTTTTCAACAAGATGGACTGCTTCTGCCAACATCTCTGGGTGATGTTTTAATAACCAGTCCGTTCGCTCAAGCCCTGGGCACCACCCAGGGTCATGCTCCTGGGGGGCACTTCTCTTCTTGGATCTCTTCCATAATAGCTAACTAGTTGAGAATAGCTGTTTTGACTTCTGGGCAGTCCTGCGCATCCATCGAGTCCATTTCTCCGTACACTGCCTAGGCGGATCTGGTGAGGAAAGGGGCCAAGCAGGGTGGCCCAATGTTCCTGCAGCCACTTGGTTGCCCAAACCTCCATTTCCAATGCTATAAGGAAGGACATTTTTGCTAACTTTATCATTATGGGTGGGGCTGGGATGGTCAGATTTGTTGGGGGCCCCCAGCCACCCTGAGTCAATTTGAAGACAGATATTTGTTGGACCAACTGTTGCTATTATTTCCCTTAGCAGACGTTGTTGCCGCGCCATCTGTTGCTGCTGCTATGTAGCTAATTGTTGTAGCAGCTGCTGTTGCTGCTGCAGGGGGCTCATAGCTGTTGGCTTTCTGTCCACCATATCAGAGGCCTGTCCGAGTCCATCTTTCTTAGATGGTTGGTAGGTATAAAGTAACTGTCTTTTCTTTTTTCTCCCAGCTCCACTTATGTCAGAGGAAACCTAATGCCCATTTTTCTCTATTTATCACCATTCTCAAGCTGCTGACGGGCACCTCCTACTGGACAGGCACTGAAAAGTCCTTAGATTCTCTAACCCTGAGAGGGGCAGAAGTAGCAGCACCAACTGCCTAATCAGCTTGCCGTGGGGCTTGCTGAACTTGTCTTACCCAGACAGTAAACCAGAGTCGTAGTCGTCTTGTAAGCACAGGGAGGGCTGGTATATAGCTTTCCTGAGGGCAGGTCCCCTGAAAGCTTTCAGAGGTCTCCTTGGGGAGCTGTAAAGCTGCTGTCTGATCTCCCCGGAGCTGCCCAGCAACTTTCAGGAACTTCCTGTTATTAAAAGCCCTGGATGGGATTGATGGGGCAAAACATATGGGGCCAGGCTTGCCCACTGCAGCTCTTTTACCCCTTCATCACTGATGTGGGGGTTTATATATCGCATCATACATGCCTAGACTTCAGCTGGCCTTGTGTACATGTACTGGTGCCTACCACTGGAGGGGATCACAGTTGCTTAGCTGTGTGTTATAGGTCAGGATTCTCCTTTACATCAAATGGGAGGAGGATTTGCATTCTGTCCCCACTGTGGCTGTGAAATTCCAAGAGGCCATAACGTGCAGCACAGTGACAATCTCAAAAGTGCCCAGCTAGCCACAGATCAGTTACAATCCAATTTTCTAAACTACCTTCTGATCTTGGAGAAAAACAGCTTGCCAAAATGAAAGCTGCTACGCTGATAAATTCCAGCCTTTTTTCCAGGGCAACCCAACTATAAATTCTGACCACTTCTGTGTGATGTATGTTAGTGCTTTTCCATTGAGCATCTTCTCTACTCTTCCAGCTTGCTCTCCATGCTCTTCCCAAAGTAGACTTCTTGTCTATTTCTAGCTAGACTAAACTACAATCAAAGGAACAGACAGGATGGCAGACAATTCTAGCAAAACAATGCCAATAGGTTTAATTAAATCCTGCATTCTTGTCCAGTACCTGTTTGCCTGCAATCATGATGGCAAACAGCTATTGCAACATTCCTGGGGCAACAGTGCTATCTGCCTGCATTGCATTGGCCTTTCAGAGGAGATATACAAGCCATAACAGACAGCACTTTGTGCACATTTTGTATCTGCTGCATTATTCAGAAGAGATATGGTTAAAACTAAATATATTACTACTTTACACTTTAAATTAATTCAGTCTACGTTCAGTTAAGTGTTAAAAAGCTTGAGTGTCTTGCAATTCCTAGAAGAGGACAGATCTTTTCCAAAAGCTAGGTTGAACTTAAAGTAGATACAACATAATACTTTGTGTTTTCTTTCTCTCTCTTTCCTCCCAGCCCTAAGATTAGCATAAAAATGTGCTCTCCTAACTAAGCAGTCTGTTAACTGATAAGCTATCAAAAAATCATCTGTTATTTTTATAGCTCAAAGGCAGATGCCATTTCAAGAACCAGAGTTGATTGAGTAGGATTTTTAGTGCTTCATAGATTTGTCATTGTAAACTTGAGGTATTTTAAAACAGAATGATTCGAGTCTTGAAATATTACCCCCAGAGCAATCAAGCATTAGGATTTTGCTCGTTTTAAATTTTATCCTGGATGAAATCATTTCATCTCATATCATAAAGAATTTCACTTGTTTTCTAATGTTTGCACTAAAGAGCTTTTCTGCATTAAGTCCAGACCAGTGTAATTACTCAAAGCATGGAAGTTAAAGCTTCCTAAGCTATTTCTGTAGGGCTCCTTTCTGCCAGTAGTTTGTTTTATGGGGACCCCACATGGAAAAGCGTAATCAAGCTCACTGTACCAAGTTTAATGTCTTGGTATAACAAGGCACGCCTCCAATATCTCTCCTAAGGTCCTGCTGTAGGGTGTGCAGACCCCAACTCATAAAGCCTAGGACTAGATACAGATCCTATCATGGGAAAAGAAAGATACCATCAACAACCACTTAACAAACCTTTCACACACCCTAATTAAAATATATGTTGAATTTCCTATAGTAAAGGTAATATAGCAAGTAGAATGTGCAACACAGGAAGTGAGAAACTAAACAAGGAAAGTAAAAAAACATGAAACATAACCCCATGTTATGTGTGAAGTGGTCTGTGCATTGAGAAACCATGTATCGCTACGTACAAGCAATCAATAACACAATGAAGAACTGAAGAGTTCCATCGTGGTTCTTTCAGAACGAGGTACAGGCATTAATTTGAATGAAAAGTTTGCCATCTGTTATTGTGATTAATATAGAGCTTGTGTAAGGTCTGTGAGCCATTTACATCAAAATAAAGGTGTGCTGGTCTACCACGGCTGCTCTTCCACGTTTTACAACAATCAGAACAATTAGAAGTACATCTGGGTTGATGCCCTCTTAGAAACAAGCATGACATTACCCCAGAGGAGAATTAACAGGAGTGTTGTAACCTCTATGTCACCAATTTTCAGAGGTACTTGCCCCTGAAACATATCATCATTAACATGTGATGTTAGGTAGGAGGTCATTCTTCTTCACCCTCACTTGCTTTGGCCCAGCTTAGTTGTGCAGAAATTTGAAAATTTGTCCCACTATAGTTTAATACAGATTTCACTGAACAAATTTAAGGAACAATAGGTAAGGTATCTGTCTAAATAAAGAGACTTTTCAGCTCTTTGTCGTCTCAGGTGTAGAACCTTTCCTATGTAATTACCCCAGTGATGTGGTGTGATTATGAACAAGAGGGAAGTGGTCCAGAAGACATTCTCTCTGATTAGACAAGTCCACACTATGAAAAACTCTGAGAATTTCTGGTCTGTGCAATGGGTTGATTGCAAGACAAATCAGTTGAACTCTGTGCACAGAGATGAGGGTCTCCCTGGAAGTGACAGGGGTCATGGCCTCTAATCCTGTAGATGTCTGAAGATCTTTAGGGAGGTCTGGTTTCGTCTTGTATCTTGGGACATCTGCCCAGAGAGTGCTCCCCTCCATGCTACCCCCACAGTAAATGCAACTTGAAAACAATGCTGCTATTAGCTCCCGTGTCGTGTCATGGCTACTCATCATGCCCCTCTCTGCAGGAGATGTCACACAGAGACACTTAATGCTACAAGGAGCAGTGTAAACATTTATAAGCATTTTTGCACGGAATACAGTCGCTGCTCCTAGAGCCACACATGACCCCCAAACCAACAAAGCCTCAACTGCACAGTTTACACTCGAGGGACTTTGGTGATTTCCTGGGGAGAGCAAAGGGAACATGGCAGATAGCAAGGAGGGTAAAACCTCTGAGCGAGGCTTGCACTCTGCTCATATTTCGACTGCTTCGCTCCTCTCCACACTGTACAGAGGAAGGCAGCCTAGGACCAGATTATTATGAACAGTGGCTGGGGCAGTGAAAGAGGAAATCAACATCTTAGTGACATTGGAAAAGTGGTGTGCAGATTCCTCTTCTAACCCCTCTGACACTAAGAGGAATTATTTTCGCTTTCCAGTGTTTTCAAGGGTGCCCTGAAGATTGTACCTTGTTCCAAAATTAATGCAATGCTTTAGTGCAAGCAATGGAGACTTTGATTTAGGTAAATTAATTACACTGCTCTACAGCCAAAATGCTTCTGAAATAAATGTAGTCAAACTTTACTAATTCTGGGTCACTGAGAACGAAAATGATGCTTAAAATTGTTGATTGGCTCTAGTTTTCCAGATATGCTATTGGGTCAGTATATACGACCCTTGACTTGGGAATGGCGGAGGATAAGTGAGTTATAAAGGGAAGGGATCTCAATTTAAACCAGAAATGACTAAAATACATCTTTGACTGGATCTATGAATAAATCTATGACTGGGTTTGGACAGTACTTGCTTTTTAGGCAAAACAATGAATGATGCAATCTGAAGCTGGTATTGCATCATACATGATATGAATTGCATCATGTTATTCCTAGAAGTCATGGATGATGCAATCATAACGAAGCTTACATCACTCTGCTGAACAAATTGCCCTATATTAGCTCTAGAAATCATACAGTGTCGTGCTCTCTTATTTGTCAGTGTTTGATTTTGCAAAAGGAGACATTTCTGTTTAGCCAAAGTGAGCAGAGATGCCTCGTACTTGTGTGAACAGTGCAGATAACTTCTGCTATGTTTGTGGTGAAGTGACTTTTGCATCACAAAAGCGCAGTATAACCACTATGGTTAAGAAAGCCTATCACCTTTATTTTGGCTGCAAAATTGGAGATCAGGACAAGAGGTGGGCCCCACACATATGCTGCGACACTTGTGCAACAAATCTTTGCCAGTGGTTAGGGTTACCATATGTCCGGATTTTCCCGGACATGTCTGGCTTTTTGGGCCTCAAATCCCTGTCCAGGAGGAAATCCCAAAAAGCTGGACTGTCCGGGAAAATAGGGAGGGCGGTGCTCGGCCGGGGGCCGGCAGCGTGGGGCCGGGCGGTGCTCGGCCGGGGCCAGCGGTGCTTGGCCTGGGGGCCGGGCCCGGCAGTGCTTGGCCGGGGCCAGTGGTGCTCGGCCCGGGGGGCCGGCGGTGCAGGGCTGGGGCCCGGGGGCCAGGCCGGGGGTGCTCAGCTGGGGGCCGGCAGTGCGGAGCCGGGGGTGCTTGGCCGGGCCGGGGGTGCTCGGCCGGGGGCCGGCGGTGTGGGGCCGGGGGCCGGCGCCCAGCGCCCCAGAGCCCAAGTCAAGCTGGGCGGGAGACGCCAGGGCCAGAGCATCTTAGCCTGGGCTGGCCGGCCGCCGGAGGGAGCCGGACTGGGCCACGCCCCCCGTCCCAGCTTGCCTGCTGCTTCAGGCTTCCCACGAATCAAATGTTCGTGGAAAGCGGGGGAGGGGGAGGGGCAGTGGGGCGAAGCGTCCAGGAGAGGGGGCGGAGTTGGGGTGGAGCCGGGAAGGGGCAGGAGGCAGGGAAGGGGCGGAGTTGGGGCAGGGCCAGGGCCCGTGGAGTGTCCTCTTTTTAGACACTTAAAATATGGTAACCCTACCAGTGGTTGAACAGGAAAAGGAAATCTGTGCCTTTTGCAGTGCCAATGATTTGGAGAGAGCCAACAGATCATACCAGCAATTGTTACTTCTGCATGGTGCCTCCAGTTGGGAAAGGTGTGTCAAAAGAAGAAAAAGTGGACTATGCATTATCCAAACATTCCATCAGCTATACACCCAGTACCCCACGGAGAAGGGCTGCTGGTTCCTGATGCACCAGAATCATTCTCACTTGAGTCAGACGAGGAAGAGGAAGAGGATGAAACTTCTGGTCCTGAACCATCAATGTCACAGGACCCACATTTTCTCCCATCCTCTTCCTCTGAACCACACCTCATAACACAAGGTGAACTGAATGACCTTGTCAGGGATTTGGAACTACCCAAGAGTAAGGCAGAGCTGTTGGGCTCCAGACTACAGCAGTGTAATCTCCTGGCAGGTGATGTTAGGGTTTCCATGTTCCGTGACCATCAAAAGGATCTTGTCCCATTCTTCTTCATGCAAGGTCATCTTGTAGCCTGCAACAACATTGATGGTGTGATGGCAGCCCTCAACATCGTTCACGATCCAGATGAGTGGAGACTGTTCATTGATTCATTGAAGACGAGTCTTAAAGCTGTTTTACTACATAATGGCAATGTTTTGCCATCAATTCCAGTTGGTCATGTAGTCCATATGAAGGAAACCTATGACAACATGAAACAACTTTTGAGGTGCATAAACTATGACCAACATCAGTGACAGCTTTGTGGCGATTTGAAGGTTGTTGCTCTCTTGCTTAGTCTGCAGACTGGATACACAAAGTACTGCTGTTTTCTCTACGAATGGGATAGTCGTGCAAGAGATTCCCACTACATCAAGAAAGATTGGCCACTCCGACAGTCATTGGAGCCTGGGAGGAAAAGTGTTCAGCATCCACCACTTGTTGAATCAAGGAAGATTTTGTTACCACCCTTACACATCAAACTGGGTCTGATGAAGAACTTTGTCAAGGCCATTGACAAAACACAAGCAGCTTTCAAGTACCTCCGTGGAAAATTTCCAAGGTTAAGGGAAGCTAAGATAAAGGAAGGTGTCTTTGTTGGTCCTCAGATTTGTGAACTTCTTCGAGATGATGCATTTGACCATGCACTGCGTGGCAAGGAAAAGACGGCATGGAAAGCCTTCCAGTTAGTGGCAATAAATTTTCTCGGAAACAATAAGGCAGACAACTACAGGTTGTTGGTGGAAAACCTCCTCAAGGCATACAAAAGCCTTGGTTGCAACATGTCACTAAAGATACATTTTTTGCACTCTCATCTAGATTTTTTTCCACCGAACTGCGGAGCAGTAAGCGACGAGTACGGCGAGCGATTTCACCACAACATTGCAACAATGGAGAAACGCTATCAGGGCAAATGGAGCCCATCAATGCTTGCAGACTATTGCTGGACAGTGACAAGAGATGCTCCATTTAATGAATACAAGAGACAAGCCAAGAAATGTGGAGTAGACACTGAATAGGACTAAACTATGTACATAATAGTTTTTTGCATTTTGTTTCAGAATAAATTTTATTTATATAACTCTTTTGCTGATTTTTGAAGTGTTACATAAACAGGACAGGTGAAATATTATCATGTAAAGCAACCATAAACACATGAAAAGACCTAGGTTTACAATTTATGATTAAAACTCTACTATCTACACAATATACATAGACATAAAATGTAAAAACTTAAATATCTTAGAAACAGTAGCCAATCAGTTGTTTTAATTGTCATATTTGAATTCAGCACATCAAAATACATAATAAATAGCACATTTTATCTCTGAAGCAGACGACTTCTCAAAAATTGTAGACCAGTGGTTATTTAATATGGATTTACATTCTGCCCACACCTACCCTGACCATATAAAATACCCAACCAGGTTAAAAAGCAGCTGCGTAAAATAGGACAGACTTTTAATGACATTGGGCCAAGTTCTTTCCTTACTTCATTAATGTGGCCATCAGTTCTAGCAGCCAGTCCCCCAGGAGTCTCAGCCTTTGTCCTTTGTCTCCCAAAGACAGAGGCACAGATGTTTTTCTTACCAAAAATAGTTAAGTCACCAAATAGCTCTGTACTTATGAGGCCAACCTTTCCTGACCTTTCTGGCTAGACCAACTCCTGTTACATTAACCTCTGACTTCAAGTCCCCTTAATGGCAATATTCCTGGATAGTATAATTTCCCTCCCACTGTGTTGGCTCAGGGAAATATTTGCTATCTCAGCATTAGAATTTATTTTCCAAGAGAAGCGGCAGCGATCACCCTATTCTGCCCCCCCCCCATTTCATACCAGAAATAGGCTTTTCTGAGATATAATTTTACACCAGAAATGTGTGTCACGGTCTCCTTAGTGTTATAAGAAGACCTGGCTTCCTATCCAAATCAAACAAGGACCTTGTCAGATTCAAGATGGACAGAAACAAGAAATGGGAGCCTGTAATTGGTGATGGAAATCAGATAAGCCCTCTTTAAATACAACCATTGATAGAGAAATGAGTACTCAAATTACCTTTGATTAAGATGTTTAAAAAATAAAGCCAGGGGGAGGGCTTAGTAAAACCAGCCTGGTAAATAAAATCATTGAGAAGGGATGAGGGGGTTATTTTAGTTTGTCAGACTCTGAAATTTAGGAGAAGCCGAATTAAAGTCACTGAAAAAATGTAAATCAAGTGGAAATATATTGATCTCTCTCCTCCCCTAAGCAACCCTATTATCTAGGATATGGTGTGTTCTGCAGAGGAACCATGCCAGGACACACAGCCTTCTCTACTGATTGGGCACACAAGCTTTTAATATTAATGTCTAACTACCTAGATAGTCACATGGCCCTTGTGACCTTGCATCTGAGTGTGCCCCACAATTTTAACATGTTCGATCGCAATACCCTGGGAGGTAGAGAAGTTGGATTATCCCAATTTTACAGAGGGAAACTGAGGCACAGAAAGACAACATGACTTCTTCAGAGGCACACAGGACTTCAGTAGCAGAGCTGGGAATTGAACTTATGTTGCCTGAGTCCCAGGCCAGTGGCTTAACCACAACAAGATCATGCCCCACACCATTAAAGCACCAAGTTCAGCATGGACAGGGAAGGAGAGATATACAAAATGAGTTCAATTGTCCTTACTCATACTTGATGAACTGTGGTCTGTTTATTTGAGCAGCTAAATAAGGTCTCTGGCTACAACCCCACATGACTATTGCAAATTCCTGTCACAAGCCACATCTGTGCCACTTCCAGCTCAGTGGGCTACCACGTGTGACAGCGGCTACAGTACTTGATATACTGGGGCAGCTCACTCCTTGCAGACCCCCATCTTCTACTGCCCATTCAGTGTATGACGGGTGGAGATGAGGTATGGTAAGACTAAGCCTTAAATCACTTCACATGCTAGAAAGCCAGGAGAGCTGTGAGCCAGCCATTGCGTGTGAACAAAGTTCCTTCACTCCCTACCCGGTTCACTTCTGACAAGGCTCCGAAAGGGAGCGATATAATGTACCATGCCGCGTGTACGTTCCCATGTACCTGCAGCTTGATTACCACTGCAAACCTAGATTCTCCCAGCACATGGCAGCAAAAGGATTTTTCTCCAGGGCTTGCTCTCATGCCAAGACTTTTGTCCCCCTAACATGAACAGGAAAAAGCCTCAAGACTTTCCAAAAACCTGCAAGGTTACTGTAATACCTGCTTGAGACATCACAGAAACTACCCAGCACAGACTAGATCCTTAAAGACCGGGTTAATGAGCCAATTCTCCCCCGCACTCCCTCCCCCGGGTACACACTCACACCCCTCCTTGCACAGGTGTGAAGGGGAGAGTGGGAAACGTATCCTTCCTTCCTACACACCACTGGGGCAGGCAAAATTTGGCGGGCTGCCTTAGGGAGTGTGGGCAGGAGAGTCCTAGCTAGCACTCGGTGCAGTGCTAGTAGCTGCAGAGAGGATATGTGTAAGATTGGCAAGGGTGAGGCTGTTTTAACTGGTATCCCAGGAGGGCTTGGAGGTTCCACCCAAGACCACGGCGCCAGTGTGCTAAGCATTGTACACACGCAGCGACAGATGGTCCCTGCCCCCAAAGGGCTTCCAATCTACATGGACAAGACAAAGGATATGTCAGCTCGGCCATTTGACAAATGGAGAACTGCCCTGCGGCGTGCCGGCAGCAGAGCAGCCTGGGGAGCTACAGCTGCACTTGCTGTGCAGCTCCCACTGCTCCGGTGCCTCTGGAGGCATTCTGCCGCCCAAAGGCAGGGTGTAGCTTGTGCTGCTCTCCCGCCGCTCCAAGTGTCCCCCCCCCCCCCTCCCGGCTCCACAAAGACATACTGAGCCACTTACCTGAGATAGATAAGCAGGTGGTAATTCAAGGAACTTTCCCATTTAAAGCGACACATGCGGTAAGTGCTGTATTTTAGAAATATATTTTCAAGCAGCATGAACAGCTCTGTAAAATATCTAGAGCCAGCTCCTTTGCTGGGGAAAAATCAACACAGGGCAGGTCTACACTGCAGCCTAAATCGGTATCACTTATGTTGCTCAGGGGTGTGAAAAAGCCCCCGAGCGACACCAGTTTTGTGCTGTCCACACGAGAGGTGGAGTAATTATGCCTAGCGCATCTTCACCAGATGCGCTACAGCGGTGCAGTTGCATCGATATAGCCCTGGAGTGGAGACTTGGCCATAGCTCCACAGAAGTCCATGTTATTCATTACAGCTGAGTCCTAATTCTGTCACTTGGCTGTCAACACTCGATTAATTCAGTGGCTTTGGATCAGGCCTTTGACTCACAGCACGTATAATTGCCTAGCTACCGAAAGTAGGACCTGAGGCTTAAATCCACCAAGAGACATATTTGTGGGGCAGCCTTTCACCGGGTTAAATAAGCATTTCACACAGTATTAAACGTTTCTATTTCTTTTGACTGCTAATATTGGATACCACCCAAGTGCGTCCCTAATGACCACAATAATCATTCTTATCTGGATTGTAATCAGTGTCGTATGCAACCTTATCACGCACACATCTCTGTAAACACATACTGTTTAAACAAATGTAAGGTCACTAGGAACTACAGGATTTTCAAACACGTCAGTAAAACACCATTTTTCCTTGAGAGAGTTTAAAAAAGTAAAACCAAATCAAAACTTTTTTACTATGGGGGGAAAAAAAAGATTTTGAGGCGCTCTTATTGAAATACAACTGTACGCAAAACTGATCTTTATAGTGATGGATGGGTCCCTTTGTGCAGATAAAAGCCAGGTTTTAAATATTTCTTTTAATTGTTATTGTCTTTGTGCTCAAGGACTGGTTGTGGGAAAAATGCCATTCTCGGACCATAAAAATAAAAAGAAAATATAATAAAGCAGTAATTGGTCAATGATGATTGAACTAACAACTTTACAGTGCCAGTCAAACACACATAATAATTGCTCTTTGGACTCTTTATGAAGGTACGGTACTGTTTCATAAGACTAATCCAGCATTATAAATTCCCCATTTTATATCAGTTTCCACCATTATCACATAAGTCTTATGATAAATTATGTTATTAAAGGTTCCTAATTTAGGCAAGATAATCCATGCTATAAATGAAAGGTTATCTATACCAAAGGTGGCTCAGATGCAAGTTGTCATTCAGATAATTAATATTAAAAGAATCTCTAATTTTAAGTTTTGAATATCTTATGAATATTTGAGATTTGCAGCCTGCTTCTGCAGCAGAAAGCCAGACAGGTTATATGGGCTGCACACACTTGGGACTACTTTTTAAATTAATGCGGGCATCGGAATGATCTAGGAGGTATTCTGGACAGTTCATTTAAATCCAAACATAAAAATTTACCAGCTTTCTTGGCTTTTTCCTGTTTCCATTTGAAGAAGAGCAGAGAATAGCTTCATAATTCTTCACTTAAAAAAAAAAAAAAAAAAAAAAACAAGAGAAAAAGATGCATTCCAAATTATTAGAATTTATTCCTTATCACTGTAGTTCCAGAAGGCCTCAACTGAGTTTGAGGCTGCATTGTGCAAGGTACTGTACAAACATTTAGTAAGAGACAGTTTGTCCTGAATAACTTAAAACCTCGATAGACAAGACAGATGTCTGCAGAGAGAAACTAATTATTATCTCCTTTGTACAGGCAGGGAACTGCGACACAGAGAGAATAAATGATGTCCTAGGGTCACATAGTTCATGGCATAATGGGGAACATAACCCAAGTGATTGGAGTCCCAGTCCAGAGCTTTAAGAACAAGACCATCATTAAAGCTCATGATACATTAAAGACAGAAAACTTCTCAATGTTCCTTTCATGTAAATCTAGATACAAAACTAAACCCCCAGACTCACATCTTACTATTTTTTTAAATTTATCAAGAGAAGATCATAGCTGAATTTTCAGCATCAGGATAGGCTCACAGACAGTCCCTGTGGCAATTCTCCATCCTGGTTGAATTTTAACTTCCACGGTCTAATTTGTTCTGTGGGATTGGCAAGGAAATCAGCCCTCCACCTCAGAGAAATTGCACGAGGTCCTTCCTATGTTGGTCAATTTGATAATTTCACAGCATCTGTCAAGTACGCTAATAAAGTTCTCAGGAGATAGGTTTGTGATCTTTATTGAATTGCATATAAAGACAAAGGGCCTGACTCTTCACTGCCTTGCACTGCCAGGCGTAGTCATACCTGCGTGGAAAGGGTGAGCAGCCTTTTAAATCCCCTTTGCACAGGCGTAAATGGCCACTCAAGATGCAAGACAGCTCAGAATCGGACCCACAATATCAGCAGGCCTTGTACTGTACTACTAGCTTGAACTGGTATGACCCCTCCCCATTTTGGTGCAATGAAGGAAGCAATCTTGTATTTCCCTGAGCACAGGCTCTACAATCGTGGGAGGACTTTGAACGATGCGCACAAGAAGGGCAGGGGGAGGGAAGGTGGAACTCCTCACACATCCTCTCTTCTGCCATCATGCAAGCTCCTTTCACAATCTGGCTCTAATAGGTGTATGTAAACTCACCTGAAAAGTTACCTTTGTTATTTGTCACCCTTTTCTTTGTAAAAAATACTTCTGTAAACAAAAGTCACCATGGGTACTCGCCGCAATTTTGTTTGTCTTTAATAAAAGTAACTCCATTTCAACTCTGTGAAAGGGCAGATTAAATTTGAAATCCATTCACAAAATGAAACTTGTGAAAGGTGATGTGGAAGCTGCTCCTTTAGCTGTTCAGTAACACCAAGATGAAAACATAACATCTAAGGCATTCTAGCAGTACTAGAAAGCGTAACAGCACCTGCAGCCCCGTAGAAATAATTGCAATAGAATCCTGGGGAGAAAGCGAACCCAGTATCCTGTCTCTGGCTGTGATCTGTACTGACACCAGAAATTCTGTTTTGCAAAGAATTTTGAGATTTAGAAATTTGGCTCCATTCCAAATCAGAATGAAAAACGAAAATTCCAAAATTCTCCCCACACAAAAAATTCTGAAAAAAAATTGTTTGGAGTCAATCAGAACATTTCACTTTTGACTTTTTTTTTTATTAAGCATTATAATATAGAATATAAAAATACTAAATGAAAAGACATTTCAAAAGGAAAAATCAAAACGTTTCATTCTGAAAATGTCAAAACAGGACGCTTTCTGAAACAAAATTCCAGTGAAATCGACCTCATTCTGTGGCCTGAAGAAGAGCTCAGTGTAAGCTAGAAAGCTTGTCTCTCTCACCAACAGATGTCGGTCCAATAAAAGATATTACCTCACCCACCTTGTGTCTCTGATTTTGTGAAGCATTTTGATTTCAATGGAACTACATAATCTGACAAAATGTTGTCTAAGTTTCTCAGACAAACTCAACTAGGAACAGATGCTTTAGAAAAAGAGGCAAAGACCTACAGAGGGCAATTATGGAATAATCTGCCCATACATGAAGTTTCTCCCTAAACCTATGCAGCTCGTGTCTGGCTCATGCCTTCTCATGCAACACCAACAGAAATGTTAACACAGGGCTAGGTTTTTACAGGTATTTAGGCACCTAATTCCCACTGAAATCAGGAGTTAGACACCTAAAGACTTTTTAAAATTTGGCCCTAAATATAGGACCAGTTCCTGCCTAGTGCAACCCATTAAAGACAATGGACACCATCCTGACTATACAGAAGTTGATGGCAAAACTCCCATGGACTTCAGCTGATCCAAGATTTCCCCCAAGTATAATTTAGAACAACAAGGACCAGTGAAATCTGGTGATGATGCATGAGCAGGGATGATGCAGGAGACCAGCTTGGCACTCGGATCCCATTTTGAGTTTGCAGGGCTGGCAGTTAGGGAGAAAATAAGAACAATTTTTAATTGTAAACTGAGCAAATAGGATACAAACATTGAAAGACAAACAAGGGCTGGATCATTTGGGCTGGGCTGGCTGATTTGTGCTGTTCTGGCAATGCAAAGAAGCCAGCAACCCAGTGGATCCAACTTCCTCCTAATTTGTTAAATCTTCACATGGTGCGAGGCCAGCATAGTAGCTCCTCTGCTACTCCTCTCCCAACCCCAGCCTTACTGGGATAGCTGGGGGGGGAATAGTAATTCCTATGCCGCAGTGATCCTCAGACTGGGGGCAGTTGGGTGCAAGCTAGAGCATCCCTGAGGCTGTTCTATTTTATACTAGGGAATATCTCTGCTATAGGCGAGGCAGATGATCAGCGAGCTGAATAGGCAACTTAAAGCCATTTCTGTGCCTTCACCTCCTGAAGTGCGCTGAGTGCAACATGGATGGAGCTCAGGTTCTGGCCCTCTATTTAGAACAGGGTTTATATGTTATGGGCCTGCTTGTATAGAGATCAGAGGGAATTTTTCCATTGATTCAAATGATATCTGGGTCAAGGCCCATAAAATATATGAAAACACACACACACACACACACACACATTTATCTGTGTTGCAGTAGTGCTTAGGGGCCTCAGTCAGGAATCAGGACCCCATTGTAGTAAGCAGGCACTATACAAACACAGAACCAAAAGATAGTCTCTGTTATTGAGATATCATATATACATAGGTCCACACACAATGAGGTGATATTGGTGTGAGAAACTGCAGCTTTATGTCAATAAAACCTTTAGAGTAAATTACCAAATCTCGTGTTTTACTTTGTATACCTGGATCTCTCAAAACAAGGCTTATATTTAAGCTTTACACTCATTTGCATGAGTTTCAGGTAAATGGAGGAAAAAAACAGTTTAATTCCTTGTGTGCCACGCTCCGTCCACACACACTGGTGCCACGAGGTTTATCATGGCATTGCAAGTGACAGCTCATTGGGATACGGGTCAAATCCAGAAGGTGCACATGCACCTGCCCAGTGGAAACATTGTGCTTGCACTTCATAAACGAGTTAGAGAGAGCAGAGCCCTTATCAAGGATTCCACACCCTAGAGGAGCTGCCCATGGCAGCTTTCCCACCCACCAGAAGACAAAAGTGAATAGTAGAAGCGCCTCCGTTAGAGGAGGATAGGACAGCAGGCCTTATCCATCACTCTTCCAAACCATGCCACAGAGTTGCAAGCTGCTGGAATTTGCCTTTTTTTTTTTTAATCTCAGGATTTGGTCCATGATGCACTATTTATGCAAACTCACCAACAGGAGTTACGAACTGCAAAACTTGCCCCACATACGCACAGAGCCCCGACGGGGTTAAAACAGCAGCTTTCCTCCGCACCAAACGTAACCAGAAAAATTATTCAAAGGAGACCTTGTCACATAGTAAAGTATAAAGCTAGGCGAAACACAGCAAGGAGAGAGGAAGGATTCATTGTACCCCATTGGCTGTTGAAATATGCCCGAATGTCAGCGTTAGAACTGAAGCGTCTGTTTATTGGTCACAGTACAAACTTTCCCAGTGACCCTCAAACCTGACCTCGAATGACAACTTTGGGGGTGAAGGTGTGGTACACTCTTCCCTCTGGGCCCATTCAGCCCCAGATCTTTGCTGAGACTAACAGCAACCCTGCCAACTGGCATAAGGACGCCTGTCTACTAGGAAGTGGACTGAGACCAACAACCCATTTCATATAGACTTTTGAATTGCCATCAGACAGCACTGACATTTTCACATTAATCATCTCCATTGGGTTTGAACCGGCAACCTAATAGTGAGGAATCCACTGTATCCCATTAACATCCTTTATGCCATCCTGCCCCACAGCACTCAGAAACATAGTAGGATTTTAAAAAAGCTGGCTATTGACATTCTGAGTGGCGAATGCTTATTGTACTGATCAAAATTTATATTTGCTCTGGGTGGGCTACGAGTCGCAAACATCAAGGCTTCTGTTTCGCTGCTGTGCCAAAACCTATAAAGTGTAAAGCTCGACCGAGCATCAACGCAGCACTAACGCAGAAGCCTTGACTCTCGAGACTACTGAATAGCTTGATTAAATAAACACTTGAAAAATACCTCTAACGCGGTTAATAAAACATTGAAATGATAAAGAATTGCACAAGAGAACCTTTGTCTCCTGCACTGCCGTTTTTTATTTTCGTATTACTTTTTTTTAAATGGCAAAATGCTTGTGAAATAATTCTAAGAAACCCACCCACCAACCATGAAAATGGGGAGGTAAATTATATTTCAAGCTGAGTTTGAAATTAATTATATTGGACACTTGCTAGCTGGCTAGAAGCTCACAGGCCCCACACAGACACATTTCATCTCTGGCAAGAGAGGGAAGAGGAGGAAGAAAAAAGAAGGAAAGATGAGAGGGAGAAAAGCAAAGGAAAAGGAGATAAGATGCAAAGACATCTGTGGTAGACAAAATTGCATATCGGTTGAATTTCAAAATTTTCCAACGAAAAAGATACCTTTTTCACAAAAAAATGATCCTATTTTAGACCAACTCCACTTGAAAATTAGCTAGATGGCGCTACAGGATATCACCACATCACAATCAGTAATGGATTTTAACCTCACAACATCCCTGTGGTGAGGTCTCAGTGGAAGATTTTTAACGTGCATTTTAAGGCCTGAAGTAGTGGTGCAAGCCCTAGCGATTTTATCACAAAATTGTGTTTTTCTTCAAGCCCCAGCTGCTGGAGTCATGTGATAATCTGAAAATCCCAGCTTGCATTAAAATAAAGCTCCAGCATTCATACTTAATGCATAAAACAAAACAAAAAGTTTTAGCACATGATTGGGGACAAAAATCTTGAAAACACGAACACTCAAGAACCAGACAGCAAGTGATAAGAGCCCCAAATGTATTATTTTTTAAATCTGATGAGTTTTAAGCCAATCTCATCATTTGGGAGGGTCTGCCTCATGATTTTTTAATAACTGGGGCTGGCAATAATGCAGAAGGGGCCACTATGATCATTTAGTCTGCCCGACTGCATAAAACAGACCGTAGCATTGCCAACAAAGTAGTTTTGTTCCCATTTTACAGATGGGGAATTGCAGCACAGGGTAGATTAAGTGACTTGCCCAAGGTCACACAAGAAGTCTATGGCAGAGCCCTCCTGTGTCCCAGTCCAGAACCCTACGAACTAGACTATCCTTCCTCCCCTATTACTTAGCTGGATCGTGCTGTTGCTCTGCATCAGTTATACTAAACAACATTTTGGCAATGAACATAGCTACTCTCCCACTTCCATCTCCTTCTGCACATCTGCCCTGCCTCGGGCAGCCTGCATTGCCTTTTAACAAACTAGTTGTGTATGTTTGAAAGCTATATTCTTGCTGTCAAAGGGGCCAACTCTCAGGATGTCTGTAAATCAGGAAGGAGCAGAGAGCTGAAGGCTGTAATGGAAAGTAGCAAGAGATGAGCATCTCTTTAATTGGCAGAGGGGGCTGCGAGGGAAGGTAATAGAGAAAGATGATAGGGATGGAAACTGGTGATGTTTAAAATGTCTCTTGGGAGCTGGTGGGCTCGAACTTTCAAAAGCCCATAGGGGTGCATTCTCCCTTCCCTCACATCCCACCTCCACCCCATGTGAGGGGCAGAGGAGCACAGAGACGACTACAACCCTCCCCCCTCCCCTGGGTGTAAACTGTCCCAAAGGGGATGGGGAGGAGCAGAGCCCTGGCCTTTGTCCACTTCTGCAATGGTCCCTGTAGGTGGCAGGTGCACTGCAGAGAGCAGCCCACACCAGCCGGGCCTGTGCACTGAGGGGCTTTAGGGGGGAGGGATAGCTCAGTGGTTTGAGCATTGGCCTGCTAAACCCAGGGTTGTGAGTTCAGTCCTTGAGGGGGCCACTTAGGGATCTGGGGCAAAATCAGTACTTGGTCCTGCTAGTGAAGGCAGGGGGCTGGACTCAATGACCTTTCAAGGTCCCTTCCAGTTCTAGGAGATGGGATATCTCCATTAATTTAAAAAAAAAAAAAAAAAAAAAAAAAAGCATGATTGTCTCCTCATCCAGGAGGGGCAGCTCTGCACCATCTCTTTGTGGGCATCTAGCTCCAAAGTGCATGCTGGCCCATCGTGACCAGAATGATTGGTTGTAGTCCCATAAGGAAGCCAGCATTTTGCACCCAGCTTTAACTCGAAATTTCCTGTGAACTAAGGATGGCATTGTTGCAAGAAGCACTCAGCACTAACCTCACTCTGCTCCCATTGATGTCAGTGGTAAAACTCCCATTGATGTCAATGGGAGTAGAGTTAGGCCAACATCGGCTGCTTTTGAAAATATCATCCTAGAAATCTCCAGGGTGTAAAGAATAAAACAAATATGAACTTTCTAGACTAACTTGTCTTGAAGACCAGTATCAGAGGGGTAGCCGTGTTAGTCTGAATCTGTAAAATCTGAATCTGTAGTCTTAAAGGTGCCACAGGACCCTCTGTTGCTTGTCTTGAAGATACTTTAAAAAAAACCTGAAACATCTCATTATTCAAAATTTCTTTTCTCAAAAATGCATCAAATGACCTGAACCTTTCCTCCAAAATGTCTCCATTGGACACAAACAACACACAGATACGTCAAGCGGAAAAGAGGGATATTTTTAGGAGGTTTAAAATTGGATATAATGAAAAGCAAGCTACAGCCATAACTAGGGAGTCTTTTCCCATGACTCCAGCTTATAAGGCAGGGGTAGTCTATTTTTTGTCAAAGTCCAAATTTCTTAGCCAAAATATAGTCAAGGTCCAGACTCCAGAGAAAACAACAATAACGATAACAACAAGTAAATAAAAAGATTTTGGGGTCCGTTCAAAAGCATCTGGAGGTCTGGATTTGGCCTGTGGTCCACCTATTGACTATCCCATTATAAGGCAAGAATGACAAAAGTGTGCCAACAACGATGAAATAATACAGCTCCCCAAAAAAGTGAAAAAATTTTCATCGAAATTTCAAGAAATTCCAGGCCGCACAATGTAATATAACATTGCTTCAAGGACTCACCTGTGACATGACCGCTTTTCCCAGGATTTTAATTTGACAGGATATTTCCTCCCAGAATATTTATGGGCCAAGACAACTTGCACTGGACAGCTCTGTCTGGTTGGCTGATAACATCCAAACACTTTGGTTGGTTGTCTTTCCAGTATTTATCTGGGGCTCATGTTATCTATAGCTGTTAATTCACAGGGCCAAAGCCTTTTATAAGGCTATAGAGAGAACTTTTGTATTCTCTGAGTCTACTTGAAATATTTCCATCCCAGCACTAGATAATCAATATTTATTTTTCATGCTCTTTTGTATTGCTTTTCAACTGTTATTTATTATGAATCTTTCATGATCAGCTTCGGTGTCCTTTTTAGCAAGCAGACAAATGATCAGAGAAAGCCGTGTGTAGACAGCAAAACAGACAAACAGAAAGGAGGGAAGTGAGGATGCTGTTTCAAATAAGGCCAGGAACATAAAATATAATTATATAATGATGACTGTTCCCACCCTGATGAGTGAGCTAAGAGGCTGCTACAGTCTGAACAAGCTGCAAGCTCTAGAGACAGTGCTGTAAGCCCTGCTCAGAGGGAATTATAGTAATCAAGTCCTGTGGTAAGAAAGGCATGAGCTGATGTTGAGATGTCACCATGGGATGATAAAGGACAACCACAGCCTGCGCAAATTCCACAACCAAAAAAGCCTTTGGTACCACATCTAACACATGACTTTCCATGGAAAGGGCATGCTCAAAAGTGTTGCCAAGACTCTCAGCCTTACTTCTTTCTTTGTACATTCCTTCCCACTACAAAACAAAGGAAGAGCATCCTGGTAAAATAATTACCTGTATCTAGCAGCAAGACTCCTTTATTCACAGGGTTGAAGAGAAGTTTGTGCTGACACATACATCTGGCAATATCATCCAAAGATTCCTTCAGAACACAGAACTTACAAGGTCCACTGAGGAGGAGATACCACAGGGACGGGCAAACTTTTTGGCCTGAGGGCCACATGAGGTTTCAGAAATTGTATGGAGGGGCAGTTAGGGAAGGCTGTGTCTCCCCAACAGGCAGGCGTGGCCCAGCCCCCAGCCCCTATCCAACCCACCCCGCTTCTCGCCCCAGACGGTCCCCTGGGACTCCTGCCCCATTCACCCCCCCTGCTCCCTGTCCCCTGGACCTCCCACCCCAACTGCCCCCTGCCGCCCCATCCAACCCCCCCCCCTCATTCCTGACTGCCCCCTGGCACCCCTGCCCCATCCACCCCTCCTGCTCCCTGACCACCACCGGAACCCCTGCCCCCATTCAACACCCCTGTTCCCCGCCCTCTGACCGCCCCAACCCCTATCCACACCCCTGGCCCCTGACCACTCCCCAAACTCCCCTGTCCTCTATCCAACCTCCCTCCCCTGCTCCCTGCCCCTTTACCGCGCTGCCTGGAGCGCCAGTGGCTAGCGGCTTGGCTGCACCATGACAGGCAGCCGCGTTGCCCGGCTGGAGCCAGCCATGCACTGTGCAGCACAAAGCACTAGGTCAGACTGGGCTCTGCAGCTGCACTGCCCCAGGAGCTCACAGCACCACCACCCAGAGCACTGCACCCACAGTAGTGAGCCGAGGCTGCGGGGGAGGGAGGACAGTGGGGGAGGGGCTGGGGGCTAGCCTCCAGGGCCAGGAGCTCAGGGGCCGGGGAGAATGGTCCCACGGGCCGTAGTTTGCCCACCTCTGAGACACCAGTATATTAAATGTCTACCAACAGCCATACTAGTGATACTCTCTTTCTTCTGCTTACAAATGACCTTGCCAAGTGGTTTCATGTCTCTGTTGAACAACATTGTGGGACAGCATAACACAACTGGCCACCTGACACCTGCCTTTTAAGTATGTCACTAGAGGTGGTTTTGGAATTAATTGATAAACTTAACAGTAACAAGTCACCGGGACCCGATGGCATTCACCCAAGAGTTCTGAAAGAACTCAAATGTGAAGTTGCGGAATTATTAACTATGGTTTGTAACCTGTCCTTTAAATCGGTTTCTGTACCCAACGACTGGAAGATAGCTAATGTAATGCCAATATTTAAAAAGGGCTCTAGAGGTGATCATCCCAGCAATTACAGAACGGTAAGTCTAACGTCAGTACTGGGCAAATTAGTCGAAACAATAGTTAAGAATAAAATTGTCAGACACATAGAAGAACATAAATTGTTGGGCAAAAGTCAACATGGTTTCTGTAAAGGGAAATCGTGTCTTACTAATCTATTAGAGTTCTTTGAAGGGGTCAACAAACATGTGGACAAGGGGGATCCAGTGGACATAGTGTACTTAGATTTCCAGAAAGCCTTTGACAAGGTCCCTCACCAAAGGCTCTTAAGTAAATTAAGTTGTCATGGGATAAAAGGGAAGGTCCTTTCATGGATTGAGAACGGGTTAAAAGACAGGGAACAAAGGGAAGGAATTAATGGTAAATTCTCAGAATGGAGAGGGGTAACTAGTGGTGTTCCCCAAGGGTCAGTCCTAGGACCAATCCTATTCAACTTATTCATAAATGATCTGGAGAAAGGGGTAAAAAGTGAGGTGGCAAAGTTTGCAGATGATACTAAACTGCTCAAGATAGTTAAGACCAAAGCAGACTGTGAAGAACTTCAAAAAGATCTAAGTTATTGGGCAACAAAATGGCAAATGAAATTTAATGTGGATGAATGTAAAGTAATGCACATTGGAAAAAATAACCCCAACTATACATACAATATGATGGGGGCTAATTTAGCTACAACAAATCAGGAAAAAGATCTTGGAATCATCGTGGATAGTTCTCTGAAGACGTCCATGCAGTGTGCAGAGGCAGTCAAAAAAGCAAACAGGATGTTAGGAATCATTAAAAAGGGGATAGAGAATAAGAAGGACAATATATTATTGCCCTTATATAAATCGATGGTACGCCCACATCTTGAATACTGTGGTCTCCTCATCTCAAAAAAGATATACTGGCACTAGAAAGGGTTCAGAGAAGGGCAACTAAAATGATTAGGGGTTTGAAACGGGTCCCATATGAGGAGAGATTAAAGAGGCTAGAACTTTTCAGCTTGGAAAAGAGGAGACTAAGGGGGGATATGATAGAGGTATATAAAATCATAAGTGATGTGGAGAAAGTAGATAAGGAAAAGTTATTTACTTATTCCCATAATACAAGAACTAGGGATTACCAAATGAAATTAATAGACAGCAGGTTTAAAACAAATAAAAGGAAGTTCTCCTTCACACAGCGCACAGTCAACTTGTGGAATTCCTTACCTACAGAGGTTGTGAAGGCTAGGACTGTAACAGCATTTAAAAGAGAACTGGATAAATTCATGGTGGTTAAGTCCATTAATGGCTATTAGCCAGGATGGGTAAGGAATGGTGTCCCTAGCCTCTGTTTGTCAGAAGGTGGAGATGGATGGCAGGAGAGAGATCACTTGATCATTACCTGTTAGGTTCACTCCCTCTGGGGCACTTGGCATTGGCTACTGTTGGTAGACAGGATACTGGGCTAGATGGACCTTTGGTCTGACCCAGTATGGCCGTTCTTATGTACTGGAGGGCAGACACACCAGTCACATCCCTTAGGCACCAACATAACCCATGGCCAGTCATACCAAAAGCTGTTGAGGGGTCCATCATAAGCAAATGACTGATAAACACTGTCTAAAATCAGTAGGAGATCATTACTGGCATGGGGCAAGTGCAGTCTGAATGTGAGGGGAAGGCTAGTCCCTGCCTAGGATGTCAGTGTCCAAATACAAGTGGAACTGAATAGCCACTGCCTTCTTAAATTACCTTCACTGAAAATGGAAGGTTTCAAAGTGGATGTAGCTAGAGCTGTGCCAAACGCAACCTCCTAGATTCAACACTCAAGACTTGGGGATAGTTTGGATCCAAATCAGAACTCTACAGGTCAGACCCATATCTGGCTACACTCGTTATGTCCTTTTGAGTGTGTCCATCCTTTAGGTCTGGTAAAGGGATGCTGATCTGTGACTTTTTCTTAGATAGCTAATTAAACGCAAGGACCAAGTAAAACCTGACCACCTTGCCATTCGTTTCTGTATTTGAAAAGCTCCTATTTTACAAATGTGCCTTCATGTCTATGCAAAGTTTTGTGAGGCCCAAAATAGCTTAGTGCCAAGTGCCTGCTGATTTTGAAAACAAACAACGAACACCAACCTTTGTTAATTCAGAGCCCCAGCGATGGAGTCAAGACCTTATTGCAACTTTATTACAAAAATCACTACAGTAACTTAAGTGCTGGAAGCCTGCACGTCCCTTCAATATAGGATCGAACCTGTAATCCAATAGCCAGACTACAAGATTAGGAGGTAGCTAATGTCATTTTGGGGAGTTAACTTTTAAATAAGAGTGACAGTAGTAAACTGAGCTGAGTTAATAAACGAACAGCACCGTTACTATGTGGCGAGGATCCCATTTGGGAGCACCACCCCAATAAAAAGCACTGAACTTTGACTCTGTGTATGTCACAGACCGAAGCACTGTAACATCACATACAAACCCCCTATTTTAACAGATGTCCTGTCGTCATCGGGACACCTCCTGGCTATGCAGTTGAAGCTGCATAGACCTGCGGCGCTCCATGTCAACCCATGTTCTGACTGATCCCAAGCAGGGAAGCGTCACTGGGGCAGCCCACCCATAGTACTGTAAAAGCATTTTACTATTACCCTTTGTGCCGGGCTGCAGTCTGTGGCCACCAATGTACGACACTGAGGATGCACTCATGCGGTGCAAGGTTGTGGTGAGACCCCCACACACACACACATTACTCAGATGCCTCGGATCATCTGTGTAGGTACAGACTTAGGTTTGGCAATGGTTGTGTTGGTCAGTGATCTCCTCTAGTCAGAAGTTGCTCCGGACAAAAAACTTCAGCGTGCCACCCCCCTTCTCATAGAGCTCGAGTGGCAGTTTTGGCCTGGCCATCTCTCCATCATGATGGAGGGGCATCCAGGCCAAATCTGCCTCCCTTGGCAGCTGCCTAGTTAATCTATAGCTAGAGATGCCTCTGCTCCCAGTGATGAATAAAGTTCAAATATCAATTGTCATCTGGTGCAAACCAGCACACCAGGGGCTTCAGTAGAGCCACATGAGTTTGCACCAGCTAAAGGCTCTTCCCCCTGCCCAGCTGTACTATTATTGGATCTGTCAGCTGCCTTCAGTTACCATTTGATCAGAAGGGGTTGAGGACTCACCTAGGGACCCTAGCAGGACTGTACTTCAAATGAAAACTCATACATAGATCCTTACATGAAATAAGTATTTCATTTTTGGAACACTGCTTTGTGCTTTTCCCTTCACGTGCTCCCCCAAAGGTGTTATTGCGTCCCTGGAACTTCAGCAGTCCTGTGCAGCGAGTGAGGCAGACTAGGATTCTTAAAGTCCCTGTGCCACCCCACCGAGTGGCTCCTCACCTCCATCCCACAGAGTGAGCATGACGCCCTACCATGCTGGGCCCAAAAGTTCTCACCATCATCTGGCCTACTACGTTGCAGTCAGGGGCTTCTGTGCCCTGTACACAGGCAAAATCATTAGTCAGGAGTTCACTCAGGTGCACGCGTATACACACACACACACACACACACACACACACACTCTTAACAAAGGTTGGAAAAATAGCTATGGAATATGGGGCTTGGCATAAGATAGGGAACAGGCTTTGTTTCAACTCCTCCTCACTTCCGTTAACTCTTTCTTATCATAATTCAGTTATAGACGTTATTGTTAATTGCTATCATCTTTCAAAAAGCAAATACCTGACCCAAACCAATTTGCATGCAAACAATACTCTGAGCTAGCAAAAGAGCAGTGCCGGCATACAAAGATATGCTCTTTTACAAAACCGTGTAACAAAAGGGCTAACTGTATAAATGGCCAAGTTAAAGAAGACCTAGTGGGAGCTAATTTGGTGCTTCCTAGAAGGTTTGTAGAGGCACACAGAGGAGCTTTGAACAGAAAAGAAAGATCAAATTAGCCCTGTGGGATTTGTGGTTTGTTACCTTGCCCATTTGAACAGGCCTCCATCTTCAAATGTGTGTGCCTCAAGGGAGGCACTTACCTCCAGCATTTAGGTGCTTAAATAGGTGGCCTCATGTTCAGAGGCACTGAATACCCATAATTTCTATCACAAGTGCTCAGCACCTCCAAAAAATCAGAACATCTGCTTAGTCACCAGAATCTTCACTCCTGCAACTGCGTCCATGTGAGTGGACTTCCATCTGTTTGCAGAGTGTCAGTGAAGCCAGGAGTTAAATATGGAGCCTTTCAAGCAAACACATCTGAAAATGTTGGCCTTAGCCCTTTTCTCAGGTGGGTGTCTTTACAGCTCTCACATCTTCATACATCTGAATTGTACTTTTTCTAGCTGGGCTTTTTTCCCTAATGAAGTTTGGGGGTTGATGTACATAGTCAGTAAATCTTGGGGGCCCTGTTCTTCTCAATGAAACATAAGAATGGCCATACTGGATCAGACCAAAGGTCCATCTAGCCCAGTATCCTGTCTTCCGACAGTGGCCAATGCCCCAGAGGGAATGAACAGAACAGGTATCATCAAGTTATCCATCCCCTGTTGCCCATTCCCAACTTCTGGCAAACAGAGGCTAGGGACACCTTTCCTGCCCATCCTGGCTAATAGCCATTGATGGACCTATCCTCCATGAATTTATCTAGTCCTTTTTTGAGCCCTGTTAAAGATTCTTCTTAAGCCACAAGCCTTTTCTGCTACAAGACTGCCTTGCTAGAGCATGTTGTCTGTAGCCATCTCTAAATCGGTCAAGAACTTGCTCCCTTTCTGACTACTAACAGATTTATTTCACCACGGTCACATGCCTGATGAAAATGAAAACCTTGCCAGTTCCTGGGCTACAGATCCCTTCCTCTTCTTCTTCCCTGTTGTTTTTCACAAACTAAAGGCATCTGGATATATCTGTGGTTTTGGAGATGTATCACGTGACATGGAATAGTGAGAGGTAGCTTGTGTAAATTCTCCAGGCAGTTCTACCATGGATGACCAGGAGCAAGCAATTACTAGTTAAAAGAAGTCAGAAGGGAGAGACTATAGAGATGACTGAAGGTGAATAATCAAACTATTGGCCTTAATGAATGAGATAAAGAGCAGAAGAGAGGAGATTGGCATCTCATTTATATGGAATATCGTACATTATCCATTTCTTGGGGATAAGCAACAAGACACAGCTCTGTCTCTGTGCCCAGCTAGAGAAACATAGGGTCTAAATTCTGTCGTGAGAGTTCCTACTGATGTATGAAGTCTGCAACATGTTCTGACACATCCAAGGGAAGAATTTGGCCTGACAGATGCTACCAGGGAAATGTGTGCTGTGACAGTGGAGGAATGAAAAACTTGTAAAAACAGAGATTGTGCAATGGAAGGAGGCAGCCATATTATTTATATCACAATAGCACCTAGAGGCTCATCCAAGACTGGGAGTATGTTGCACTAGGCCCCAGACAGACACATTGTAAGAGATAGTCCCTGCCTCAAAGAGCCTACAGTCTAAACAGACAAAAAGGTATTTCCTCCCTATTCTCATTTCTATTCAGTTTTCACACCCAATAGATCACAATTATTTGCAAGATGCTCATTTATAAATAACCTTTGACTCAACTTCCCAGGATAAGAGGAAATGCTTTTCCTTTTAATAGGGTTACCATTCGTCCGGATTTACCCGGACATGTCCTCCTTTTCGCGCTAAAAATAGCGTCCGGGGGGAATTTGTAAAGCACTCACAATGTCCGGGATTTCCCCCTCCCCCGGCAGAGCGAGCGGCTGGGAGGGCTGCAGGAAAATCCCGGGCTGGACTCCTGAGCAGCTGTAGAGGAGCCGGAGCCGCCCTGCATTCTGAGTTGGCCTCTCCTGCAACCCGGTCCGGCAGCACTGTGCAGGGCCAGGGACCGGGTTTTGTTGTGCAGGGCCAGGGACCGGGTTTTGTTGTGCTGGGAAGCGCAGCCACGTGTCTGGCTCGGCTCGCACAGAGCCCAACACCCTGTTCTGAGCAGCAGGGTAAGGGGGACCGGGGGCAGGAAGGTTCTGGAGGGGGCAGTCAAGAAATGGGGGGGGGCTTTTGGGGGGGGGTGGAGAAAGTTTTGGGCAGTCAGGGTACAGGTAGGGGGTAGGGTCCTGAGGGGCAGTTGGGGGGGGTCTTAGGAGGGGGCAGTTAGGGGACAAGGAACAGGGAGGCTTAGGGGTGGGGTTCTGGAGGGCAGTTAGGAGCAGGGGTCCCAGGAAGGGGCAGTCAGGGGACAAGGAGCAGGGGGGTGGGGAGCTGGGAGTTCTGTGGGGGGGGCTGTCAGGGGGCAGGAGTGGGGAGAGGGATCGGAGCAGTCAGGGGACAGGGAGCAGAGAGGTTTAGATGGGTTGGGAGTTCTGGGGGGGGCTGTCAGGGGGCAGGAGTGCGGAGAGGGATCGTAGCAGTCAGGGGACAGGGAGCAGAGGGGTTTAGATGGGTTGGGAGTTCGGGGGGGGGGCTGTCAGGGGGTGGGGAGTGGTTGGATGGGGCGTGGGAGTCCCAGGGGTCTGTCTGGGGGTGGGGGTGTGGATAAGGGTTGGGGCAGTCAGGGGACAAGAGGCAGGGAGGCTTAGATAGGGAGTGGAGTCCTGGGGGGCAGTTAGGGGCAGGGGTCCCAGGAGGGGGCAGTCAGGGGACAAGGAACAGGGGGAGGGTTGGGGGTTCTGGGGGGGCGGGAAGTGGGAGGGGCAGGGGCGGGGCTAGGGCGGGGCTCCTCCCGTCCTCTTTTTTGCTTGCTGAAATATGGTAACCCTACTTTTAAAAACCATGATACTTTTGACTTTCAAAAAATGTTGCCATGAAATAGGTTTGTACAGAGGGCCTACTCTTTCCTTTTATTTTTCATTTTTTAAAGCCACAAGCAATCTAAAATATAGAACATCAAAAGACCACATGAAAAGGTTGTCTGGATCTGTTAAAACATAAAGAAGGCTCTACCAGCCAAGGGCAAAAGTTTAGCAACAATAAAAGTGTCATTGGGGTTTTTTTGTGCCTTGCAAGAAGGAAAAAGTTTGTGGTCATGTTTTCCAGCTTTATGTATATTTGTCTATCATTTTAATATAAACAGGGTGTATTTATAAAGCCTAAAGAAATGTGAAACAGATTCACTGGTTCCTGAATTCCAAGAAGCATCTTCAAGGATGATAAACAATTAAAGAGCAGAGTCAAACTTTCATGACACTTCTGACCAAGGGTTTTATTTTTATTGCACAAAATTCAGTATGTCAACAACAGCTATGTACAGTAGCAGCAGCAGCACCCACCAGTCCTTCTGTTGTGAGGGCCCTGCCAACATTCCCACCAGAATCCCATTTTTGAAGGGAAACTGATGCTTAACTTCACATGCAGCTTGGCAGAAAAGTTCGTAGCCAGATGCACTTAAAAAAAAAAAAATACATACAAATTGTATCTACTTAGAGCAATGCTCCACCTGTGCCCCAGCAAACAGGACCTACATTCCACAGCCAGGGTATCTCGTGAATTAGAAATTCTGCAGCAGCCACAGGGAGATTAAATACAAGCGAGGATTTTATTGAATTAGGAAGGAAAATGAACAATGCAGTCAGTGCATTAGTTGATGCAGCTCCCAACTGCTCAGTTTTCAGAGAGCCACAGATTTTTGTATTGACAAGGCAGAAAGGCAAGTGTCTGAGAGGAACTGGAGGTTTTGACAGCTAGACAGTGGAAATCTGGGGCATTTTGTTACTGGGGAAGGTGTGGTTTAGTTTTTTGGGGATCTACGAGGCAATTGAGGTTTTTGGCACAGCGGGAGGGAGGCACACCTTTTGAATTACATCAGTAGAAGGACAGTAATGGTCCTACTGAAGAAGCTCATCCAAAAGATTAGCAGACCAAATACAATACCAGCGGAAGGTTCTGTAAAGCACAGCATTTAGTTCTTTCCAGAAGTTTCACTTCAGCTCTACAAAGTAAGTAGCCACAGAAATTGAACCAAATTCCAAGATGATGAATTAGGAGATGAGAGTTGGATGTCAATAAGTGGGTGTAATGGAGTCTAAATTCCTGTAACTTACCTCCTCTGGATAGACAACTTAATCTCCGTCATAGATTTCCACAACAACTTCAATAACCACAACCCGTCTATTAAAACTCTTTCTGGAACATTCCCACACCAGCATCAACTTCCTAGACACCACGATCAGTTTCAATAACAGAACTCTACAGACAATTATATACAAGAAACCCATGGATCACCCTGGATCCAGTAACTACTCCAAACACACCAAGAAATCTGTTATTTATAGCCAGGCACTCAGATACTACAGAATATGCTCCAAGGAGAAAGTCCGGGATACACACCTTAACACACAAAAATGTCTTCACCAAACAAGGACATTCCACCAGAGAAGTAGATCACATCATGGAACAGGCCACCCAAATACCCAAAGAGAACCTGTTTCACTACAGAAATAAAATCCCCTCTGAGCACAAACCCCTAGTTGTTACCTACCACCCCACACTGGAACTCAGACAAACAACTACAACCCGTACTGGGTGAAGATCCCATCCTGAAAGAAATCTCCCCTGAATCCCTTCTTTTGGCCTTCAAACAACCCTCCAACCTCTCCAAGCTCATCATCAGAAGCAAACTCCCCACAGACTAGGACACACCAACTCAAAGCTGCACAAGACCCTGCCAGAACAACAGATACAAAACCTACAGACATATCTCTGCTGCTATAATGATCAATACCCCTGTAGTGAGGCAGCCTGGCTCCCACTTGCCCCTGCGAGGGACGAGCCAGAACAGCTGCCGGAGTGGGCAGAGTCACCGCCGCCTGTCCCCGCCCCCCGGAAGTCAAGGGGCGGGACAGGAAGTATAAAGGCCCGGCCCCAGCGCTCAGATGTGGCCCGACCATGGGAGAGGGCAAACGCTGGTGCCCGAGCTCCTGCTGGGCCGCGCCTGTCCCGGGCCCGGTATCCTGAGGAGGACTGGCCGTGCCTGCCCCGGGCCCGGTATCCTGAGGAGGACTGGCCGCGCCTGCCCCGGGCCCGGTATCCTGAGGAGGACTGGCCGCGCCTGCCCCGGGCCCGGTATCCTGAGGAGCGGATTGAACTTCCCCTCACTGAGGGTCCGGAGGAGCCGCCCAATCTACCCAGTGCTCGCTGCCCTGAGGAGCCCATGATCTGGGACACGGCGGACGAGGCTAAGGACGTGAAGGTAGCCATGGAGGAGGAGATGGGAAGTGGCCTGGGGATAGCAGACCCCGAACCTATGTCAGTGTGTTGCGGTCAGGATCCCCACTGACCCAGCAGCAGAAGGATTGCTGCTGACAGAGCCCCGGGTTGGAACACAGTGGAGTGGGTGGGCCTGTGTCCCCCCGCTGCCACCCCACACCGGGTGGCAGTCTCTCCTCCTCCCCTGCCTGAGGGCCTGAGCCCTGGACTGTTTATTTGCTCAGCCCCTGCCTGAGGGCCTGAGCCCGGGACTACCGATTGCTTGCGACCCCGCCCCGACTTAGGGCTTGGACCTGTGAGACTGATCTGTTCCCCAGCCCCATGGAGTGAGGCAGCCTGGCTTCCACTCGCGCCTGCGAGGGACGAGCCCCCCACCTGGATGTCTACAACCCCGAACACCTCTTTCAAGATCCACAGGTCCTGCACATGCCTATCACAACATGTGGTATACCTCATCTAGTGCACTAAGTGCCCCAATAGCTACTGTGTGGGTGAAACCAGACAATCCCAGAGCTCCTGAATGAACTCACACAGGAAAATGATACAAGACAAAAAAGCACCCTAAGAACACTTTTCACAAAGTCATCACTCTCTATCAGACCGATCGGTCCTCATCCTCAAAGGAAATCTGCACAAAAAAAAACTTTCAAAAGACAAGCCCAGGAGCTTAAATTCATAACTTTATTAGACACTAAAAATCATGGACTGAACAGACACACCTGATTTAAGGTTTATTGCAACAATCTGTAACCCACTGACACCCCACCACCACTAGTGGCTTTTCTTCCCCTCCCCTTCCTTTCCTCCTATGGCTGAAGGGGTGTTAATGGGCATACTTCACCTTGAATGGCCCCTTACACTATGTGTTAGCTACATATGCGAAACAATCTGTTCTACATGGATTTTGTAAAGGGACCCATTTTGTTTAATCTATTTATAACTGACCTCGGAACCGATTGCAGGAGTGGGCTGATAAAGTTTGCGGATGATACGAAGGTGGGAGGCGTTGCAAATTCGGAGGAGGATAGGGATATTCTGCAGGGAGACTTGAATGAGCTTGTGAATTGGAGTATCAGAAATAGGATGAAATTTAATAGTGAAAAGTGTAAGGTGATGCATTTGGGGATGACTAATAACAATTTTAGTTACAAGTTGGGGACGCATTGCTTAGAAGTAACGGAAGAGGAGAAGGACCTAGGGGTCCTTGTAGACCGCAGGATGACTATGAGTCGACAATGTGACGTGGTGGTGAAAAAAGCCAATGCGGTCTTGGGATTCATTAGGCGAGGTATATCTAGTAGGGATAAGGAGGTCCTTCTTCCGTTGTATAAGGCGCTGGTGAGACCTCATTTGGAGTACTGTGTGCAGTTCTGGTCTCCCATGTTTAAAAAAGATGAACTCAAACTGGAACAGGTGCAGAGAAGGGCGACTAGGATGATCAGAGGAATGGAAAACCTGTTGTATGACAGGAGACTAGAGGAGCTTGGGTTGTTTAGTCTGACAAAACGAAGGCTGAGGGGGGATATGATTGCTATCTTTAAATATATCAGAGGGATAAATACAAGGGAGGGAGAGGAATTATTCCAGCTTAGTACTAATGTGGACACGAGAACGAATGGATATAAACTGGCCGTGGGGAAGTTCAGGCTTGAAATTAGACGAAGGTTTCTGACCATCAGAGGGGTGAAATATTGGAACGGCCTTCCGAGGGAAACGGTGGAGGCGACGGACCTGTCTGGTTTTAAGATTAAGTTAGATAAGTTTATGGAGGGAATGGTTTAGTGGTAAAATATAGTAGCCAAGGAAAACCAAGCAATGGTACGTAAATAGTATAATGGCTAACAGGGGTCAGGCTAGAGACCTACATGCTCGGGGTCTTACTGATCGCCATATTTGGGGTCGGGAAGGAATTTTCCTCCAGGGTAGATTGGCTGAGCCTCTGGAGGTTTTTTGCCTTCCTCCGCAGCATGGGGCAGGGATCACTAGCAGGAGGGTCTCTGCCAGTTGAAGTCACTAAAACACAGGATTGGGGACTTCAACAGCAGAGTCCAGGGAAGGGGTAGGGACGGTTTTGTGGCCTGCAGCATGCAGGGGGTCAGACCAGATGATCATAATGGTCCCTTCTGACCTTAAAGTCTATGAGTCTAAATCATCAATCTATTAGAATTCTTTGAGGGGGTCAACAAACATGTGGACAAGGGTGATCCAGTAGATACAGTGCCCTTGGATTTTCAGAAAGCCTTTGACAACTCTATTTTTTATTTGTATGAGTATTGACCGAATTTGTTCTTGTTAGCATCCTCCAGGCTTCAGTTCGCAACAAAACTGGTCAAACATGTCTCCTTTAATATTTTCTCCAGAGATTGCATGACATTTTACAATTTTTTCTGTAGTAATTTCAGCTTCATTCAGTAATAATTATAAAAATAAAATGGGGTGTTTTGTGGGAACCATATTTGACACCTAAACAACAGTTAAAAAGCCTCCTGCCAACTTCCTTGTTAAAACTGGCTTACAACTAGAAGAGGAACTAGCATGAAAACCAGGCCTAAGACTGAAATGAATGGAACCAAAAACCTTTAAGGTTCATATCAGAGCAGATAACTTACTTGGTACCCAGACTAAGGCCTGTTTTGCTCAAACTCACCAAATCTTCTCAGCCCAAATTCCCTGTGTAGGAAATCCATGGTGAAGATCTGTGTGGTTTTTTTAGCTTCTGCTGGATCAGCTGTTTATAAATCGCTTATGCCCTGGGCCGTCTGCAGGGTCAGAAATGCACAGTGCGTTGTGTCAGTGCAGTGTAGGTTCTGTGTTTTGGGCAGCTGGGGAATTGCCTTGCACAGAAAGATGAGGGGGACACAAAGTAAGGTGAGTGGATCCTCATCCCAGTTCCATGTGCCTTTCACAGCTGTTAGTGTAATGGCCTGCTATGCCAAACAATGCACATTCCAATGGGGGAAGAGTACAAACATTCCTGAACAGCTTGGCAGCCATAGCATGACACAGAGGGGCAATTTCAGAAGTGCTCTTAATGAGCACACATGCAGCTAAGGCGAATTACAGGGCCCTAGAAGGCCTAAGTAGCTCCTTGAGCAATACGTTTGCAAATGTGAGCACATGAAGTGATCATCCTTCCTCCCCCTAGTTAATAATGGTGTATCAGGGCTCCCATCTTGGGATCTTAAGGTGCTTTCACCATTACTCTGCCCATTTTAAAGAAGGCTAACAGAAGCACAGAAGGTGGCTTTTCCCAAGATGACCGATTGGCAGAGCTGGGAACCCAGGAGTCCTAGCTCCCAGTCCTGTGCATTAGCCACAAAACCCTCTTTTCTCTATTTGGCCCTGCAGCACTTCTTTTCTTCCTTCTTCTGGTCACAATCTCTCTCCAGTTTCTTCTTGTCTTCACCACTGCTTCTCTTTATCTATCCCCTTGTCCTTTCTTCCCCCTTTACTTTTTCGCTGGCCCTCTTCCCACAGTGGCTCAGCCTCTGTCTCAGTCCTTCCTGACCCTGAATTTCTTTGTTACCCCATCTGCCTCACATCATGGCTGACCCCTGTGGGTTGGACGTGCTGCTGCTCAGGACCAGGAGGCAACAGTTCTGGATACCTATTCCTGTCCATTTCCTGACCCACTGGGCCACAATGAGTGTCAGTTGGAAGTGAGGGGGCCAGCAAGGAGAGCAGAGAGAAGAAGGAAGTCTTGATAGCATTCTCAGCCTGCCTGAAGCAGCTTCTACTGTCCAAGAGAAGGACCTGAAGGGGAAACCTTGCTCCCTGCCTGTAGCTTTGCATCTGGATGACATTTCAGCTCTCATGAGTGAGAGAGTGACATCAGGAGCACATGAGCAACACTTGGCAGGTCTGAGCCACCCTTGGATCCGGGGATGCCACTCACCAAGGGCTTGTGTGATTCTTTCCTCCCTCTTCCCCCTACCCAAGTACTACAGGATTTACAATATGAAAAACAACATGCTACAGAGAACAAATATTGAAAGTTCAAACAAACTAATGTGAACAAAAGAATTCGGTTCTGCTTCTGCGTAATAGAAATGAATGGCGTGTTATATCACCTGATATTCTGCATCCCCCTCATGAAGAACAGCATCTGCAGCACTACAGATGGCGCTTGCTGAATCCTGAATTTCCTTGCTTCACTGGGATTAGTCAGTGCCATAATGTTTCTTTAACTTTTTTTTTTTGGGTGGTTAAATGTTTTATATCATGTTTATCATCTCAGGGAGCTTCTGTAAATAATAGCAAACATGCATGCATTAGGGTCACAAAATTGTTAAAATTTTAATGCAGTTTATTCTCTCTGGAATCCACAGTTCTCCTGACCCAAGATGTTTGTACTTCTGTGAGGAGCAAAATGGAAAGATTTCCCGAGCTCTCCAACAATTATTTTGAAATAATGACTTCATATCCTTCCTAGTACAACACATAAACTACCGATATTTAACTGAGATAGAGAAACATTTATCCTGTGGGTTAATTTGGAAAACATTTTGCTTTTGTTGTTGTTGTAACTGAAATGGAAGGGTGTGAAGAAGCTTCTGGAGGAAGTTATTTGACGTTCTTGGCCTTTTGCAGAAGTGAATTTAATGCTGGTGAATGATGCCAGAGTGAGAGCGAGGAAACAGAAGACCTTTACTGACTCTGCACTAGCCATGCAAGCCTCTCACCCAAACACTCACTCATCAAATAGCGGGGTCTAGAGCTGTCATTTCTGCCATCTGTGTTTCTCCTCCTACCCTCACCTCCCACCCAACTGCCTTGCTTCCTGGGATCCACAGGTGAAATCCTGGCTCCACTGAACTCAATGGGAATTTTGCCATTGACTTAAAAGGGACCAGAGTTTCCACCCTTGCCTCTTTCTTCCCCATCTGCTTCTACAGTCAGAACCTCCATATTTGTTCCTAAATTTTCCTTCTTTCTGCAGTAACCCCAGTCACCCAAGTACTCATCACAAGCTCCAGTACTGTGTTGTGCATTCATTATGCTTTTCCACCCAAACACACACACACCCCTATCCTAGGATTGCCAGTTTTTCCTTACCATACATCCTGATGGCCCCTCCCTTCAGAACGAACATGAACTTTGAATGACTGTTCCCCAGAACTCAGCGCCGTCACATCATCCACCTACGTGTACCTTAGTTTAATTAAGCTGTCTGACAGGAAAATATTCCATTGAGTCACAATCTCCTGGATGATAGCCATCAGATTGCTCAGCTAAGCAGAAATATGGATGAACCTATATTATATATATAAATATATATACATACAAACACATTATATATATAAAAAGACAGGATTTATAAATATGGATGTTCTTCCAAAGAAAATACATTGCATTGCAAGCTATGATCTCAGCCCGATTCATACAGCACATGAAACTGCAAACAGTAGTAGCATTCTATTTAAATCCTGTTCTCCTGACATTTTTGACAGGATCAGACTAACTTTGTTCAATAAACAAGAAGAAAGTCATTCAGCTATAAGAATATAGGAATTGCCACACTAACCAAACCATTGGTCATTCCAGTTTGCCATCCTACCTCCAGCAGTAGCCAATACCTGATGCCAAACTGCCTCGACCAGGCCCTTTGCTAGATCAAGAGGGAGGTGAGCAGAAATATCCAACTCTCTTTCATGATCATCTACACGCAGGTAAGGGGAAAAAGGAAGCCACTAGCACGGACAACTGCCACCCAGAGTTGCCTTTTTCCCCCCCATTATCAGAGCAGAGGGAAGAAAGCACCAAAAGCAAAGTTTAAGCTTATATACTACAGCAAATTAATTTAAGATTTACTGTCCACGACCATTTGCACCAGAAACCTTATAATAGAGCTAAGTTCAGCATCAATTAGAGAACAGAAATAAGAGCATGTGATTTGTGACCAATCACAGCAAAGCAAGGTAACTCAGATTTTGACTGAGAATTGAATACCAAGCCACAGAGTAAAGAAAGCGTGTGAAAAATTAATCAAGCACTAAATTTGGATAAATAATTATGTGCTCAGGAATATTCCACAAACAAGAAGAGAAGTGCATTTTATGAATAAAGTATTGTCCCAGATCTAGTACCTGACATGCCATTGGCTTCCAGGTCAAGTGGATGGTATAATGTTTCTAATCATCCTCATTGGTAGCGACTGGAGAACCAAAAATATTATTTGAAATCCACACATTCCTCCAGATTCCTAAGTTGAGCTGTTCTAGCACCAGGTTTTTCTGTTTAAAAAGTGTCCATAATCAATCAACTGACCATTTTCTGTGGCCCTCTCTCTGCCTTACTGACTTAAACGGCTGTTTTCCACTTAACTCTTTACAAGGGAGGTTCGAGAGTGAGTGAGTGTCCGTACACATACACAATAGTGACAGGTATAAGATGGAGCTAAGGGGGAAATTTTCAAAATTAAGTCCAATTGACTTTCAATAGGACTGTTGGCCTTCTATGAATTTAGGTGCTCTTGAAAATGGAATGTAGGCTCCCAAGTCACTCAAGTGCTTTTGAAAATTTTACCCATAGCTACATCTGGCTAGAGCCTGACATTAAAAATTAGCTACCTATGGGCTTGTGTGACAACTGAAGTCTGTGGATGCCAATGCTCCAAACCAGATTAACTGGGAAAGCAAGACAAGTTTTCTAATGATATGGAGGAAGGTGATACTACGGTGTGTAAGAAATTTAAATAAAATGTGCTGAAATGGTTTAAGATTACCACTGAGTCCTATCGAATGAAGTATAGAAATCTTAAAATATTTGACAATATCACTCATGTGCATAAAATGTGTAATGTTATGAGAAAATGGAAATGGGGGCGTGGACTGAAGGTGATTATTTAAAACTATTTGCTCTGATAGCCCAGGAACAATTGTTATGGATAATTATAGATGAGGTAAAGGCAGCCATCTTGACATCTGATTGATGGCATATACCACATTAGTATGTGCCAGCAATGCCCCTCTGCCATGTACATTGGCCAAACCGGACAGTCTCTATGTAAAAGAATAAATGGACACAAATCAGACGTCAAGAATTATAACATTCAAAAACCAGTTGGAGAACACTTCAATCTCCCTGGTCACTCGATTACAGACCTAAAAGTCACAAGATTACAACAACAAAAACCTTCAAAAACAGACTCCAACAAGAGACTGCTGAATTGAAATTAATTTGCAAATTGGACACCATTAAATCAGGCTTGAATAAAGACTGGGAATGGATGGGTCATTACACAAAGTAAAACTATTTCCCCATGTTTATTTTTCCCCCCTATGGTTCCTCACATCTTCTTGTCAACTGCTGGAAATGGGCCATTTTGATTACCACTAAAAAATAAATAAATAAAAAATAATTCTCTCCTGCTGGTAATAGCTCACCTTAACTGATCACTCTCGTTATAGTGTGTATGGTAACACCCATTGTTTCATGTTTTCTGTGTATATCTATATCTTCCTACTGTATTTTCCACTGCATGCATCCGATGAAGTGGGTTTTAGCCCACAAAAGCTTATGATCAAATAAATTTATTAGTCTCTAAGGTGCCACAAGTACTTCTCATTCTTTTTGCGGATACAGACTAACACGGCTGCTACTCTGATACCCCTCTAATATGGTTGCACCAAGATAATTCTAGATTACTACACTGGAGTCTGGCACTGCAGGAACACAAAAATATAATCCATTTCAAGGGGACAGAAAATATAGTGTCAGATACCTTAGCAAGACTGAGGGGGGTTTCTGAGGTGTATTTAGAAGCATCAGTGGCAACCCATCCACATCAGTTTTGTGTTGGAGGTATGATGCTGGCAGACCTGGTGCCAGCTCATGCCAAGGCCTCACTGCACACTGACAAATGCATAGCTGGAAACCAGTCTGGCTCACCTGTGGGTTAGTATAGTTGAAATAGAGGTTAGTGTTATTCAACTTTATGGAATGCTTGTAGATTGCTGCATGTATTAATCCTACTTATAAATTTCTGTATCCCATGTTAAGGCTGTATAGTACCCAAGTTTACACTTGTTATTGGGTTGGTGAAAGCTAACTATAGAACTCACAACTAATTTGGGATTTGTGCCCTGTTTTCTTAACAATCTGCCCTGAGGTTGACATTCTCGCTCATGAGCCACTCCAGACAGTGTGATACTTCTGTTAAGTGATGGTGTAAATAACTCTTCCTCATTCACATTTTCCACACCATTCATGTTTTATGGACCTCTGTCATATCCCCCCTTAGTCATCTCTTTTCCAAGCTGCGTAGTTCATCTTTTTCATCTCACTTCAGATTAAAGCGGTTTAATATTCCTAATCATTTTTGTTGCCCTTCTCTGTACCTTTTCCATTTCTAATATATGTTTTTGAGATGGAGTGACCAGAACTGTATGCAGTATTCAAGGTGTGGGTGCACCATGGATTTATAGAGAGGCAATATTATATTTTCTGTCTTATTATCTATCCCTTTCCTAATGGTTCCTAACATTCTGTTCACCTTTTTTTTTTTTTATTTGTTTGGGGTTTGTTTGTTTTTTTTTTTTTTTTTTTGACTGCCACTGTACATTGAGTGGATGTTTTCAGAGAACTATCCACATTGACTCCAAGATCTCTTTCTTGAATGGTAACAGCTAATTTAGACCCCATCATTTTGAATGTATAAGTGGGATTATGTTTTCCAATGTGCATTACTTTGCATTGATCAACATTGAATTTCATCTTCCCTTTTGTTGCCCAGTCACCCAGTTTTGTGAGATTCCTTTGTACTCTTCACAATCTGCTTTGGACTCAACTACCTTGAGTAATTTTGTATAATCTGCAAACTTTTCCATCAGTTTACCCCTTTTTCCAGCTCATTTATGAATATGCTGAAAAGCACTGGTCCCAGTACAGATCCCAGGGAGACCCCAGTATTTACCTCTCTCCATTCTGAAAACTGACCATTTATTCCTTCCTTTGTTTCCTGTCTTTTAGCCAGTTGCTGATCCAGGAGAGGACCTTCCTTCATAACCCATGACAGCTTACTTTGCTTGAGAGCCTTTAGTGAGGGGCTTTCTGAAAGTCCAAATACACTGTATCTACTGGATCCCTCTTGTCCACATGTTTTTTGACCCGCTCCTCAAAGAATTCTAATAGATTGGTGAGGCACAATTTCCCTTTACCCAAACCACGTTGACTCTTTCCCAACAAATAGTGTTCATCTATGTGTCTGATAATGCTGTTCTTTACTCTAGTTTCGACAATTTGCCTCATATTGAAGTTAGGCTTACCAACCTCTAATGGCCAGGATAACCTCTGGAACCTGTTTTAAAAATTAGCATCCTGTTAGCTATCCTCCAATCATCTGGTACAGAGACTGATTTAAGTGATAGGTTACATACCACAGTTAGTAGTTCTGCAATTTCATATTTTAGTTCCTTCAGAATTCTTGGGTGAATATCATCTAGTCCTGGTGACTTATCACTGTTTAATTTATTTGTTTGTTCCAAAATTTCCTCTATTTACACCTCAATCTGAGACAGTTCCTCACAGCTACACAACATTATTGTTACTTACAAGATGCAATAAGACTTACAAAGATGAGCTCTCAGGTTTTTCTGAGTTACACTCTGAGTAAACCCCTCAGAGGTTCCTGCAATATTTAAGCTCATATTGCTAGTGCAGCTTTTAATATATACAGATAACCCCCTCCTTTGGTACTTATATATGCTCTTTCTGATCCATTTTGACCTTATTTCACATATTTCAATATCTGTGTTCCGTCTATGCCCTCGCTGGTTTGCTGAAACTTTGTGTTTCAAATTAAAAAAAAAAAAAAAAACATAAAAAATAAAGAGCAGTTTTTGTTACCGAAAAAAATACAACCACAGTAACTTAAAATAAATTGCATTGTGAAATATTAGCACAATTGTTTTCACCTGTGTGTTGATTTAGTACAGGGACACGGGATGGAGAGGGAGAAGGAAAGTTACTGTCGCCCCACAAAAGGATGCTTTCCATTTAACATGGTGAATAAAAATAATAATCAATCACTTCTAATAAATTCAAACCACATTCACGTTTGGCAGCTGCTCTATTGTGCCAAGAATGTATCCAATGCCCCCTTTATTTATGATGAAACAAAAATGACATAACACTTTGTCATGAAAGAATGCTGCTAAATGATGCTTTTTTAATGATATACACTGTTGTTCTTGAACCAGCTCTTCACCGATTTAGGTTTATCATCCTACACACAGGCTGCAGAAGTTGATATAAAATGCAGCTGTGGTCAATGACCACGTGATTAAAGTCGGATGCTTGCTCATAGTTACACTGGAAAGACAGGGAGGGAGCCGATGCTTTCAACAAGTGCTTATTGCCTCCCCTCCACCCCCATCTTTTGCAATTTCATTGAAGTGCTGCCATACTAAAATCAGAAGTTTACAGTCTGCTTAGCTGCAACTGGGAGAAAACCCCATGTATGATTGGAATCTGAACTCTATTGGACTTAACTAGATTGGGAGCAGCAATCGAGCTGCTGCCTTCTACTGAAGATTTGGAACAATGGGAAAACCAGTGTTCTGCTGCCCTTTCAACAAGGGAGTCTAAACACATCCTTAGTGTCTGGTGATTGCAATAGCTTCACCTCGACTCTAGAGGGACCTGAGCTAATTTTAGGAGTTTGGGATAATATGGCAATTCCCAGACTTGACTTTGAGCTTCTCAGGTAACATACATTTTCCTTACTCGTATTTAATATTTACAGTTGGATTTCCTATCAGCACCATTTCTATACAGTGTTGCACCCAGCATAGAAAACGGCATGTTCAACAACAAGGGAAACACTGTTTGTTGCGACTCTCGGACCTTGCATGGAATATTTCAGTTTTGCAACGTTTTACATCACTGCAATTCTTTCCCCTGATTGATTTTTTTTAAAAAACCCTATGAATCCTGCTCCTTATTCAATATGATTTTGGTACCTAGGGAATGAAGGATCAAGTCCTTTGAGTTTAATATATACAGAACATCGAGAAGAAGGAAATTGATACCTTGGGCAACTTTAAGACACCATTGGCTTCATCCCAGCCGCACCCAATCCACCTATTAGTCCCAGTGTCTGATTAACAGGCCACATTCAATCCTGGTGTAACTCCATTGAGTTAGGACCAGGGATTCATTTGGCCCATCATGCTTGATAGCATCCTTTGAATCTTAAACTTGGGGAGAGGGCAAGACCAGGATGTAAAAGTTTGTCCACAGTTCTCCTGAAGATTTGACTTCAAAGGAAAATCATCATTTGAGTTCAGATGATTAGGAGAGCCAAAAGGCATTGTTTTAGTTTTTGCTACATTTAAAACCAGTTTGTTTTCCTGGAACCAGTCTGTCAAAGTCTTTTTGCAGTTCAGTCGTTATGTGAGAAACAGATTTGCCATTAAAATGCACAGTCGTGCCATCTGCATACAAATGTATAGAACAGTAATGACATCTCTATGCAAAATCATTAATAAAAAGAGAAAACAGGAATGACTGACACCAATCTACTAGGGGGGAGGGAGACGAAGAGACATTGGCACCTTTGACTGACAAAGGGGGGGAAGAGACAGCCCTGCAAAGAGAAACAGATTGATGCCTCGTTGAGTGATTCTTTGTCTTCGTGACAGTATATGGGCTGAGGCACAGGCCACCTACTTTTGTTAGCAAACGCCTACAGTGCTTTTGGCCAAAAACTTAAGTGAAGTCAGTGAAAATTGCTTCTATTAATTCTCATGTATTGAGTGCACATGCAGCTCATTCACCTCTTCTAGCAGAGATAGCTGGGGAACGACCTTGTTAGAATCCCAGTCACTTATGGGCTAGCCACCAAAGCAGAAACTAGAAGTCTGCAGCATCACTTTCAGTGGTTAAAGAATCCTGCATTCACTTGCTTATCTAAAAGACCTGAGCCTCTTGACTGCTGCACTGGGCTGGAAAGATCACAAGAGCAGATTTTTAAAGATGATTTTCAATGCTTCCTACTTAGGGTCAAGTACTGGATGGGCAACCAATGCAGCTTCTCTCACGCGATCTCAGTACTTTCTCTCCCGGCAGAGGAGGGTAAAATTGAAGAATAAGGTGCAAAAAAGAGGGGGGAGGGAGTGGAACTAACTTGAACTTTGAGAAAGTTCTGGTTCAGATCAGAGTTTTTATCTAAACAGGTTCCCTACCACCACCCAATCCCCCCCAAAGTAGGTCACACTTGAGGACACAGAATTACTGCTCTGCTGACTGGGCTGCAGGAGGTGATAAAAGAAGGATGCAGAGAAATATTTTCCTTGCCAGAAATGAGGGTGTATTCTCATCTGAAACCAATGGGCAAATCCTGCACCCCCATTAGGCCATAACCCATAAATGCCCACACTGAGGCACAACCTGCTGGAGTCAGCAGAACTGCTGTGTTTCTACTATGCAGGGTAGAGGGAGATGATACAGGGATATCTGTGGCCCCTGTATGATATGAAACTGATTCACAGCACTCCAACTACGGCAGTGCAGAGAAATATTTGGGGGGCACTGTGCACGCCAAGGAAGGGGAGGGGGCATGGCTGGTAGAGCCACAGCACATGGAACCACTGAAGTTACACTCCTTAACATTACAGGGTGTGGTCATCCTGGGACCCAAGTCCTGTAACATGAGAAGTCAGAGAATGGTGGGAAAGCACTTTCGTTGTGGCTGAAGAGATCTACTCTGTGCTAGCTAAATGAACACACAACAACGTAGCAATCAGAGGAAAGTATAGTTCTGGTTCATCTCAAATGAGAGTGCAAAGGTCATGAAGGGAAATGTGGGGTCTCAGCCTCTCTTTTTCTTTGTGGGACTAAATGGTCTGTGGTTCAAATTCAGGCCACTTCTTCCTCATGTGCATAAGTGAGGAAAAGAGCAGCAACCAACAGTGATAGGTGGGGTGGTCCCCCCTTCTGCCTCTTTCAGAACCCATCCAGTTAACGCCCTGCAGATTCTCTGTAGCTAGAGCCACAGAACGGGCCCTCCAGGGAAGGGCCTGATGTGTACATTCCTGGACCCAGCTACATCTTATCGGGGCAGATTATTCCTGCCTCTCCAGTAGTATGATGTGTAGGATGGTTGGGTACTGTTGGATATGGGCTCATAAAAGCATTACCTTGGCAGCATTAACTGGGCCTTCATTATATAGGAAATAGAGTCAGCTTCAGAGCTTTTTCCCTACGAGTTTTCAATTTTTCACTGAAAAGTCAAAATTTTCTGCAGGGACAACCTTTCCAGCTCGCTCTACAATGCGGCTGTTAGGGATACTGCTCAGACAAGGTCTTTTACAATGGAAAATGTTACACATCCTAAAATGGGGCTCACTAACAGTCCCTCTAGAACAGTGGTCTCCAAAGTGGGGTGCATGCACCCCAGGGGGTGCGCAAGAGGATCCCACGGCAGGAGGAGCGTTCCCCCCCCCCTCAGTAAAAATGGTAGAGCCGGTGCGGCAGGGGGTGCGTACTCAAAATTTTTTTACTGATAGGGGTGCACGATCAAAAAAGTTTGGAGACCACTGCTCTAGAAGAGGAGTTAAAGTAACAATCGGCAGCCTAATATGTATATTCATCTCTGACCATTCACAGGAATATCACCAAAGGCTGGTAAGCCTAAAAAACCTACCCATGCAGATCTGGGTTGGTTGAGGGGTGGATGTGTGTAGGTCACACCATCTCCCCTCACTCCCTTCTGCTATATTATTGTGATGAGCTAGCAGAATATTGAAGTTTACAGGAATCCTACACATGGGGAAAGCACTCTTGTATATTCCCAAACCCTGCCTGATCATCAACAAAGAACAGATGAGTGGATCAGAAAGAAGAGACTATGTGCATGCATATTTATGATTTCAAAACCCCTACCAGTGCCCTGGACTTCTTGTCTGTCACCCAGGTGAGTATGCTCAGCTGCAGCCCTCAAAAAATACCCTGGTGGCTTCAGTTTTGGCTACGTTATGCTCAACAAGTCTCCCATGAACTTTGTTTACTTGTCATTTTGTAAACGTGGCACATCTTATTCTCCACTATCAACAAAGTGCTCCACCCTTTATTTTTGTCCAAGTGCTCATGTTTGATTGTAACCCACAGTCATGGGTCACGGCTCAGGTCTTTTGCCGTTTCTAATAACATATGCTGAAAATGCAAAAGCATCAAAACAATGAAAGCCATAAGAACATCTTTACAAGGTATTTGCTAGCACTCGCCCCATGGACTTAACTATTATTTGAGTAGAAACATTGTAATTGTGGTGGAATTTTAGATTACAGTTTTACATGGACTTCCTAAAGTTAACCTCTACCATTATGCTCCTAAATTTGGACCAATTCATTGTGCCACTTGGAGGAAAGCCATTAATTTTGCACTTGCAACTTTAGTCATATAAAAAGAACTTTTTTTATTATTCTTGTTTCATAAAAGTGTTGTGCTATTTATAGAAAGATGAGAAAGTAAAATATGCCTCCTTTTAAATCTGGCTTTTACTGCACCCTATAATTTATGGCAATATAATAAGTAATTTGAAAATAAAGATTTGAGACAACATTTCAGCATTAGTGTTTTTAAGACAAAACAAACAGTCAAAATAAAACCTAAACCACAGCAATGAAATCTATCATTAAATGCCTACTTTCTGCTAAATTTATAGTTCTGGCAGCTTAAATCTCAAACATTTCTGTTGTGACCTCTTGCAAAATAAAAATAATTGTATTATTCATTGTGGCTCAAGACCAATATAGGGTCTTGTTTCATCCTAGCATGAACCTTCATAGAATTATATTGTGTAGCCATTTAAATTTTATTAATTACTTTTGTTGATTCCAGATGACTGAGGTTTTTAGTAGAAAAATCTATAGTATATTGTATACGCTACAGTATGTTCAGAATGGCATATGCAGGGTACTCTAGATGTGACCTGTTTAATCAATGCCTATCAAAGTTCAGTAGAATTAATTTCACTCTATGTTAATATATCAGATATAAAACCTTCTTAGTGTTCATGGAATAAATCAGATACAGAACCTTTTTCCTGTTCATTGTGTGCAAGCTGCTGACATTTTATGGTGCCAGAATGCAGTAAATAATACATGTCAGGCAGTTCAACTGAGTCCATTAACTCTGTCAGACCTCTTTTTTACCATGATGCCTTCTAGCATAGCACATGTTGCTGCTTATCCTACAGACCTCTTTCCGTGAGGAGGAAACATCACTTTTCCTGGGTGACCGCATGGTATGGAGGTCTGAGCATGGGCCTGGGAGTCAGACAGTCCCAAATTCTAATTTGGCTCCTCCACAGACTCAGTGTGTGGCCTTGGGTGTGTCTCTTCACATCTCAGTCTGCCAACTCGGGGTTAAAAATGCTTGGTTATTTGCAGCGCTGTTGAGAGGATGAATGTTTGTATCATACTTTGATCTTGTAAAATGGGATTATCAAAAGTGCTCAGTGTTGTCTTAATTTTGCTTTTGCTAAATCAATGGCCCTATTGACTTCACTGGGAGCAGAGTCAGACAAGCAGCAATTTACAAGTGAGATTTTATCTGGGGGTAAGTATTGAGTTTATGGGATGTGCTGTACTACCAAGATCCATCCTAGAACCTTACTCATGCCAATACGAATAATACCAGGGAAAATATGGGAATGGGAGAGCTGTGGAATTTTTCTGCATTCTAGGGTTTCATCCATTATCTGATATAATGGACAGTGAAATTGAACATTTAGCAAAGCTATTGAGATTGCACCTCTCTCTGGCTCCCCAGCCTGCATTACAGTTTCAGATGTAGAAATGAGGGGTGGAATGTGGGATCCTTTTGTTAACTGGTCCAAAAATGCACTGAACCATCACATTAGTTCATACATTACAAGAAAAGGAATTAACATTTTTGGAAAGGGAGAAGAAATGTTTTTCATTAAATTTCATAACTGCTGTGCTGCTCATGCTTTTTGAATTCCAGCCTCAGAAACATCTGGTGCTACTTCCATGATTGAGATGATCCACCAAGGACCTGTAATTCCAAGTGCAGGGCCAAATTCGGTCTTTGGATGTGCATAGACTATTCCCATTAACTTCAACGTGCATCCCAAGGCAGGATTTATCTCCGAGTTAACTAATTTTATAGCAGTAAATAAAGTTGTCTTCAGAACAATAAGCCTGATATGAAGTATACCTACATTTTGGAGGGCATTTGGAATCTGACCTGGGATCCAGATCCAAATTTTGCTACCAGTCCTCATTTTTATAATGGACCAAACCAAAACTCTGTCCCCAAACTTTGAAGACTTACGGGCAAGCACCTAAATCAGGACCTAATTATTTAAGGCACTGAGCACCCAGCAGTTTCTGCTGAACTTTGAGTTGCTATATGCTCAGGATGTTTGAAAATCAGGCCACTGATTTAGGCAGTTACATATGGGTTTACAGGCCTAACATTAGTCTCCAACGTTTGAGAATTTTGGCCTAAATCTGGATCCAGATCTCAATGATCACTTGAAACAATCTCCATCAGTACGATTCTCAAATATATTCTCAGCAATGTAAAAATAAAGGTCAAAATTCTGCCCTTGTTATGCCTGTGCAAATCCATTGACTTCAGTGAGGTCTGGCAGGTATAAACGAGGACAGAATTTAGTTCCCTCTCCCTGGTTCCTGAATTAACAGCCCCAAAGGCTTTGTTTTACAGCAAGGAAAGCACTGAGAATCAGAAAGCAAAATCTTTAATTTTTGTTCTCTTTTCAACCCTTATGTAAACCAACTAAATAAATAATAAGTTGAAACTTTAGTAATTAATAATTGATCTTTAGTGTGGCTTTTTGTGCCTTACTACAAAATATTTGTACCCACTTGTAGTATTTTTGTTGTATTTTTAAATACCTTTTTAACCTTGAGACCACTGGCTTTGTGCCTGGAGTAATTGTTTTCTGGTGACAATTTTCCCATAACATTTAACTTAATCTGAATTTATGAAGATGGTTTAAAGGGGGAGGGGCGGATGAACTTTCCATTTTTAATGGTAATTGACAGCTACACGCAAGCTACATTGTACAGTGAAACCCAAATGCTTGAGTGCTTGTCCTTTTGCTTGATAATTAAGCAATAGTTTATGATTAGTCCTTATACAATGAAGATATGAACCATGGATGTTGCAGTTTGTGAAAGATGATTTTGGTAAACACTAATGGCCCATGATACGTTTCTCTTTAGCCCCTCGAGAAGCTAACATCTTTTTCTAGGGCCAATGATAGCTTTTAGCTTGTCCTCCAAAAACTGAAAGCTCTTGTACTATATTTCACCTGGAAGAGCTGGGTTCAGACATGAGTTGGCAACCCTAGTCAGTGCAAAAAATTAAGTTGCGTACAGAGTGGGGTGAATTATGGAGGTCATGGACTCAAGACAAATCTTACTCTTTGTGCCAAACCTCTGAAAATGGGCTTCACAGGGGAAGTTCAGCTAGGCTGGCTCTGGAATCCCCCCCTGCAGGCTGCCGAAAGCACGAGGCTTGCTTTGCAGTTTTTAGTACAGCCCCAGCTGCAATGGATTTAGCTGCTGCATTGCTGTCCTCCCCTTGTTGGGAGTAGGTATTTAAAGAGACACAAGGCTTTAGGGCAAGCATTTGATTTTCTATTAAACATTTTAACTGTTTTTCAAAAACCGTGGAATTTTCCATGTGGAATTTCCCCCCAAAACCAATTATGAAAATCCCTGCATTTTTCTCCTAAAAACAAAAGCAATGAGTAACCAATATATGTTAAAATGGAAAAATAAAAAAGGTTTTACTTTTGATTCAGGCCTTAAATTATTAATCTGAGCAACAGAAGGAAAGATACTAGAAAATGTACTGTAGGGAAAAGCCCTGCAAAACTAATCTCACAGGTTATTTCAATCTCTTAATTGTGCGATTCTGTTGATTTGTTTTTATTTATGAGCTAGACGGCATCCCTTGAATCAAAACAATGCAAGTCTAAATATTCCACATCCCTGGAAATGGTGAAAGTTGTATTCCTTAAGTAACAGCGAATATTTTAATTAGAGATGAATCTAAACTCCTCTCCGATGTTGGGAAAGTTTGGATCAGGTTCCCAATTTTGCATCTTCTCTCTATTTCTATAACATGCTGAATAAACCCCCAAAGTCTGAACTTTGGCTATATATCCCCCAAATTCTTGGATATTCCCAAACTTTGCAACTCAAGTACATCTCTAATTTTAAATGAACCTTAGATAGGGAAACTAAGGCACAGAGAAGCTAAGTGACTTCCCTAAGTTCACACAGCAAGTCAATCATAGAGCTATGTCTCCTGACTCTCCGTCCAGTACTCTACCCCCACTTGACCATGCTGCCCTTCCAAGATTTAAAAGCAAAAGGCTTGCTTTTAAAGACAAAGCAGCTGACACTCTAGCAAGTATCCTCAAGGAGACAACAGAACTGCTTAACAATTTTTGGAATGAAAAGTTCTCATTGAAAAATGTTTTTTTCAAAAGCAATGTTCTCCCAGAAAACATTGAGGGGGTTGTCCAAATTTGTTTTTCATGAAGAATGTCATTCCTTTTTCATTTGTTAAAATCAAAAAAAGGGTTATTGATAATGGGATTGAAATGGTGATTAAAATTTTTCATTTACCAAAAAACCCCCAAAACATGTTTTCCGCAAACAAAAAATTCTGATGGCCATTTATACAATAGTTTTGAAATATATACAATTTTAAAAACCACAAAAAAAATGGGGAAAAACAGCTAAAGTTCTAAAACTTTAAAATGAAAACAACTTCAAAATTTGTGAAGTTTTTCATGAAAACAGATTTTCTGTTTTCTACCAGCTTCTAGAGACAAGCACTTATTCTCTTGATTTTCTTATAACTTACTAGACCACAGTAATATCACATACAAAGACATAGTAAAATGCTTACAAACACAAGTGTCGATATACACACAAGAAGAAAAGCAATTTCTTAGACTCTCACTTGAAATTGCTCCCCAGAGAATGCTATTAAAAATCGATGCAAGCAAAAGAGTGTTAGTAAACACCTTTATGATGAAATAATTGTAAAGAATGCACTGTCACATAGGAACTTGTACCTACAGTCAAGGACAATTGCTTTACTATATTTAATGCAGTTGTGAAACATGAGTTGTCACTTTCATGTGGTTAGGCTGAGAAGATTGGTGTTGATATATTTTTTTAATTATGCCTACAAGGCTAATGGATCAGAATATACATTGACTCAGACTGCATTCCAGAACACATATTTTATAATGGAATGTTAATGCACAGAATATTCAGATATTGCTATTTTTGTGATGCAACAAATGGCTGCTTCACATTGTGTAGGATACTATTGTTGGAGGAAAGATTAATTGACAATAGTACTCTGAAGTTATGATTTGATTAGAGTTTTTCCTGCATTTGACTAATCCTTTTGTTACTCTACAGGAAAATATACAGAGGAGAGATTCTCCATAGCCTGAACAGATTGCAGACGGGGTAATTTGTTTGAAACTGATGAAGTAGATCAAGTCATTACCTAACAAGATACAATAATTAGCATGATTTTGTTTTGAAGACTGAATGGTCCAAAAATATGAGTATTGGGATATAAGGCCTTTTAAAAATCTCACTGGATCAAATTCAGTCCAGGTGTGTATTCCCCCAAATGGTAAATATCTGATGGCTGCACTGTGTCTTATATGAAATGACTTGATGTCTCAGTCTGGTTCCAACTCAGGGTGTATGGGTCCATATCACCAAAAGCCACCAAAACAACTTGTCTTAATTTGTAACTTTGTTGGCAGTCTCAGAGGAACCAAATAACGAATGGGTGTGATGCCTGACTACCCGGTCACCCCTAAGAACAGTCCTTCCAGGACAACAGTGACACACTTGAGAAACTGCGTGAAGAAGTTTGCATAGCTGCTTCCCTTCATTCACCTGTTCTGCTGATAAAGGACTTCAGAGTCTACGGCGCTACACCTGCCAATATCCACAAGCTCTAAATTTACTGTTTTACAATCTTCTACTCTAAGTGAGGAAAAAGGATTCAAGATAGCACTGCCATGGTTAACAAACGGAGCTGGTGGCAAAAGGAGAAAAAAATTGTTAACCTCTCTGCTCCCACCATTCACCAAAATTCCATTTTGAAGGAAATTCTCCAGCCAGCTCTTAATAAAAAATAAAAATGGATTCTCACTTCAGTTTGGCTCATTGTGGATCTGTGATTTGGTCAAGACAATGGGCCACATTTGCCCTGTTCTGGTCGGCAGTTGCACTAGGGATGGATCTGGCCCATTGTTGACTCTGAGAAGTTTTTAGCATATTTCACCAAGCTAATAGTGAGCTAGGTTCTTGTTTCTTGAGCAGGCATTATTACCTAACCATTACCCATAAGTGTGCTGCCTGGGTTTTCTCCTCACCTCCCTCTTTACTTCAATTCCACAGCTCTATTTGACTTGACACACTCCTTTAAAGGACTGAGATTGTCATAGAATTAGATGTAGATATTGCAAGATTACGTGCCACTAAGTTACATTTGCTGCAAGTTAGTCTCGTTATTTTGACAGTGCCTTGTCCTTTTTAACTGTTTGCCTGGGGAATGAAGAGGTGGAAAGCACAGTGGACAGTGGGATCTCTGTTATCCAATACAACAATCATTAATTTTCAAAAACTGTTGTTCCATGCTATTTGTCAGGAGGCATCATTTTCCCAGGCAACAGCCTATAGACAGAGTGTGCACACCTGAGTCTGTGAGAATGGGCTACACATGTCCAACTTGGTCTTTTTTGATTGTCCCTTTTTCATCATTATATCTGAAATGAAGCTTTGTCGCAGTTTAATAGCACATGACAGAGGTTACGGAGGCAAGAACTCTGAGTCAACAGTAACAAATGGCATTAGATTGCTAGGAGGACAATACAGTGCTAGCAGATTATGTAGAGAAATGAAATCCAAGACCAGAGAGAACACACAAAATGCAAGGGTGATACTGTTCATAGAAACACACACATCCTGATTTTGCAAGCTGTTCCACACGCATAGACCCCTATACCTTCAGAGCCCCATTGACCTCACAAAACCATTTGCAAAACTGGGTCCATCATGGGTAAGTTTACACAGCCCACAGAAGCAAGCCTCTTATCCTGGGTCAAAAGACTCACATAAGCGCTCTAAAATTAGCTGTGTAGACAGCACATGAAGTTACAACTCAGGCTGAAGCATGGGCTCTGAAGCCACTTTCAATATTCCAATTTCCAGCCAGCCCTTTTGGTAAACAGTGAAAGAATATTGCTGGATAATAAGCATATATCAACTCTACTGGCAAAGCATTATTAATAAATGTGTATTATTTTTAATTAATAGTTTACTTATAAATGCGTATTATTAATTAGTACTATGGTTTCTCTTCCAGGAGCATAGAATTAAGATCTATGAATCAGAGGTGATGCGGGGGGGGGGGGGGAGGAGAAAGAGGGGGAAGGAGAGTGGGCATGTAGGGTCACTTCCCCCCCAGATTTGCTGCTTGGCTTGTACTGAGCATGCTCACTAACACTGCTGAAGCCGCTGCCCTCACTCTGCTCCCCCTCCCCCAATGGATCTTCTCTGTCTATGATTCTAATTTACAACATGAATGATGCCAGTTCATCTAGCCAGTGCTACAGACTATTCCACACTGTGAGGCCCTAGAAGGAAACCCAGGCAGCAGAAGGGAGAACAAGAGATGTTTAACACCACACACTGGAAAAGTGAAATGGTTTTAAAATTCTGAATAGTTTTTCTTCTCCCTCCAAAAAGACAGCCCCATTAAATGGCACATTTAGAGAAAGAGCCTTTTCTCCTCCACTAAAAGGCTTCAAAGCCCTTTAAGGTACGTCTACACTGCAGTAAAAGACCTGGCCCAAGTCACGTGACACAGGCTCAGGCTGCGGGACTAAAAATTGCAGTGTATTCATTTGGGCTTGGGCTGGAGCCCAGGCTGGCATTGAAACCACATGAGAGGGGTGGGTCTCAGAATCCAGGCTTCAGGCTGAGCCCGAATGTCTACGCTGCTATTATTAGCCCTTCAGACAAAGCCCCACAAACCCAAATCAGTTGACCCAAGGTCTAACCGTGGGAGTTCAGCACCTTTGAAAATTCAGGCCTCTTAGGCACCTAAAAAAGGACTTTTGTCTGTCACTTGTAGAAAATCTTGGCCTAAGTACCTCTATTTTTGAAAGCCTTGGCTTTACACTCTGGGGCTGCCAAATTCCACCTTTCATTATATGCTTCCAGCTTCTATTTTTAAAAATACAGATAAGCTTCAAAACCAACTTTTGAAAATATAAATCCCATCAGACCGGTGCTTAGAGGATTAAGATGCTATGTGCATTGTAGATAGTACATTATGCCTTTGGAATATTATTTTGAGCTGAATACAAGTTGTGAATTTGAACATTTAGGAAAGCGACTTATCACCTTATTTACTTACGAGTGAAAGACTTCGGAAAAAACTCATTTTGAAGACCTTTGTTACAATTAACTGCCTATAATATAGCAAATCTTTATCTCAGATCTCTTTTAGTGCTTTGTCAGTTTATAGATATAGTAAGAGTTCTGCAACTGCCAGTCCCCACTTTAACCTTTTTTTTTTTTGCTTGTTTTTATTATATTTAGACGGCCAGCATAGCAGGGGACAGAAAAACTACCTGTATAGCCCAAACAGACAATTGGAAAACATATCATTCTAGAATGACTTCAGTCCTTTCCCACAGGTGTATTTAACTCTTAAATGTTTAATGACACCAAGGTATGCAGACAGGGCCGGCTCCAGGCACCAGCCCACCAAGCTTGTGCTTGGGGCGGCACCTGGAGGGGGGCAGCGCAGCACTCCAGCTCTGGCCGCTGGGGAGAGCAGGGCCGCAACTGGGCTTGCCGCCGGGGAGCACGGAGCCCCAGCCGGGCTCTCCGCCCTCCCCCCGGTGCTCCGGCTGGTTGGGGAGAGCGGGCCCGCGGCCGGGCTCGGCACCCTCCCCTGCCGTGCTGGGCGGGGGGAGGCTTTTTTGCCTGGGGCGGCAAAAAAGCCAGAGCTGGCCCTGAATGCAGAGTTGTTGTAGCTGTTTCGATCCCAGGATATTAGAGAGACAGGTGGGTGAGGTAATATCTTTTACTGGACCAACTTCTGTTGGTGAGAGACAAGGTTTTGGACTACAAAGAGCTTGCCAACAGGTCAGGGAAGTATCTTCACTCGTAATGTGGCGTGACAATGGCTCTAGGCATTTTATTCATTTGAATGATGCTCTGCAAACCTCCCCTATGACAGAAGTAGTTTGCAAAAGGGAGTACTCTGATAGGATCCTTGTGCTGAGTGAATAACTGATTCTTCTGTGGCAGTTCAGGGGGGGAAAAAAAAAAAAACCCTCAAGTCAGATCAAATCTGAAATTTTTCAGACCGTTTGGTGAATTGAAAAAGTCCATTCCAAGTCTGTTCCAGAGTGGGAGTTCAAATCCTTCAGTGTATGCTTAAACCTATTGAAGTCAATGCAACTTTGCAAAAAAAGCAAACATGATTCTGGGATGTATTAACAGGTGTGTTGTGAGCAAGACACGAGAAGTCATTCTTCCGCTCTACTCTGCTCTGGTTAGGCCTCAGCTGGAGTATTGTGTCCAGTTCTGGGCACCGCATTTTAAAAAAAGATGTGGAGAAATTGGAAAGGGTCCAGAGAAGAGCAACAAGAATGATTAAAGGTCTTGAGAACATGACCTATGAAGGAAGGCTGAAAGAATTGGGTTTGTTTAGTTTGGAAAAGAGAAGACTGAGAGGGGACATGATAGCAGTTTTCAGGTATCTGAAAGGGTGTCATAAGGAGGAGGGAGAAAACTTGTTCACCTTAGCCTCTAAGGATAGAGCCAGAAGCAATGGGTTTAAACTGCAGCAAGGGAGGTTTAGGTTGGACATTAGGAAAAAGTTCCTAACTGTCAGGGTGGTTAAACACTGGAATAAATTGCCTAGGGAGGTTGTGGAATCTCCATCTCTGGAGATATTTAAGAGTAGGTTAGATAAATGTCTATCAGGGATGGTCTAGACAGTATTTGGTCCTGCCATGCAGGCAGGGGACTGGACTCGATGACCTCTCGAGGTCCCTTCCAGTCCTAGAATCTATGAATCCTATGTGCTTAAGTGCTTTGCTGAATTTCATCTTATACGAGGGAACTTTGTTGACAGCGTTTATAGAATCTGTAGAGGCTTCTATATTTTGGTGCTCTGTACTCATTACTGCTGGTAGTCATAACTACAGCAGTATGTATGTATCCCCTTAATATTATTTACATGTATGCATTAGAAGACTGGCAATTTGCCAGAGTTGGAGGTGTTTGGTAGGAAGGGATCTGGAGATTCAGTAACGGAGGTCACAGTGCTAATTGCCTTGAAAGAATGTTATATTTCTTTTGGTCAAGGTAAAGTAGGTTGCAGTCATTGCCACCAACATGCTTTACATTTCATTAGTTTAAGTTTTCATCACTTTTATTTAAAAAAAGAACTTAGCACGGCTCTTATTTCTTCCATGGCATTGTATTTAGGACATAATATTGTAGATGTAAGAAGTAAGGATGCACAAATATTGAAACCTCTCTTTTTTTCCCCCCCTCTCTCTCTACAAGCACTCCAAGATACTTTCCTCACCCTTGGTGTGCCACTCCTAGCCCTTTGTTCAACATTTCCCTCCAATGCACCTGGTACCTCCCCATTTCTTGAAAGATACTAGGGAAAGAAGCCATATTTTATATAGCTGTGCATTTGTACACACACACAGTTCACAACTTACACTGGCATAATCGAGACAAAAATCTGGTCTAAATAGGTGTGTGTATGTCAGCTGAGTTACTCTTGATTTGGACCATCTTAACTGAGACCAGAATATGGCCCGTTGTATGTAAAAGAGACAACCCAGTACACACTGAGATGATTTTTGTATGGGCACAGAATCATCTGCACTCCGTAACCTAACGGGTGGCCTGCTGTGTGTAATTAGGGGCAAGTTATCATCATGCTGTTGTGGTAAACCTGAATGGACTTTTTACAACTGTAGTGTCACAAAGTCCAGGAATGGCATATGGAACATCAGACATCCATAAAGCCCTGCAGAGAACCAAATTACTTTTAATCCAAAGAAAAAGATTAATATCTTGCAAGTATTCCCTTTAAGCAAGGATGTAACCCTTTTTTCCCTAAGGGAGATGAGGGAGAAGACAGTTAAAATGAAAAAAGAAAAATACAGACGTAAGAATAATATGAAGCCATAGGGCCAGATCCTAAGCCGCTCCACAAGACAAATGGAACCTGTCACAACAGGGCAGCTGGGGATTTCCCTCGAATACCTGAATCACTGGGAGACATCAGGCAGAGTGGATGGTTCTGTACCACCCCATCTGCTCCTGCCCCTACTGTAACACAGCGGGTATTCCAGGTGCATGCCAGAGATGGGAGGGAGGCATGGTCACACCATGCTGTGTTCTGGTCCTCTTGAGCTAGTGGATTAGCCCCCTTAAGAGCCCATTCCAGATGGAATAAGTTAGAGCAGCCCAGAATCTCTCAGACCACAGTGGAGTGCATGGGAATAACTAAGCACAGAACTTGGCCTTTTGAGTATTCCCAGCATACCAAAAGTTCAGCCCGTGGAATTACCCATCCTAAACAACTGTGTTTGGAGAACAGCAGTATCCAGCCACCCAGAGACTTTTGCAGCTTTCTCCACTGAACAGGCAAGGTGCTGTGAGTAGGGCCCTGACTGTTCAAACACTGGCAACGAGCTATAAAGAGTTTCGAGTTTATCAAAGCACGTTTTCATTTTCCTTTGTTTCTGCCTTCACATTTAGCCCAAGAGATGGAAAAGTGGTTTTTAAATGCTATTTATATAAAGTATAAAAGCTCAGAACCTTTTGAAGGCTGGAAAGAAAACTTCGCAAAATGTTGCTGAATGAAAAAGGATACGGTATTTGCCAACACAGACATAGCGCTAGGCACTGTAGGAAGTATATAAATGGATTGTGGGCTGTGGGTTCTCTTTTTTTCCCTTTTTCTTTTTTTTAACTTCTCCCTCTCTCCCCCTGAAAAAAGCTCCCATTAAAAGAATGACCCTAGTTCCAAATACAAGTCCCTATTCAATAAAATGAGCATAAAACATATTTTCACATCATTTCCCTGTTTACTCTGACTCATTTTTTTCAAATAAGTTGAAGATGATAATTTTTATGGACTTTTATTACCAAGTTTCCAATACACGTGGCATCTGGCATCCTATAAAACCTACCACTACTGCACCCCACCCATGGCTTTGTTCCAACTTTTCATGTGTTCTGCTATTATTATAATGATGTATGGTAGCACCACTAAAGTTTATGTTCTGTCAGTGTTTCCATTAATAAACCCAATTTGGATGGGTGTTCCAATGCAGGTTTATGAATCTATTGTGTGGGGAGGAGGGGGAGTGAAGTTTGTCACAAGTGTTTTCTCCCATTACTTCATGAAAATTCATTGTCTTATTTTCATTCGATTAGGAGAACGGGCTGAGGTTGGGAAACAGTCGTCTTTTGGTTTAAGATCATTTTCTTTTGTTATTCTACTTGGAGTCTCAGTGAGGTGGGGAATGGCTGGTGGAAGATGCCAACCCTACCATGGTGGCATCAGCCGTCCCCCTGTCTTTTTTTCAGCACACCATTTCAGATGTTGATGGCAAAGTTTATAAAAGGGCCACCTCCTCTTTTGCAGGAGCAACTGCCACCCATAAAATCTCTGCCTTAATTTTACACCCACCGTTGAATTGAAGGCATAAAGCCTAGTAATTGCACTTCTAGCTACTTTATTGTGGGAGTAAATCAGGTAGCTAGAAGTGCAAAATACACAGCCAGGTACTGGCAGTTCATTTAGGAGGAGGAAACCAATTACAAGAACAAATTTTATGGATGCAAGTTGTCCCAATAAAAGGAAGGCAAACAACTATTTTCAGCTGGTGTGAAGTTCCTGGGTTTTCTGGGTATGAAGGAAACCTTCCAAAAGTGCGGACATGATGCCAAACAGTTGTCTTAATATGAAATAGTAGTTCAGAGATATCTGAGCTGCCCCCATTCATCAAAATGGGGGGTTGACACTAAGCCTAAAGATGTCTGTCCGAATAGCAACGGTGTTAACATTTCACTGTTGCCCATGTTATCAATAAAATCCATCTAATCTGGGATTGTGGGTAGTTTGGCTACTTTTCCCCAATCTGACCCTTTACTCTACATTAGAAGAAAACAAACAAACAAACAAAAAAAAACCCCACAAAACTTGCATATAATACATAACATTTCATATGCTGAGTCTTTGGAAGGGTAGCAGCTGTTTGTTTAAAAAAAAATTAAACAATTGAAACCAAGGTTTAAACAACTGAAACCACATTAAAGTCTTTGGGGCAGGGACCATCATTATGTTCTGTGTTTGTCCACCTCCGAGCTGAAGAGGATTCTAGCCTAAGACTAGGGGTCTTAGGTGAGTCTGCAATCCAAATCAGATCCCCCATCTCATTTGAGATGGGCCTGAATTACATTCTTTGGATCTAAACTACAAAATATGGCTTACGTCCAGTATCCACTGTTATTGTTATGGAACTGAATTCTGATGATGTACTCTTTTAAATTAGAGGATTAGTATCTAAACTTATGACCCAACCTGCACTGTTAAAGTGGGGCCTTAACCACCGACCAATATCCTGCCATTTACCAGCTGCTGTAATTATCTCCAATTACCAAGCGTTCATAAATTTAAGAAATTCAGAGTGAAGACTACACTAAAATGCAATCCAGGCACATTAAGGTGTGGAAATGCAGAGTTCGGCACTCAAACCACCTTAACTCTGCCCTATATTGATGCCAGGCAACAACCATATGATTGGAATTAAGGCATTTTACTGTTTGTGATCTCACTTTAGATTAAACTGAATTTTTAGAACACATCATGGGGTGGGGTTTTATTTCCCTTCTCCCCCCCCCCTTCACAGTGTCACTACCAACTACAATCACAGAGTACTAGCCAGTCAGTCTGGATTCACAGCCGTTCTGCATTGCTAGAGCAGTTGAAGTGCACTGGGGAATCTGCCCCTTCATTTGCAGTTGTTGATTTACTGGTTTAGAAGTTTGTGTCAGTGAGACTGGTACTATGTAAAGTGTGTGGGGGGAGGAGGGATAAGGGGAGCTCAGTCCTTGAGTCCCAATGTCCTCTGCTTCCTGTATGCTCCTGCCTCAGTTCCCCTGGCATTGCTCTCTCTGTGTGGGGTAGAGTTGAGACATCAATGCAATGGGAGCCTTTAAATTGCTGATGTCCAAAGTACCATGCAGCTACATCACATTAATGGAGAGTGACAGCTGGGCAAAGCAATCGTACCACAGACTTACGACAACCAATAGAATTGTTGCATGCACATTAGCTGTAGAAGACAGGTGGTAATTGGTGGAATTCTCAGATATTACACTGGCCCAATTTTAAGAGCTACCAGAGCTGCCTGACCCAACTGTAGCCAATATCATCATCATGACAATTATATAAAACAATCATTAATACCTTAGCTTAATTACAACCTAGCTTTTTCAAATACAGCCAATGCATGGGATTTTAACTCGATAGAAATTTTGAAGTGTCTGCTATTCCATTATTAAGATCATTTGGGACAAAAAGAGGAGCTGACAGATGTTAACTTTTTTTTTCCCCAGAGGACTCAGTTTTTAATTAATTTTAACAAAACAATTAGTTCATTTACTGGTAAAGTCTCAGAAAATTCTTTCTGTACTCCAAGAGTAAGTGCTGCAAGTTTGGGACAATATTCGGTCTTTCCTACATCACACTCATGTTGAAACCCTGTGTTAAGTGCAAAACAGAGCTCAGCCTCAACTATGGAGATGCAACCAGAACCTCCATAATCTTCATGGCATCCAAAACACAGAATAAGACAGGACCCTGCCTTGAAGAATTTTCCATCCAAATGCAGAATAGACAGTGGGAAGGGAGCAGGAATAGAGCAGGTGGTAGGAAGGAATACAGAACGGATTTAAACAGAACTCCAGCTAGCTTTAAAAATTGAGTGGCCATTAGCCATATTAGAATAGTGCAACGTAACAGGAGAACTCAAGAAAACCCGCCTGCCAAACAAGTCAGACAAACTCTTGCTGTGTTCCCCAGGCGCGGGACATTAATCTAACAGGTACGAAACTACAGTGAATCAAACATATGTTTTTTCTTATTACCAGGCTTACAATAAAACAATATGTCATTTTCGGAGGTTGGAGTTATATCATTGCTTGCAGCTTCAGTTTCAACACCTTCTACAGCAGTGAAAGGGTAAATTAAACAACCAAATAAAATCCCAAATGCGTTTCTTCTATTTCAGTGAATACAGTGCTTCTGACAAGTACTGAACTGACAGTACTGAAGTTTCTCTCCACAAAACATATACACAGCATGAGGGTTAGTAGAGTGCACACACCTCTAACTCTAACCATGGGACCACTTCCAGGGTTAGATGAAAGCATTTAAGCTACCGGGCCTGTCCAATCCTTGGACCTGTGCTCAGCCTGCCAAAAAGATGTCATGGTATGAGAGTATTCTTTACATTGAATAGACGTTATTCTTAGGGCTCTGGATTAGTACAATTAACTTTCCCCCAAAGGGCTCTTGGAAGAAGTTTTGAAGAGAGCTCTGCAATGTGGATATTTGTCCTCTTGGGGGGGAAAAAAAAAAAAAAAAAAAAAGACCGAGGACATTACCTCATTTTAGATACATTGCTCAACTAGACAGTGCTATTTTTTTCCCCCATGACCTCAGCTGGATTCTAACTGATGTCCTAACGAGGAAAAGCTCTATCACCTTTACCAATACCCTGAAGCATATCAATCCTCTCCAAAATGTTTATGGGGGAATTTAATTTAAATACTAGAACAGTGAAGAACTTACTCCTTTGCTTTGAGTCGGATATCATGCAGTGCAGAGTTGGATATCACCCAGAGAACAGTTACACTGGCTTTTCCAGATAGCTCTGCCAGTGTAATTCCCTGTGGATCTTTAACCCCAAACTTGGGTGTCTCTTGAGCAGGCACGGCTGTTTTGTAGTTGTACTGGTTGTTTTATGCTCTCAAATGCCAACTAGTGACTAGGTGAAACCACAAAACACTTTGATTTCCAAATATTAAGAGAATACAAATCTAGGAGCCAAATGCAAAGAGCCATTCCGCAAGGTGCAATTCACTGTCTCTAATAAATATGCAACTAGAGTTATGTTGTAATTTGCATAATGGTGCCACTATGATATACAGGCTGTGTCTGTTGTGAGGTATGTTGCCATCTAATGGCCGGCCTATAGAAAGAATAAGGGACCTACTACTAGACTTGTGTGAGGGAGTTCCCCTTTAGTTCAAGTGAGAAAGGCGTGTGATTTAATGCAGAAGGACCAATGTTCTAGTCAGTTCCTCAGGTTTGCATTTAAGTGCATCTGTGATCCCCAGAACATTATAAAAGCCACAATGCATTAGTGCTCCAGCTCATATGCAACTACCTGAACTCAGTAATCAAAAGGCTGGCAGCACTATCCAGAGTGGAATTGTTAAAATTTTGCCTAGGGGTAGGATGAGGCCTGCCTGCTGCACTTAAGTAGCCTGCATGGTATATTCAGGTTCTGTAACATATAAAACGTTTCTAGCTCTCAAGAATGGAATGTTCACTTTCCAAATACAAAGTAAGTTTAATCAAGGCCCTGTAGTTTTCCTGAGCCTGCAGGCAGCTTGAAGCAATGGCTCTGGATTTGGTCTAATTGGCATATCAACTGCAAAGCCTATTGGTGACACTTTACATATCAGTATTAACTATTTCACTGTTGATCATTTTATCAAATAGAATTTGAGTAGGAGCAGGAGCAAAACCGGGGGGGGACAGGGGGAGGGGCAGGAGGAGAAAATTGGATGTTGCTGTAGGGAAGGACCTACAGCATAAAAAAAGGAGACACAAAAACAAGGAAAAGGGAGAGAAACTGTGAAAAGAGGAGAAGGGGGCGGCAACTCAGAGAGGAAACAGCAGTGGCCCTAGAGTTGAGGAGATTTTTCTGAATGTGACTTAGTAAATAACAATGAAAATAACTCAAAGTTCTCAATAACCGTCATTTTCTTCCTTTGATTTTTGCGTAAACCCCTCAGTGACATCAGCAGCACTGTAGATGAAGTGTGAGTATACACTCTGGAATTTCAATCTCAGCACAGGGACCATCACAAAAAAGGGGAATTCTTCCCTCTCTATGGAATGAGATTGGCATCCCTGGCCCAAAGGGATATGTCCCAAGGCATGGCTTGGGGTTCCACTCACCCTGCACACTAGGTAGTGCTTGGTGGGAGACCAATACTACTCCTTCTGTATTGGAGGAGGAGTAGGACTATATGTGGTTAACCGTGATGAATATTCATTAGGATTTCTCCCTGTAAAATAGAATGCCTTATGGAACACCTTCGATACCTGGCATTTTCCAGAGAGCAATGGAGAATGTAATATAACCAGTGCACCCAGTGTGTCATAGTGAAGATCAAGGACATCCTCATTACAAAGTGATACTGAACATCTGTTAATGCTAGAGAAAGTACTTCAAAGAATGGGGACAGCTGGACTTCACATAAAATGAAGCAGACTAAGTGCTTATTCATGAGACTTGAAGTGGGGCACCGATGCTGCAGGAAGGAAAGACCAGAGACTGATCCACCCTGCTGCAGACAAGGTCATTTCACAGCAACTAGAGATGAATGAGACCTATCAGGGCATTTTGGCGCCCGTCCTGCAAGCATGTGCTTAAGCTTTACCCATGGGAGTAGTTCCATTGACTTCAGTAGGGCTACCCACATGCAAGTATATTTAATCACCTGGTCCTAAAGGGATGTAAATACTCCCTCTTCTTTCTCCTCCCTGGGGCTCTATCCTTGGTTCTCATCTCTTTTCACTTACAGCTTAGCCACGAATAAATATAGCCACTCCCCCAGGTTCTGGTATAATTTCTATACTTATGGCTAGAGTTGATAAGAAACTGGAATTTCCATTCCGCAGGAAATTCTGAACGATTCCCATGGAACCAAAATTCAAAAAACGAACAAACAAAATATTGATTTGGGACCATTGAAATGATTTCTATAAAAGCTAATTATTTTTTAAGGCTTCATTTCTATATTGGCAGAGCAGTAATATATATAATAAAATTAATTATTTTAATTAATTTTTAAAAAAGGTAAGAACTAAACACTGACATTATCAAAAGAAAATGAGAATTTAAACTATTTTTTTCTGCCTTTGCCCCCCCGCCAAGAAAAATCTACACATTCCTATGAAACATTTCAATTTCAACAAAATAGCATTTTCTGCTGAAAAATTTTAACCAGCTCTACGACTCACAAATGAACCACTAACTTGTCTCCTACTGTCCAGTCCTACATGTCAAACTGTGTCCTCCACAAGACCAGGTGGCATGCCAACAAATCAAGTTTAACAGTCAAATCTAAAATAGTCCATTTCCCTTTCTCTGAATTCTCCATTTCCACACTGCTGTTCATGCCAACACTACCTTCCCAGCTATCCATGCACAGAGCATTGGGATCATCTGTAATTCTTCCTTTCCTTCTCCCCACACATTCAGGCCAGGACAAAACCCAACCACTTCTTTTACAATAGAACAAAAGTCCCTTGTGATTAAAGCCAGGAATTACCCTAAACGGAAGGTCTTTGGTGCAGGAGTGATATTTATTCTATGTTCTGCACAGTACTGAGCACATTTTCTGTACTCAGATATAAAATAGTGTCCCTGATGTCTGCCTGAGAAAGAAGGGCACTGGTGGAGAAGGGGCAGATTTAGCCTAGTTATCTGAAAATAAGCCAATAATAAAACAAAACCATCATCGTGAATTTGTAGTTTAAACAAGACATCAAGTATGAGGAGAAGGGTGGAAATGAAGTGGCTACAAAAGAGTTAACTTCATTGTGAGAGGACAAAAAGCTCCATCCAAGAATATGCTGAGAACATAAAAGACTCCGCACGCTGACGTATCAGTAGTAAGTGGTACAAGCGTTTCAGTACAGTTGCAAGATCATCCTGAAGTTCCTGGCTGAAGAAATGTGTTTGTAGAGACTGCTGAGTATAGATATTCTATTACATTGAGAGTTCCCTTCACAAATGTGTGGTTACAGTTATGTGCTACAAATCACACTATGGGTTCTTTTGTTGCTCTTCTTCAAAGCAACCAGCCTCCTAATTATTGACTATGATCTCGAAGTGATTACAACTTAAATCCAGAAACTTAACTCAGTGATTTACTGATTTTTAGGGCCCAAATAGGATATGAATTCATATTATAAGAGCATAGCAGAGATTAAAAAGGCAGAATTCCTTAATGTGCCAAAAATGTGTGCCAATTTGTCTCCAACTAGTTAAAAGGCAAATACACAGATTGATTTCTTTTCCTTCCAGTACATCCCACATTGACTATTTCCTAAAACCTTCTGTCTAATGTATAATAGACTGCTAAGTCTTCAAAAATAGCACTTTTTATAATCATTCAAGTAGGAATGGGAAAAATCAAAGACATTTGGCTCTACTTAGTCAACCGTATGCACATGCAAATTTGAGCAAGCACACAACTCATTCCTGCACTTGTCATGCACCTTGTCAAGGCTAATGTAGCACATACGCAGGGGTTGAATTATGTCAAGGCTACATGGAAGGTCAATGATTTGGGGTCGTAGCAGCAGGGATGCAAGTTAGGGCAGCCTCTCACCACAAGTTAAGGCAGTCCTATAACAGGAGAGGTCTAAATAGCATTCCCCCTTTGACTCTGTACCAACTCAAACACAAATGTGTTCATATACTATAATCATGAGGTTGAACTAAGTGCCTAGCTAGACAGAATTCCCCTATAGCCTTACATTGCTGACATACTGGTTCCAAAGGGAAAATGAGACACCAGGCAGACCAGCTCTTTCAATAAAGGAGAAACAAAGCAGAACTGGGTTTCTAATATAACCAGTAAACCCAATGAACCAGCTTTGCTCATTTTCCTCCATACAACTAGTATACCAGATTCCAAGTATAGCCAATACAACCAGGTTGCAACTAGTATACTGCTTGCCAGTATAACCAGTAAAGCCAGTATACCAGTTTCCAAGCAAGGCCTGTTTCCTATTCTAATCTGATAAAACCATAGCACAACATGGATCTCTCCAATGGGAGACGTTAGAGACAATCTGCTGTTTGTGGAGTCTCCTAGGGCTGTAAAAGGTGGAGCTTTTACAGCACTTGGGTCAATTTGCCTCTTCCTTATATGGGACATCCTGGTTCTCTGAAGCCATGCCTACTGGTTGCTGCTTAAATTGCAGATTCACCTGGTTTTGATTGGTAGATAGGGTCCAATCTGGAATTTACTATTATTGGAGCCTCTCCCCCTTTTTGGTGTGGAAGAAGAGAATCTGGCTCTTATTTAGCAGCAAAATATGTGGACTCCACATTTGTATGGAGAAACAGTGAAGCAATATTTAACTACCAACTATGGGTGCCAAAACTATCGTGTCTCATATATACAGACAATCCAGAATAAGGTAGCTAGGAAACTTGTCCTTATTACAGTAGCTAGTAAGTAGCTATTGTGACAGACCCAGACCAGTGGGGTACAGGAGTCTGGTAGAGGGCAAATATACTGGTCACTGGATGAGTAGTTTTCTGTTCCCTGAGTGACCAGAGCAGGGGCTGCACTAGAGTAATCAGGAACCTGCTAGAACCAGTTAAGGCAGGCAGGCTAATTCGAACACCTGGAGCCAATTAAGAAGCTGCTAGAAGCAATTAAGGCAGGCTAATCAGGGCACCTGGGTTTTAAAAGGAGCTCACTTCAGTTTGTGGTGCAAGTGTGAGGAGCTGAGAGTGAGAGGGTGTGCTGCTGGAGGTCTGAGGAGCACAAGCATTATCAGACACCAGAAGGAAGGTCCTGTGGTGAGAATAAGGAAGGTGTTTGGAGGAGGCCATGGGGAAGTAGCCCAGGGAGTTGTAGCTGTCATGCAGCTGTTACAGGAGGCACTATAGACAGCTGCAGCTCACAGGGCCCTAGGCTGGAACCTGGCGTAGAGGGGGGGCCTGGGTTCCCCCCAAACCTCCCAATTGACCTGGACTGTGGGTTCTACCAGAGGGGAAGGTCTCTGGGTTGTTCCCCAACCCACATGGTGAATCTCTGAGGCAAGAAAATCTGCCAATAAGTGCAGGACCCACCAAGATAGAGGAACTTTGTCACACTGTCTTTTTTTATGTAGCAAGAATTTACTGTAGATTTTATATTGCTACCCTGGGGGAGCTGCTCATTGTATCTCATTTGCATTTTTACATTGAAAATCTGGATTGTAAAATTTACTATGTTACACATGGAGTTTAAACTCCCAACCATTAGACTCTTACAACTCTAATGTCACTTTTATAGGTGCTGGCTACAGCCCTAGTTTACCATTTAATCAAAGGAAATAAGATGCAGCTTCCGGTTATGCCCAACATTGGTGATTTAAATAAAAGGGGGACATTTTCCAATTTTTTTTTTTTCAAAAAGGAAACAATCAACATTCTGGAAATTATCAGAAGGAACTATGGTTTACAGTGTGTTTTACTAGATATAAGGAACTACTGGAATGAACAGGCTTTTATTTTAATTTTTTTTCTTAGAAGGGAGGTGGAAAAATTGAAACAAAAGATAAAATTGATGTGTCCTAGTGAAAAGCATATAAATAGAGCCCACCATTTCTTAAAACAAGGTTACTAAATACCATGAAACCAACAGTACATGAAAGAAAAATCAGAGGGGAGTTAAGAAGAGTAGTCAAAAATTAACAAAAGGCACTGGGCCAAATCTCTGCAGCTCCATTGACCAAAAGAGCTGCCCCAGTTTATACCAGCTGAGAATCTGGAGCAAAGAAGAGATTGGGCCATCTTTCTACACCACTGTTGATAAATCAACAGAAGGATAAGATATCCAAGTCGAACTCTATGAGTTAGAGCAAGTTGAATGAAAGTCACATTGCTAGGGAACAAGGATCATGGCCAGCATAAATAGCAGCAACTCCTCTCAAAAATGGAGTTTTAAGTGCAGGAAGCTGTGGCCTTCTACAGAGATAGACCAAGATCTGCACAGATTTCCCACCAAATCTTTGGGCTCTCCTAATTTTAACAAGCCATGCCCTTTCCTTTGAGCAAATCACCCATCTCCTTTTCCTTGCCCCATTGGGATTTGCTCTCCAGACTCATGGAGTCCCATCCTGCAGATCTCTTGCAGAGGGACTTTCATGATACCAGGAGGCTGAGGGGAGGGGAGAGAGAGAGAGCCCAATCCCTCCCTTCTCAGATTTGGGGGCATTTTGATTCATATTTCTCCCCTATGCACACATTTCCCTCTGCTACATGGCTGCCCTCTACCATCACTTAGGTGTAGGTACTTGGAAAATTAATATTAAACTCTAGACCATGAACTCTGGTTATCTCTAGGGAGGGAAGCAGGGAGGATTACGAAAAGGAGAAAAAACTGGTTTCAAGACTATTTCCAAAAATCCAACTAGAGAGCATCTTTCAATCACCAAGTCCATACTGTATTTTTAATCTGGGTTTATGAACTAGAACATTAAGCCACTGTGGAGTCCATAAAATATCAAAAATAGATAAAGAGAAGGTCAAGACAGTCCCATCCTCCCATGTGGACAAAAATGACTCAACACTTGCACTTTCAAAGGCCCAGAGGTGCGGAGAGATAATTAGGCTTGCCTAATCTTTAAAAGAAAGAAAAAACGTATTCTTGAAAACCAGACAAGTTCATTGTTAAGCGATACCATATGACCCTCCGTAGCTTTAAATGGTCATCAGAAAATAGCGATACCTGGGTCACTAAGATGACAGACTCAGCTTCCACCGTTAATAAAGGAATTTGAGTGATGTTTCTGGCAGTGCCAGCATCCAGTCGCACAGCAAAATAGCAACAAAACAGCCATCAATCTCCTGGTTTCTGTTTCTCTTGTAATAACGTCAGGAACATTTGGGCCTGTTTCAAACAAGGAGGCACAACTTCAACACAAAACACCACATATACCCGGCACTTGTACCAAAGCTGGGTTAGGATGAGTACAACATGATGACCACATTCTAAGCCTCTGAGTATGTACAGGCACACCCATTTCCTATTAGGCCTGTACCCACACAGCATTTATTTACCTTCTACATCCAACGCAGGGTGACAAGCCATTTTCAAATAAAAAACACAGACTCCTGATGTCTGTAGAACCCTTCCAACACTTCAGCTTTTATGTGTTTTTGCAAATTAAACAAAAAATCAAAACCATGTTTATTTCAATGCACCATGTGGTTTATTAAACACATTGTCCTCCAAATAGTGTGCCTTTCTGTGAATGTGGGAGAATGTTTCATGACAATCAGAGATGCTGCCTTCTGAGAAGGGCACACAGCAGTGACGGTTACATTTTATTATTGGACCAAACTTTGTGGGTGATCCAGTTATAACTAGCTCCCTCCTGAAAACAATTTGATTTCCTTGCAGCCATAGGCAGTGTTTGGAAATACTGGAGGAAGCCTGTCACCTGCAATCTGCATCATCAACCCTTGCCATAATAAAATCCCTCCTAAATACTACTTATTTCTGTGGCATTGCCTGCAAAAAAAGGGAATGCTTTATGTTTTTTTTTTTCTTTTTTTTTAAACACAAAAGTGTTTCGGTGCTCGTGGTGTATGTTATTTGAGCATCCACATGACCATGGTTGTGTAACCAGATACTCCTCACACCCACCCCCTTTCTGGGTACGTTCTAGGCTCACTTGTCTCCCAAGCTCACCTTTTAGACCCATGATCCTAGAATTGCCTCATCCTGGGCAACCCCTGGCAAATGCACATGGAACCCCACTAACTTCATTGGGGCTGTGCCTAGGTGCAGGGGTCCTCCTGGGCAGAGGGAACTGCAGGATCTGGGCCTCCCATTTTAAGCTCTTCCATCTTCTGCTTGTGTTCTGGAAACACCTAGCATATTTGTGAGTGCCGTAAAATAATACGATAGTGAGCATCCTTTCTGATTCAAACTTCTTCCTCACAATGGAAAACACTGTGTCAGAACATGGAGGCCCTACCTGTGAAGTGTCTGTCTTCCTTTAATTTTACACTTACAGGACCCTTTCAGCCTACATTTTTTTGATTAGGCCTTTTTGGACTGGGTTGAAAGTCCTTTGGAAAAAAAAAGAGGGGGGGGGGATCTTTCCCTCAGCTCCCCGGTGCTATGGATCAGACCCTTAGTTACTGTATATATGAATTTTGCTATTAAGGCATCTGCATAGGAAACAGGCTGGTATTTTTCTGGAAGACTGAAACAGCAGCTCCCTTGATGACTAGCACTGTATGACAATTGCCACTATTTGTATAATACCAAACGGGCACACAAGTTCCCTTTTCCTTCCAATTTTTACATTTCTTTCCTTCTCCCTCCTCTCGCTTTCCCATCACTGCCCCAGAAGAACCCACCCACAAAGCAGGTGCCGGTGTCCATTGTGTACAGTATGCCATTGCTGAGGCAGGAGAACGGTTACATCAAGGTTTTTACCCCTTGCTATTAGACTGGTTTTGATACTCTCCATGAGCCAAATCCTCGGACCCAAGACAGGGCCCAAAATGCAGTGGAACTGGTCTGATTTTCATGCATAGCAGAAAAGAACCAACCCTTTCCATACTTATCCTTTGTGGACTGGGGAACACAGCTGTGTGGCAACCTCCACAGCATGCCCACAGAGGGGTTAGTGAGACATGACCGGTTCACTTCTCTCTCAATTCTCCATACAGTGGCTGCACCCACAGAGGCTGCTACAGGCCAAGAAACATAGCAGCTCAACAGCTATGCCCACAGTTAAGCTATTCTGTGGCAAGTCTAGGTAGTCAGGCTTTGCACAGGCAAGAATTTACTCCTATAGTTGGTCCATAACTAATGCCGACAATCTAACATGTTCATTGTAAAAGAAGGTCATTCTGATTCTGTTTTATAGTTCATGCCAGATGCTCTCCTACTTCTATCCGGTGCTAATATACTATTTAACATTTAGGTTTAGGGTTAGAAAAGAGGGAAGCTGCACTGCTAAACATTACACTTTGCCTCCTTTCTTCAACATGACTCCCATTCTGGGGTTGAAGTAAATACACAAATAAAAATGGATATTCAGTGGAGTGACGTCAATGTGCCAGCTGAGGATCTGCCCCTAAACAGGGCTACCTGTTGCCTGGTAGGCATAGCCCATTGTAAGGAACTGGTCCAGAAGAGCACTGGGAACTCCTCAGTGGCTCCGGAGTTGGGGCAAGGAGAGTGCGTAATTTGCAATGGACTTTAAAGGGTGCAGCATACTCCTTCCCCTACACACCCAGCCAGATCATCTGGCCAGATCAGAGAGTGGAGACATTTTGCCTACTCTCTTCCCCTCTCTACTCACTTCTGTGGAGCAATTTGGGAAGCACCGGGGTTGCTGCCACCACTCCTACGTGGCTGTGTACAAACCAGCCATGATCTAGACCCTAGATATGTGTGTCTGAGCATATACATTTTCTGTTTTGATGTCTAAATAAACTCACTCAGGGCTCAACACACTTCACCTTACTGAGGCCTGGTCTACACTATGGGGTTAGGTCAAATTTAGCCGTGTTAGGTCGATTTAAAAATGACTGCATCCACACAAGTAAACCCATTCCGTCAACCTAAAGGGCTCTTAAAATCGACTTCTGTACTCCTCCCCGGCAAGGGGAGTAGCGCTAAAATCAACTTTTCTGAGTCAAATTTGGCGTAGTGCGAAAGCAAATCTATGGTATTGGCCTCCAGGAGTTATCCCAGAGTGCTCCATTGTGACCATTCTGGACAGGACTTTGAACTCCGATGCACTAGCCAGGTACACAGGAAAAGCCCCGGGAACTTTTGAATATAATTTCCTGTTTGGTCAGCGTGTCAAACTGAGCAGCACAGGTGACCATGCAGTCCTCACAGAATCTTAGAGCGTAGAATGTTTCTACACTCCCCCTATCATCTCTGTCCCTGAGGTTATTGCAGATTAGAAGGCAAAAAAAAACAAAAACCCGCACTCGCAATGACATGATTTCCGAGCTCATGCAGTCCTCCCGCACCGATAGGGCACAGCTTAATGCATGGAGGCATTCAGTGGCAGAGGCCAGGAAAGAATTAAGTGAGCGCGAAGAGCAGAGGCAGGCCGCAATGCTGAGGCTAATGGGGGAGCAAACAGACATGATGAAGCATCTCTTGGAGCTGCAGGAAAGCCAACAAGAGCACAGACCCCCACTGCAACCACTGTATAACCGCCTGCCCTCCTCCCCATGTTCCATAGCCTCCTCACCCAAACATCCAAGAATGCAGGGGGGAGGCTCCGGGCACCCAGCCACTCCACCGTAGAGGATGGCCCAAGCAACAGAAGGCTGTCATTCAAACAGTTTGATTTTTAGTGTGGCTACAATAAGCAATGTGGTCTTGTCCTTCCCTCCTCTCCCCCCACCCCACCCGGGCTACCTTGTCCGTTATCTCTTTTTTTTTTTTTTTTTTTAAATTAATAAAGAAAATGCATGGTTTCAAAACAATAGTTACTTTATTTCGAAGGGGGGAGGTTTACAGGGAATTAAAATCAACAAAAGGTTGTTGGTGGTGGTTTTGCATCAAGGGGAAACAAACAACTGTCACACTGAAGCCTGGCCAGTCATGAACCTGGTTTTCAAACCTCTCTGATGCGCAGTGCACCTAGCTGTGCTCTTCTAATCGCCCTGGTGTTTGGCGCAAAATGATTGTCTGCCGTTGCTTTCACAGAGGGAGGGAGGGGACAGTGACAACATGTACCCAAAACCACCTGTGACAATGTTTTTGCCCCATCAGGCATTGGGAGCTTAACCCAGAATGTGGGAACTGTGGGATCGCTACTGTAGCGATGTGACGACTCACCCAGCGGCTCCTCCTGCTGATCATCCAGGGAATTAGCTCGCCATCCTCCAGAGTGCCCTCTGTAGGCCAGTGTCTCGCCTTGCCGCTGGCCCTAGTGTCCCTCCTGGACTCCAGTTCCCCTTCTCTCGGGGTTCTGCCCCCTGTAGTACCCCACAGTCTTGCTGGGTCTCCCCTCCCCAGAGAACCTCCAAACTCCCTATCCCCACCTCACCTCAGTCTTTGGCTACTGTCAGTCACTGTCTAGTCCCCACTCACTGCGGCGAACTGCAGTGTAATTGCCATTCATTATTGGCAAGGAGGGTTTGGACCTGCTACCTCTGCCTACCCTTGGGCTCCCCCTCTGCAACCCCAGTACCTTCTCCAGTCTTTAGCAAGGCCTGAAGCCTGGGGGTTTTCCAGGCCAGAGCTCCCCAGCTCCTCTGGACTTTTACCAGCCCTGCTCCAATTTAGGTACCCTGCTCAGCTCCCAGCAGCCAGGCCCATCCCTCTCAACAGCCAGAGAGAGGGACTGTCTCTTGGCTTCTGGCCCACAGCCCTCTTATAAGGGCCAGTTGGGCCCTCATTAAGCCAGCCACAGCTATGGTCAGCTACCCACTCAGCTTCCTCAGCCGTTCTGAATCCCTCTTACCCTGCTGCAGCCCTCTCCAGAGCTGCTTTTACCCTTCCAGGGCCAGAGCGGGGCGATCACCCCGCTACACTACCCACAGTGCACTGCTCCGCAAGTCGAAGCTAGCCACGCTAGTGAGGACACACTCCGCCGACTCAGTGCACTTCGTGTGGACATACGCAATCAACTGTATAAAATAGATTTCTAAAAATCGACTTCTAGAAAATCAACTTAATTTCATAGTGTAGACATACCCTCAGACAGAGCTACAAGATCAAGCTCTTCCATTTTTATTAAAGTTTGTTCTAAGTCATTAATTTAAAAAGAAATGTAAAGGTGTAATTAGTTCCAGCTATACCATCGTATCTGCAATTCTTAAAAAAAATTTGGAACAAGTTCTGATTAACTAGCCAGTGGATTCTTTTAAGGTTTTGCAGTGAACCCAAGTAATTAGCTTTTGGGCTGTTTTATTCAATAGACCCTATCAGCTGCATTAAAAAAAAAATCCACTGATCATCTGGAACCTCCTTTGAATACACTTTTGTTTAGTCAAATCTGAATGTTACCAACCCCTATAGCCCGCAATAAAATAGTTTCAGATACACTTACCCTAATTATACACAAAGCATCATAAATCAACAGATTAAAACTGATCCATTAGTGGCCACTAGGACTTAATATTTGTGATCTGTCATAATGAGCTGTCTGTGCTTTTAGCTTAGTACAGAAGAATCCAAATGCCACAATCTTTTATGAAAGATGAATGGAACATTGTGCATCACATCCTAACATTATTCGGCAACAATCTGGTCAACTAAAAGAAACAAACCATTATAAAAATAATATGTGAAAGAAATCCCTTTTTAAAATAAAGATCAGACAGTAACCAAATGTGACTTGTTTGTTCTGAGTTGATGACTGAACAATGAAAAATTTGGGAAAAATTCCTAACTATTACAATGCTCCTAATCTCCTGCAGAGATTTATGCATATGCATAACTTTAAAACACTCAGGTAATCCCATTGACTATAATGGAGCTATTCATGTGCTTAAAATTCTGCATGTGATTGCACGATTGGGGCCCAAGAATTCCAGAATGTGTTAAGACATATTTTGAACAAAATTAACATGAGAGGCGCTATCTGTATGTTCAGTACCTTGCACAAGTGCGCCCCTATCCCTAACTGAGGTTTTTAAATGCTCCTGCCAAACAAATAATTTCTGGATTATGAATCACCACCACACTGGTATTCGTTAGTAAGCATTCTACACAATTGGGGATTCCAACTTGGATTATACTTTTAAAATCATGCAGATTTGTACTGCATATTATTGTACACTAACCCTGAGTATGTTAATAATTCTAGTCTTTATCCCTGTGTAGACAAGAACAATGGCCCAAATTCATCCCTGGTGTAACTCCAGTGAAGTCAAAGGTGTTACACCAAGGACAACTTGGGGAGAGTATCTCAGTTTAGTGTAAAGGTTTGGGGGGGGGGGCGGGAGGGAGAGGAGGATCCCGGCAAATCAAAAGGAAGGCATTGTGCTTCCTTTAAATGAACAACTAGTGTCTTTAAATTCAAAGATTTGTTTGGCTTTGTTCAGTTTATAGTGTCTGGCTTTACCTCCTTACCGTACACACTGGTTTGGAGGAGATGTTACAATGAAGTCCTTCTGTCTGTCCAAATTGCAAGTTAGCAATCCCAAGGAACATACTGAAAGATGGTAGCAGATAACCCCAGTGTCCTGGCCAACATTCCCTCTCCATAAAACATGCTCTAATGTCCAAGGCTGTGTACCAGCTACAGCTGAATATATATATAGTGAGCTCCATGGTTGCTGCACAGCTAAAGCTTTGCCAGCATTTAACTCATTGCTTTCTAAACTTATAGGAGATGCTCCAAAGATGGAAGACACCATCCAAAAAAACAGATCTATTCTGTTTCACTGTACTATTAGGTACAAGAGGTGGGATCCACATAGGTACTTGGGTGCCTTAACCCCAGATTTAGGTCCCTAAGCCCCAGTTTTAGGTGCCACTGAGATTCATAAAGCTCCGACTGAAACCTGCAAGTGTCTGCACTTAGCGTTTATGTTTCTGCCTTAGGCATCTAGAGCGTGGCAATAGCGCGCGTGCCCCATCTCCTGCCTGAGTCCCAGAGTGATTCACGAACCAGAGGAAGACAGGGGTTTGTGTCCACCAAAGTTGAATGCAGGGATTGAGCCGGTAGGCCTGCTGAGATGCCACCTACTGGATTGGGTCCTACTCAAAATCTGGCTCCTGCAGGAGGAGATGGTGCCACCATCAACCTTACAACTTTTAGCCCAGTGGTTAGAGCACTCACCTGGAACATAGGAGACTCAAGTTCAAATTCCCTCCCCCAACCAGACAGTATAAAGGAGTTGAATGGAGGTCTCTCACTTCTCAGGAGAGTGCTCTAACCACTGAGCTAGTGGATAGTCTGATGGGGGTCCCTCCGTCTCTCCTATTGAAGCTGTTGTAAGAAAAGCACAATTGGAGCAGGGGCGTGGACCCAGGCTCTCCTACCTCCCAGGTGGGTGCTCTCACCATTGGATTACAAAGTTATTCTCTCTGTCAGGTCCAATGACTATCCACAGTGGAACAGTCATTGGGCCAGAGAGAGAGAGAGAGAGAGAGAGAGAGAGAGAGAGAGAGAGAGGAAATGTCTCTGATGTCCAGTAAGAGGCAGTAGACCCATACTGTAGTCCCCCTGCTCCAATCACTTTTTCATTATTTATCCACAGTGGAACAGCTTCAACAGGAGAGACTGACGGAGCTCCCACATCAGAGTATCTCCTAGCTCAGTAGTACCAGCACCCTCCTGAGAGGTGGGAGACCCCTGTTCAAATCCTTTCTCCCATTGAGGCACGGATTGAACCTGAGTCTCCCACACCCCAGGTAAATGCTCTAACCACTGGGCTAAATGACATAAGGTGGGTGGCACCTCCACCTCCGGCTCTTTGGTGTGGAGCAAGGCAGGTGCCTAACTCACTCCCCCCCAAGAAAGGCCTGAGGCACCTAAGCTGTCTGACTCCAGGTGGGGGGCTCCCTTTCATAGCTCATTAAGCAGAGGTTGGCACCTGACTGCAGCCCCGACTGAGGCGCTTCTCTCCCTGAGAGGAGCGGGAATTAGCTCGCACCCATCTCGGCAGCATTTCCCATAGGCTAGCTTAAGTGACTCCCTGCTTAGCTTGCTGTCTTTGTGGATCACACTGGAAGGCGTCCATCTCTGCATTTGCTGCATCGGGGACCTAGAAAACAAAGCTCAGCTTTGTATATTGTAGCGTGGTGCCTGGGATTTCATAAGTGCCGTGACACTGAGTGTTGAAATGCCTACAACCCTTTGTGGATCCCACCCAAGATCCTTGGCTCAACATTTACTCCACATTGACTGTGTCTATTAAACTGAATGTACTGGCTGTGATTTTCCTCCCTTCCTTGCTGTAGATTTCATGGTACTTTATATTTTTCTGGTACCCTGAACACCCCTTGAGCTAACTTCTAATCTCATCTATATTTCTGAAATCCCAGCTAAGTCAACAGAATTGCACAGATGAAAGAGACAGCAGAATTTGGCCCAAAGTGAAGTTCACTATGAAAAAACAGGGAGAGAGATAAGGTCTTCGAAAATAGTATTATCCATGATATTTACCCAACCTAAATAAACCTCAAGGTTTATTTCAACAGTAAAAACAAATCTAATTTTATTGTAAAACAAGGGAAAATTAGCTCAGTGTTTGAAGGCAGGTATAAGACTAGCAACAGGAGCATTAATCGAAATAGGTCTGTTTTCATTGTGATCCTTGAGGATTCAATCACATGACTAGTCCTTTGATAATGATGGAAGGTACTCCTCCCAGTCTCCACACACAGCAATGACAATTCATTCCAGTACAGTAATTAAACATGTTTCTGAAACTGGTATGAGCTGAGAGCTTCTCCCTTTCACGATCTTGGGACAACAACATGCTAGTAAGGCAGAGCAGCAATAGTATCTATTTAAAGAGAAGAACAGGAATATTTGTGGTGCACACATCCTCACTATATGTTCCATTCTATGCACCCGATTAAGTGGGCTGTAGCCCACGAAAGCTTATGCTCAAATAAATTTGTTAGTCTCTAAGGTGCCACAAGTACTCCTGTTCTTTTTGCGGATACAGACTAACAGGGCTGCGACTCTGAAACCTATTTAAAGAGAATACAGCAACTTTACCCCAATAATTTGCTAATGAAATACATTTATGGTGCTCCTTTATATCCACACTCAATACAATTTGGAAAGTGGAGATTTCTAAAAGGATAAAAATAAAACTAGTGCTTTTCTAAGTTTTTAAATGGACAGACAGTAAATGCCAAATCTTTTTTTTTATTCCTGCTCTAAGTCACAAAGACAAGTTCTCAGCTCAGGGCCAGATTTCAGCTTCTGGCCAGTGTAAACCCAGAATAACTCCATGGATTTCAAAATGATGAGTTTTCTGTCAGTGAAACTACTACAGATTTACACCAGAGTAACTGAGATCAGACTTGAGAACAATACATTAAAATTAGAGGGCCAGTGTGGTATCATTTATTTATTTTTCACATGCTAGTATTAAACCTCAAAACTGATTCTGTGTTTTCATGTTTTTTGCTAAATATATGGTCTGGGCCAAATCCTAGGCAAAATTCCAATTAACAGCAATAGGAATTTTACCTGAATGTAAAGTAAAATTTTGACCTCTATCTTTAAACCTTCTGCAGAAGAAAGATGAGTAGATTTTACCCAGAATTGTCATTATGGCTATGAAGTCCTTGTGACTGAAAAAATTGTAGGAACATGAATTGATCAAGCAAAGTTGGACAAGAAACAATTATGACCACTTTAAAAAATTCTACAGATGTTCAGGTATGTTTCATTGAACTATACACCATTGCCACAGCCTGTTAAAAATAATTTCCAACAACTAAACCAAACCAGAGCTTGCTTTTGAATAATAAGTAAATAAAGGTATTTCATACCTTTGAAGGAACGTGATGTGTTGTATAGTATCAGTGAGATGGTCAAATATTTTGACCTTTGTTTTAATTTCAGATTCCTTTTCTCAGTGACCCAGCAATAAATGTGTTGTTGTAATGACAAATTTGTTTCCATAGTAACGTAAAATGTCACTCTTGGAGATGATGTGCAATAGAAATGTGAAAGAGTTGAAGGTTACTTAACGTGTTTTCAATTTCCTCCGATTCAATGACGATTGTTATATTTTAACGGTATATAAAGAAATTTTAATATATTATCAAAAGTTAATCTTTGGTAGGATGACCTTTGAATCTTACATTATTTCCTGGAACTACATTTCTTATTGAGATGTCTCCTCAAGTGTTCACCTAGTGGTGCAGAGATGGAAGCATATTACATTATGTTGACAATCCTTACTGAATTCAGTTTTCCGGTGGGGGTCCTACATTATTTCTTCCACCCAAATCTCTGTCTGCACAAATAAATTACAGGAAAAAAATTTACTTCTCATGATGACCAGGGCAGTTCCAGAAATAAAGGTACATTCATCTATCTGAGAGACTAGATAAAAGAACATATTCACGAAGTGATCTGTCTACTGAAAATTATCCAGCTGTTAATTTACTTGGAAGTTTTCTGACCACTTTTGAGCCATCTCTTATTTTGTCTGAGTCAAAATTTTAACACCAGATTCCATCTGCTGGCCCTGGGTGACGGCATAACGAGGGGCAGAGGAGTCCAGGACCTATCCCCCAATGGTTGCACCTTTGCAGGGGCAGCCAAAATCCCAGTACCTGAGAACAAGTTGTAGGGGAGTTTTATGCCACCTGCAATGCTCCTAAATCCAGTGGAGATGGGCAGGGTGGCATGTACGCTTGGTTTCCCCCCCCCCCTCCACTGGCTGCCATCTGAGTCTGAGATGGATAAGAATACATGTTGCACCTCCAAAAAGGAAAATGCAAGAACTGTTCAACGCTGCCCCCAAAAGCGTCCTGACGGTGCTCTTCACAGGCCACTGTCCTGGTGCATTCACCAGAGTGTGGCTGTAAATTCAAAAGCCACATTATATCCCTAACTTTCCCCTTTCTAGTAGGTCACATCAAGGTCCTTATGTTGTTCCTTCATTTTAAAACTGAAAAATAAAATTGTGATCCACTTCTGCAGGATCCGTCCACAGCGACATGCATAATGCCGGCTATTCACCCCTCTCTAAGCCAAAGTAATTCCTACTGATGCCAATGGTGAATTCTGTTTATGCTGGTAGAGAACTTTAGACCACATAATTCACATCTTTATACAGCACTGGGTAATAAGGCCAACTGATTATTATTTGTTTAGCACTGACAATACTTGGCACTGCACAGTTTGAAAATTATAGTACCCGCCCTGAAGAGCTTACAGTCTTGCAGGCATAAATCATATATCATTGCCCAGTGATATATGATAAAGGTCAATTAAGAGATTTAGTTTACACAGAATTATATGTATTAAAGGCTTTTTGTAATGTTTGGTTCTCTTTTCTGTGTTAAATATATAACAGGTTGAATAATATTTCATACATCACAATTGTAGTAAACTTTTAGCACAATATGTAAAATGTCTCAGTAGAAACTAAAAGGGCAATTTGTTTCATTAATGCTCCATATTCATAAATCACTATATCATACATCTCCTGATTGTTGTTTGACTTGCTATATCAAACAGGATGATAATGTACATCCACAAAATCTTAAGACAGGTGTACAATTTTGTGGAGAGGACGGGTACTGGAAAAATAATTCTTTTTGGGTACAGTCAGATGAGAGGATAAATTTGATTTCAGTGCTTGATCCAAAGGGCAATTTCACTGTGAGTCAGTGGTTAATGAGGGATCTCACAGGTTGCCTTAAATTTCTTAGAATTTCACATCTAGAATACAAAGCACACTTTCTAGTAAGTTTCATTGCGATCTAAAAGACCCTGGGCAATTTTAATTAAGTACCATCTAGCAGCACTTTCAAAGCACACACAAAGGTCCACATGTCTTTTTAAGGAACCAATTCTACAAGGTCCTGTAAACCTCTTGTGAGTTGCTCAAAGCCCCAAACTCCAATTTCAGTTGAGGAAGTTCTCAGCTGTTTTCAGAACCTGACCCTTAAGCCCTAGCCCTGCTGCACCACGGACATCAATGGCAGTTTTGTCACTTGCTTCACTAAGCACAAGAACAACCCCCTAGTTAGTGGTGAAATAACAGTTCTAGAGGATTTGTCATCTTCCCACCTCACTGCTGACAAGCTTTGGATCTACACAGAAGTAATGCAACGAGAGGGGCTCAGCTGCCGTGGCTCACGGAGACAGTGTTTTTAAGGTAAAAACCATGATAAATTGCTTCCCACATTTATAAATAATATATGAGCAATTAAGTCACTTTTCATGAGGCTTCATTAAATATTCATCCATTTTTATTTTCATAAATTTTACAATTTACAAATTGTCGTCATCTTCACTTTATGTTAACAAAGAGTGGCAAGCCAAAACGGACAGGTTTGGATTCAGGTAAGTTATGGTCGGCTTTCTCAAAAACAAAGCAACTTTACACCAATGGGCTCAAATACTACAATTTTCTTTCCCACTGTTTCTTAAAGGGAAAGAGCCAACTCTTTTAGATAAGTATTTCTGGGGGTAATTAGGGAAGACATTGGTCTTTGTTTATGGGTATCTACCTAGATACATATAACAGCCTTCATTGCTCTAGTGCTTCCCAAGCAATTAAAAAAAAAAAAGCCTCTTTCCTTCCCCACCTGTAGAAGTAAACATGAATGGGTAGTGGAAAGCGAGAGTGTGAGAGAAATGATTTGGCATTTAGTTCTGAACACTGAGATTTTGGGTTATCCTGGGCTCTTGCAGGAATGAGCTCTATAGCATAGGACCTCAAGGTCCTATTCCCATGGAAGTTGCGTCTTCCACAATCAAATCTTCCCATATCACCCAAGATTTTCACAGGTCCAGTGGACTGTCGAGAGCAGGGACAGCTCCAGGGTTTTTGCTGCCCCAAGCAGCAAACAAAATAAAATAGAAAGCCGCGATCGCGATCTGCTCTACTGCTGCCGCTTCATTCTTCGGCGGCAATTCAGTGGCTGGTCCTTCCCTCTGAGAGGGAGTGAGGGACCCACCGCCGAATTGCCGCCGAAGAGCCGGACGTGCCGCCCCTCTTCATTGGCCGCCCCAAGCACCTGCTTGCTGGGCTGGTGCCTGGAGCCAGCCCTGGTAGGGAGGTCATGAAGAGTTCGCTTTAGTAATTAGGACTAATCACCAGGGCTGAGTGTACTAGGACAGAGACCTTGAACGGGATTTTCTAATCAACAGTTACTGGTCCAGCAAATGGAGGACTATAGTGAGGTTTTCACTGTGCTTCAGAGCAGCCAGGCTACTGTTTTTTATACAGTCTGGAGGTTTTTCCCCCCCAAGGTGTGAAGTTTCCTTCCTAGTTATAAATGATGACATCAGGCTTTTTCTAACAAGAAGATAGGGAGACACCAAACAGATGTGTGAACAGGGACAGAAGTGAGAGAGGAATGTGAGCATGTGAAGGTGGCTATAGAGAGAAGGGGATATCACAAAACTCAGAAAGGGGAAGGAAGCAGGGGAGGTCGAGGTGCTGTGGCCTGCGAGGTGCAGGAAGTCAGACTAGAGGATCATGATGGTCCCTTCTGGCCTCAAAGCCTATGAGTGTTTCCATAGGGTTTAAGAATGTTGGTGTGGTTGATACCATTGGACAACTGAATGTAAAGCTGTGGTTCACAGAATACGGTCCAGGGACCACCAGTGGTTCATGAAGCACAGTGACACATTGAGAACAAAGTCATGCGGGACTGAGTTGCTAGAAGAAAGGATAGGCCGACGAGATCTTTCTTGGGAAGTGGTCTGGACAGAAAAACATGGAAGGAAGCCTTGATGTAAGTTGCACAGTACCCAATGTGGCTGTTCAAAAACAGGAATTAATTTTTACTCAAATGGTGACTTTGTTTGCCATTCAAAATTTTGATGAAAAAATTTTTTTTAAATCAAGATTGCAAATTTTGAGAATTTTTGACCAACTTTAGTACCAAAGAATGAGAAAGGCTTAAATAATTGGTAAAAGGATGTCTAGCAGAAATGCAATTAGGAATATTTACAAAGGATATTAGAAGCCATTTTGATAGGCTCTACAATAAAGAAAAGGAAATGAGTGTCCCACAGAACTTTTAAGTAATCTCATTAGCTTGATTTCAAACTGTCTCTTGATTCAATTTATGTATCTTTATCTTCCCGGGGGGGGGGGAGGGGGGAAGGAGGGGGAAATGACAGTAGTAAGTAAACCACCAGTGGTATTAATGCAATTCCCATCACAGCAGAAATGCTGCTGCAATGTTGCGTAGCATGATGACTAATTTCCACTGAGCTGTCGCTGACCAGTGTCGTCATAACAATAAAAATAGACTGAGGAAGTATGACTCAGCTGGGGGGTGAGGGGAGTTCATTAAAAAAATAAAAGCAGCTCACATGGACACACACGCATGCACAAAACCACTCATTAAAGCAGCCAGTGCAGTTTTGGAACATGCTGATTTTTTTAACAGTGATAAAAGGGTTGCAGTGTATTTTACAGCAACAAACTCAAATCTGACTTCATAGGCCCTGATTTCAAGAAATAATTTGTGCATGGTGGCAAAACAGTTCTGTGGGAAATGGACAACTAGCACAATTTTCAGAAGTGGCCTCCATTTTTACGTGCCCAGCTTTAGATACAGAGTCAGAGATTTAGATCTGGTTGGGCTGTGCCCAGTGCAGGACCTGAGGAGAGGAGGAAAGATGGTTTACATCATCTTTGAATGCCTCCTGGTCTCAGGGGCATCATCCAGAGCAGCCTCAGGGCTGCTCTAACTTATGCTGAAAGTAAAGCCCCCAGCAGGATTTCCCTGACCTTCAGAGCACTCCAGCCATATCCATCTGCCAAGGGAGTCAGAGGCGGGGGACACAGAGCTGGCAATATGCATTTTGGGAATTCCCCTATGAAAAGGGTCTATAATAGCTAGCTTGGATTCAACTTTCCATCTCCTTTGTGCTGCCAGATGGGAAAGGTGCTATATAATGGCTAAAAACTTATTATTATTCAAAATGAAACATCGGGTGTCTCAGTTCATAGCAGCCACAGACACACCAATGGGGCTGGAGAATGAACTACTTTCTCATCCCTAGAAGGGAATTTAAACTGGCTCTAGATGAGGATTGGGGCATGTTTGTGGAACAGTGTGGAGACCTTGCAGTGCCGCTAACACTAGGCTGCATCTGTTCTATGATTAGAGGAACCTATTTCCTAGCGCTATCAACCTGGTACTGGTCACAAGCACTTTAGAAATGTCAGAGACACATGAGGAAAATAAAAGGTCCACAGTGGATATGCATTGAAACCAGGACTTAAAAAAAAATACAAACACCACCCCTACCTCCCCCGCCTCCCACCCCACACTAATAGTGTTCAAATTCTGCTCCAACTTATACCCCCTCCCCTGAAATCATAGTGCTGCATAGGGTGAAAGTCAGGTCAGCATCTCACCCAGTGCCTTCCCTCAGGGGCTGGATAACAAATGGCACACCACTACTGTTTGTCTACACCAGGGGTCGGCAACCTTTCAGAAGTGGTGTGCCGAGTCTTCATTTATTCACTCTGATTTAAGGTTTTGAGTGCCAGTAATAATATTAACGGTTTTAAAAGGTCTCTTTCTATAAGTCTATAAATATATAACTAAACTATTGTTGTATGTAACGTAAATAAGGTTTTTTAAAATGTTTAAGAAGCTTCACTTAAAATTAAATTAAAATGAGAGCCCCCCCCCCCCCCCCCCCCCGGACCGGTGGTCAGTGTGAGTGCCACTGAAAATCAGCTCATGTGCTGCCTTTGGCATGCGTGCTGTAGGTTGCCTACCCCTGCTCTACACTATCATTTAGGGCCAATTCTATCCTTGGACACATGGCCACAGCCTTATATTCATACTAATACATGACCACAGCTTATTTTTGTTTTCATTTTTAGTTTTAATTTGCTTTACAAATTTATTTTAAGATGTTTAATAAATGGAGATATCCCATCTCCTAGAACTGGAAGGGACTTTGAAAGGTTGAGTCCAGCCCCCTGCCTTCACTAGCAGGACCAAGTACTGATTTTGTCCCAGATCCCTAAGTGGCCCCCTCAAGGACTTAACTCATAACTCTGGGTTTAGCAGGCCAATGCTCAAACCACTGAGCTATCCCTCCCCCCAAAATGTTCTAATTGTTGTTCCTGTTCAACATTCCCTGGCCCCAGGGATAAAAATCAGACTTTGCCTCAGTGAGTAATATCCTGGTGCACTTTGTAAATAAATAAAAACAAAAATCATTCAATAAATGCCGGTCCCTTTTATTAAACCCTTTAGCATATAGATATGCCATTTAATTCTTCCATAAGTGAAGGAACTCCAGAACAAGGACACCATATGTAGTTAATACTTTGCCTTCACTATGAAAAATAAAAAAAAAATTAAAAAAAAAAAAAACACACACACACAACAAGATTCCATTTCCTGCTTTATGCTAAGACAAAAAGAAAACTTAGAGCAAAGAAGAACTCTTAAGCCAGCTGCACGGCATGGAAACCCAATATCCCAATCATTGAAAATAACTCCAAAACGCAGTCATGTAAAAACGCTTTACAGTGCTCTCGCTTTCAAGATGTGGTAGGGTTCCAAAAGAGACTACATTTGTGGACCAATGAAGAACACACACAGACCCCCCCCGTTTCTGGTCTGGATTCTTTCCTCTCACTGACAGGTTTTACTTTAAACTCTTGTTTAGAAACATCAGATTGGGAGAAAATACATTAATTTTGCTCATAATAAAAAAAATTCTTACAACCATTTCACTGAGACACGCTATCACATCCATGCTTTGGAGCAAGGATTTTTGCCATCCCCATGAAAACGTGACCAAGCTGTATACTTCTGAAAGTACATGTGCTCAGCAGAGACTTGTCAGAGTTTGGGGAAGCTACATTTTCTGAAGATTCCATCTGCACTGAGCATGCTCTAGCCCTGAGCTACAGGAGCTGAAACAAGACTTTCCCTGCAACTGCTCCATGCCTCTGGCACAGTAATTGTCACCCATGCTCAAACTGTGCACTTCTACTGGCTCCCAGTCAGCAAAGAGGAAAAGGTGGAACCAGCCTGCCTGGAACATAGAGGAGCGAGGAATGGGGGGAAAGGAGCATGAGGAAAGGGGTCCATGGGAGTCAGAGGCTAGTGAGGAGGGAGGTGGAGAGGCAGGGATCTGTGTGGGGATATATATGCACAGGAGGAGGAGGAGAAAGAGGAAGGGAGGACAGGAACCAAGTTAAGGGAGGAGAAGGAGGGGGCAGAAGGTTCTGTAACAATTGGAGCACACTCCCATCCAGAACCTGGAACTGAATCCAGAAATCCTGAGTCTCTACAATCAGCTCTTGTTAGCAAATAGCTGTGAAACCCACTAGCAAAATGTTTGGCTCATTCCTTTGTAGTCCACAGAGAGGATCATAGCCTACTACTGCTACCAGTTGTTCAATTAGCTCAAGTAGGAGACGATTACTATAGATGCAATGGTCCAAATCCTGCTGATGGCTCATGTTGGGGGTCAATATGGTTCCACATGACAGAAATTGAAGCGGGGCGGGGTCAGTTAAAAAAAAAATCTAGGAAATTACATCGTTAAGAGAATGTTAAGGTTGCAAAAATCAAGTACTCCAAAGTTAGGATATGCAAGAATTATGGTTGCCCATGCAACCTTCATATAGCCCCCCCGGTGCATATGCATCATGATACAGTCTGTAGCTACATAATCATATGGTGTTTTTTTTCCAGGAGATTCTCTCTCATTCAGTGTAGAGGATGGAATGTGCTCTGGAAATGAATCAGGGCTGTGTAGTGAAGGAAGCTGTTGGCTGGATCTTTGCATCATTTGTTGGAGAAGTAGGAAGGTGTGTAAGTGAATGTCCACCACACACCCTTCCCAGCAGAACCTGATCAGTTCTGCAGCCCCAATGGGATGACTGCCACAGGTGAGAATCAGGAGCTCTTAACTTCAAGGGGTTAAATAGCCAGTAATGTTGCTTTCAAAAAATAGCAGCTTTTTCCTCCTGAAGAAACATTTCCCCACATATTAAGTTCTCCCATGATATTTTTGGTTAATGAATTCCTATTGTTTCATTGTCAATTGTTTATTCATTAAAACAAGGCTTGGATGTAATGCAGAACAAACAAGCCCGCATAGGCTGTTACACAATTTGGTGGCACAAGTAATGTGGCTGGAATAGGACTGTGCCTGGATTTTCAAATCCATTAGCCGTAAAGTAGACTTGACTACTTGGCAAAGGGGAGATCTCAGATAACTAATGAAAATGGACTCTGCAGTGGTCTCTCAGCCAGTCAACTGCAATGATACACTGTTAAGACTATTGTTTGTTACAAGCAAAACTGTGGAAACTCACAGAAGAGACCTTGACTTAACAGGAAGTTCTGTTCCTCCATGATAGAGAACCTGATAGCAGCAACCCATCAAACAACGACAACTTGCGCCAAGTATATTATCTGGGTCTAATTTGGCATGGATTAGCACCCTGTGATTCCTCTTACATCAGCACAGAATTTGGTCCTGTATCTGGAGAGTTGCGAGGTTGATTAGATACTGTGTGGTGTATACACGCATGTATTATTCTTATTACGGTAGCATCTAGAGACCTCAGCAGAGACTGGGCCCCGTCATGCTAGGCAGCGTGCATATAGATAGCCCCTGCCCTGAAGACTTTACATTCTAATAAGCAAGACAGAGGATGGGAGAAATAAATGAGCCACAGAAATTAAATGACTTGTCCGAAGTCTGAAAGCCCAGGTGCAAATTGAACTCAGATCTCAAGAGCCAGTCTAGTGCCTTAATCACACGGCCACTATTCCTTCCTTCTTAAACATGGGTCTGGAGTATGGTTGCATAAATATGTTTATGGTAAACAGCTAAGAGAACTTGGCATCATACTAATGGGATTTTTATTAATGAATATTTCTTGGGTAACCAGATCAAATCATCACATTCTCTTTTGTTTCCTGTTATGAAATGAAAGTGAAAAATATGCCCCTCTTAAAAAAAAAAAATAATAATAAGATTCTCAAACAGTCCTTTTTTTCCATAAAGAGAACAATATGCTTAATACAGAATAAGCCACATTTTATGAAAAGAGGTCATCGCCGAAGGGAGCGTGGGGAGAGAAGCACAATTGAAAAGAAAAAATATGTAGCACATTGGGAAATTATGATTCATTTTTTTTCTTATGGAAAATATTTTCATGTTTATTTTATGCCTAACACAAATGTAAATATTTTAAACAAACAAAAATTCACCAGGGGTAACAATAGAATATTATTCTATTTTTTTTTTATGTTGAATAAAAACTGCCAGGACAGTGCATGTATCTTTTTAAACATACTGTTTCAAAAAGCAGGATGCAAGGGATGTTGCATCTTTAATTTTTCTGTTAATTATGGATTGAGCATTGTTGTGAATCTTGTCCTCAAAACCCAGCTCAGAAAATAAGAGCAGATGCTCATACCCAGGTTTGGCTCATGAGGGAATTGAACAGAACATATTGGTTTATAATTAATGTAATTTGTTGGATTATCTTTTGTGAAGGAGCTAAGGTAAACAACCTTGCAGCATTGTAGTAAAATTCTTCAGAGCTCTGAGCCTCTGTACTTGATGGAAGATGACAAAAAAAAAAATTTACTCTTCCTGCTGGATAGCAGGGAGATTTTGAAATGTCTGTCACATTCAAACATATTTTAATTAACTCAAAGGAAAGAATTAGGCTACAAACCTAAAGCTATAAACCCTAACGGGAGCTAATGATTCCCCAATTGACTATTCTGAGTCACAGAATTCTCTTTTCTAGTTTGGTTTAATTTTGTAATGGGGCAAGGATGGGGTCGGAGCACAATTTCCTGCCACAGAAATAATAAAATTCTGCCTGAGACAAGATGTACTGATCAGAAGGTTTGGTCCTGAGAAGTCTGAGATTCCTATTTAGCTACAAGATACACCAGTGAACATGGCATTAAATGGCAGCTTTTAAAATACGGTTTCGTAAATGTATAGACTAGCACTTTTATAGACACTTCTATCCAAGGATATCCAAGTCTTTAATGACCATTAGTGGATTAAGCTTCACAATATCCACATGGAGCCTGTAGAGGAGCGGACTCACCCCTGCGGCGCCTCCTGCTGGTCTCTTCTGGGAATTAGCTCTTCCAGCATCCTGGAGCGCCCCCTGCAGGCCAGTGATCCACCTTGTCCTCTGCTGGCACCTGTGTCCCTCCCAGGACCCCGGTGCCCCTTGCTCTGGGTGCTGCCCCCTGGCAATACCCACACACACTGGGTCTCCCCTCCCAGGGGAACCCCCACCCACCTAACCCCACCTCACCTCAGGATAAGGCCACTGCCAGTCACCAACTAGCCCCCACTCTCTGGGGCAGACTGCAGTATAGGCCACTCATCACTAGCAAGGGGGGGTTGGACCTGCTGCCTTGGCCTCGCCCTGGGCTGCCCTCTGCAACCCCCAGTACCCCTTGACCTCCTACCAGGCCGCAGCCTGGGGCTTTCCAGGCTGGAGCTCCCTAGCTTGTCCCCAGCCCTGCTCCACTCAGGTACTCTGTCTCTACCTCCCTGCAGCCAGCCCCTTCTCTCCCTGAGTGCATAGAGAGAAACTGTTTGGGCTCCTGGCTCCCAGCCTTCTTATACAGGCCAGCTGGGGCCTGATTGGGGCATGGCCCAGCTGTGGCTACTTCCCTAATCAGCTCAGTGGCTTTTCCCATTGCCCCAGCCCTCTGCCAGGGCTGTTTTAAACCCCTCAGGGCAGGAGTGGGTGTCCACCCCGCTACAGAGCCAAACACGAATATTCTTGGTTTTATTATCCCCATTTTACAGAATGGGAAAACTGAGGCACAAAGGTTCAGTTACTTGTCCCAGATCAGTGACAGAGCAGAAACAGACACCCAGAAATCTGGGCTTCCAGTGTAACCATTGGCTCCGTTTCTCTTTATTTTATAAAGAAGAAATCCACAGGTGCAGGGGTAGGGAAACCCTCTATCTGCTTTGACTTGCTCTTTTCAGTCTAAAATTTAATTACTAGTGTATTCTGAGAGTGGAGGTGGCAGGGTCAATTCTTTATCCATCCATCTGACAAAAACTGGGTTAGAGTTTAGTATCTCACCCCGCTCCCCTGTAGAGGTTATCTATAGACTACTACCTACATGGCACAATGTGAGTCTCTGCTCAGGAGCTGCTAGAGGGGAGGAATTGCAGATCAGTTCTGAGGACACTTATCAGAGCTGTGGCAACAAGTTTGCACAGAATCATTCCATGCTACGCTTGGCTCTAAACCTGTATGCTATGTAGCAAGGCTTTGGCTTCTTCCTTTAAAGGCTGGAACTAATGTCTGCTTACAGGTCTCAAATAGGACATGCTAATTCTCTTAGCTCCATAAGCTGCACAACTATCGAGTTACTTTAAGGTTTTGTCTCATGCAAAGTACCAACTGGGGATAGGGAGAGAAGGGAAGGGGAGTGGGAATAGGGAGCCTCTTTCTCAGTTCCAGCATCCCCACACAGAAACTGGAAAGAATGCTGCTGCTAGCAAAGATAGTGGGAGGGCTTGCCAACATGCTCAGCGCTGCTTCATGGTCCCAAGCCAGTGGGGCTAGCTAGATTGAGGTCCTGGCAATGGCCCCACCCACACTGGGCACCTTCTATGGCTTGAACGCATGGTATCCTTTTGCAGTGACCATAAAGAACATTGCTTAATGCTGATACAGTCTGCCTACATCAGCCCTGTCATCACCAAACTCCTCAGTGCACCGTTATGAGGATGCTGGTGCTGCAGTTGCGGACACGCGCACACACACGCGTGCACACACACACACACGCTAGCCAAAGGAGCTTCACTGATGAGAAAAAGACTCATTTGTGGACATCCTTTACTGCGGTCATAACCAATGTAAGCTAGTGGCTGCTCACCCTGATTAATCAGGTCATCCTGATCCTCTGACCCATTTAGACTAACACTTTCTGGACACTTCATTTCATCTAGACCAGAACCAGCTCTCCTCACTTCAGCTTGTCTAATCAAGTAGCCTCTACAGCAAAGCTTCACTTGTTTTTTAACTTAGCCAAACACGGTCAACTCTGCTCCTAGCAGAGTACAGATTGCTGCCCCTTTAGTCAGTCTAGTCTCAAACAGAAAAGGCAGAAGTGAAAGGAAGCTTCAAACTAGACAATATATAGCATGCAAAATGGTTATACATGATCAAAGGTTTCAACTTTTAAAATAAAGTCACTTCCCCTCTTCAACATGTACATATATAATATTTGGGAGAAGTTTCTTTCCTGGAGATACAGCACTTATCTCATGCAGCCTTCTGAATTAGGCAGTAGCAAAGAGTTTGTGACCCATGCATTGAGTTTGATGTCATAAATGAACTAGATTTTCAACTTAGAAATGTACATTGCTAATGAGCCATAGGCACAGCTGATACAATAATTGTTTCATACCATATTCACAAGAACAATGTTCACTCAAGAGGAATGAGTCTTATCAGATTGGTAACTTTCTAAAATATCATGTTCAAATTTTCATATCCTTATAAATTAAGAAATACTAGAATGAAGTGACCAGATGTTCAAACCTCCATTCTAGCATCTTAAATCATGTGTATCTATGTTAGTGAATGCGTGTGTGTGTTTTGCATGGGTGTATGCTGGGACTTTCCTCTACAGATCGCTCATCTTGTGTGTCATCTGGTTTTGCTAGCACAGAATAGTCAACATTGATTATGTTGACAATATTTCAAACACCTACCATCATGCATCCATAGTTGGCTAATACACACTATCTTCTTTGAAGAACCTTGATAAGAAGCAGAAGTGGTGTCCTTTCAAACTAGAGTAGAGGAGGCAAATCACTAGTAACTGAAATTTTGTTGGAATGGTCCAAGAAACCATCTTGAATTTTCACAAGTTTCATAGAAGATTATTGAAAAGCATCTGTGTGGAACATTTGAAATTTGGAAGGGTCAGTGTGGATTCATGCTGGGAAGGAGCACAAACTGATGCCATATTTATGCTATGAATCCTCATAAAGAAGTTCGGAGAAAAGAGACAGCAACTGAGTATGGCCTTTGTGGACCTGAAGAAGGTGTACAATCATGTACGAAGAGAACTAGTTTGATGGAGTTTGCAACAGAGAGCTGTGTCAGAAGGATGTCTGTCTGTCTTATCCAGGATACATATGATGGAATGACTACTGCAGTCAAAACTGAACGTGGCTACAGTAAAGAATTTCCAGTGAATGTTGGCCTATATCAGGAGTCAGCATTGAGGCCCTTTTTGTTTGCGGTTGTCATGATGTGACAAGTGAGACTGTATGAAGGGATCTGCCTTGGAACATGCTGTTCACTGAGGACTTAGTGATGTGTGCGGAAGAGTGCAATACCCTGCAAGTCAACTTTGAACAGTGACAACATAGTTTTGAGCAGGCTGGGCTTAGATTGAACGCTGGTAAGACCAAGGCTATGATAATTGACCGAGGATGACGCACCATAAAGGACATTGCAGGCAGAAAGCTTAGAAGAATTTAACTGCCTAGAGCAATGAGGTTTGATGATGGTGCCCTTGTAAGAGATGTCGGACTTTGTACTACAGCTGTGTGGTGCAAATGGCAGGAGCTGTCCCCAGTTCTCTGTGACAAAAAGATGCAAATAAAGTAAACACTCCAATTCGACCCATCTTAATGTATGGAACAGAGACTCAGCCAGCCACAAGAAAGGAAAGGAGTATGTTGTCCACCATGGCAATGAAGACGTTGAGATACTCAAATGGTTGGATACGCCATGATAGGAAATGAAATGAGGTTGCAATAGGCCTAATGAGGGTTGCTCCAATTGAAGGTAAGTTGAGCGAGGCTAGGCTATGTTGGTATGAGCATATCCAGTGGAGACTGGAGAGTTATGGTAGGATGGCTCTTGCAATGATTATGGATGGAAGAAGACCAAGAGGAAGACCAAAGACTAGATGCATGGCCTGGATATCAGTGGAACTCAGAAAGATCAGTCTGCACAAAACTCATGGCATATGATCATGAGTTTTGGAAGAAGGCTACACAAGCTGCTGACCCCAAATAGGGAAATGGCAAGAAAGAAAAGAGCATAGCAAGTTTCATTTGAAAAAGTCACTAGGTTGTTTATTATTATTGCCTACTTTCAGCTGTGTGTAAGGATGCTGGCTATAGCAAAAATGTAGCCAGAAACTCACAAAAATTCTACATTTTTCATATAGAGAAGCTTCATTCTACTCAGTGATTACAGCTCAAATCCTTCCCCAAGCACCCAGCTTTAGAAGCATTTCTTAATGTAAGATTGTGCCTTATGGTGGGTCAATGGCCACAGAGATCGAATCTTAAAGTGTGAGCCTCTACTGCCTGTGCTAAAAGATCCAGCTCTTTTACCCAAGGCTAGAACAGCCTCCTCACTTTCTCTATGTGATCCAAGCACCACTAGGGGGACAGAAAGCCACACTGAGTGCATGTAAACTCTGGGCCCAATTCACTGCTTTACTTCAGTTTCACACCAGCATAACTCAGTACTGCCAACCATAAGTGTTCAAAAATCATGAGTCAGTCCCTGAAATGTCATTAATTTTTTTAAAAAAATTAAAGATTGGGGTTATTTGCTTTTTGAGCCTTCAGGGTGCACACAGGTCAGGGACAGTCTTCTTTGTTCTGTTTTTGTACAGCCCCTAGCACAATAGGGTCCTGGTCTACAACTGGGACTCCTAGGTGCTACAATAATACAATAAATAATACAGTTTTCCAGCTTTTCTCCGCTACTATGATGGCTAAACACTGTTTTTAAACAAATGATGAGAGTCTTGAATAATCACAGGATTCCAGGAGCTGGGGTTTTAAGCAAATAATTTTACCAAATATGGTGAGTTGGCTACCCAGGTAATTCTACTGAAATGGAGGCGTGCCACTGACTTCAATGTGAGTGGGCTCAGGCGTAAAGACAGACAAAACAGATATAGGATTAAAGTGAGTAATGAGCAATATGGCCACCTAGTGGTGAAACAAGTTAAATGTTAGATTAACTCCCCCTGCGCGGTGATGGCTGCCTAAGAGTTTCTGTTTCTCACTTCCAGACTTTTCCGTTCAGGGTGACTTGCAGCGTATCTGATCATTTTGGACTCCCTTTTTCCAGTCCCACTTGCCTTTCTGTGTTATTTCCTTTGGTCCAGTGTAATTTTTTTGAATGGCTTAATTCTGAGAATATGGATTTAGTTTTTGTTCAGATCTTGTCGTGCACTCTGCTCCTACTCCTCTAGAAATCAACTAAGTACTGGTAATAACGATAATCTATTACATGATCATCTTTCTGGTTAAAATGTCTGAGTAGGCTCTGGACATGTATGTTCCATTCCTGGCTTTGCTGTGGGGTTCTTGTGTCATTTAGGCTGGGAGTTAAGTAGGAATTGGATGCCTACTTTCAATGGGAATTGGGCACCTAAACCCCTTAGAAAATCCCAGTCAGTCTCCGTGCCTCGATTTCCCACATGTAAAATGGCAATATATACTTTCCCCTGCCCCTCAGCAATGTTCAGAGGATAAAATCCACAGAGAGACATGAGGCTTAGATACTATGCAATAAGCTCCATAGAACTGTCCATACGCAGGAACTCTACCCTTATTACAAACCACAGCAAGCTATCAAAAGTAAAACTCCAATAGGATTTAAAAAGAATTATCCAACAATAAAAAGAGAAAAAAAAAATCTTATCTATGTAACTAAGAAATAATACTGAAAATCAGCCTCAAGAGCATCTTAAATCACTTACTGCTCTTTATTTTTCCTGTGATTGTTCTGACTCCAGCAGCTAGACATTTTCATTTCAAAGTTTGTAAGAGAACAAATATAAACTAAACAAACTGTTCTCTGGTTGAGACCTTGGATTCTTTGGCACCTAATATAAAAACAAGAAAAAAATAATTTCCTTTCACACTGGTAAATGATTCTATTAGAATTGAATTCTTGCTGCTTTGAGGTTACTGTACATGCATTTTGTGTTAGACATACATACTCAACAGTTTTTATGAGCTAGTATTTCCTAGGTCGTCTCAATGATGTCCTGTAGGATACATGAAATAAGCATTTTCATATTTGCTCATATATTCGTGAAAATTGGTCTGGTTTATAATTTCAGTTTTATTACTGGGAAGTGCACATGTGCACTGCAATAGACTGTGGGACTACTCAGGTATCCTGGATCTCTCTGTAATCCATTTCATGGGACTGGGATTCTCCTGCCCAGAAGCGCCAGTGCTACAGAGTTTGGGTGAGTTCTTCAGCTGGTGTATACATGGAGAATCTGTTCTATCATGTCCTAACGACTACTAGGAGAGGGGAGAATTTTACTATCAAAAAGTTTGTAAGATTTCACTCCAAAGAATAGAGGCCCAGAGAGTTTTGTCCTTGCCTTGCCACATCATTAGGCAGAGATCATCAGGGAGTCATAGATAATAGAGTTGGAAAAGACCAGTTATGTCATCCATGATATCTTCCTGCTAATTTAGGATAATTCTGTTTCTATATTTGCTAGTACTTTGTCCAGTCCAATTTTAAATGTCCCAAATGACTGGACTTCCAGCCAGTGAGATCTTTTAGGCTGTGGAATAGTTTGCCCAAAGAAACAGGAGGAAGTTTTTCTCCCCTCCCTCAGAAGCTTGAATACACGACTGCTTAAGAGCAGTTACACAGACCTGGAACCAGTTCACAATGCCTTTCTATTCTGTTTTTGTGGGCGAGTGTGCACAGTCACATTTGATGTAGAGAATTTGCTCCTGTGCAAGAATTTACAACCCCATGTTAGTGAAAAGCAGACCATCCTGGAGTTCTAGTTCAGACTCTCTGTACCAATCCAGGACAAGGTTGACTTGCTCAGCAGAAACTGAAAGCTTATTAATTGCAGACTATTTGTTCACTATTGTCTTTTGTAAGCATCTGATCCAATGCTGGTTTGCCTTTTCTCCTGGGAGTGGGCGGATAGTCCTTTCATTATAACACTAATAAGAGAATCATATGTTTACTGAAAAAGCAATTATTGTGGGTGGTGGTTAAAAAGTATTATTTGTTTGCTGTCTCATGCAATCCACAGTGGGACTATTATTGAGTGGGAAAAAATAGGAAAGTAAGAAAAGGATTTATGTGAAAGGGTCGTGTCCTTTAAAAATAAAACCAAAAAACACAAAAAAACAAGCGATCAGGCTTTACAAAAACCCAGAACCCATTTTTTTTTTATTGTTCCCTTATTGTGTTAGTAAATAAAACAGTGTGGGGTTTTAACCATAGGAATCCTTTCCCCAGACTGGTTAAGGAGATGATTGTGATTAGCTAGGCCAAACTGGTTTGTGGCTTTTACCCCTAAGGGTTAACACCTCAGGAGGTTTTTGAGTTTTTACTGGAAAATTAAGATTTGTTGACTGACGTGTTTTTACTGGCTTTAAAAACTGAAGAATTGCGCAACAGATGTTTTGCACCTTGACTGGGTAAATTAATCCTGAGAAAATGACAGGCTCCCCAATCCATTATGGGAGGAGAGAAGAAAATAGGGAACAAAATGAATACGGTGACTAAAGCAATGGCTTTTCCCACCACTGCAAAGTCAAACAATAGCTGCAGCCAGCTGGGACTGAGTGCCCAATACTGCCTAGTGCTGACATTTGGAGGAGAGTTTGTGGGTGGGAGGAGTGGGGGGGGGGACAAAAGAAAAGGAAACTGATATTCAGCTTGTAGTTTCCTTGAACCTAAACTATTCGATTTGTGGAGATTTTAATTTTTTTTTAAAAATCTGGAGCTGTTCACATTGAAGCCCAGCAAAGCCAGTCCTCCTTAAACACTATGCTGAATCCAGCAGTTTATAACTCAGCGGTCTCCTCAACTATTTATCTAGGTACTCAGAAAACCCAACACCATAGCAGCTGAGTCCCTTCCAGGAATGCACGGATTTAGGCTTGCAATACCCCTGTCAATTAGGAAAATATTATTGTCCCTATTATACAAATGGGAAACTGAGGCAGATAAGCAGTAATTGCAACCCCCTCTTTCAGTCTCTTGTAAACTTCTTTAGGGCTGAAATTTCCTCTCCTGTGTTTGTACTCAAGTGGGTAATTTTGGTAGCTTGTTAGCTAAATTCAGCTAAGTTTGACAATGCAACTTAGAGATGCCCTGGACCCCAGATTGTATTGGTTGAAAGTTGTCCCCAGCTAAAAGGGCAGCCTCAGTTTGGAGACCCCAGGCTAGGTATGTTCTGAATTTGTTAATGATGGACAACATTTTTGGATGGCACGAGAGATGCTCTAACTCAATAGTATGGCAGAGGAAGAGAGAGGCAGTGTAGCTGGAAGGCATGACCCACGCCATTTACAGTTTTATCGGTCAAAAACTAAGACATTGAAATCTACTAAGAAACCCACAGGCAGCCTGTGCATATCCAGAGTACAGCTATTGTGTGTTCATGGTAAAGTATGCTGCTTAACAAGCAGGCTGTGGCTTCTTGCTGCACAAGATTCAGTTCCTGGATTAATTGGTGTAGCCACTGGTGAACACATTGCAGTAATCTAACCACGAAATGAGAAAGGTACTGATGATAGATGTGCAATCCATTCCAGGAGAAAGGGTCATTATCTCCCAACCAGATATAGAGGGTCATGGCAGCTACATGAGCATCTAACAGCATCTGGTAGTTAAAGTAGTGTATTTTGCTCCCTTTTGGCAACCTTTCCTCTTGCAGGTCATTGGAGAATAGCCCAATCCTGCTACCATTAGGAAGTTGACAGGAGAGGACCCACACTCCAAAGCATCTGGTGCATTCTGTAGGACAGAAGTCCTGACCCCGATAGTCCACAGAGTTCAACCAGGCGACCTTAGGAGATGGACAGGGGCTGAAATTAACAGACGACTTTAGAGTCAGATGACCAAGGGGGCATATCTTTCCCACTGACACACCAGCACTTCCTAAAGTCTACTAGATTGGGGCAGCTTCCTACAATCTGCAGGAACACTGACCATTTTCTGCAGACTTTGGGACCACTTAAAAGAAAAACTCCCCACTCAAAAAAAAAAAATGTTGATACTTCCCAGATGAGGAAGTTGACATGAGAGGAGCTTCACAGCAATGTATGTATCTGTATTTTGAGGACATTGTTATGAGCTAGGTGAAACCTCGGTACAGGTTTAGTTAAAACCCCATTCAAACCAATGCATGAATATGCCCTGCACTTCAGAGAGTTGTAAGGAACACTTAAGGGGCCAAACAAGGCCTAACCAAATCTTCCCAGAAATGCCAGGTGGGCAGGGGGTTCCACTGAGTCTTCCGCCAGGCGTGCAGATGTGTGAGAGAACACGCAAACTGGGAACAGAAAGAGAGGCCGAGGCAAAAAGCAAGCAAACCAAGCAGGAGCCCGTGAGCACAGCGTGAACCTGTGGAGAGCGCTTTTCAGTCTGTTGGCTAATCAGGCTTCGGGGCTGGGAAGCTAAGGGCGTCTTCATGTACAGTGCTACGGCGGCACAGCTGCACTGCCGTAGTGCTCTAGTGAAGACGCTGCAATGCCAATGGAAGAGCTGCTCCGGTTGATATAGTTAATCCACCTCCCTGAGAGGCGGTAGGTATGTGGATGGGAGAAGCTCTCCGATCCACACAGTGCTGTCTTCATGGGCGGTTAGGTCAGTATAACTTTGTGGCTCAGGGGTATGGATTTTTCACAGCCCTGAGCGACAAGGTTATACCAATATAGGTCTGTAGTAGACAACTGGTCCTTTTTTGGTTTTGGTTCCTCCAGCGTTCAGAGGAACAGGACTTTGCACATTCCTTGTAAATAAATCAGATTGCATCAAAGAAAATACCAGACTCCATCAATTTCTACTTCCCGCTGGAATATCCCCAGGACCCTGAAATTTGACTAGCCACTCAGGGATTGAAAAGGAGCAACAATATACCTTTCAGGAAGGACAAGGTAAAACAACAGAGAAGTTAGAAATCCAGGAAACACAGTTAAGCCTGGACAAACCAATAACCAAGTCACAACAAAAGCTAAAACTCAGATTTGGGGAAGCAAATGAGAACAAAAAGCAGCATCTCATTACACTGAACTGTCACCAGGAAAGTCAAGTAAAGTGACTAAAATTCTACAGTAGAAACTGGGTTCACTGAAGATTAGCTGTAACAAGCTTAGTTCAAAACACTCTCCATCACAGGGTCACTTTCCATACACACATTCAAAATACTAGCTTTACACTTTCTGTCACTGTGCACATAGGGCAAACCACTTTCAAATTCAAAGCAAGCCTGTGCTCTGTTCCCTTTTTCAGGAGTTAGAAGTTCAAACGGAAAAAGCACTGTGTATTCTTAAACAACAAATTACACACAATTATATATTTTCTTACGGTGACTTACATTATTTAAGACACCCTGCATACATAAGTGTATGGCTAAGTAATCCATCAAAACAGAGAAGAGCCCACAGTGCCATTCCTTTGCTCATTACATGTGAAACGTAACTAGAAGGTAGCCAGAAAACAATTCACAAACATTTTCATTTAATTTCTGCCTTTCAGCTAAGCTTTTCCAACCAACTCGCAAAAATGCAGATGCCTACAGTTATACGCTGTGGACTTTATACCATGCTGTTATTTACCAACAGATCATTTCAAGCAAACTTCCAGGCCAAAGATTCATAATCAAGATTTGGACAAGGAGCCCATAAACAAAGTCAACAGTTTCACCACCACTTTGTTGCTTTTTTGCTTAAAGATGGCCAACTGGACACAAAATATGACTCCTCAGATGGTGTAAGTTAGGTGAAGCTCCACCAGGTGAGGATGTGGCTGAAAGATTTTCTTCAGCTGAACAGCAAAATAATATCTTGCAATACTTTTAAAATCAGTGGATGACTGCTATAGTCACAACTCAACTCTGATGGGGAGGCGCTAAGACTGTTACTCGAATGCTACTCTGAAGCTTGCTGTGGAGATTCAAAACTTAACTTTGCATTCCCTGAAAGTCTGAGATAGGGTTTCTTTTTTTAATGCTAATGTGCTGGAAGGAAAGTATACACTCACCACCCCAGTGTCTGGAAATTTTACATTTTTAATGTAGGAATTCTATTGCATTTTGGGGGAAATGGTATTATGAAGTGTAATTGAAGATCATTCCAATGCATACATTGGGGGGGCAAAGTTAAGCATGCACGTGCAAACTTCACTTTAGCATTTTCTGACTTGAGAGCTTCACATTGCAAAAGTATCATTCTCTCAACGTAGGTGTTTGTTTGTTTGTTGTCATCAACAGTGTAATCTTGTGGGCTGTCAGCAGCTAAGGAAGGATCAATACCGCATCCAAGTCTATTTCAGGCCCTTGCCTCAGGGGACAATTTATTAGCTAAACAGAAAACTGAGGCAAAATACCAAAATAAAGTTTCTCTGCCCAACATGAGTTCCAGTTCCCAAAGGCTTTCCCCTCTTTTCTCTCAGCCCCCTTCCAGGTCTGTTCCCTGACTACTCCTGGGGGAATTCTGCATCACTGTGTGTGTGCAGAATTCCAGTCCCCCACAGATTTCTTTGCTTCCCCACAGAAAAGTGACTTCTGATGGGGGGAGCAAAGGGAAGTCACAAAAGCAGTTATGTGCCCCTCCCTGGAAGCACAGGCAGGTCAGTTCAGGCACCCAGAGCAGCCATTAGAGATGTAAATCACCACCGGGGGTGTGTGAAGGGGTGGGCAATCAGACATGAGAGAGAGACACTCTCTGTCCCTCTCGCTCACTATTATGGCACACTCGATATGGAGGGGCAGGGCTTCAGGGTGTGTCTAAGGAGGTAGATGAGGCGCAGGCTGTCCCCTCAGGCAGAGCAGAATGTAGCAGCCTGCCTGCTTAGTGAATTGTTCCCATTGTCTTTGTGAATTCCCCAGGAGTATAAAACAGGTGTAAACATTTTAAGGTGCCTTTACATGGGCAGAGTACTGTAAAGGACAGTATGGTCTTATAAATACTTATGGTGCTTTAGTGATTAGAACTGGTTTATATTTTTGGACTAAAAATAATTCTTAATCAAAATGTGCTCCATGAACTGTTTGCTACTGACCTTTATATAAATTGTGAGTTTGATTCCCCAGCCCTCATTTGCTCTTCAGTTGCCTATAATGTAACACCAAGCATATAGTTGCATATATTCGTTGACTAATAACTAGAAATAAAAGGGTCAATTCTAGCTACATTACTATTAGGCAAGGGATTTCCTTCAATGCTGCCCACTCCCATTCTCCATTCATTGTATTGTACCTTAAATAAATTACCTAAATAAAATTATACTGCATTATTTTGACAAATAAGATATGCAGAACTTTAAAATATTATGCGCAGAATTTTTAATTTTTTGATGCAGAATTCCCCCAGGAATAACTGACCAAGGACTCCTCCAGGAGCTTTACTGCTCTCTGACGTGTTCACTCCCCAAGCCATCTGCCTGAGAGACACCTCAGAACTGGGTGCTTTTCAGTGTTGCAGGGCTCCCTAGAGGGAGAAGCCCACTTCTTCGGATGCATATAGAGTGGAATAAATATTGAGGAGATATATATACACACATACAGAGAGCATAAACAGGTGGGAGTTGTCTTACCAACTCTGAGAGGCCAATTAAGTAAGAGAAAAAAATTGGCCTCTCAGAGTTGGTAAGACAACTCCCACCTGTTTATGCTCTCTGTATGTGTGTATATATATCTCCTCAATATTTATTCCACTCTATATGCATCCAGAGAAGTGGGCTGTAGTCCACGAAAGCTTATGCTCTAATAAATTTGTTAGTCTCTAAGGTGCCACAAGTACTCCTGTTCTTTTTGCGGATACAGACTAACACGGCTGCTACTCTGAAACCTATCTACTCCCAGTAGTTCTCCAGCTCAGCAGAGCTCTTTCGGCTTTTGAAGGACCAGGTGCTCTTCAGGCCAATAACTTGACACCCCCCACACACCTACCCTCAGCACCATAGCCTGAGCTGGGAAGCGCTTAGTCACAGGGAGAGCTGGGGAAGTCCCCCACTTAAAGGGACCAGTCACCCAGTGACAGATACAACCTAATCAATAAGACCAGCCAGACATTCTGGTGATAACAAAAACATGCTTAGTTGGTATTAAAGACAAAGTCCAGCTACATGAACCAGAAGAACTGTAAATAATTGCCTTTAAGAGCACTACCTCTCTGTCTCAATTCCTATTCTATAATAGCAATAACAAACATAAGCAAATATTTAGACCTGGATATTTGGGGCCAAGATTTTGAAAGCGATTTTCCAAGTTGCTGAGCGCTTATGGTACTCCTGGATTCAATGGGCAGCCGTGGGTACTCGGCACCTCTGAAAACCAGGGTACTTAGTTAGTTACCTAAATATGGATATCCAAGTTTAAATAGTTTGGCCTTGCTTTGCATCACAGCAACGGGAACAGAGACAGCCAGCCAAGACACTCCAAGTGAGTGGGAGAAGTTTAGTTATTTTCAGGGAGTCCAAACAGAGGTGTGTTATTGATCAACCCCAAGTCATAAGGCCAGACTACTATGCATAGGGCTGAGTGGGGCAGTTAATTTTGGATGGACCCAGAGAAATTGTTTCACAAACTCACGCCAAGTTCCTATGGAAAGCTCAGTTATACAGGGCCATTTGTGGGGGAGGAGGGAAATAGATCCACACAATATCATGGAGGGGAAAGCACAGATCCTACTGACTTTCAATGGGGAACTTGTGCTCCAAAGTCACTCAGATGCTTTACAAAATCCCACCTGCTGCATGTCCCGGGTTTGGTAATTATTGTAGGTTAACAAGAAGTATCAGAGGGCACAAGCTTCCAGGATTTTATACATTTTTTTCATCTGTTCTCTGTTGCCACATGCACATAGGAATATTCAGGAGCATTTGTCAAGTTATTTTAAAGTAAATTGTAGCTTTAAACAAGCAATGTAAGAATTATTGAAAGTTTCTTCCAAACTGTAATTTCTTCCAATCTGACATCTGAAAGATATAGTTAAGGACTTCCTAGAGCATATAGCATATTTAGGAATACTGGCTATTCAAAGGTTTGTATCTGTTAAGATTAAAAATTCATGCAAGTCTTTAAAATTAATGCTGCATGACAATGTGAATCCTCTACAAGTGCAGTAATTACAGTACAAATTTTAACATAATTTGGTATCAAATGATTTCTATCATAATCCAACATTAAGTACCAAAACAATTAATAATTAGTCCATTACTGTGAAGTATCACTGGTGTGTCTCAATATTTATGCTGTGTGATAAGGTGCCTTTCCATTCTCACTGTCTTCATGAAAGCAAATCATTTACAAGATTCTTGGAACAGGTCACATCCTAAGATTTTGCTGGCCACTTGCTCTCTTTCTCTCTTTCAGACTGGAATGAGAAACGACAACAAAAGCAAAATCTTCTCTGCTCCCAACTAGTGGTGACAGAGAAACCTCAGCCACTTGCAATGCGGGTCCCCAATCCTGTAGCCTTGCACATGTCCTCACGTTGAAGACAGGAGTTTGTCCCATCACAGAATAGACTCTAGTTCCTTCCCTGCCCCCCCCCCAAACCATATTTTAATAGATTTGCCTGGGGCACAAGACCATTCATTTGAAGGTCCAAAGCCTCCGCAAAGTCCCATTGGCCTCCATGGGCAGACAAAGGGAACTATGTCAGCTCACTGACTTGCAGGATTGGGTGCTCCCCAGGGCTCCATGATACGGTTGAAGCAACTCTGTCAGGGCTTCAACTTGCCATGGCTGCTCCCAGAAGCACCCTTTGTAGGGGCTTTCCTCACAGCAGAGGGCCTCTGCAGGGAAGGTAAAACAGAACTATCTTATCACCCCTCAAGGTGGTCCCTCCAGACCAGAGAGGAGGTACATGAATAGGCCTGAGAGAGGATTAGGAAGCTTTTTTTTTTTTAAAGATATTGGGTAAGGGGTGGGGGAGGAACCTAAAAATTGGGTAATTGTTACTTAGAGTACCCACTCTCAACAGCCTCAGGTCTACTTACCCCTTCCCTCCCCCCCGAATACTTTCACACTCCCCAATGAAGTTATCAGAGGATGGTACATGACAGGGCCGGCTTTAGGGTGATTCTCCCGATTCCCCCGAATTGGCCCCACATCCCTAAGAGGGCCCCGCAACGTCCCTAAGGACCCTCCGTCGACGTGCCGACGAAAGCACCGGCAGCCAATTGAGCTGCCGACGAAGTCCCGCCGCTGTCTTCGGCGGCAGCTCTTTCGAATGGGGCCCCACAGTGCCTAAAGCCGGCCCTGGTACATGACTTTGGAAAGAGACTTAATCCATAAAGCTTTTAAATGCATAGCTATTCTGCATGGCTTTGATGATTGCTTTCACATTTAGTGTGTTGGATGTGGCTGTGGTGGCTTTCCCAAGCTGGGAATGGAAGTCAAATTCTTGCCAGCTTTTATAGACTAAACTAGATTATTTTTCCTCTAACAGCACCTAGAAGCCCCAGTCAACATTAGGGCCCTATTGTGCAAGATGCCTTACACATACACAGTAAGAAAGTCCCTGCCCCAAAGAGTTTACAACTAAAATAATGAATCCAGGAAGTCTCCTCATTTTACAAATGGGATAAGTGATTAGGTTGGTTGGTCTGTACCCATTGGACTTTTGAAGGGGAAAGGTAACAGGGACAACGAGGTAGTGGAACAAGTAAAATGATGAATTATCCATTCACATTTTTGTAGGCGCTGTGTAACTGTAAAGGAGATTTGACAGGAACCTTTGCTGTCTACGCCATAGTAACTAACTGTGTAGTTGTTAAGGAAAAGTGGTTTCATACTCATTACTACAATAGTCCTGTAATTCATGAAGTCTGACAATACCATTTCTGGGCCAATGTCTGCTTTCAGATGCCCTTCATAAATGCAGATTTACTCTATAGTGAAACAATGGAGTTATTCTCAGTTACATTGGTGTAACAGCGTGCACTTTAGCCCCATGTTGATGGCAGATTTACTGCATTTCCAGTAGGACAGACTACAGCTAGGCATCATCATTGCTATACTGTAGTAACTATTGCTTTATCATGAAGACAAGGCTGATTTTTCCATTGCACAAGCATGGTGTTATTATGGTCATGTTTTCTTGGGACCAATAAGCAACCCAAATATGTGGTTAAAGTGTCTGCAAGTATCAGTTGTAACAAGGCC